>NC_058095.1:81255000-81880000 GCF_020171115.1 Neogale vison
TTCTTGTTGGACAGACCCTTTGAGTATGATATAGTGTCCTTCCTCATCTCTTATTATAGTCTTTGGCTTAAAATCTAATTGATCTGATATAAGGATTGCCACTCCTGCTTTCTTCTGATGTCCATTAGCATGGTAAATTCTTTTCCACCCCCTCACTTTAAGTCTGGAGGTGTCTTCGGGTTTAAAATGAGTTTCTTGGAGTCAACATATAGATGGGTTTTGTTTTTTTATCCATTCTGATACCCTGTGTCTTTTGATTGGGGCATTTAGCCCATTAACATTCAGGGTAACTATTCAGAGATATGATTTTAGTGCCATTTTATTGCCTGTAAGGTGACTGTTACTGTATATTGTCTCTGTTCCTTTCTGATCTACCACTTGTAGGCTCTCTCTTTGCTTAGAGGACCTCTTTCAGTATTTCCTGTAGAGCTGGTTTGGTGTTTGCAAATTCTTTCAGTTTTTGTTTGTCCTGGAAGCTTTTAATCTCTCCTTCTATTTTCAATGATAGCCTAGCTGGATATAGTATTCTTGGCTGCATGTTTTTCTCGTTTAGTGCTCTGAAAATATCATGCCAGCTCCTTCTGGCCTGCCAGGTCTCTGTGGATAAGTCAGCTGCCAATCTAATACTTTTACCATTGTATGTTACAGACTTCTTTTCCCGGGCTGCTTTCAGGATTTTCTCTTTGTCACTAAGGCTTGTAAATTTTACTATTAGGTGACGGGGTGTGGGCCTATTCTTATTGATTTTGAGGGGCGTTCTCTGAACCTCCTGAATTTTGATGCTCGTTCCCTTTGCCATATTGGGGAAATTCTCCCCAATAATTCTCTCCAGTATACCTTCTGCTCCCCTCTCTCTTTCTTCTTCTTCTGGAATCCCAATTATTCTAATGTTGTTTTGTCTTATGGTGTCACTTATCTCTCAAATTCTCCCCTCATGGTCCAGTAGCTGTTTGTCCCTCTTTTGCTCAGCTTCTTTATTCTCTGTCATTTGGTCTTCTATATCGCTAATTCTTTCTTCTGCCTCATTTATCCTAGCAGTGAGAGCCTCCATTTTTGATTGAACTTCATTAATAGCTTTTTTGATTTCAACTTGGTTAGGTTTTAGTTCTTTTATTTATCCAGAAATGGCTTTTATATCTCTGGAGAGGGTTTCTCTAATATCTTCCATGCCTTTTTCAAGCCCGGCTAGAACCTTGAGAATTGTCATTTTGAACTCTAGATCTGACATATTACCAATGTCTGTATTGATTAGGTCCCTAGCCTTCGGTACTGCCTCTTGTTCTTTTTTTTGTTGTGAATTTTTCCGCCTTGTTATTTTGTCCAGCTAAGAGTATATGAAGGAGCAAGTAAAATACTAAAAGGGTGGCAACAATCCCAGGAAAATGTGCTTTAACCAAATCAGAAGAGATCCCAAATCGTGAGGGGGGATTTCTCCCCCCTCATGATTGGGTGAGGGATCTCCTCTGATTGGGATCTCCTTTGATTGGTATCTCCCAATCTCTTCTGATTGGGATCTCTTCTGATTTGGGGATAAAAAGAGGTTCAAAAAGAAAGAAAGAAAAAAATAAAAAAAGAATTAAAAAAGAGATTGATTTAAAAATTCAATCAAGAATTTAAAAAAGAATTAAGAAAAAAAGATTGAAGAGATTAGGATCTCTTCTGATTTGGGGATAAAAAGAGGTTCAAAAAGAAAGAAAGAAAAAAAGAAAAAAAAAAGAATTAAAAAAAAGAAAATGTATAAAGAAAAGTATAAAAAAGGAAAAAATAGATATATATATTAGATAATCTAGTTAAAAACGTTAAAAAAGAAAAGGGTAAAAGTTATAAAAAATTTTAGTAGAAGAAGAGAAAAAAAATGAAAAAGAAAAAATTAAATTAACTGCAAGACTAAAAAATCACAGGCAGAAAGCCATGAGTTCCGTGCTTTGTTTTCTCCTCCTCTGGAATTCTCTGCTCTCTCCTATGTATTGAAACTGCACTCCTTGGTAGGTGAACTTGGTCTTGCCTGGATTTCTTGTTGATCTTCTGGGGGAGGGGCCTGGTGTAGTGATTCTCAAGTGTCTTTGCCCCAGGTGGAATTACACCGCCCTTACCAGGGGCCGGGCTGAGTGACCTGCTCGGCTTTGCTTTCAGGAGCTTTTGTTCCCTGAGCACTTTCCGTAGAGTTCCGGAGGATGGGAATACAAATGGCGGCCTCCTGGTCTCCGGCCCGGAGGAGCCGAGAGCCCGGGGTCCCGCTTCCCTGTGCGCCCTCAGCGAACAGCTCCTAGTAACTCGCATCTGCCTAACCTCCGGCCGCGCTCTGAGCTCACCGAGCTTGCAACCGGTTCAAGGCAACTCCGAGCTGCGAGCTTACTGTCGGCTCTGTCTCTGCAGCCGGCTTTCCCATTCCAATATCCGCAAGCTCTGCGACACTCAGACACCCCCAATCCTTCTGTGACCCTGCGGGACCTGAGGTCACGCCGACCCCGTGTGGGCTTCGCCCCGGTTTAGCCTCCGGAGCGATGTCCCTCATTGGAGCAGACTTTTAAAAGTCCTGATTTTGTCCGTTGTCCTGAAAAGTCCGTTGCTCCGCCGCTTGCCGGGAGCCGGCCCCTCCCCCCGGGGTCTATCTTCCCGTCGCTTTGGATTCACTTCTCCGCCAGTCCTACCTTTCAGAAAGTGGTTGTTTTTCTGTTTCTAGAATTGCTGTTCTTCTTCTCTTCGATCTGCCGACGGATTTGCAGGTGTTTGCAATCTTTAGATAAGCTCTCTAGCTGATCTCCTGCTAGCTGAGGTAGTCTCAGCCTGCTACTTCTCCGCCATCTTGACTCCTCCCCGAAAATATTACCTTTTAATTTGTTGTCAAATTTTTCTTGATGTGTGTTTGCTTTTTGTAGGTTCTACATGAAACATTTCCTCAACATACATTCCTTATGAATGGTCTCATTCAAGGTGTAAAGGTAAGAACAGTTTTTGTGTGGTTCACAAGGAACCAAAGACAGGAATCCTTAGTAGTTTAACTCTGGACGTTTGAATGCGACATGGGGAAATAATCACTATTTGTTCTTGAGACCTTAGTCTAAACTTTTACTTGGATTATCAATGTCATAATGAAATACAACCCAAGTCTATAAGGCATAGAATGGTTTACTGGTAAAAGCGATACTTCATTTTTATTAACATGTACACAGCAGTTTATAAAGTGTTTATGTGAGGCTTTAATTCCCTGCCTATTATGTTCTTTTCTACTTTTGAGATTGACTTTGATATTGAGGAAGAAGGCAGCATCAAGATTTCATCAGCTATGTAGTAGTCTTTCGTCAGAGCTTGTGTATTAATCAAAGCTAAGTTCTTGACCATGTAATTATTAATTCATTATTTAATGTGACATTTATCAGAAAAGTTTATAAATCAGAGATTAAAATAAAATGTTATGTTCCAGTCCCACTTTACAGTATGATTAGTATATGGGAATAGTGTCTAATGTGTTCCTCTCAGCTTAAACGGCTTTGATCTGTGAGCTGAGGAGCACACTTCAAATTATACCCTATTTATATTTATTTATTTATTTAAAAAAGATTTTATTTATTTATTTGTCAGAGTGAGGGAGAGCGAGAAAGCGAGCACAGGCAGGCAGAGGCAGAGGGAGAAGCAGGCTCCCTGCTGAGCAAGGATCCCGATGTGGGACTCGGTCCCAGGACACTGGGATCATGACCTGAGCCGAAGTCAGCTGCTTAACCAACTGAGCCACCCAGGCGTCTCCTACCCTATTTATTTATTGAATTTGCAGCTTTGAGCAGTATTATTTGTAATGAATGACATTTATTCTTTTCCTATTTTCAAAAAGAATTTGAGAGTGCTTGCAATAATGGCATTTTATTTTTTTAAAGATTTATTTACTTTACGGAGCATGAGCAGGGGAAGGGGCAGAGGGAGAGAGAGAATCTCCAGCTGACTCCCCACTGAGCCCATTGTGACCCTATGTTTTCACTTAACCCTAGAAATACACCTAGGAGTACTAGAAATGCTGGATCATATGGTAACTTGATCGTTTTAATTGACAGCTTTCCTAACCCTCTCTCTGGCAAGGTCTATGGGTGACTTAAGCCTTGGACAACAATTTCTTCTATCTCTACACTCACTTCCTGGATGACATTATCAGACTCACCACTTTCAGCTCTCAAATATTTCCCTAGACCTTAGACTTACATAGCCAGTTGCCTTATTGACACCTCTTTTTCCTTGGCTGATAAGCATCTCAAGGTCACCATGCTGAAACTGAGTTCCTGATCTTCCCCTTTAGCCGGACGGGCTCCCAAGTCTTCCTCATTTCGATTATTGGTCATGCCATTCTCACTCAGACCAAAATCCCTGGAGTCAGCGTTGACTCCCTTCTCTTCCCAAAACCATTCCATCAGGTGATTCTGTGTTGTGCCTCCAAAATAGATCTATAGTGAAAACATTCTCTGGTCTCCTTTCAGTAGAGATCCTGAGAAAATAGAAGCCAGCTGTGGTCTTAACCAATCCCATCCCCACTCTGTTGTCTCCTCTGGCATCATCCTTGTTCTCTTCTGCACTCCTGGTGACCTTTCTCTAAGCAAAGCTTCCTTAGACTGTGCTTGCCTGAGGGCTTTGCAGGTTCTGTTTTTTTCTACTTGATTGCTTTCCCCCCAGATACTGACCTCACTCTGTAAACCTGAGCTTTTCACACAGATGTCATTTTTTAGGAAAGCCTTTACTGACTATTGTGTTGAATAATGTAACCTGTTGTCATCACTTTAGTCCCTCTTCTCTGCTTTTTCTTCAAAAGCACTGTAATTTCACCTCTGACGTGCTGTATATTTTGCTTTATGTTGTTACTGTATGTCCTTCTCAACCTTTCTATTTAGACTAGAACCTTCTTGAAGGCATGAATTTTTGTTTGCTTTGCTTACTGCTGTCCTCAGCACCTAGAACAGTTCTTGGCAAATGACACGTGTTCAGTAAATATTGTTGATTTAATATTTCTTTCTAGTTTTTTTCTACACATTTTTAAATAGTCAAGATCCAGCTTACACAGAGACTAACAATTTATCTTTGTTCTTGTATCAGATGTCACTAATTATATAGCAGAATAATTTCTCTATGACATTAAAAAATCATATGAAATATAGGCAGCCCTCTTTTTGCACATTCTGGTATGCACAGATTTCAGTTATTCAAGTTCAGTTAAAAAATACCAATCCCTGCAACAGTACAGCTCAAATCTCCCTCACTGTGGTCTGTTAACTGTGAGTAATAGCATAAAGTACGAACTGCTGCTAGCTCCTCAGTCCACGGAACACTGCATAAATCACAGGTGAAACACCATCATCGGTAACCATTCGTGCACTTCAGAATGTTGGTGACTGGTCACTATGCATCTCTTAGTTCTTGCACAGAGAGCAAAGCATGGCGCTGTGTTGCCTCCTTGGCTCCAGTGATAAACCCCTATAACACTTTACAAAAACGGATCATTGAAAAGGAACTGGCCAACAAAAGTGGAAGTGCAGTGGAGTAATTACTGATAATGCTAGAAGTGAGATTCGTGTAGAACCTCTGCAGAGTCATAGAAGAAATAGGTTGGTTGGGTGTAAATCCCGAGGAACTTATTAAGATAAACTCGGCAGCATAAAGGAGAACAGTGTGATGAATATGTCCCCGGGAAGTGATGTCAGCAAAATGCTTCACACTCAAGGAACTCACAGAGACAGTATTTCATAACACTGACAACATAAAAGACAAAACGTTGCAAGCTGATTGAAATTTAGAAAGGCATCTGACAGTTTGCCAATGCACAGAAAATACTGACTGCACATCATATGTTATATGGCTTAGTAGGACAGCAAGGACTGTTCATGTGACTCTTGATAAGTTTTTTATAAGGAAATAAAACACTTTATTTCCTAAGGTTTGATATTAATGTCTAAATAAATACTAGCAAATTTTTTTTCTTTTCATTAGTTATTAAGAGATTTATAACATACATTAAAAGAATTACTTTAAGAAATGGACTCGGATGATTTGGGGTTAGCAAGTCTGAAATTTGTCGGGCAGGCTGAACTCAGGCAAGAGTTGATCCTATAGTCAGTCGTAAGGCAGAACTCATTCTTCTCCTGGAAACCTCAGCTTTTGCTGTTAAGGCCATCAGCTAATTGGATGAGCCTCTCCCCATATTGTTGAGGGTGATACCCTTTACTTTAAAACCAATGGCAACAAAATAACCTTCACAGGAACCCCCACACTACATTTGATGAAACAACTGGGTGCTATAGCCTAGCCAAGGTGACAGCATCACAGTAGTTGTAGCTATACTTTGTCAGAAATGTTACACCAGGGCACCTGGGTGGCTCAGTGGGTTGAGCCACTGCCTTCGGCTCAGGTCATGATCTCAGGGTCCTGGGATCGAGTACTGCCATCGGGCTCTCTGCTCAGCAGGGAGCCTGCTTCCCTCTCTCCCTCTGCCTGCCTCCCTGTCTACTTGTGATCACTCTTTGTCAAATAAATAAATAAAATCTTTAAAAAAAGATTTTAAAAAAATGTTATACCAGACTGAGAGACAGGTGTGACTTGGCAGGTGAAGTCTCGTTGTGACTGCTGGTTGATAGCAGCAGGTGGACTGACTGTAATCATTTTCAACATAAAAACCAATTGGTCTGATGACCTGACGTCTGCCTTGTAACTTGTTGAAACTATTTTCTTCAGCAGCTATGTTTTATATTTATGACAAAAGTACACATATCAGTGTCCCAGACTTAGCAGGTCATGTGTCCAGGGTTTTATGCCTAGAGTGATTAGTATGAAGAGGGTGGTGCTAAAGCAGGAAGTGATGATCTGGTCTAGCTTCAACATCACAATGAAGGCTGTGGAAAGGGGAAAAAGTAAAAGGCCCAGCAGGTCAGTTAATGGGGTGGCCACATGGGTTCACATGCAGATGTGCTGCTTCTCAGTCTAGACTTGACCATCAACTTTGATTAAGGAAATGGCAAGTAGATCCTCTGCCAGGATGCTCTTCCATGGATATTTAATATGTCAAGTTTCTTC
Source organism: Neogale vison (assembly GCF_020171115.1). Lineage (NCBI taxonomy): Eukaryota > Metazoa > Chordata > Mammalia > Carnivora > Mustelidae > Neogale > Neogale vison. Next base: position 81,262,045 of record NC_058095.1, read on the forward strand.
AGTGCCTGGAGCTGCTGCTCGTCTGTCTCATTCTGCTATTTAAATGAATTAAATCAGCAGTAGTACCTTAGCATAAGTAAACATGGAAAGTTTTTATTTTTATTTTTTTTAGGTTTATTTGAGAGAGGGAGTGCGCACAAGTGAGGGTAGGGGCAAAGGGAGAGAGAGAATCCCAAGCAGACTCCCTGCCACGGGGCTCCATCTTACAACCCTGAGATCACTACCTGAGCCAAAACTGAGTCAGATGCTTAACTGACTGAGTTACCCAGGTGCCTCTCGGTTGTTGTTTTTAAGAATTAAAGAGTCAAAAACCAGATATCTTTAAAGTTCCCTCACACTACTCTTTGATATTCGTAGGTACAGATTGATTTCCCTACACACACACACACACACACACACGGAATAATTCTTAATTTGGACAAAAATTTAAAGATTATCCTTTTTATTATCTGCAAATACAATTGTTAGACAACCTACTTGAGAAATGACTTCATGTTTTAAGTACAGTCTTTTCATGGTAGACTGCTAATTCATCCATTTAATAAATTAGGTGTGGGGCGCCCGGATGGCACAGTCGGTGAAGCATTCCGCTCTTGGTTCAGCTCAGGTCATGATCTCATAGGTGGGGGACAGAGCCCTGCATCAGCCTCCACACTCAGCATAGAGCCTGCCTGGGATCCTCTGTCCTTCCTGTTTGTGTGCTTTCTCCCCCCAACCCCCAACCCCCAAAATAAATAAATCTTTAAAATAAATAAAATAAACATAAGAGTACCCACAAGTGGGAAAGACGTGTGCTTTAGGTTGGAGACCCTGAAATGTTAACAGATTAAGAATTGGTTTGAATTGTGGACTTATGGGTTGGGACTCGGGTTCTGGAGCCACCTCACATCTGAGCCAAAACCTGCCTCTGCTGCTTATGAGCCTCGGGCTAGCTGCTTACCCTGATAGCGCCAAGTCACAGCGTCAGGACGTGTGTGTGGACGTTGTGGAAGAGTCTGGCATATGTGGATCCTAGCTGTTACTGTTACTACTTTAGAACATACACTGAGCTTTCCTGGAGTCAGGATTTGAAGTAGGAGCCTACTACTTATAAGTAGGAAAAGTCAACTTATATTTTAATTAAAACAATTTCACTTTCATCTGCTTTTTATTTCTTCTTCTTTTAGTGACTCTTTCCTAGTTTGCTCCTTTACTTCAGAACAAAACAACACGCCCTAGCCTTCCTGCCCGTATCATTATTTCCTTGAAGGCTCTGGCACCAACTGTTCTTTGACCCTTCCCCAGCTTTGCAGTTTCACTTTTCCAAACTTTAATCAACTTAAAATCACTTTATGTGTCACATTTCTCATTTGCCCTTTGCATTGATTGACGTGTACCCTCTGAAGGGAAGCTCTTTACTGTGCAGGGTCTCAGTGGGCCCTAAGTCAGAGAGGTAACTCTGTGTTAATACTGTTTTTGCATGAAAATATTTGTTCTAGTCAATTACACAAATAAAAACACAGTTCCATTGGTGTATGATTTTCTCTGATCTTTTAAGAAATGAGAAATTGAACAAATCTAAAATTGATCTAGAATCTAGAAAATGAACAAATCTAATTTGGGGGTAACAAGTCTACATGTTGCAAGTTCCTCATAGCTTATTAAAGAATACTGAAAATTTGTCATAGTATGTGAACCTTTTAAAGGAAAAGTGAAAATTTTCAGAAGTAGTTAAATGACTTTGTACTCTATTCTGTGAAGCCATTGCTCCCTCACATTCATTTGTAAAGTTAATTATACTATTTGAAAGAAAACAAAAAATCATTCTTAGGTTTAAAAATACTGACCCAACTCTTTCAGTCAAATATTTGCCAACTGCATATGTTAAGGAAAACATATGCTTAAAACTTTAATGATGGCTATATGAAGTGTAAAATTCATGTGTGTTTGCTTCAGGTAAGTTTTATTTGTCATTCTATGTATGCTTTAAAATGTTACTTGGAAAAAAAATGTTACTTGGAAAAAAAATGTTACTTGTGTAATTGCATTTAATTGAACGATAAACTCTAATTAGAGCCGAAAAGTCATGTCAGAAATACTGGCCAAGGCACCTGAGTGGCTTACGTTGGTTAAGCTTTTGCCTTTGGCTCGGGTCATGCTCCAAGGGTCCTGCTCAGTGAGGATCCTGCTTCTCCCTCCCTCTGCTGCTTCTCCCGATTGTACCCCCCCTCTTTCTCTCTGTCAAGTAAGTAAAATAAAATCTTTATTTTATTTATTTGACAGAGATCACAAGTAGGCAGAGAGGCAGGCAGAGAGAGAGGAGGAAGCAGGCTCCCCGCTGAGCAGAGAACCTGTTATGGGGCTCGATCCCAGGACCCAGAGATCATGACCGGAGCTGAAGGCAGAGGCTTTAACCCACTGAGCCACCCAGGCGCCCCAGTTAAAATAAAATCTTAAAAAAAAAGAAAAAAATACTGGCCAATTAATTATTCCTCCGTACACACCCACGCCTGCTGGGAAGTTAACTAACTATAGCGACTGTGTGAGCCCTTGGTGAATTTTGCCATCTGCACCCAGACTCCTACACACCGTGTTGCATCTCGTACTGGTTGGACTGGGACAGCATAGTACCCACTGGTTCTCATTATGTTTGGATTTCATGTTTGCAAATCTACCTACTCAGTGAGTTTATCTGTGACCCCAGATCAGCACAGGGTTTCCGTGGTCATTCATGCCCCCGTGGGTGAGGGGGAGTGTCAGGTACCAGCCCCTCATTTCTATCTGAGTTCGAATTTGTGTCTGAGGTTTTATTCTGTACCAGTGTCCTTGTGGTCCATTTAGTGCTACGTTTTTTGCATCTTCGTGTCTTTTGTTGGTGATTTGGCTATATAAAACGTACCCAAGGGTAGTGCAGCAATGCTGACTAGTATCTTTAAGCGTGGGAGGTTGTGATGTGCCTTAGGGAGAATATACTGTCAGATGAGCCTCATTCAAGGCACGAGTCATGGTGCTGTTGATTTAGAGTTCGGTGTTCAGCGGTCAACAATGTATATTAAGGATAGTGTCTTTAAAGAGAAACACACATAAATCATGGTTGTGTGTTGATCAGTTAATGGAATTAGGTGACCAGAGCCTTACAGGAAGCTAAGGAGCATTGGCTCCACATTCTCTAGTTCAGTGTTTCTCACAACCTTATAGAACATAACCGCTGTGGGTAATGAGAATCAGTGGTATTTCTGATCAAGAAAAGGGGTCTGAGGTCTGTCTGGTGTTACTTTTTAAACATTTTGTTCTCATTTGCAGATTCTGTCAGGGTACAAATACCCTCAGTCTGTTGCTCTCACAATGTGGCCTGATAGCATCTGGGGCCAGGTCGGGTCGTAAAGACATCACTCTGGCATAGGAAAAGTGATTTTTAGAAATTCATGTTTTCCAAAGAGCCAAGTACAGTTGACCTTGAACAATCCAGGTTTGAATTGCATGGGTTCACTTGCAGACTGTTTTTTTCTTTTGGCTGTCATATATTTTTGGTTATGATCTTTCTAACATTTTCTTTTCATTAGCTTACTTTAAGAATACAGTATGCAATACATAAAATATACCAATAATATACAAAATACCATTGATCAACTGTTTACATTATTGATAAAGCTTCTGGTCAACAGTTTAATTTGGGGGAAGTAAAAAATTAAATGTGTGTTTTTTTTAAAGGTTTATTTATTTGAGAGAGTACACAAGCAGAGGAAGAGGGAGAAGCAGACTCACCCACTGAGAAGGGAGCCCGACATGGGTCCCGATCCTAGGACCCTGGGATCATGACCTGAGGTGAAGGCAGACACCTAACGACTGAGCCACCCAGGTGCCCCGATATGTGGATTTTTGACCACATGATGTAGAGGGTGTTGGTGCCCCAAACTGTGTTCTTCAGGGGTCAGCTGCATGATACTGTATGTTAGAATCTTTTTTTTTCCAATTTATTTATTTTCAGAAAAACATTATTCATTATTTTTTCACCACACCCAGTGCTCCATGCAAGCTGTGCCCTCTGTAATACCCACCACCTGGTATGTTAGAATCTTAATTAAAAAGGTGGTCTGGTGCCTGGGTGCCTCAGTTGGTTAAGCAACTTCCTTCAGCTCAGGTTATGATCCCTGAGTCCCGGGATGGAGTCCCGCATTGGCCTCCCAGCTCCACGGGGAGTCTGCTTCTCCTTCTGACCTCCCCTCTCATGCTCTCTCTCTCACTCTCTCAAATAAATCAATAAAATCTTTAAAAAAGGGGGGTAGGTTGTCCTGGAAGATGTTTTCAGTATCTATTACTGTTACTAAGAATTTGATTAAAATAATATTTTAATGGATAAATTAGCATTTAAAATCCATAATCTGGAAGAGAGCATTTTTTTTCTGTAAAGACTGTGTTACTTTAAATATTTCTTTAATGTTTGGCCTTTTTAAAAGATTTTATTTATTTACTTTTCAAAGAGAGAGGGAGAGAGAGCACAAGCAGGGGAGTGGCAGACAGAGGGAGAAGCAGGCTCCCCACTGAACAAGAAGCCTGATGTGGGACTCAATCCCAGGACCCTGAGATCATGACCTGAGCCAAAGGCAGACGCTTAAGGGACTGAGCCACCCAGGCATCCCGCCTTCTCATTTTTTTGTTTAAAAATGGCATCTTTTAAAACATTGTGTGAAGTCTCAAGTGTGGGAAGTGTATGCAGGCACAGCGAAGTCCATTGGCACAAAGAAAAATGGCATATGAGAAAACTAAGAAGTACTACATATAGCCAAAGCACAGAATGTGCGTTAGGTGCCGTATTTTGGAGGGTACTGTGTGTATGCAATGCTGAGCAATTTCAGATACACAGCAGCAGGAAGTATAATGAACACCCATGTTCTTACCACCCAGTTTCATTATTTATCAACATTTTCCTACTCTTGTCTCCTCTGTCTCAGTTTTCCCCTACTTATTTTTTTTATAAAAGCAGTTCAGAAACTCATTATTTCACCCATAAGTACCCACTGAAAAATTTTAATCTGTGCACAGTGGAGGCTATGGCAGGGTTTTAAAGATTTTTTATTATTATTTTAGAGCGAGTATGAATGAGGGGGAGGAGCAGAGAGGGAAGAGGGAGAGACTCTAACGCAGTCCCTGCACTAAGTTCAGAGCCCGATGCAGGGCCCAGTCTCATGATTCCGACATGACCTGAGCTGAAACCAACGGTTGGACGCTTAAGTGACTGAGCCACCCAGGTGCCCCAAGACCACCCAAGACCAGGGTTTAAAGAAGGGATTGAACAGAGGTTTGCAGCTCATAAGGGGAGCACATCCTGTAGGGAGGGTCAGGGTCAGGGCCAAGTGGGCAAGAAAGTGTCTTCACCGCAGCACATGATTTGGAGCTATGCATATAATTAAGTTTCTGGCCTCTTCCTGCATGCTTGGTGTGTGTTCATCTCATGGGCCATCTGTAGGTGTACATATCATATCACTGCTTCTCCAGAAAAATAAGCTCCCCCCCGCCATTTTCCATTTTCTAACAGCATGCTTAGAAATTCGTTAGCATTTTTTATTTTTCATTTCCAGTCCTGTTTTTATTTGGGCAATAAACAAGTGAAATTGTAATGGTAAATTGACTGCTCTGGGCAGTGAGACCATGCTAATGGACTGACTTGTAATGATGTAGGGTTTTTCATTGTTCAGTTATCCACCGTGTAGTACATCATCAGTTTTTGATGTAGTGTTCAGTGATTCATTAATTGCGTACAACACCCAGTGCCCATTGCAGTATGCACGCTCCTTAATACCCATCACCCAACTACCCTATCCCTCCCCTCTCTCCCCGCTGAAACCCTCCACTGTTTCCCAGAGCCCATAGTTTCTCATAGTTGCTCTCGCTTTCTGATTTCTCCCCCTTCAGTTTTCCCTTCCTTCCCCAGTGGTCCTCCGTGCTATTCCTTATGTTCACATATGTCTAAAACCATACTATAATTGTCTTTCTCTGCTTGACTTATTTCATTAGAATGTTTTTAAATGATACTTTATATTTAATATTTCAAATTAGTCTGTTTTGGGGCCAGTGAAATAAATTGGAGCATTCAGAAAGTAAGAATTACAAGTGATTGGGGGACCACATTGTAAATTTGACCTTTGTTTCTGCTTTCCCATCCAGGGCCTGCTGTCTTTTCTGAGTGCCCCCCTCATAATTGCTCTGTCTAATGTGTGGGGGAGGAAACCCTTTCTCATCAGCACCGTGTTCTTCACCTGCTTCCCAATTCCACCGATGAGGATCAGCCCTTGGTGAGTGGCTTTGTTTTGGGTCACATGTGAATGATACGTCTGCAAAGCATTTCTTAACCATTTCAAAGCAATTGATACTTGTATTTATATTTGATTTCTTTGGTAATACTGAAAGCCGATTTGGGCTCTAAGATGTATAAAGATGTCGCTAAGGGGGGCACCTGTGGCTCTGTGGGTTAAAGCCTCTGACTTCGGCTTGGGTCATGATCCCAGGGTCCTGGGATCAAGCCCCACATCTGGCTCTCTGCGCAGGGAGTCTGCTTCCACCTCTCTCTCTCTGCCTGCCTCTATGCCTACTTGTGATCTCTCTCTCTCTGTCAAATAAATAAATAAAATTCTTAAAAAAAAAGTCTCTAAGACAAGCTGCTGTTGCCATCAGGTCAGTTAAAGGATTGGGTCATGGGAGGGGCTGACAGTCGCTGTAGTCACCGCTTTCGCTCAGCTGACTGCAAATGTGTTGTCATCTCACGGCTCTCTAGGGCACCGATGAAAAAAGTTTACATCAATAGACATGAGTCACTTTTGGATACACGGTAGTGAGACCAAGAGACTGTTCTAAATCATAATGTGAATTTGATCTTATTTCTTCTTGATAAATAGGGAGAGAATACTTAACATATAACTAAATACCAAAGATGGTTTGGAATTTGAACCTGAGCTGTACCTTAGTTGTTTTTCTTGGTTCCAGAATATGGTATTTGGCCAAAATTTCTGTTGCTGAACTGCTCGTCCTAAGGTGTGAAGAACACACCTTAAAATGAAAAGTTTAGTGTGTGTGTGTGTGTGTGTGTGTGTGTTAATGCATTAATATTTCTTTTTTGGATCATGTGAAAATGTCCTTATTTGATCATATGACAATTTTATATCAGTATTTGTTACATTATAAATATGTTGGTTTAGTGGGTCCTTTTATTTTCTGCGAGATGATGAATTTTTATTAAATAATTATTGAGTCTTTCTGAGAACAAGTCATGCTTTTCCATGCTTTTCCAATAAATGAGGGCCTTTTTAAATGTCCTCTCAATATCTTAAAATATTTTTGTTAGATTTTCCACTGATTTTGCCTCTTCCCTTCCCATTTTCATACTGTTGCTTTTGCTTATATTGATTAATGAATAATGCTAAGTAAAAGTGATAATGGACTTAACATCTCATGTATATAAAGCAAATATTGTAATGTTTCATCATTTGAGTGTTCAGTGCATTGAAAAATATTGTTACTATGAAGAATTATATTAATAGATTTTCTTTTTTTTTAATTTTTATTATGCTAAGTTGGTCATCATTAGTCATTAGTCCTTGATGCAGTGTTCCATGATTCATTGTTTGTGTATAACACCCAGTGCTCATTGCAATACGTGCCCTTAATACCCATCACGAGGCTAATCTATCCCCCATCCCACTCCCCTCTGAAACCGTAAGTTTCCCGAAGTCCATAGTCTCTCATAGCTTGTCTCCCCCTCTGATTTCCCCCACTTCATTTTTCCCTTCCTATTCCTAATGTCCTCTATGCTATTCCTTATGTTCCACATATAAATGAAACCGTATGATAATTGTTTTTCTCTGCTTGACTTATTTCACTCAGCAGAATCCCCTCCAGTTCCATCCATGTTGATTTAGAGGTAGGTGTTCACCCTTTCTGATGGCCGTGTGGTAGTCCACTGTAATACACACCACATCTTCTTTATCCATTCATCAGCTGAAGGGCATCTCAGCTGCTTCCACAGTTTGTCTGTTGTAACATTGCTGCTGTGAACATTGGGTGTATGTGCCCCCCCTTTTTTTTTTCACTACATCTGTATATTTGGGGTAAATACTTAGTAGTGCAGTGGCTAGGTCATAGGGCAGCTCTGTTTTTAACCTCTTGAGGAACCTCTACTGTTTTTCTTTCTTTCTTTTTTAATTTTTTTTTATTAAATTTTTTTTTTAAATTTATTTGACAGACAGAGGTCAGAGGTAGGCCGAGAGGCTGGCAGAGAGAAAGGAAGGAAAGCAGGCTCCCTGCTGAGTAAAGAGCCTGACTTGGGGCTCAATCCCAGGACTCTGGGATCATGACCTGAGCTGAAAGCAGAGGGTTTAACCCACTGAGCCACCCAGGCACCCCTCTACTGTTTTTCCAAAGTGGCTGCACCAGCTTGCATTCCCACCAACAGTGTAGGAGGCTTCCCCTTTCTCCACATTCTCACCGACATCTGTTGTTTGCTACTTTGTTAGTTTTAGCCATTCTGACTGGTGTAAGGTGGTATCACATTGTGGTTTTGACTTGAATTTCCCTGATGGCTCATGATATAGAACATTTTTAATGTGTCTGTAAGCCATTTGTATGTCATCTTTGGAGAAGTGTCTGTTTGTTCATGTCTTATGCCCATTTCTTGACTTGAAAATTTGGTTTTTGGGTGTTTGGAAAGTTTTTTATAGATCTTGGATATCAGCCCTTTATCTGTAGTATCATCTGCAAATATCTTCTCCCACTCCGTGGGTTGCCTCTTTGTTTTGTTGGCTCTTTCCTTTGCCGTGCAAAAGACTTCTATCTTGATGAAGTCCCAAAAGTTCATCTTCACTTATGTTTCCCATGCCTTCAGAGACATATCTTGCAAGAAGTTGCTGTGGCCGATGTCGAAGAGGTTACTGCCTATGTTATTCTCTAGGATTTTGATAGATTCCTGTCTCACATTGAGGTCTCTCATTCATTTTGAACTTATCTTTGTGTACGGTGTAAGAGGATGGTCCAGTTATAGATCAGTCCCTGCTATGAAATGCCAGAGCATCCCATCTCCCTATCCTTTCCAGCCTAGATCTTCAGCAGCTGTTTTATTTGGTGAGCCATGCCAGATACTTTCAAAAGTTATCATTTTCCATTCAGAGCCAGTTTTTCCTGCTTTTCACCAAAAGCCTTAACTGTTCTCCCACATGAGTGAGCTAAGTAGAATCATGCAAATTGTCGACACTTACTAAATAGCTAAGGTACTTGAGTGTGGAAAGACATTTTTTGTCTATATTTATTTTGTGCCTAAAACAAATTCCTGAAACATAACCTACTATATATTGAATATGTGTGTTCTCCCACAAATTCTTATGTTGAAATCTAATCCCCAGTGTGCTGACATTTGGAGGCAGGGTGTTGTGAGGTGCCTAGATCATGAGGGTGGAGTCCACATGAGTGGAATTAGTACTCATATAGAAGAGACTCCAGAGAGTTCTCTGGCCCCTTCCATCATGTGAGAACACAGAGACAAGGCAGCTGTCTACAAACTAGGAAGCAGATCCTCACCAGATCTGCTAGTGCCTTGATCTTGGATTTCCCAGCTTCCAGAAGGATGAGAAGTAAATTCTGTTTTTTATAAGCCACCCAGTCTATGGAAGTTTATTATAGCAGCCTGAAAGTACTAAGACAATTCATAATTTATTGTTTCCAGATTTCCATGCAGAGTTCCAACTCCTCTTATTTAAAGATGACACTTAGCTCTCTCCTCCATCCTACCCCCGCGTTTCAACTTCTCTAATTCCAGCAAATTTTAACTAGAGAAGATCAAGGATCTCAAATTGTTTATCAGCAAATATGCAATAATCAAAACTATCCTGTGAGAGTTTATGTTAAATATAGTGCCTCATATTAAAAATATGCATACAACTACTTATGAAGAGTTATTTTAAAAGAAAAATATGTGTCATAGTCTGGAATGGAAATCTGCATGGAATGATAAATGAAGCCCACAATACATTGACATAGCTAAGGAAAACAAGGTTTTCTGAAATATGTTAGCTTCAGAGAAAATAAGATTATTGTGGAACCATTTTTGGGTATTGTCAGTTACCAAAATAGCTTGAACAAGATTTAGGAATAAGTATTTCTTTAAGGAAATATATTCCTTATCTGCAAAATAAGATTCAGGTATAACATTAAAAGACTAACTAAAATTTCAACACCAAAAATAAGGGAAAGAATTTGGTAATACTATTTTGGAGAATTAAAAACAATTTCGTATCCCTTATGGGTCATGGTGGGGGGATTCTATTTATAACTACTATATATATCATAGAAAAATGGAAAATACAGGAAGACACTAAGAAAAATCTATAATTTATAACTGTTAAGAATCTGTACTCTATGTAACATGAACATCCAGTTAAATTTGCTTAAATAAAAGGGGGATCTATTGGTTCCTAGTACTGAAAACAGCAGGGATTGAACTAGCTTCAGTTACCAGTTGACTTGAGGTCAAAGGATGTTATGAAGACTAGATTTCTGTCTCACCATCTCTGGCTTTGCCATGCACGAGTCTGACTTCATTCTCAGGTGGGCTACCTCTTGAAGGCTGCAGCATGGTTACACTCCAACTATTCTAAAGTTCCAAATCTATGGGAAAAGAAAGCATTACAATCCTGAAGGCTGAAATCAAAGCTCCAGATTTGAGTTGGCTCCAAATGGGCCTGGCTTTGAATCCCTCACAGATTCAGCAGTGACTAACTCAGGGAACCATGGGTGAAGCCCTCTCCCAGAGCACAAGGCCTGAAGTAGTGGAGAGATTGACACTCTAATGAGAACTGGGGCTCATGATTGAAGGTGAAGGAATGGGAATGGGAAATGTCTGCTATTACTAGCTACCATTATGTAAAGATAATAACCATTAAAATTTGTTATATGTGTGAGAACACTCATGCACATGCATGTAAGAGATTAAAGCATTTAAAATTGATTTCTAGGGGTGCCTGAGTGGCTCAGCTGGTTAAGCATCTGCTTTCTGCTCAGATCATGCTCTCAGGGTCCTAGAATCGAGTCCCACATCAGGCTGGCTCCCTGCTTAGTGAGGAGTCTGCTTCTTCCTCTCTCACATTCACTCTGTGCTCTCTCTCAAATGAATAAACAAAATCTTCTTAAAAATGATTTCTGGAAACCAGAAAGAAAAATTCAAATTCTGTATTCTTCCATTTATATGAAATTCTTAAAAAATAAATCTAAAACAAGGTTAGTGGGTTCCTGGAGCTGGAGGTGGGAAGGTGATGGATATGTTTTATGTCTTGATTACTGTGGTCTTTATTACCTTACATTGAATTTTTTCTCAGCCAAAACAACTTTAATTTAATAATACTGTATTGGTCAGGAACCACAGTAACTGATATCAAGTATAACATGAACAGAGTTGGTTAGAAAAGTCAGGTTCACATTTACATGACAATGTAGCAAATAAATATACATCTGGTTCAGATTTATTAAGAACAAAATATGTTGCATAAGAGAAAGTTTCTACCACTTTCTAAAAGTTTCAGAATTTCAGGTAAGGTGATGCCGCCAGCTTTATTTTTGTTTTTCAACATTTCCTTAGCGATTTGGCGTCTCTTCTGATTCCATACAAATTTTAGGATTATTTGCTCCACCTCTTTGAAGAATGCCGGTGGAATTTTGAACGGAATGGCATTAAAAGTATAGATTTCTCTAGGCAGTATAGACATTTTAACAATGTTTATTCTTCTGATCCAAGAGCATGGAATGGTCTTCCATCTTTTTGTGTCTTCTTCAATTTCTTTCATGAGTGTTCTATAGTTCCTCAAGTATAGATCCTTTACCTCTTTATTTAGGCTTATTCCAAGGTATCTTATGGTTCTTGGTGCTATAGTAAATGGAATCGATTCTCTAATTTCCCTTTCTGTATTTTCATTGTTAGTGTATAAGAAAGCCACTGATTTCTGCACATTGACTGTATCCTGCCAAGTTGCTGAATTGCTGTATGCGTTCTAATAGTTTGGGGGTGGAGTTTTTTGGGTTTTCCATATAAAGAATCATGTCATCTGCGAAGAGAGAGAGTTTGACTTCTTCATTACCAATTTGGATACCTTTTATTTCTCTCTGTTGTCTGATTGCTGTTGCTAGGACTTCTAATACTATGTTGAACAAGAGTGGTGAAAGGGGGCATCCTTGTCTTGTTCCTGATCTCAATGGGAAGGCTGCAAGCTTTTTCCCATTGAGGATGATATTTGCTGTGGGTCTTTCATAGATAGATTTGATGAGGTTCAGGAATGTTCCCTCTATCCCTATACTTTGAAGCGTTTTAATCAGGAACGGATGCTGGATTTTGTCAAATGCTTTTTCTGCATCAATTGAGAGGACCATGTGGTTCTTCTCTCTTCTCATATTAATTTGTTGTATCACATTGATTGATTTGCGAAAGTTGAACCATCCTTGTAGCCCAGGGATGAATCCCACCTGATCATGGTGGATAATCTTTTTAATGTGCTGTTGGATCCTGTTGGCTAGGATCTTGTTTCAAGCTTTATTACAAAGCTGTGATCACCAAGACACCATGGTACTGGCATAAATACAGACACATAGACCAGTGGAACAGAGTAGAGAGCCCAGATACGGACCCTCAACTCTATGGTCAATTAATCTTTGACAAAACAGGAAAAAATATACAGTGGAAAAAAGACAGTCTCTTCAATAAATGGTGCTGGGAAAACTGGACAGCTATATGTAGAAGAATGAAACTCGACCATTCTCTTACACCGTACACAAAGATCAACTCAAAATGGATAAAAGACCTCAACGTGAGACAGGAATCCATCAGAATCTTAGAGGAGAACATAGGCAGTAGTCTCTTTGATATCAGCCACAGCAACTTCTTTCAAGACACGTCTCCAAAGGCAAAGGAAACAAAAGCGAAAATAAACTTCTGGGACGTCATCAAAATCAAAAGCTTCTGCACAGCAAAGGAAACAGTCAACAAAACAAAGAGGCAACCCACGGAATGGGAGAAGATATTTGCAAATTACAGTACAGACAAAAGGTTGATATCCAGGATCTATAATGAACTCCTCAAACTCAACCCACACGAAACAGACAAACACATCAAAAAATGGGCAGAAGATATGAACAGACACTTCTCCAATCAAGACATACAAATGGCCATCAGACACATGTAAAAATGCTCATCATCATTAGCCCTCAGGGAGATTCAAATTAAAACCACATTGAGATATCACCTTACACCAGTTAGAATGGCTAAAATTAACAAAACAGGAAACAGCATGTGTTGGAGAGGATGTGGAGAAAGGGGAACCCTCTTCCACTGTTGGTGGGAATGCAAGTTGGTGCAGCCTCTTTGGAGAACAGTGTGGAGATTCCTCAAGAAGTTAAAAATAGAGCATCCCTATGACCCTGCCATTGCACTCCTGGGTATTTACCACAAAGACACAGATGTCATTAAAAGAAGGGCCTTCTGTACCCCAATGTTTATAGCAGCTATGGCCACGGTCACCAAACTATGGAAAGAACCAAGGTGCCCTTCAACGGATGAATGGATAAGGAAGATGTGGTCCATATACACTATGGAGTATTATGCCTCCATCAGAAAGGATGAATACCCAACTTTTGTAGCAACATGGACGGGATTGGAAGAGATTATGCTGGGTGAAATAAGTCAAGCAGAGAGAGTCAATTATCATATGGTTTCACTTATTTGTGGAGCATAACAAATAGCATGGAGGACAAGGGGCGTTAGAGAGGAGTAGGGAATTTGGGTAAATTGGAAGGGGAGGTGAACCATGAGAGACTATGGACTCTGAAAAACAGTCTGAGGGGTTTGAAGTGGCGGGGGGGGGGAGATAGGGGTACCAGGTGTGGGTATTATAGAGGGCACGGCTTGCATGGAGCACTGGGTGTGGTGAAAAAATAATGAATAATGTTTTTCTGAAAATAAATAAATTGGAAAAAAAATAAATAAAATATATAAACATATAATGCATTATTAGCCGCAGGAGTACAGGTCTGTGAATCGCCAGGTTTACACACCTCACAGCACTCACCATAGCACATACCTTCCCCAATGTCCATAACCCCACCACTCTCTCCCTATCCCCCTTCCCTCCAGCAACTCTCTGTTTGTTTTGTGAGATTCAGAGTCTCTTATGGTTTGTCTCCCTCCCGAGCCCATCTTGTTTCATTTAATCTTTTTGTACCTCCCAAACCCTCCATGTTGCATCTCCACTTCTTCTTATCAGGGAGATCATATGATAGTTGTCTTTCTCTGACTGACTTATTTCACTAATCATAATACCCTCTAGTTCCATCCACGTCATCGCAAATGGCAAGATTTCATTTCATTTGATGGCTGCATAGAGTTCCATTGCACATCTGTTTTATCCATTCATTTGTTGATGGACATCTAGGCTCTTTCCATCGTTTGGCTATTGTGGACATTGCTGCTATAAACATTCAGGTGCATGTGCCCCTTAGTATCACTACACTTGTATCTTTAGGGCAGATACCCAGTAGTGTTATTGCTGGGTTGTAGGGTAGCTCTATTTTCAACTTTTTGCAGAACCTCCATGCTGTTTTCCAGAGTGGTTGCATCAGCTTGCATTCCCACCAAGAGTGTAGGAGAGTTCCCTTTTCTCTGCATCCTCACAAGCATCTGTCATTTCCTGACTTGTTAATTTTAGCCATTCTGACTCGTGTGAGGTGGTATCTCATTGTGGTTTTGACTTTTATTTCCCTGATGCTGAGTGATTTGGAGCAGTTTTTCATAAGTCTGTTGGCCATCTGGATGTCTTCTCTAGTGAAATGTCTGTTCATGGCCTTTGTCCATTTCTTGATTGGATTATTTGTTATTTGGGTGCTGTGTTTGATAAGCTCTTTATAGATTTTCAATACTAGCTCTTTATCTGATATGTCGTTTGCAAATATCTTCTCCCATTCTGTCAGTTGTCTTTTGGTTTTGTTAACTGTTTGCTTTGCTGTGCAAAAGCTTTTGATCTTGGCAAAATCCCAATATTTCATTTTTGCCCTTGCTTCCCTTGCCTTTGGCGATGTTCCTAGGAAGAAGTTCCTGCAGCTGAACTCTGCCCTCATTCTTAATTGGCGATGTGGTTAGGGTCAAAATATAGTTTTAAACAGTCTGAGGGGTTTGAAGTGGCGTGGGGGTGGGAGGTTGGGGTACCAGGTGGTGGGTATTATAGAGGGCACGGCTTGCATGGAGCACTGGGTGTGGTGAAAAAATAATGAATACTGTTTTTCTGAAAATAAATAAATTGGAAAAAAAATATAGTATTAAAGTAATTTTTCCTTGGAACTTGTATAACATCATTACTGTCCTAGTATTGTTGATTCTACCTAACAGATCTCACTTTGAAGGTACTGCTCTGTTTTCTTTAGAATCTAGTGACACTGATGACAAATTTGATGCTCAATGGCATCACATTATAGTGTAAATAACCTGCCTTTTGCTCCCTAGTCCTTTTAGAAGTTAGCATTATCCTTAAGGTACTGGAATTACGCAAGAGTGGAACTGAGTGTGGATCCTTTTTAAATTATTATTCATTCTTCTTGATGCAACAATAATATGGGTCTTTCTGGGGTGCCTGGGTGGGTCAGTTGGTTTAGCGACTGCCTTCAGCTCAGGTCATGATCCTGGAGTCCCGGGATCCAGGCACACATCAGGTTCCCAGCTCCATGCGGAATCTGCTTCTCCTCTGACCTCCACCCTTCTCATGCTCTCTCTCTCTCTCAAATAAATAAAAATCTTTTTAAAAAAGATTTTCATTCATTTATTTTACAGTCAGAGATCACGAGTAGGCAGAGAGGAAGGCAGGGAGAGATGAGGGGAAGCAGGCTCCCTGCTAAGCAGAAAGCCTGACTGAGGCTCAATCCCAGGACCCTGGGTTCATGACCTGGGCTGAAGACAGAAACTTAACCCACTGAACCACCCAGGCATCCCAATAAATAAAAAAATCTTTCAAAAAATGATATGGGGCTTTCTTTATCTCTGGGAACACATCTTCCTATAATTTCTTTGAATATTCTCTACTCATTCTTTCAAACATACACAACTCTGTATGGGTTAGACTTAACCTCTTTTCTCATCTTTTGTGTATTGGCTCATACTTGCAGCAACTTGTATCTTTCTTAACTTTCTCTTTAGAAGTAACTTCAATAGAAAATTTTGCAAAAACAGTATAATAAACACCTACATGTCTTTGACGCAAATACACCAGTTGCTAACATTTTGCCCCATTGGCTTAGTCATTTCCATGTATGTACACATAGTATCTCTGTGTATGTATGTATGTATGTATGTATAAACCAAGGAGAAAGGCCTGGGATAGATTCTTCTCCTACAGCACTCAAAAGAAACCAACCTTGCCAGGGCACCTGGGTGGATCAGTGGGTTAAGCCTCTGCTTTAAGCTCAGGTCATGATGTCAAGGTCCTGAGATTGAGCCCTATATCAGGCTCTCTGCTTAGCAGGGAGCCTGCTTCAGCCTGCCTCTCTGCCAACTTGTGATCTCTCTGTCTCTCTGTCAAATAAATAAAATCTTAAAAGAAGAAAGAAAGAAAGAAAGAAAGAAAGAAAGAAACCAACCTTGCCAACACCTTGATTTGGACTTTTATCCTCCAGAACTATGAGACAGTAAATTTCTGTTGTTTAAACCTCCTAGCTTCTGTTATTTTTTTCTAGCCAACTAATAGTGCACTCAATGTCCATTTGCCCCTCAACTGGGATGTTCGTTTTGATGATCTAGTGAAGATATGGTCATTTCTTCACTGTATAGTCACTGTTTCTCTCTAGCAACTAATAATCTGTAGGATTATTAAGACCACACAAATATCCTTCCTCTCAAAAATATTACCTTCTAATATTTAGCATCTATTCATGATTTTTTTCAATTAATTTTTTTATTTTTTCAGCATAACAGTATTCATTATTTTTGCACCATACCCAATGTTCCATGCAATCCGTGCCCTCTCCAATACCCACCACCTGGATCCCCCAACCTCCCACCCCCCGCCCCTTCAAAACCCTCAGATTGTTTTTCAGAGTCCATAGTTTCTTATGGCTCACCTCCCCTTCCAATTTCCCTCAACTCCCTTCTCCTCTCCATCTCCCCTTGTCCTCCGTGCTATTTGTTATGCTCCACAAATAAGTGAAACCCTATGATAATTGACTTTCTCTGCTTGACTTATTTCATTCAGCATAATCTCTTCCAGTCCTGTATTCATGATTTTTTTCTGAATCAATCTTTACCATTTTGGTACCAAACAATAAATTTCCTGTTCCAGTACTTTCTCTACATTTACTGGTTGAAGTCATTCTACTATAAATAAGAGTTCTCTTTCCTTCTGCATGTTTTTATTTATCTATGTAGAAAGGATACATAGAATCTTGTCTTTTTAATCTAGAATTCATTACAGTCTTCATTAGTTTAATGACCAAATTTTCCACATTTCATCAGTTGGAGCCCCTTTATGTGTGTTGACTCTTGTGTCCCCTTAACATGTCTCCAGCATTTAAAAAAATATATTTTCTTGCTTCTGGCTTAACAAGACATTCTATTCATTTTGTACTTTCCTTTCCCTGGCTGTGGAATCAACTGCTTCTCTGAGGAGCCCTAGTACTTTTAGTGGGCAATGGTATTACAGAGCAAGATATGAGTACTAGAGGTAAATGTTACTATTGGAATGTCTCTGTTTCTAGGATTCTAGGATATTTCAGCAGATAAAACTGAACACACACATGTGTATGCACATAATTGTACATGCACACATACACATACATATACATATTTTAGAATTCATGAACTTGCATCAGTATCCCCATTCTAGTTTATCTCCTTAAGGATCTTGCTAGCCTTCTCTCTTTTGAAACACATGTGAACTTTCTTCCTGGCTCCCAGAAACATCAACACATTTAGCTATTTGCTTGATCCTATAATTTAGCTAAAATAGTTACAGAATTGCTTCACCCACCCTACTATAAGAAATAATACTAATAAAAGTAATTTTGTGTTTCCTTGTCATTTTTTATACCATCTCCACCACCATGAGGGGACATGGTCAGCCACTCTGTTCATAAATTACTGAAATATATGTAGACTAACTTTTGTTTTATAGATCATTATCTTTCCAATCTCTCAGAGCATATTAACAACATTTCTTTTAATTTCTCTTCTGATCTCTCAATTGTCTGTTTTATCTAAGGTCAGTTCTCTTTTCCTTTTGTATCTTTAATGTCCTTGAAAATGAATGATTGTTAATTGTCTTTTCTCACTCATGGATAAAGGGCTGAGTTTTTAATGTGCTATACATCATGGATGTTCTGAATCTGTACATTCTAATTTTCCTACTAACTCCCTCACCTGTATGGGAAGGTTAACTCTAGTCTCCATGTACATGAATGCTTCCTTTCAATTCGCAAGAGAGAATACCCCACCAAACTCCCATCCCCACCAAAAAGCAACAAAAAGGACTTTACTTTGGAGTGCCTATATCTAAGCTCAGTTACCTAGCTCTTCCTCACACAGATCAGCTGACATTTTTAGAGATCACTCTTACCATTTTATCTTAGAAACTATCAGAATATATTGAGGAGATGATGGCAAGTGATGGGGGTGATAGCCCAAGATCAAAATACTTCCATAGATAACTCTTTAATAAATCACCTACCCATTCTTGTCTTCCTTCTTACCAGCTCTTGGTCTGTAGTTAGTTTTTTCCTTTCTTTCTTTCTTTATCATTTTTTCATGGCTATGGCACTAGCTGTTACGTCTATCATAGACATTTACGTAATATTCTTTTGAAATTTAGTTTCTGCTCTAGTTAATTTTTCAATATCACTACTTTGGTTTTGAATCTTTAAGAAACTGTTTTGGTGTTTTGTTTTATTTTTTATTAAAAATTGAAGTACAGTTGACATACAATGTTAGGTTAGGTTCCAGTGCACAACATAGTGAATCAATCCTTGTACACATTGCACCATGCTCACGGTGTTAAGTGTAGCTGATCTCTGATCTTTGGTTGTTCTCTCCTCTCCTCTCAGCACCATCATGAATTAATTCTAACTTAAATTTCCTTATAGTCATTTCAGTATAATATATAGAGGGGACAGAGATCAGTGTAAATATTTGGTTGAATAAGACTGTGTGTTTTCTTTCTTGAGCATAAATGGCACCATGAACTCTGCATGGGTGATGTAAGGTGAGATCGTCCTACTTACACAAGTGTTAGTGTACATGAGGGTTTGTACCTTGAGTAGGAAATGTGGCTCATAGGAATCCTGTTGTAAGTTCTGCTGCAGGCTGTAGGCATAAGTCATTGAAGGTAGAAGAGCTAATGGAGTAAAACATGTGCTTGGTTTGTTGTCCTGGTTGGTGCAGAGATTCCTAGTGGAATGTTTTGCTTTTTCTATAAGCTCATCCCTTTGTATATCACAACATGCAATTCCATCATCCTAGAATTTAATAAATAGGTTTTATATGGTGATACAATCACAAGTAGATACCAGAATTTCATTCCTAGTCTTCCCACTTTCTAACACTTCTATACATCAAGGAACCTGAAAACTCTGTTCATCTTGCTATGCCAACAATACCAATCTTCCATACTAGATTATATTAGATACAAAAGAGAGTTTCCTGGACTGAATCAACCTCAGAATTCAACTACCAAGAAAAACGAAACTGCTTTTCCTATTTATATATTACTTCTGCACACTGTCATTTTATAACAGTAACAGTAATACTCCATTTTTAAGTATCTTTATTAGATTAAGGGGAAGGTTGAATATTTCTCAAATACCATTAATGGCAGTGGCATTCTACTTTTTGAACTAAACTTTAAGGATTTCATGAGAGTCACTTCAACTTTTAACATTAGCTGTGAAAAGTGAAAGATCCTAGAAAATGAAAGCTGTTTTTCTTCATAGGCATAGGGAGAGGGGATTTTAGCAATTGGTAGTGACCAAAACTCATTTAATTGCTGAATGATTCTGCATTCATTGTACAGCAAGAACTGGAAAGACTTGAGCTCTGCTCAGGCTCTCCTATAGCATTTTTATCTCTGCATGTTTCTTTATGCCTGCTGCAGTGATTGATCGGCAATATTGTCCATTCTCCATTTCATATTTCCTTTCTTAAAATCCCTGTATGAAGTTTCAAAATATTCATTTCTTTATTTTGTCATTTGTTCTCAAGCCTGGCTTTCTACTGCTTTGCAGATTTTTCATTAATGATCACAGTGGCAGTGGGTATTATGGAGGGCACATGTTGCATGGAGCACTGGGTGTGATGCATAAACAATGAATTTTGGAACAAATTTGGAACAAAAAAATAAAATAAAATAAAATTTTAAGTTGATGAGGAAAAAAGTGGTCACACATAAAAAGTTTGCTTCAAGGAAACTAAAACTCAAATTAGGAATAATTTTTTTGAGGTATCTGACTCCCATTATTCTTGTTCAATGACTTTTGTGAGGTTTCTTTGTGTTTCTTTTGTTTGTTTAGATTTGCAATGTGACATATGTTAACTTGGATCCACATTCATAGATAAAATATTTGTCAAAACCATAATCATACTTTCAAAAAACTATGCTAAAGAGAGGATCTCAAGCGTGAGTTGCTAATTGTCATCTATAATTCTGTCTGATTTGTCATCTCTTTCTTTTTCTTTTTCTTATCTATTTACCTGTCACTTATCATGCTTAAAGGGTAAGAGTTTCAAAAAGACCAAAAGAACAGGTAAGGCAGATATGAAGTTGATGGGAGCTTGCCAGACTCCAGTGAAGTCTTTGATATGAATAGAGTTCAGAGAAATGTGGAACTTAGAATTTTGAAAATTAAAAATGTAATGAATAACCTTCTGACTCAAATAACCTTCTGTA
Organism: Neogale vison; assembly: GCF_020171115.1. Lineage (NCBI taxonomy): Eukaryota > Metazoa > Chordata > Mammalia > Carnivora > Mustelidae > Neogale > Neogale vison. The sequence goes on from NC_058095.1 coordinate 81,282,963, forward strand.
ATGTTTATGATGACTACTTGGATGTAGCACAGCCCACTCATTCTATTAGGTATGAAATTTTACAGAAATATGGTTAAAAACATGGATTTTATAGTCAGAGAGTCCAGGGTTCAACTGCATCTCTGACACTTATATGTTATGATTTGTAGTATGTTACTTAATATTTATGAACTTCATTTTTCTAAGGTGTAAAATTGGGTGATAATAGTTGTTTTTTTTTTAAAGATTTTATTTATTTATTTGACACAGAGAGATCACAAGTAGGCAGAGAGGCAGGCAGAGAGAGAGAGGAGGAAGCAGGCTCCCTGCTGAGCAGAGAGCCCGATGCGGGACTCGATCCCAGGACCCTGAGATCATGACCTGAGCTGAAGGCAGCGGCTTAACCCACTGAGCCACCCAGGCGCGCCGGGTGATAATAGTTGTAATAATAATACCTATTTCATGGAGTTGTTACAAGGATTGAATTCGATAATGTATGCAAAGTGCTTAGCAGAGTGTGATGCATAGTATGTGCATAGTAAGTGCAGTAAAATGTTAATAAATACAAAGAAATAGCTTTTGAATAGTATTTCTATAGTATTTTTTAAAAGTTTGTAAAATTGCTTCATTTGTTATTCCAATATATTTTATAACTGGAATTTTTACCTTCTAGCTATAACTTCTAAAAACACTTAATAAAATATATTTTTAAAATTCTTTTGGAATATTAAATAAGGAATTCCTGTGAGGTATTGTGGGGGGGAAAACATATAGATGAAGGAGAAAGCAGAAACATGAGATGAGGTAAGAGAATGAGCACCAACTCTGTGAGATGCTTAGAGAAACCTCCACCTTGAAGCCTGGAGCTTCAGGGCACAAGTGCAGCTGAGGACCAAGTCTTGGGCCTTTGTAGAGGAGGGAGCTGGATCAAAAGTCATTGACTTAAGATCAGGATTCTGGAGGAAATAGACTCCAATGAACAAGACAAACTAGGAGAAAAAATAAAATGGGCAAATTAACCATTACAGAAAAGATTTTTGACACACGTCCCATAATGGGTAGAACAAGTAGATTATTTTTTAAACATATAATGTATTATTAGCTCCCGGGTTACAGGTCTATGAATCACCAGGTTTGCACACTTCACAGCACTCACCATAGCACATACCCTCCCCAATGTCCATAACCCAACCACCCTCTCCCTACCTCCCTACCCCCAGGCAACCTTCAGTTTGTTTTGTGAGATTAAGAGTCTTTTATAGTTTGTCTCCCTTCCCATCCCACCTTGTTTCATTTCTTCTTTTCCTACCCCCCAAGCTCCCCATGTTACTTCTCAACTTCCTTATATCAGGAAGATCATATGATAGTGAACAAGTAGATTTTTAAAATAGGTAAAAATAATCATGAATGTCAGGATTAACCAGCTTGATCTAATGGACATACATAGAACCCTAAACAAAAATTGGAGAATATCCATTTTCCTCACATATGGAACATTACTGTACATCTTGAATTATGAGGTTTCCGCAGAAACACTGCTCTGCAGGATCCCATGGTTTCTATCAGTTTGCTGAGTTGTTTCTGCTCTTCTGTGGACTGAAATGCCAGGGGCCACCCTGGTACAATCCAACTTGTTTGATATTTTTCAAATTGTCATGCATAATATCTAATCTTCCTCAGTCCCTGATGTTCTCACAGATACTGAACAAAGTTTTCCTCTGCCCTTCCTTTCATGAAGCTCCTCTTGAGAGAAAGCTAAAATTGCCCATTTTAAGTAGATTCCCCGGAAGTCTAAGCAGCGTTATCCCTCAGTCATAGTAGATGCATCTAGAACATGTTTACTTGCTCTTAAAATCACTTCAATTCCCCACCCTGCAAATTCAATGAAAACCAAATTAAAAGATGATTTTGTTTAGTAACTTGCTCTTCATGCTGACTCTAAAATTTTTATAAGCAACAAATGTGTTTTTCTTTTTAAAAAGTCTTCAAATACCTAATCATGTAGTACATAAAAAATAGTTTTGAATGATACAAAGTGTCCATATATTATCTGATGTTTTACAAGCCAAAACCCTCCTAGGGATCATGCCATCTGCCTATGTGTATCAGAGTTCCATGGTCAAAGAGGTGATGAAGCAAAGGACTTAGGATAAAATAACAAGGTTGAACTTAATCTGAGCCCTGTGCTTCTGAGAGCAGCAAGAGGTGAGAAACCTCCTTATCCCTTTGTAATTGTTTGAGAAGTGACAAAAGGGCTAAGCAGCAAACCAGCTAACTGCAAAAGACCACCATGCCCCTCCATCCTCTGAATTAAGACTCTTCCTGAAGGACTCTAGTGTTTTATAAAATCTCCAATTTTGTCCATCTTTAAGATATTTATCATAATGAATGTTCTCTCTTTTGCAATGGCTTGAATAAAATTATTTCCATAACTATCTGGAACATTTTGTCTTTCAGGATTTGGTGCTATTTCAGGTAGTATTTGTTCCTGCCTCAGGATCCTGTTTATTCCTACCAGGAAATGAGACCCCTTCAGAGCTCTTGTGCTTCATTCCTGTGTGATGATCCAGGAACCCAAAAGTAAGCTCAGTTCCTAATCCTGAGTTCTGGACTCCTGTCCATTCATAGCATGATAAAGATCTGATTTGATACCCTTTGAGTACTTGCTTCATATATGGTGCCAGATTCCTCTGGTTTCACGGTCTGATCATTTTTGTGATTCCTGTAAATGTAGCAGTGGTTTCTAGAGATCTTGTTTTTTGGGCTGAAAGACAACCACCAATCTGGTGTTAGTCTTTTCTGTTTATCTTTTTCCCTGTCTTGAGCTAAAAACAGCTAAGAATTTGTACCCACTACTAATAAAACCCTATTTAGACCGGCGATATTTTGTTTCTGTGTTTATGCTTGATTCATGGCTGAATTTTTTACAATAAAGTTATAAGCTCTCCATTTGTGTCTGTTTGTATGTTTATATATTTGTAACTCAGAAAGGTCTTTACATCTCATTGTGTAAGTGTATAATATTTTCCTACCCTTCATGGTATTAATAAATTAGATCATAAAATCTCTTATAGGAGCCCTATTCTGATTGACTTAGTGATAAGAAGCACTTAAGCAAGCTGAATATTTCTAAAATTTCCAGATGCTAAGGAAATTAAACTTCAAATATTTCCAAAGTGAAAAAAGAGGTATCCTTATAGAAATGAACCCAGAAATGTTTTAAGAATTCAAGTGCACACACAGTCGCCAAACTATGGAAAGAACCAAGATGCCCTTCAACGGATGAATGGATAAGGAAGATGTGGTCCATATACACTATGGAGTATTATGCCTCCATCAGAAAGGATGAATACCCAACTTTTGTAGCAACATGGACGGGACTGGAAGAGATTATGCTGAGTGAAATAAGTCAAGCAGAGAGAGTCAATTATCATATGGTTTCACTCATTTGTGGAGCATAACCAATAGCATGGAGGACAAGGGGCGTTAGAGAGGAGTAGGGAATTTGGGTAAATTGGAAGGGTAGGTGAACCATGAGAGACTATGGACTCTGAAAAACAGTCTGAGGGGTTTGAAGTGGCGGGGGGGTGGGAGGTTGGGGTACCAGGTGGTGGGTATTATAGAGGGCACGGCTTGCATGGAGCACTGGGTGTGGTGAAAAAATAATGAATACTGTTTTTCTGAAAATAAATAAATTGGAAAAAAAAAGAATTCAAGTGCACATAATTTAGATAAAACCTTGGCAAATAAGATTTGTTTTGATTTAATGAAAGGCAGCTACCTATTTTCTATTAGATCAAAGTTAAGTATAATATGCATAGAGTCTTTTTTCTATTTTGGTAATGTTTTCCTTACCAAATTAACAAGGTTAATTTTATTTTTTTTTTTCCCAATTTATTTATTTTCAGAAAAACAGTATTCATTATTTTTTCACCACACCCAGTGCTCCATGCAAGCTGTGCCCTCTATAATACCCACCACCTGGTACCGCAACCTCCCACCCCCCCGCCACTTCAAACCCCTCAGACTGTTTTTCAGAGTCCATAGTCTCTCATGGTTCACCTCCCCTTCCAATTTACCCAAATTCCCTACTACTCTCTAACGCCCCTTGTCCTCCATGCTATTGGTTATGCTCCACAAATGAGTGAAACCATATGATAATTGACTCTCTCTGCTTGACTGATTTCACTCAGCATAATCTCTTCCAGTCCCATCCATGTTGCTACAAAAGTTGGATATTCGTCCTTTCTGATGGAGGCATAATACTCCATAGTGTATATGGACCACATCTTCCTTATCCATTCATCCGTTGAAGGGCATCTTGGTTCTTTCCATAGTTTGGCGACTGTGGCCATTGCTGCTATAAACATTGGGGTACAGATGGCCCTTCTTTTCACGACATCTGTATCTTTGGGGTAAATACCCAGGAGTGCAATTGCAGGGTCGTAGGGAAGCTCTATTTTTAATTTCTTGAGGAATCTCCACACTGTTCTCCAAAGAGGCTGCACCAACTTGCATTCCCACCAACAGTGTAAGAGGGTTCCCCTTTCTCCACATCCTCTCCAACACATGTTGTTTCCTGTTTTGTTAATTTTGGCCATTCTAACTGGTGTAAGGTGATATCTCAATGTGGTTTTAATTTGAATCTCCCTGAGGGCTAATGATGATGAGCATTTTTTCATGTGTCTGATAGCCATTTGTATTTCTTGATTGGAGAAGTGTCTGTTCATATCTTCTGCCCATTTTTTGATGTGTTTGTCTGTTTCGTGTGGGTTGAGTTTGAGGAGTTCATTATAGATCCTGGATATCAACCTTTTGTCTGTACTGTCATTTGCAAATATCTTCTCCCATTCCGTGGGTTGCCTCTTTGTTTTTTTGACTGTTTCCTTTGCTGTGCAGAAGCTTAAAATGTCTATACTGCCTAGAGCAATCTATACTTTTAATGCCATTCCGATCAAAATTCCACCGGCATTCTTCAAAGAGCTGGAGCAAATAATCCAAAAATTTGTATGGAAGCAGAAGAGACCCCGAATCGCTAAGGAAACGTTGAAAAACAAAAATAAAGCTGGCGGCATCACCTTACCTGATTTCAAGCTTTATTACAAAGCTGTGATCACCAAGACAGCATGGTACTGGCATAAAAACAGACACATAGACCAGTGGAACAGAGTAGAGAGCCCTGATATGGACCCTCAACTCTATAGTCAATTAATCTTCGACAAAACAGGAAAAAATATACAGTGGAAAAAAGACAGTCTCTTCAATAAATGGTGCTGGGAAAACTGGACAGCTATATGTAGAAGAATGAAACTCGACCATTCTCTTACACCGTACACAAAGATCAACTCAAAATGGATAAAAGACCTCAACGTGAGACAGGAATCTATCAGAATCTTAGAGGAGAACATAGGCAGTAATCTCTTCGATATCAGCCACAGCAACTTCTTTCAAGATACGTCTCCAAAGGCAAAGGAAACAAAAGCGAAAATAGACTTCTGGGACTTCATCAAAATCAAAAGCTTCTGCACAGCAAAGGAAACAGTCAAAAAAACAAGGTTAATTTTAAAAAGGTATCCTTATAGAAATGAAACCAGAAATGTTTTAAGAATTCAAGGTCACATAATTTAGGTCAAACCTTGGAAAATAAGATTTGTTTTGATTTAATGAAAGGCAACTACCTATTTTCTATTAGATCAAAGTTAAGTATAATATGCCTAGAGTCTTTTTTCTATTTTGGTAAGGTCTTCCTTACCAAATTCCTTACCAAATTATACACATTAACGATTAAAAAAAGATATGACTTCTACTAAATGTTTAAGAGTATGAAAAATATGAATATGCTTAACCAAAATTGAATCATAATTTTGACAAATTTTATTTCAACAGTGTTTTAGACACTCTTGCAAAGAAAAGACGGACATCCACCCAAAATGTGGTTCAGATTGGAGACAGATGTTGCTACAGAAACACCAAGAAGGTAGGAATATTACTCACATTAGGGGGCTTTCTGCAGAGAGCAGGGCAGGCCTGCCAAGCAGGTCCAAAGTGTCCTGACAGAGAAAAAGGAGATTGGAATGAGTCTTTTATGGTGGTTGGGGGAGGTGCTGGAGTGAAGTTTCCTATGTGCCCACAGGGACTTGGCATGGTTTTAAATTCCCACCAGTAGCAAAGGAGGAAGCACTTGGTCTTTCCTATCAACTTGCCTAGAGTAGTCAAACATCAACTTAGGCAGACTCTTAATTAAAAATAGTATCTGTGGGGCGCCTGGGTGGCTCAGTGGATTAGGCCGCTGCCTTCAGCTCAGGTCATGATCTCAGTGTTCTGGGATTGAGCCCCGCATCGGGCTCTCTGCTCAGCAGGGAGCCTGCTTCCCCCCTCTCTCTCTGACTGCCTCTCTGCCTACTTGTTCTCTCTCTCTCTCTCTGTGAAATAAATAAATAAATAATCTTTAAAAATAATAGTATCTGTGTTTTGTAATATGTCAACTTGAAGATAACTTCTAAAATTTTTAGGCAACTTAAGCCCTTGTATTAATATTAAATTGAGTTAATCAATCAATATTGACTAGATGCCTAAATCATTTCTAAGTAAGACAGAATACTGAAACATTAATTACTAAGCATAGTTTTGTTTATAATTTTTGCCTCTTATGTCTATGGTATAGAGAGAGTATGTATTTGGGTCCATTAACATGTTCATTTTTGCTACTTTGAGAAGCTATGCTATAAGGGATATGTTCGTGTTAAGGAGATGAGAGTAGTTTCGCCTTAAGGTAAAATGACTTTCCAGAATAAGAGAGAAATGTAGGACAGAACTCAAATAAATACAGATAGCTGTGGAAAGTGTGCTGGAATTTTTTTTAAGATTTTATTTATTTATTTGACAGAAATCACAAGTAGGCAGAGGGGCAGATAGAGTGGGAAGCAGGCTCCCTACTGAGCAGAAAGCCTGATGCGGGCCTCGATCCCAGGACCCTGAGATCATGACCTGAGCCGAAGGCAGAGGCTTTAAACCACTGAGCCACCCAGGTGCCCTGGAATTTTTTTTTTGAATTTCTCCTTGTAATGGTCAAAGCTGACCAAGTTTGATGGGTGTATTAGTTTTCTTTTGCTTCTATAACAAATTACCACAACAAAGTAGCTTAAAACAATAATCAATATTGAGTAAGTTAATGGAAGATGGTGAATGGGTGGCTTTTGGGAGGAAGGAAGGAACTATGGGTGAGGAGGCAGGTATTATTATAAGCAAAAGATGCCTAGTTTTCATCAACTGTAATATTTCTTTACAGTTAAATGAGCAATTTGAATTCTAACTCTGTCTCGCAGATGTGTTATTTACTCTCAGAAATCCAATTAAATACATTTCTTCAAGGAAGCGTGTGCTACACAGGCAGCTGATAGGATCAAGACCACTGCACTCCATGTTCTGGGGTCAAGGTGTGTGGGGCAGTGTGACCTAACTGCAATTAATGACAGCTGTCTTGGAAACCTGGTTTCTTTCCTCAGGTAGAGAGTATAAATTAAAATCTAGCCAGACTGAAATGCACCACTGCTCAACTGAGTACAGTAAACTTGAATTCACACTTTGATTTGTCAGGAAGACAGAAATGCTTTCAACATATAATCAGCCCCAACATTCTTCACACCAGATGGAAATACACAGACTTATCTAGGCACCTAAGGTGGAAAATCTTTTCAAACTTTAAAACAGACAGTAGAACTGTATGTCATTTTAAAAAACTAAGCTGTAATATGATATTCAGGTTATGTTCTCTGAAACAAATCACTGTTCCAGGCAATCGGCCATAACGCTTGCTTATACTGCCCTCTAGTGGATTCCTGTAAGAATAGTGTTCCTCAGAACATTATTTCAAATAATCTATGCATAAGCTTTCTTTTCAATGGGCTATTAGAGCTTTGACATAAACTTTAAAAATGTATTTGAAAATACTAAATGATAATCCTTAAAACTATTTTTTAATCACCTTCTTTTAAAATTATCTGATGTCAAGGTAAAGGAGTTATTTATTTCCCCCAGAGCTTGGCTCCCCTTTAGGAGTTTGCCATAGTATTGGTTTATTTCTGTTTTGGCCCATGTTTTTAGCGGTCCCTCAGCCTACTACTACTTCTGAATTCACTCTGCGCAAAAGAGGGTTGGCTTTATACTTGTCAGAAGAAGCTCACAAAGCTCCTTTAAACACTGCCTTGACACTACAGGGCAAGCAACCATTTCTTCTCATTTTACAAACAAAAGTCACAAGTCACTGCTAAAGTGGAGAGTAATACTGAGATGCTCCCATTTCTGGTGCCCCCTGAATGTGTGAAGTTCTGATAACTGGAAAGTCACACGACTTCTAGCATACTGTGATTTGACTTGTTCCATCAGAATTTGATTTAAAGTGTTTGCCTTCTGCTTGGGTCGTGATCCCAGGGTCCTAGGATGGAACTTTGTGATGGGCTCACTGATCAGCGGGGAGTCTGCTTCTCCCTTTGCCCCTCTCCCCACCCCCGACCCTGCTTATGCTCTCTCCCTCACTCTCTCTCTTTCTCAAATTAGAAAATAAAATTTAAAAAAAGAATTTAGTTTGATGAAATATTACCTGTCTTTTCGTGGCTACCCAATTTCTTACTGCCTCCATTTCTGTAACATTTTCTGCTGTCTTAAAAAAAAACAAAACCTCACAGTACAGCTGTTCCTCATAAGGTAATTTTCTTTCTCATTTTTTTGGTGAACGTTATACAGCAAACATTGTGCAAAATTGGGAACTTAAAGTATGAGATTTTTTTTCAGGGCAGAGAATTATGATGAATACTAACTAAATAACAGGACTGTCACAGGTTACTAATTACATGGAAAAGAAAATGACCAGAAGGACCTTTCTGGATGAAAATTATTATTTTTTTTCTCTTTAAAGTAAGCATGACTAAAGCTAAGCTCAATTGAGTTCTGTAAATATACACATAAAATATGAAATCATTTAGAAAAGTCTAGCCTCCTTCTAGCAGGTAAAAGACTTCTTTAGAAGTGGGATTTGAAAATATTGCTCTAGCACCGGATTGATGAATACTGGAAATATGTTTGCAGTCTAATGAAATTTTGAGATAACACAGTACTTCAAGTCATGCTATTTGAGTTTATTTTGAATGCATTTCTATATTCTATTTGCTTATCAAAATAGTCCTTCAATCTTCACAATAATGAGTATAGGCAATTGTCTGGTTAGCCTATAATAATTTCCTCAATTACATTTTAAATATGCTATAACCAAACTTTGAGATAAAACTCTTTACAGAATGCTTTAACAAATATCTTTAACAAAAAAGATTAAGAAATGAAGAGGAGCTCTTGAAATTGACTGATTAAATTTTACTCTAGTGTAATTTGATATATTCATCATTTACTTATTCACTCCTTTCCTGTAAAAATATTCATTGAGCATCTACTATATACCAGAATGTAAAATGCAGAGTGTTCAAACATGATCAGGAAGGTCCTGCCAAGGAGCAGTTCAACATTTAGTGGACAAGACAGATGGGTAAATAGATTAATTAAAATACAATATAGTTTAATATTGTAATAGAGGAGTGTATGGCTTATTATGGACATTTTACAGAAGGGGATTATTTGCATTTTAAAAAATAAGTGACTTTGTTGGGTACACAGTCTGCAGTGAGCCTACTCAAAATGCAAATGGAGCCAGGCACCAAAAGCCTGGTTTGTACAAGAAACTACAAACTGTTCCATTTGACCTGCATTAGGGCAGCCTGGAAGGAAAGGGGGAGTTTGTTGGGTAGGTGGAGGTCTTCACATATTTCAACAGCTCTTTTGAAAAGTTTATGGAAACAGTTGAAGAATTTTAAGCAGAATAATGATATGATCAAATTTGAATTTTAGAAGGTGTACCCTGATGGAGGGCAAAGGTGAGGGACGTTTCATTATCAGCAGGCAAACATGTTAAGAGGATTGGGGGTATTCCAAACATGAGATGATGAGAAATGCAAAGCCAAAAAGACCATAAATCTAATGAAATACATCTTAAGAAACTTAACATTTATTTTCCAGATTTACAAATTCTCTAAAGTGAGTGTTTTATAAATCATATCAAATCCTTTCTCAGGTGAAAAATGTATAGAAGTAAAATTTCTACTTGGAAATATGGCTACATATTATTAATACAAAAAGTGTTATTCATATTTGCTTATTTATTCTTTCTCATTGGGTATCATTCTGTATACCTTGTTGTTACTTATTTGTCCAATATGTAATCAGACCTGAATTTTGCCTTCTCAAATACATCCTGTCCCTTTCTAGGCTATTTTGGTCATTTAGAAAGCATTATTCATGGACCAATAGAAATCACTGAAATAAAATCAGTGTGGGGAGATGAAGTCGGGGGACAAAATGGCGGGGTACTAGGAAGAGGCGTCTTTTCAGCTGGTACCCCAAAGTGAGCTGATTACCTACCAAAGAACTCTGATCACCCATGAAATCAGCCTGAGATCAGAATTATACACGTCTGGATCTCTACAGGGGCAGAAGACGCCAGTGAGCAGGTAAAGCAGAATAGGAACAGCGGACTGATATCAGAAGATAAACAAAAGGGGGAGGGAGCCACCAGAGGCGACCGGTGGTAAAGTAATACCCCAATACGAGCGAGAGTGCCCTGCGTCTGGGGACCAGCATTAACTTGGAGATTGGTTGAAAGCACTCCAAAAGAGCAAAGGATTGCAGGGGGAAATTGTGGGAATCGGGGCGGCTAGGGACAGGGGCTTAAGTCCCCGGTCCCAGAAGGCCTCCCCGGCGCAGAGGCAGAGTGCGGCGGGGAAACTAGCTCCTGGTCCCTAAGCCACCAGTGCACCCAAGAGCGCGTGGGTTCCGGCTCCAGTGAGGGGATGGGAGCTGCGCCGGTCTGCAGAACGCGCGCTAGCCCTACCACAAAACTTGAGATGCACGCGCACGTCCCTCGAGCTCTCCTGGGTTACTAAGGCCCAGGGCGCTTCTTGACCTGCGGCATTGTTTCAAAGTCTAAGCCGCGCACAGGCGAAACTCTTCCCCGGACAGAGGCGTGCAAAAGCCCAGCCTGCGGCTTACGGACCAGCGCCCCTTCTCAGTGCCCCAGACGCGCGCCCGACCCACAGCCGCCTCTGAAAAGAGGTGGGCGCAAGCCGGGCACTCCCAGCCCGGGCCGGCGGCAAAATCTCAGTGTGCGATCGCTGCTTGGAACCTCTCTGGCGGCCAGGAGCTCCCAGACAGCTGCCACTGCCTTGGCTTTGGGGACGAGCAAAAGATCCTGTGCCCCCAGGGTCTGCAACTTGCAACCTGCGCTGCCAGCATCCAAGGGGGAATTTATTCAGCTTCTGCACCCAGACTGAGGCTTCTCTCTGAGACGGAGATCAGGGTGCGGTTTGATTTCTTTTAATACTACAAAAACCATCAAAGGCGGTCAAGGTGAGAGGAAAAAAAAGTGCACAAGCAAAAAAAAAAACCGCCAGAGAACAAAAGCCTGAAAAAAACCAGTTTCCCCAGAGCCCACCCCCTTGAGGGGGGCGGGGGGACTCAACTCAGGAAACATCATTGACTGACAACCCACGTGGCAGGCCCCTCCCCCAGAAAACAAACCAAGAAAGAAAAAAAAGACTACAAGAGAACCACCACAACTTCATAGGAAAACTTGTATTATTCACTCGTTTCCACTATTCCGGTTTATATATATATATATATATATATATATATATATATATATTTTCTTTACACATAGGTAATTTTTCTAACCTATTAACCACCACAGCAAGATGCACAGTACATCAACTTCCATAATACCTTTCTAACCTGAACTTTTTGATACATACACCTATGTTTTTCTTTTACATTTTTATTTTTTGAATTCCTTTTTTTAAAATTTTACTTTAGTTTAGTCTAGTATATTCCTTTTTATTTTTATCCTCTAATATTCATATAGAGTTAAATTCAAAGTAATCCCCTTTCCCCAATCAATACTACCCCTATAGGTAAACCAATTTTTAATCACCTTTATCTTAGGAAAGTTGAGTCCTTTAACAAAGATATCAAGATACATCCAGGAAGAACCAAAACAACCTTCCTCGCACACACTGAGAATTTACAAGAACTCTCCCATCTTCTTCCACCAGTGTTTCTGTGTATTTGAGTTTGTCCTAATAGCATATAAATTTTAACTTGTGGTTCTTTTTGACGAGGTTCTTTCTTTATTTGCATATATATATATTTTTTTCTTCTTTCTCTTGCCATATAATTGTATCAGTCTTTCTATCTCTTTTTGTTTGTCTACTTCATAAATCTACCCTTGGGGCCCATCTGGGCTGAACCTTCTCTTTCATCTTCCCTTTCTTTCCAGTCTCTCTCTCTCTCTTTTATCTTTTTTTCTTCTTTTTCTTCTTTTCCTTTTATTCTTTTTCTTTTTCTTTTCTTTTGTCTCTCATTTGGGTGCGGAATCCTGATTGCTCCGAAGTGTTCCAGGGTGCACCTTGATTGCACCAGAGTTGATACATCCAGCTACATCTGTTCAGTCTTCTCCCACCAAAATGACTAGGAGGAGGAATGCCTAACAGAAGAAAAATACAGAGGATGGACCTTCTGCAACAGAGCTAACGGCTATCAACATAGACAATATGTCGGAAAGAGAATTCAGGCTAACAATTATCCAGGCAATAGCTAGGTTGGAGAAAGCCATGGATGACCAAACAGAATTGATTAGGGCCGAACTGAAAGCGACCAGACAGGATGTTCACAATGTTAGGGCAGAGCTTAAAGCTACCAGGGAGGAGGTCCACAATGCTCACAATGAGTTCCAATCTAATCTAAACTCTCTCAAAGCTAGGGTAATTGAGACAGAAGATAGAATTAGTAATCTGGAAGACAAACAGAGAGAAAGGATCAGGAGGAAGCCTGGAACAAACAGCTTAGATCCCACGAAAGCAGAATCAGGGAAATAAATGATGCCATGAAGCGTTCCAACGTCAGAATTATTAGAATTCCTGAAGGGGAGGAGAATGAAAGAATTCTAGAAGATATCGTGGAACAAGTCCTTCATGAAAATTTTCCGAATCTCTTCAATGAAACCCAGCGTTCATGTACTAGAGGCTGAACAGTCTCCAACCAAGATTATACACTCCAAAAAAAATCACGACACCTGATAGTCAAATTGAGAAATTATAATTGTAGGTATAATCTCTTGAAAGCCGCCAGGGCAAAGAGGCCCGCCCTTACAGAGGGAAGCCCATCAGAATAACGTCAGACCTGTCCACAGAGACCTGGCAAGCCAGAAGAGGCTGGCAAGATATATTCAGGGCACTAAATGAGAAGAACATGCAGCCAAGAATACTTGATCCAGCAAGACTGACATTCAAAATGGATGGAGAGATAAAGAGTATCCAAGACCGGCAAGGCTTAAAAACTATGCAACCACCAAGCCGACACTGCAGGAAATATTAAGGGGGGTTCTATAAAAGAGGAAAAATCCCAAGAATAGCATTGAACAGAAATATAGAGACAGTGTACAGAAAGAAAGACTTCAAAGGTAACTCGATGTCAATAAAAACGTATCTATCAATAATCACTCTCAATGTGAATGGCCTAAATGCACCCATAAAACGGCACAGGGTTGCAGATTGGATAAAACGACAGGACCCATCCATATGCTGTCTACAAGAGACCCATTTTGAACCTAAAGATACACACAGACTGAAAGTGAAGGAGTGGAGAAGCATCTTTCATGCCAATGGGACTCAAAAGAAGGCTGGGGTAGCGATTCTCATATCAGATAAATTAGACTTCAAACTAAAGACTGTAGTCAGAGATACAGAAGGACACTACATAATCCTTAAAGGGACTATCCACCAAGATGATCTAACAATTGTAAATATCTATGCTCCCAATATGGGAGCAGCCAATTACTTAAGAAAACTGTTAATCAAGATAAAGAGTCATATTGATATGAATACACTAATCGTAGGAGATCTTAACACGCCTCTTTCAGAATTAGACAGATCATCGAAGCAGAAAATCAATAAAGAAACAAGAGCATTGAATGACACATTGGACCAGATGGACCTCATAGATATATACAGAACATTCCACCCTAAAACAGCAGAATACTCATTCTTCTCAAGTGCACACGGAACCTTCTACAGAATAGAACACATACTGGGTCACAAATCAGGACTCAACCGATACCAAAAGACTCAGATGATTCCCTGCATATTCTCAGATCACAATGCTTTGAAACTGGAGCTCAATCAAAAGGAAAAGTTCAGAAGGAACTCAAACACCTGGAAGCTAAAGACCACCTTGCTTAAGAATGCTTGGATCAACCAGGACATCAAAGAAGAACTGAAACAATTCATGGAAACCAATGAGAATGAAGACAGTTCGGTCCAAAACCTATGGGATACAGCAAAGGTGGTCCTAAGGGGAAAATATATAGCCATCCAAGCTTTGCTCAAAAAAATTGAAAAAACCAGAACACACCGGCTGTCTCTACACCTTAAAGAACTGGAGGATCAACAACAAATCAAACCAACTCCACACATAAGAAGGGAAATCACCAAAAAAAAAAAAAAAAAAGAAGGGAAATCATCAAGATTAGAGCTGAGATCAATGAGGGAGAAACCAGAGATACAGTAGAACGTATCAATGAAACTAGAAGCTGGTTTTTTGAAAGAATCAATAAGATCGTTAAGCCACTGGCTACACTAATCCAAAAGAAAAGAGAGAAATCCCAAATTCATAAAATTATGAATGAAAAGGGAGAGATCACAACTAACGCCAAGGAAGTAGAAACAATCATCAGAAGTTATTACGAACAGTTATATGCCAATAAGCTTAGCAACCTAGATGAAATGGATGCATTCCTGGAAAAATATAAACTACCAAAATTGAACCAGGAAGAAATCGACAACCTGAATAGACGAATATCTAATAACGAGATTGAAGCAGTGATCAAAAACCTCCCAAAAAACAAGAGCCCAGGACCTGACGGATTCCCTGGGGAATTCTACCAAACCTTCCAAGAAGAAATAACACCTATTCTCCTGAAGCTGTTTCAAAAAATTGAAGCCGAAGGAAAACTTCCAGCCTCTTTCTATGAAGCCAGCATTACCCTGATCCCCAAACCAGGCAAGGACCCTACCAAAAAGGAGAATTTCAGACCAATATCACTGATGTATATGGATGCTAAGATTCTCAACAAGATCCTAGCCAACAGGATCCAACAGCACATTAAAAAGATTATCCAGGGATGCCTGGGTGGCGCAGTTGGTTGGACGACTGCCTTCAGCTCAGGGCGTGATCCTGGAGTCCCGGGATCGAGTCCCACATCAGGCTCCCAGCTCCATGGGGAGTCTGCTTCGCTCTCTGACCTTCTCCTCGCTCGTGCTCTCTCTCACTGTCTCTCTCTCAAATAAATAAAATAAAATCTTTAAAAAAAATAAAAATAAAATAAATAAAAAGATTATCCACCATGATCAGGTGGGATTCATCCCTGGGCTACAAGGATGGTTCAACATTCGCAAATCAATCAATGTGATACAACAAATTAATATGAGAAGAGAGAAGAACCACATGGTCCTCTCAATTGATGCAGAAAAAGCATTTGACAAAATCCAGCATCCGTTCCTGTTTAAAACGCTTCAAAGTATAGGGATAGAGGGAACATTCCTGAACCTCATCAAATCTATCTATGAAAGACCCACAGCAAATATCCTCAATGGGAAAAAGTTGCAGCCTTCCCATTGAGATCAGGAACAAGACAAGGATGCCCCCTTTCTCCACTCTTGTTCAACGTAGTATTAGAAGTCCTAGCAACAGCAATCAGACAACAGAGAGAAATAAAAGGTATCCATATTGTAATGAAGAAGTTGAACTCTCTCTCTTCGCAGATGACATGATTCTTTATATGGAAAACCCAAAAGACTCCACCCCCAAACTACTAGAACTCATACAGCAATTCAGCAACGTGGCAGGATACAAAGTCAATGTGCAGAAATCAGTGGCTTTCTTATACACTATCAATGTAAATACAGAAAGGGAAATGAAAGAATCGATTCCATTTACTATAGCACCAAGAACCATAAGATACCTGGGAATAAACCTAACTAAAGAGGTAAAGGATCTGTACTTGAGGAACTACAGAACACTCATGAAAGAAATTGAAGAAGACAGAAAAATATGGAAGACCATTCCATGCTCTTGGATCGGAAGAATAAACATTGTTAAAATGTCTATACTGCCTAGAGCAATCTATACTTTTAATGCCATTCCGATCAAAATTCCACCGGCATTCTTCAAAGAGCTGGAGCAAATAATCCTAAAATTTGTATGGAATCAGAAGAGACCCCGAATCGCTAAGGAAATGTTGAAAAACAAAAATAAAGCTGGCGGCATCACCTTACCTGATTTCAAGCTTTATTACAAAGCTGTGATCACCAAGACAGCATGGTACTGGCATAAAAACAGACACATAGACCAGTGGAACAGAGTAGAGAGCCCTGATATGGACCCTAAACTCTATGGTCAATTAATCTTCAACAAAACAGGAAAAAATATACAGTGGAAAAAAGACAGTCTCTTCAATAAATGGTGCTGGGAAAACTGGACAGCTATATGTAGAAGAATGAAACTCGACCATTCTCTTACACCGTACACAAAGATCAACTCAAAATGGATAAAAGACCTCAACGTGAGACAGGAATCCATCAGAATCTTAGAGAAGAACATAGGCAGTAATCTCTTTGATATCAGCCACAGCAACTTCTTTCAAGATACGTCTCCAAAGGCAAAGGAAACAAAAGCAAAAATAAACTTCTGGGACTTCATCAAAAACAAAACCTTCTGCACAGCAAAGGAAACAGTGAAAAAAACAAAGAGGCAACCCACGGAATGGGAGTAGATATTTGCAAATTACAGTACAGACAAAAGGTTGAGATCCAGGATCTATAATGAACTCCTCAAACTCAACCCACACGAAACAGACAAACACATCAAAAAATGGGCAGAAGATATGAAGAGACACTTCTCCAATCAAGACATACAAATGGCTATCAGACACATGAAAAAATGCTCATCATCATTAGCCCTCAGGGAGATTCAAATTAAAACCACATTGAGATATCACCTTACACCAGTTAGAATGGCCAAAATTAACAAAACAGGAAACAGCATGTGTTGGAGAGGATGTGGAGAAAGGGGAACCCTCTTACACTGTTGGTGGGAATGCAAGTTGGTGCAGCCTCTTTGGAGAACAGTGTGGAGATTCCTCAAGAAATTAAAAATAGAGCTTCCCTACGACCCTGAAATTGCACTCCTGGGTATTTACCCCAAAGATACAGATGTCGTGAAAAGAAGGGCCATCTGTACCCCAATGTTTACAGCAGCAATGGCCACAGTCGCCAAACTATGGAAAGAACCAAGATGCCCTTCAGCGGATGAATGAGTAAGGAAGATGTGGTCCATATACACTATGGAGTATTATGCCTCCATCAGAAAGGATGAATACCCAACTTTTGTAGCAACATGGACGGGACTGGAAGAGATTATGCTGAGTGAAATAAGTCAAGCAGAGAGAGTCAATTATCATATGGTTTCACTTATTTGTGGAGCATAACAAATAGCATGGAGGACAAGGGGCGTTAGAGAGGAGTAGGGAATTTGGGTAAATTGTAAGGGTAGGTGAACCATGAGAGACTATGGACTCTGAAAAACAGTCTCAGGGGTTTGAAGTGGCGGTGGGGTGGGAGGTTGGGGTACCAGGTGGTGGGTACTATAGAGGGCACGGCTTGCATGGAGCACTGGGTGTGGTGAAAAAATAATGAATATGAATACTGTTTTTCTGAAAATAAATAAATTGGAAAAAAAATCAGTATGGGGGTGGAGGAGTTAATAGGAGAAAGATGTAAAGGGACACTGCTAGACACCTAGGATACAACACTGGCATGCCACAATGATGGAAGACAGTCTAGAACACAATGCACCAATCCTTAATTAGATGGAGCTAATCTAAGAATCACCTAAGGTACCGCAATCCTGGTCCTAAAATGGAATAAAAATGAGCCCAATTTCAATGCTTAAATGAAATTATACTGGGGAAAAATAAGCAAAGTTCTTTTTACTCTTTATGACAGTTGAAGTCAATTTTAATAGGGAAAAATTAAGAGTGTTTAATTTAAAGGGGAAAAGAAGCAAATTTATGTGTGTCATCATGAGTCAGGTACCCTGGAGCCTTCACTCCAGACTGGATGCAGCAGGCTCTTGTTTCAGAGCCCTCTAGGTGCCAAGTGCTACACCTGCTGGCTGTGGGTCCTTGGACACATTTCTTAGCCTGTCTTGGCAGAGTTTCTTCATCTATAACAGGGTGTCATGGCACTATTGACATTTTTAGGCCAGATAATTTTTGTTGCAGGGGACTCTCGAACATAATCCCAAGCTGTTTACCCAGGAGATTATGAGTTAATTTCCTCCAGTGAGAGGTGAATTTCCTGCCTGTGTACAGCCTCATTTCCCTAAGGTGACTGCTTACACACACATCTCCACATTGTGGGTCCCATACACTCAGGATAAATCTTTGAGAAGAGCAATATTTCCCAAAGAATTAAAATCTACAAGGATGGCACCCTGGCTAAAAGTGGAAGTAATTCACATTACCAAGTAAGCATGCAATTTTTTTAATCTTACACAATCTGCATTTTAATCACTTTACAATTTTCCTTAAGAACCATGGAGTGAATTATTAATATTTGGGTAAATAATCTGTTGTTGTTCATAAAAGCACAAGCACAGTCTGAATTCAAGTTTTTCTTTCTTGCTAGATAGAAATCATTTGCAGGTACATTTGAAGTCAGAATTTGCTGTAACTTCTACCATCAACAGAATGTTATGTTCATTTAGTTCATTGGTTGATTTTAGGAACTGAGTTCTAATTAAGACCTCTTGCTACACATGTGAATTTCACCCTTTTCTGTTTCTTTTTAAATTTTGACTGCTAATTTTAACTTTTTAATATATATATATATTATATATATATATATATATATATATATATTTATTTATTTATTTATTTATTTGACAGAGACAGTGAGAGGGAGAACACAAGCGGGGGCGAGGAAAGGGAGAAACAGACTTCCTACCAAGCAGGGAGCCCAATGCGGGCCTTGATCCCAGGACCCTGGGATCAGTGTCTGAGCCAAAGGCAAATGCCTAATGACTGAGCCACACAGGCACCCTATCTTCTTTTTAAATCTTATAACTTACAGAGCCACATCTGTTGGCCCATTTAATGTAAGATAGGTCTAGACTTCACTGTTAGAGGATTCCTTTTTCTTGTTATAGTCACACTTGCCAGCTTCAGAACATCTTGAGCTTATCTTTTATTGACACATCTTCTCTATCATTACTTGACCTGGATGAATAGTTGTGCTTCCAGAGCTAAATGATGGGACAAAAAGACATGTAGAGAGGGGCACCTGCCTGGCTCAGTTGGTTTAAGTATTCAGCTTTTGGTTTTGGCTCACGTCATGATCTCAGGGTCCTGGTACTGAGGCCCACGTGGGGCTCGCTCTCAGTGCCATGGAGTCTGCTGAAGATTATCTTTTTCTCCCTCTGCTCCACCCACTGCTCTTCCTCTCTCACCCTTTCTCTAAAAGAAGTGAATAAGATCTTTTAGAAAAATAGGTAGAGAGAGAGAGTTACCTATGAGATAAATATGGAGGATTTTATGTTTTTTTTTTAATATTCAGCAGCACTTTTAGTTTCTAAAACATATTTTTAAATAAAAACATGGAATTTAAAGCACAAAATTAAACATGAGTTGGGTGGCCTAAGATGCAGCTGAGGGATTCCAAAACTACCCCAAAAATGGAATCTGCAATCAGCTATTAGTTCTCCAGCCATTGCTTCAGGTGGTGAGGACAGAGAAATCACCCCTGACCTCAATTACGGAGAGCAGGAGTCCTATAGGAAGCAGAGGAGGGTATTTAAATATCTTTTGTGACTTCTGTCATTTCTCTAGGCAGACCACTTTGAACATCTCCATGTGGTATGATCAGAGGCAAAAATAGAAAACTCTCAAAGAGGAATAGCTACTCCTCTTTCTGCTCTCATCAAGAATAACAGTATTAACAATTATAATCCAGGGGTGCCTGGGTGACTCAGTGGGTTAAAAGCCTCTGCCTTCAGCTCAGGTCATGATCTCAGGGTCCTGGGTTGGAGCCCCACATCGGACTCCCTGCTCAGCAGGGAGCCCGCTTCCTCCTCTCTCTCTGCCTGCCTCTCCATCTACTTGTGATCTCTGTCTGTCAAATAAATAAATAAAATCTTAAAAAAATAGGAATGTGGGCAAATGTTGAAGGCAAGCTTGCTCGTGACAGAATTTTTCTAAGGCCCACTCCATTCCAGTGCCCATGATTGCCCTCTTCTCTTCTCACTTATTAAAGTTAGAATTGTGGGATATAAAAGGTCTTCTTGGACAAGTTCCCAGGCCCCTCAACCAAACTGACAATGTTCTACTGATCAGGTCTTCTGCTAATTCCAGAATTCATTGTTTGGAAGGAATAAATAAAACAATCTTATAGCCACCAGCCGCACTGAGGATTTCAGTATTCTGCAAAATCAAATATGTCACCTGGAGCTGCCATAAAGCTTGAAGTGTGTATAACACCCCAATAAGTTTCCAAAATGTCATTCATTATTATTATTTCTCTGCAAGGGAATATATGAGCAAAAAATGGTTTTATAAGGACAGTAACACTTCCTCTTAGCATTTGGTTCAAGATCTATTTCACAAGCTTGATTCAGAGACAAATACTACTTCCTAAAGTGTTCGGGTAATAGAATTCCAAACTATTATCCTTACAACGGAAATCTGAAATAACTTTATCTCTGGGAGATAAAAGATCCTAAGTCAATAAAAAAGAGGATGTTAATATTACTGTGTATTATTACTGCACATGTACCAAGTGCTTAGCCTATGTTATCCCATCGGGGGCAGAGACTCTAGTCATCACGTACACCCACAATAGCTTTCTTACATAGTATTAGTAATAAATTTTAATTTTCATTCCAGTTAGTTACATACAGTCGTATTAATTTCAGGTGTACAATCTAGTGATCCAACACTTCCATACATCACCTAGTGCCCATCATAACAAGTGCCCTCCTTAGTCCCCATCCCCTATTGACATTCAAAGTAGTGATTGATAGATATATATTCAGTAGTGCCATTTTATTACCTGTTTTGTTGTTGTTTCTCAATATATTCTCTGATCCTTCCTTGTCTTCCATGTTTTGCTGATTTGGTTTCCTTTAGTGATGTATTTGGCTTTCTTTCTCTTTATTCTTTGCATATTCTTTAGTGGTTTGGGATACATGGTTATCATTAGGTTTGTATATAACCTCTTTGAATATAGCAGTCAATAAAAGTTGATCAGTGAAGTGTGAGCCCAGTTCTTTTCTCCTCCCTGTCCTTTAGGCATCTTTTATTGTATTTTATGCCCTCTTTTGGTGAGTTTCCTGACTGGTATTTTTAAGAGAAATATTTATTTGTTCTGTGTTTGTGTTCTTGAGCTCTATACTGTCACTTTGGGTCTCTCCTTCCCATTCAACGAGTTCCCTTTAGTATCTCTTGCAACCCTGGTTTACTGGTCATAAACTCCTTAGTTTTTTTTTTTTTTTCTGGGAATATCTTTATCTCTCCTTTTTTTGAATGGTAGTCCTGCTGGATAGAGTATTTTCAGCTGCACATTCTTCCTATTCAGCACTTTGGATATATCACACCACTCTATTTGGGCTCGTAAGGTTTCTATGAAAAATCTCCTGCTAACCTTATGGATTGTCCCTTGTAAGTTACTGACTTCTTTTGTCTGGATGCTTTTAAAATGTTTTCTTTATCACTCTATTTTGCCAACTCAGTTATGCTATGTTCTGCTATGGACCTGTTTTTGTTGATTTTGATAGGGGTTCTCTGTACCTCCTGGGTCTGGATATCCATTTCCTTCCCCAGATTGGGGAAGTTTTCAGCTATATTTTCTTCAGATAAATGTCCTGCCCATTTTTCTCTCTTCTTCTGGAAATCCTATAATACAAATGTTATTATGTTTGAAGCCACTGAGTTCTATAACTCTATTCTCACTCTGTGTAATTCTTTCTCTCTTTTGTTGACTTTGACTACTTTCCATTACCCTGTCATCTAGGTCACTAACTCATTCCTCTTCTTTTTCCAACCTGCTATTCATCCCATCAAGTGTTTCTCATTTTATTTCGCATTTTATTGAGAACTTTATCTCTGCTACATCATGCTTCATCTCTGTGTTAAGGGTCCCACTTATGTGTTCTACTCTTCTCAAGTCCAGTGAATATCCTCATGATCCTTGCTTTAAATTCTCTATCAGGTATGTACTTATATCTCTTTCACTTCAATCTCTAGCCATGGCCTTGTCCTGTTCTTTCATTTGGAATAAATTTTCTCTGTCTCCTCATTTTATCTGCCTCTCTGTGTCTGTTTCTATGTGTGAAGAAAGTCAGCTATGGCTTCTGCTTTTGCAAGTAGTGACTTTATGAAGAGGAGATCCTGGAGTGCCCTGCAATGCCCTGTTCCCCAGAGCCTGGCACTTCAGGAGGGGACCCTGTGTGTGATGCTTACACTCTACTGTTGTGTCTGAGTAAGTTGTCCTTTCAGTGGGTTGTCTTCCCTGACTCTCTGCCTGCTGTGGGCTGTGCTTGTTCTCTGCGGTGTTAGTGGGACACAGACAGGCCATTCCTGATCCATTGTGCCCTCTGGGGAACATGGGAGTGGAGCACCTGTCTTATCAACTTTGTGTTGGGCCACTAGTCTTATGCCAGATCCCTCAAAGCCCTGGATAGCTGGGGGCTGCATGTTAGGGCAGTCAGAGGCATGAGGCTGGGGGCAACAAATGAGTGGTTAAGGGCACAAGGCTAGGTGTGGGTTGTGGCAGCAGCTGCACCCAATAGCCATGTGAGGCATGCACACAGCTTTAACAGAGTTTACCCTGAGTTCTGGGTGGAGGCTAGGAGGCTTGGAGTAGGCAAGGCCTCAGGACACCTTGTGAGTATGGTCCACTGCTTGCAGGTTAGGTAGCAAGTGTCTGTGAACTCTTGCCTCCTGCAGGTATCTCTGTGTTTATGTTTTGGGATGGTGGAGGAAAATGGCCCCTGCCAGATCCCTCATTTATAGAGAAGTTCCCCCAATGAGCTCTGAAATCAGTATGAACAGATCTACCTCCCATTTGCCCCAGGCATGTGTAAACTGTTGTTTTTATTGCCTGTTCATGCAGACTGTTGTCTCTTTCAGTGTGGTGCCCCAGCTATCCCTTGCCTTCCCAGCTTGTGAAGCGCTGATTCAGCTAAATTTTAAAGCTTCGGGATCTAAGTTCCTCTGATTTTACACACGCATGTCAATCAACCTCTCTGGGTTTTAAAGCCAAATGCTATGGTGATTGGTTTTCCCTGTGTGAGCTCCCCAGTGCCAGGGCTCATTTCTCAGTCCTCTCTGCCTACACAGCTTCTTCGTTCCTGCCGGCAGCCTCCCTATCCCTTTCTGACCTTCCTAATCTTTCAGATCCAGCTTCTTCTCTCTGTATCATTGTGGAGTTTGTTCTGCCAGTCTTTTGATCATGCTCCAGTTTATTGACTTGGATGCTGATGGTACCTAGTTATAAACATGGCACAGGGGGAGCTCAGGGACCTTACTCTGCCATCTTCCCAAGCTTTGAGTTAAAAATGTTGAGACCAAAACTGCCTAACTGAAGGCTGCAGTTTAAAGATGACACTTGCATCAAAAGTGTAAAAATATGTCTAATTGCCAGACAAGGGGGCAGGAGTGGAATGATGCTCACAGCTTCCAGGTCTTGTCCTTAATAGGATACACTGATTAGTTCCCTTTCACCCAGCTCCCACTGCTGGGATGTGGGACTAGGCATCTTAGAGCACTCCTGAGTAATAAATATTGATAAATGTTAAGCAACAGGGTAGGAGCCTGGATTCTGAGGATCACGCAGCTGCAACCCAAGCCTGAACTGTGTATTGGGACTTTTGCATTATAGAGAAACAAATGTCCATCTTGTTTAATCAACTGTTATTTTGGATCTGTCATTAGCACCAAAGCAACTCCCTGATAAATCACTCCATCTTCACAACAATCCTAAAAAGGAAGGGTTATTGTCTCCATCTTACAAATGAGGAAATTGTAAAAACAAAACAAAACAAAAACCTACAAAGTTTCCAGAACCAGCAAGTAGCAAACCTAAGTCTAAAACTCAAACCCAGGGGTGCCTGGGTGGCTCAGGCAGTTAAGCATCCAATTCTTAGTTTTGGCTCAGGTCATGATCTCAGTGTCCTTGGATTAAGCCCCACATTTGGCTCTGCGCTCAGATGGGAGTCTGTTTGAGATTATCTCCCTCTATTCCTCCCCTACATGTGCACTCTCTCTCCACCTCTCTCTCTCTCTCTACCTCTCTCAAAATAAATTTTTAAAAATATTTAAGACCCAAACCCAGCTTTCTACTATATCACTAAAACTGCTAACACAGTTTTATGCTAGATCTGGCTTTTTATGGCCTTGGAATTGTCCTACTTACCCCATTTCAGCCTTAGTTGAGTTGTTGTGACGATTAAATTAACATAAAATATGTAAAATATTTAGACAGTGACTGACACGTGGTATTATATAGGTTATCTATTAAAACTGTTATCATTATCATTATTAAGCTTCTTCTAATTCCAAAACCCTCCAATATTTATTCCTGGAGAACATAGGTAACTAACTTCAAATTCAAACAAACTGAGCTAAAAGTATAGAATCTTAGAGACACGTGTACCTTCAGTTTAAGAAATTGCAAGAACAGTTACCCAGCAACCTCTGATATTAGCTGTGTGAGGAAACTTTGACTGTTGGAATAGGCAGGTCTGTGATGTATCTCATCTGCTGAGATTTCTAAGATCCTCTTAAATAAAATTCACTGAGATTTCTGGTTGATTTTTTGCTATAATAGTATAGAAGGAGCAATTCCCCCCCACCAATAAATATTCTCTATGTCTCTTAGAGATCGATTGTCTGATTCTTTGGCAGCTGTATGCTGACCAGAAGAAACATGGCATTTCAGCCTCCTTGCAGCTAGGATGAACATGGTCATGAACAGAAATGAAACCTCACTTTACCATTAAACAGAAGGCTGTACCTTTTCCTTCCTCTTCCCCTTTTTTCTGTCTGTGATATGCTTCTTCCCACCAAAACCACCTTAGAAAATTTGACTATTAAACGTTCAAGAATCTAGCAAGCCAGTTATTAAACTGTTGGTAGTTTAATATCAGCCATGAGAAAAGTGTTTACCACATGGAAATCCATTAATCCAATCAGAGCCAATGTCCCCCAGCTGGGGACTTTTTTTTTTTTAATATACAGAATAAGTGTACCAGCACCGTTATCCTTGCTTTCCTAGAATCAGGATACTTGAGTAAGATCTGGGGGCCTGTATCATGAGGGCAGGTCCCAGAGATGAGAAAACAAGGGGTCTTAATGCGGAACAAAGCCATTGTGCCCACTTAGGCTCTCTGGGTGAGTCACACATTTATATCCAGCTCAGTGATTCTCAGTAGGGGCCAACTTGGCACCCCTGACCCCCAGAGGACGTTTAGGAGACATTTTTGGTTATCATTAACTGGGACAGCGTGGTTACTTCTGGCATCTGTGGGTAGAACCCAGTGATGTGGCTAAACATCCTACAATACACAAGAAAGCTCCCATTTCCAAGAATTATATAGTCTAAAATGTCAACAGTGCCAAAGTTGAGAAATCCTGATCTAGAGTAAGCCACTATTTTGTTGGATTTCTATTATAGCCAGAAAACCTGTAGCTTAGCTAATAATACAAATATACAACTAAAATCCCTAATATCCTTTTGAATAAATACAAATGCATACATACACTCATATATAAATATATATGTACATGCCCTTATATAGGAAACACTTTTTAAAATAAAATTTGAAGGAAACTACTTATATAATGGGTTTCTTAGCATTTTTCTACTGTTGAAGCATTCAGTCTTTAAAATCTCTGAGCACTGCTCTGGACAACAGAAGAGGTAATTTACCAAGTGACTGGAGAGGTCTAAAAGAGTTAATCCTTCTTCAGAAAATGAGTAACTCATTCCTACCCAGAATCTTATATGGGGAGCAGGAGTTGAGGGTGTTAATATTTCCCTTCTAAGAAAGTGGTAAACCTGAGGTGCTTCCTGGAATTTCCTTCTGAAATTACACCAAGGATGCTATTGAATTTGACCAATAGAGTTCCTGGGATCACATAGAAGTAAAAATGGATTTTGCAGAAATATCCACTGGGGAAATAAAAATGTTGACAAAGATAAAGAAATAGAAATTTTAGCTATCCATAGATGTTCTGTTGAAATAAATCGGAAAATGTATATTCTATAAGACTGGAATGAACCTGAGGAAGAAAAAGCAGTAAGAACTTTCCAGTCTTTATGTAAGGGGAAAAGGGACAGAGTTCTGATTTCTCCAAAGCAAATAGATTCTTTTTGGGATTAAGTATTAACAAAAGTTATATCATTTATATCATGTGAGTTGTATATCTATAATGTAAATTATATAGGTGTGTATGTATGTGTACATGTGCATGTAAACTAAACTGATGAGTTCTAAAATTTCAAACATAATTATAATAAAAATCAGTTTAACCTGATTTTATCACTCATATTTTACCTAATGAAGGAATCATACTTCTTCCAATAACAGTAACCATTTTCCTGCCATTCCAGACCCACCCTCTGATTTCTACTCCTTAACCCTAGCTGACTTTTTTCCTTCTAAATTTCTTTGTTTAAAATTCATCCCAGTCTGTCATTTCATCTATCCCTCACCTTCTTGAGTAAAATTAACTGGTGCTCAAAGTTGTCATGTATACTGTCTCCCAACAATGTCTAATATTCACCATCATTATAATTTATAATCGAGGCATTTCCTTCCCAGCCCCTCAATTCAATTCTTTTACTGATTTATCAAGTTTTAAAGTTTTTATTAATCTCATCACCACCAGACATATACTTATTGAATAGCTTCTATGTGCTGATGTTCTGGAGGAAACAAAAATGAATCAGACAGGCCCTTCTCTACAGAAACTTACAGTCTATTAAGGGAGTTCAGACATTTTAAAGAAATTATATTTCATTACATCATGTTTGAAGAGGACGTTGTTATGGCTTAATGAATCAGCATTATATTAAAGTGACCCATAGTGCTTTATGTTCCTATATTCTTGAGGGTTTTTTTTAATTTATTTTTTACTTATTTTTGGCATTACAGTATTCATTATTTTTTCCCACACCCAGTGCTCCATGCAATCTGGAGTTTTTATGCTAAATAATTAACTCTCTTTAGGATGCTTGCTTCTTCAAAGAAAGGTAAATATTTAATTTTAAAGAATATCTAATTCCTCTTCACAATTTTCTGTACAGTAATTATGACTATTGTTTTCCCCCATGTATATGCAAATTCAGCCTTATAAATGTTAACATATATGTGTCAAGAGCAAACAAAACTGCAGCCTGCATTCCACTTCTGAGTCAGAGATTGCAAACTGGCACCCGAGTCACTTCTAAGACCATATATGGTTGAGCACATATGATCATTTTTTTATAAAGTATTATTTTCCATGCTATAGGGAATTTATCATGCACATTTTTAGTTCTGTACCTTTTCTTCAGGATTGGGCCATTACCTCTGCTTGTCCCTTTCAGATATGCAGATTATTTCCATTCTTCAAAACCTGGAGACCCAAGTGCTGCTATAAAGCTTTTGTCAGTTGCACCAGTTCTCCATGATCTGACTCTACTCCCTTTCTGTTATCCATATGATTTATTTATACATCCTCTTTTTATATGTGAGGTCATTCATTGAAATATTCATTCATTCTTCATCTCTAGAAGTTGCTTCTCCTGCAGAGACAAACTGACCCAACTCACAAAACCATATACACACATATGGTACCTGAAATAGCAACAGGTACCATATCTGAGTGAAACCCCCATCACATAATTGTATAGGAAATTTACAACACAAATGGAGCACTAAGACATTTTTTCTGTCATGCATAATTTTAATTATTAACATTATTTATGGTGCAGTTTGTTGATTCTTTATACACAATGCATCACTATTATTCCTAAATAATTCTAGAGGTCTTGTTCCATTTGTATTCTTAATTTTCTGAACTAATACGTGACTTGGATATCACCCAGATATCATATCTGTTGTTAATTCAGGTATTATATATGTGTGTATGGTTTTGTGAACAAAAAAAATCATGATCAGAATAGTTTTTCTTGACATAAAAAATGATAATATTTGTTTCATTCAAGCTTTCCTATTAGAAATTGAACAAAAAGATCCCCAGTTGAAGGCATTACCAAGAATATTCTTTTTTTTTAATATTTTATTTATTTATTTGACAGAGAGAGATCACAAGTAGGCAGAGAGGCAGGCAGAGAGAGGGAGGGAAGCAGGCTCCCTGCTGAGCAGAGAGCCCGATGCGGGACTCGATCCCAGGACCCTGAGATCATGACCTGAGCCGAAGGCAGCGGCTTAACCCACTGAGCCACCCAGGTGCCCCAAGAATATTCTTTTTTAAAAGATTTATTTCTTTATTTAAGAAAGAGGGGGAGAAGGGTGCCTGGGTGGCTCAATGGGTTAAGCCTCTGCCTTCGGCTCAGGTCATGATCCCAGAGTCCTGGGATTGAGCCCTGCATCAGGCTCTCTGCTTGGCGGGGAGCCTGCTTCCTCCTCTCTCTCTCTCTCTCTCTCTGCCTGCCTCTCTGTCTACTTGTGATCTCTGTCTGTCAAATAAATAAAAATTTAAGAATATATATTTTAAAAAAAAGAAAGAGGGGGAGAGAGAGATTGCCCTCCAGTGGGGTAGGAGCAGAGGGAAAAAAAGAGGGGAAGCAGACCCCCACAGAGGTTAAGAAAGAGGGAAGCCTGACGTAGGGTTCCACCTCCAGACCCTGAGATCATGACCTGAGCCAAAATCAAGAGTCTGATGTTTAACCAATTGAGCCACCCAGGCACCCTAACAAAAATATTCTTAACATTCTTTCACATATCCCTTCAGTGCTCAGATAAAGGAAAAACTTCCCTGAATGAAAATATAAGAATGACCATTCTTATGCTGGGTTTACTTAGGTATGTGGAGAAAAAAACAAATCCATTTAGGTTAGACAAAATAGCAAATGAACTTTCCTGTTCCATACAGGTGATGGAAATCCCACTGATGTATTTAAAACTTTTAAGAGCTCTCAAGACCTAGGGATCACTTTGCCACAATTATAGAACAAGCATAGGTATTCCCATAATTCATTGCCTTTTCCCTCAACTATTTTGCAACTAAAAGAGGAAAATGGAAGCAAAATATAATTTCCCTACTTTCATGTCAGTCTCTTGGCATTCCTTTTGTGGGAGCTGATTTCAAAAGAGGGATACCTAACCCATGGCATGTAGGAGCCCATTACCAAACTTCTTGTGAATGTAAATGTCACATTGCCAGAAGACGTTGAAATTTACTGTTTCGAAAAATACATGCTAGACTATTACTAATATGCCTATAAATAGCTATGAAACAATACGAGTTATTTTTTCAGTCATATGCCCAACACACAGGAAAACTGAAATAAACTAATTATGCATGCATAATTTTAATTATTAACATTATTTATGGTGAAACTTGTTTATTCTTTACATAAAATACATCATTATTATTCCTAAATAATTCCTTAATATAAATGAAATCTATATGATGGCTATATATAATATATATAATATATAGGATATATAATGGGTCAATATTATATATATATATATATATATAAATAAACATTTGGTGTAGAACCAAGAAAAAAAAGAATGAAACGAAAAAACTTCACCTCCTCGAAAGTAAAATGAAACCTAATCCCTAGTCTCATTTTAGATTAGAATTTTTATTGAAGGATTTTCATTTTGTTTTTATTATTTTTAATTAAGCTTATTTCTTCCTAAGCAATATATTTGGAAATATTTCTCAGGAGAACAATTACTCATGTTGACAAAGGGCATTATGCTAACTACAGCATGAAAGGTATGCTCTAGGACAAATGCTCTGATTTAACAGTGATAAACCAGCTAGGTCAAGAAGCAACAGAGAGACCAGATTTCATAGGCATTTAGGCTCCCTTTTTTAATGTAAAGAGTTGAGGTGGAGAGGCAGGTGTGCAGAAGATTCTGTAGATATACACAAAGTAGGTGTGACTTTGTGGTAAGATCTTATCCATGAATGTACACCAGTACCAACCAGGGGTGGTTCTATACTGCCTGTTCCTTCTCCAGCAGCCAGAGGAAGACTGAAGACCATGTGGGATGTTGGGACCTCAAAATTGGAAGAGCTTCAGTGCCTGAATCATCACCTGGAAAAAGCTGCTTCCTGACTATGAACACAAACCCTCACTTTTCCAGGACCAAAAACATTCATTTTTCTCAGCCACTAGACTTTGGTTTTGGTGTTGTTGTTTTGATATAGCAAATATAGTTAACTAAACTGTAGACCACCCCCCCTTTTGACAGCAACTGGTCAACTATAATAGCAATAATGTTCATACTATTGGATTGTGTTATAAAGTCATGACTTTCAGTGAGCCTGGGTGGCTCAGTTGGTTGTGCATCTGACTCTTCATTTCAGTTCAGGTCATGATCTCATGGGTCGTGAGATCAAGTCCTGTCTCAAGCTTCCTGGTGAATGGTGAGTCTGATTGAAGTTTCTCTCCCTCTGTACCTCCCCACAACTTGCTCTCTCTCAAACAAATAACCAAATCTTTAGAAATAAATAAATAAACTCATGAATTTTAATGAACATCACTATTATTCATGATATTGATCAATTACAACAGAAGTTTTTATTAAAATGGAAGTGATTTACCCTTGTGAAAACTCACCATTCTCTAGTTACTTAGTATATAATTTATATATGCACAAATGAATGTTTTAGTATCTCTGAGGTGAAGGGTTCTCTTTTCTTCCTATGTCTTCTTATTTGAAATATACTGAGCATATAATTAAAAGAATCAATTTTTTTAAGATTTTATATTTTAGATTATATTTATACATATATAATCTTACATATAAGATTATATATAAATAAAATAAAGATTTTATTTATTTATTTGAGAGAGAGCATGAGAGGGGAGAAGGTCAGAGGGAGAAGCAGACTCCTCATGGAGCTGGGAGCCTGATGCAGGACTCGATTCTGGGACTCTGGGATCGTGACCTGACCAGAAGACAGTGGCTTAACCAACTGAGCCACCCAGGTGCCCAAAGAATAAAATGTTTTAAAGAGGTTTTTCACAAGTATGGCTGTGATGGTTAATTTTATATGTCAGCCTGACTGGCCATGAGGTATCCAGATTAAACCTTTCTGGGTCTATCCATGAGGATTGTTCAAGACACGATTAGCACAATCTCAGGAAAGCAGATTGCACTTCCCAAGGTAGGTGTGTATCACCCAACCTATTGGAAACTGAGATAGAACAACAGTCAGAGAAAGGAACAATTCACCCCTTTTTCCTGACCCACAGCTTGAGCCAAGACATCTCATCTTGTCCTCTCCTGCCCTTGGAATGGGAGTTACATCATTGCCTCTCCAGTCCCTCAGGCCTTTGTGCTTAGCGCTTTGGCTGAATTATACCACAAGCTTTCCTGGTTCTCCAGCCTGCAGATAGCCACCTTATGGGACTTCTCAGCTTGCATACCTGTGTAAACCAGTAAATCATAATCAATAAACAAACAAACAAACAAACGCACACTTCTGATCTGCTTCTCCAAAGAAGCCTAATGGAATGATTTTTCTTTCTTACATTTGTTCAAATGAATTGAAAACAAAATATCATCAGATGTTTTAGAAATACATTTCACTAAATAATATATTTTTAAAACTGAATGTAATGTTTCACTAGTTTTTTATGTCACGGGGGAAAAATAATGTCAATAATCATATCAAAGATACCCTTAAAACAGTCATTTTTATAAAGTTTTAAGTTACCAAATTATAGAGAATATATTTTTTCTAAGTACTATATAATTCTTAATTTTTATTCCAACATAATATTCATTTTTTGTAAAAGACTCATAGTTTTACTCAGTAGTTCAATTTTTAAGTTTCCGAACACAGGTGAATTAGAAACAAATTTTAACATTAAATAAATTACAGAATAAAGATAACATTTAAATTAGTTCTGTCTGAATATTTCTATGTATTCACAAGTGATACTAGGGATCAATGACTTAGTAAAGTTTCTCTTTCTCAATCACTTCTCTAATCCTTGCTATGGATTTAACCGGTCTCCTTGAGTGTCCTGAAAACATTTCTTTGACATTGCTTCCAGAAGTCTCTGAAATGGTTCAAGATATTATTTCAGTGATATTTACTCCAAGGCCACACCAAGTAAAAGTTCATGTTTCCTAAATCTGAATGTACATTGGAATCATCTAAAGTATTTATAAATGGTTTTATCCTCATATGTTCTGGCTTAGTAGATTCAGGAAAGTATCCTCTATTTTGTTAATCTCAAAGAAGAAATACTGAGACACAAAGAATAGCGTCTAGAATCACAGTTCCCCAATATATACTCAGATGGCACAATGAGAAGAATAGCAGTGTGGGGTTCATTATGCCAGTAGGTGGTTCAAGCCACTCACGTGCAAATAGTGCACAATGAAGGACTGCCTACCAGTGGGATGAGTCATCTAAATGGTGTATCACTGTACTTGCTCAAGAGGCTACCTTCTTTACTTCTAGAATCACTCCCATTCTATTTCCCAATTTAAATGAGGAATCATGTCTTCCTTCCAAATTAGGCATATCCCCTTACAATGGGCTAAATATTTGTGTCTTCCCCAAAGGCCATGTTGAAACCTTAACTCCCAACGTGATGGCATTTGGAAGTCAGCTTTTGGCGGGTAGTTAGGTTTGGATGAAGTCATGAGTGTGGAGAAGGGATATGGCTTACAAGAAGGGATATGGCTAATTTACTCTTCTCTGCCATGTGAGGATATACAAAGGCAAAGCTGTTTGCAAGTCAGGAAGAGGACTCTCACCAGAACCCAACAAGCCTAGCACCCTGATCTGCTCCTGCTAACATTTCAAACTCCATTGTTTTGCTCTATTTTTTTCTGTTACATTCATTGCCCTCTACCATATTTCAGAATTCACTTACTTTTACATGTATTAGTCTCAGAAATTTAACTTCATAAAAGCAGAAATATTTGTCTCTTTTGAATTTAAATCCAATTTAATTAACATATACTATATTATTAGTTCAGAGGTTGAATTCAGTGATTCATCAGTTGTGTATAACAGCCAGGGCTCTTTACTTCAAGTGCCCTTCTTAACTGCCCATCATCCAGTTACTGCACCTTCACACCTATCTCCCCTCCAGCAGCTCTCAGTTTGTTCCCTATAGTTAAAAGGTTCTT
Source organism: Neogale vison (assembly GCF_020171115.1). Classification (NCBI taxonomy): domain Eukaryota; kingdom Metazoa; phylum Chordata; class Mammalia; order Carnivora; family Mustelidae; genus Neogale; species Neogale vison. The sequence continues at coordinate 81,316,494 of NC_058095.1, forward strand.
ATGGTTTACTTCCTTCTTTGTTTTCTTCTTATTTTATTTTTCCTCCCCTTCCCCTATGTTCATCTGTTTTGTTTCTTAAATTCCACATATGTGGGAAAGCATATGGTATTTGTCTTTCTCTGACTGACTGATTTCACTTAGCATACTCTCTAGTTCTAGCCACGTCATTGCAAATGGCAAGATTCCATTCTTTTGGATGGCTGAGTAATATTCCAGTGTGTGTGTGCATGTGTGTGTGTGTACCACAACCTCCTTATCTATCCATCTGTTGATAGACATCTGGTCTCTTTTCTGTATTTTAGCAATTGTGGACATTACTATCCCCTATAAACCTCGTGGGGCATGTGCTCCTTCAAATCACTATGTTTGAATCCTTTGACTAAATACCTAGTAGTGCAACTGCTGTTGTAGTGTGGATCTATTTTCAACTTCTGAGGAGTCTCCATCCTGTTTATTGGAGTGCCTGCACTGGCTTGCATTCCCACCAACAGTGTAAGGAGGGTTCCCCTTTCTCCGCATCCTCACCAATGTCTGTTGTTTAGTGAGTTGTTAATTTTAGCCGTTCTGACAATCTGAGCCCATTATGACCTCCTCCTCAAAGCTGGAAGATTTTGGGGATTAGAATCTCTATCATTAATTTTACTGTTTGATACCTGTTTGAAAAGTTATCTCCCTGCCTTACCATATGTAACTATCACCAAAATAAAATGCTATAATTTTCTCATCGATTAAAGTAAGGTCTCCGAATTGCCTTATAAGCTCAGCTTTTCATGTTTTGAAAATTGGTGGCATCAAAATATTCTGGGCCATAGGCACAACTGTTATGGGGTCTTGGATGCCCACCCCACACCATTCTCAGATGTTTCCCAGCCTTGACTCTATGTAAACTAAAGATAGTAATGCATTGCAAGACTCCTTGGAAATGTCCCAACCTATAATTAGGACATCACCTTCTACTTGGGAAGCTTTCATATGACCCTTCCTATCTAAAAGTGACTTATGGGGAATAGGTAGCATAGGAAAGTGGCATCATTCATACCACTGGGACCTGCCTCATCCGAGCAAATCCGTTGTGACATTCCCAGGTGCCAAATTCACCTAGAGACTACAATGGCTTTAAGGTCCAAAGCCTCTAAGAAAAATAAAATGTTTCCCTACGCCTATCCTCTGTGCTAGGACGTTCTGCTCGTCCTGGCCATTAATGTATGGGTGTCCTCTCTCCCTTTTGAATCTACTAGCACACTGAGTAGCCAGGGGAAATGCAGGGTGTTCAGCATATTGGCTATTTCACTCTTCCTGCACACCTGTCTTTACCTTGGAGTTGTGACTAACACTTATTACTGCACAGCTTACAAGAGTTGAATTGAATGAAGGTGAGAATAGGAAATATTAGCTAAAATGGAATGTGAGATTATCTTTAAATTCCAGTGATGTGTGCTTTTCTTCTCCTGTTTGCTTTGGTTTTGGTTTTTACTCTGTTTGATTACTACTGATGTAAGAAGAGAAAAAACTTAACCACTAAGATACTCATAATATTGCCACGAAGACAACACCAAAACCTTATTTCAGCTTTGAAATAACAAACAGATCTCTTGTCTTCCCTGGTCATGATCCCTCTGCTGTGAATGCCACCATTCTCTGCTTTTGGCACATGATCTTGTTCTGGGGTAAAGCTTCGATGACGCTTGTGCTCATCCCCAATGCCCTTTCACCTCTTGCCCTTATCATGCACTTCACCAGCCCCCAGAAATATGTAACCTAGAAGCCACTGAATTTCTATTTCCTAATTTCCCTGCAGTCAAAAAAAAAGCCAAAGCCATTGCCCAAAGGTAACGATCTGAAACTGAGTCCTATGCCGTCTGCTAGGGATAGAATCAGGTCATTCTAAACAACCAAAATGGTTCCATGAAGTATCAGTGCATAAAAATTGCATAACCAAAGCTTAAAGAAATATGACGGGCCTCTTGATATTAAAACACACACACACACACAAACAAAAAAAACAAAAACCTGTCCCCTGGTTTTAAAAACACCAAAGGACTCCCATACAGCTGAGTTAAATAAACCACTTTTCAACATGTTTCATCAGAGACATTTCCAGTGTGTGTCTCATGCTATAATGCTCAAAAGGTGCAACTGTAGCCCTCAATAGGTTCCATGTGGGGCTGTGGTTATAATCGGCTCTTTCTGTGAAAGGCTCTCTTAGACTTCTTCTGTAATTAGGATTAAATGTGCTGAGGGCACACAGGATATGCGAAAGAGGCCTTTTATTTCAGTCATTATCATTTCTCCCAGGCAAGATCACCTTTCAGAAAAAAGTCCTGTAGAGTCTGTCTTCAGCCTTCACCAAAAGAGGTCCAGCCTGTCAAACTAAATAACTAAATTCCTTCCTCTTCTTCTTCTGTTTTATTTTTTGTTTTTTTTATCTGAAAATGACTTTGAGGCAGCAAATTTTAGTAGAGTAACAGTTGTTGATTGCTCCTCAAAACGATGCTGCTAGGACAATGGGGAGTTGGGGAAATTTAAGAAAATTAATAAATGTGAGCCTCATTGAGAAGAACAGACAGAGGAACCTTAGAAAGAAAACTGACAGGACATGAGGCTGGATCCCAGGATCCAGGGATCATGACCTGAGCTGACGGCAAACGCTTAACCGACCAAGCCACCTAGGCAGCCTAAAACAATTTTTTTTTTTAAGAAGCACTTCTGGGGCGCCTGGGTGGCTCAGTGGGTTAAGCCGCTGCCTTCGGCTCAGGTCATGATCTCAGGGTCCTGGGATCGAGTCCCGCATCGGGCTCTCTGCTCAGCAGGGAGCCTGCTTCCTCCTCTCTCTCTGCCTGCCTCTCTGCCTACTTGTGACCTCACTCTGTCAAATAAATAAAATCTTAAAAAAAAAGAAGCACTTCTGAGGAATTTTCTTCAAAAGACAGACTTTGAGGAACTAAAAAAAAAGTACTTCCAATGCAATAAGAATGTCAGGAAGAAAGATTAGAAGGAAAGCAAATTGTTAAGAAATTTTTGAAGGAAAATTTGACAGTATTTTAAAAAGTAAAATTTTACCTACCTTCTTTTTTTTTCCAATTTATTTATTTTCAGAAAAACAGTATTCATTATTTTTTCACCACACCCAAAGCTCCATGCAAGCTGTGCCCTCTATAATACCCACCACCTGGTACCCCACCCTCCCACCCCCCCGCCACTTCAAACCCCTCAGATTGTTTTTCAGAGTCCATAGTCTCTCATGGTTCATCTCCCCTTCCAATTTACCCAAAAGCACATACCCTCCCCAATGTCCATAACCCTACCCCCCTTCACCCAACCCCCCTCCCCCCAGCAACCCACAGTTTGTTTCATGAGATTAAGAGTCACTTATGGCTTGTCTCCCTCCCTATCCCATCTTGTTTCATGGATTCTTCTCCTACCCCCAAAGAACAAATAATCCAATCAAGAAATGGGCAGAGGACATGTTCTCAGTGCCCAAGACGCACGCCCGACCCACAGCCGCCACTGAAAAGAGGTGCGCGCAAGCCTGGCACTCACAGCCCAGGACGGCGGCAAAATCTCAGTGTGCGATCGCTGCTTGGAACCTCACTGGCGGTCAGGATATCCCAGACAGCCGCCACTGCCTTGGCTTTGGGGACAAGCAAAAGATCCTGCGCCCCCAGGGTCTGCAACTAGGAACCTGCACTGACAGCGTCCAAGGGGGAGTTTATTCAGCTTCTGCACCAAGACTGAGGCTTCTCTATGAGACGGAGATCAGGAAGTGTTCCAGGGTCCACCTTGACTGCACCAGAGTTGATACATCCAGCTACATCTGTTCAGTCTTCTCCCACCAAAATGACTAGGAGGAGGAATGCCCAACAGAAGAAAAATACAGAGGATGGACCTTCTGCAACAGAGCTAATGGCTATCAACATAGACAATATGTCGGAAAGAGAATTCAGGCTAACAATTATCCGGGCAATAGCTAGGTTGGAGAAAGCCATGGATGACCAAACAGAATTGATTAGGGCCAAACTGAAAGCGACCAGACAGGATGTTCACAATGTTAGGGCGGAGCTTAAAGCTACCAGGGAGGAAGTCCACAATGCTCTCAATGAGTTCCAATCTAATCTAAACTCTCTCAAAGCTAGGGGAACTGAGACAGAAGATAGAATTAGTGATCTGGAAGACAAACAGATAGAGAGAAAGGATCAGGAGGAAGCCTGGAACAAACAGCTTAGATCCCACGAAAGCAGAATCAGGGAAATAAATGATGCCATGAAGCGTTCCAACGTCAGAATTATTGGAATTCCTGAAGGGGAGGAGAAAGCAAGAAGTCTAGAAGATATCGTGGAACAAGTCCTTCATGAAAATTTTCCGAATCTCGTGAATGAAACCAGTGTTCATGTACTAGAGGCTGAATGGTCTCCACCCAAGATTATACACTCCAAAAAAAATCACGACACCTGATAGTCAAATTGAGGAATTATAATTGTAGGTATAATCTCTTGAAAGCCGTCAGGGCAAAAAGGCTCCTTACTTACAGAGGGAAGCCCATCAGAATAACGTCAGATCTGTCCACAGAGACCTGACAAGCCAGAAGAGGCTGGAAAGATATATTCAAGGCACTAAATGAGAAGAACATGCAGCCAAGAATACTTTATCCAGCAAGACTGACATTCAAAATGGATGGAGAGATAAAAGAGTTTTCAAGATCGGCAAGGCTTAAAAGACTATGCAACCACCAAGCCGATACTTCCGGAAAATATTAAGGGGGGTTCTATAAAAGAGGAAAAATCCCAAGAATAGCATTGAACAGAAATATAGAGACAGTGTACAGAAAGAAAGACTTCAAAGGTAACTCGATGTCAATAAAAACGTATCTATCAATAATCACTCTCAATGTGAATGGCTTAAAAGCACCCATAAAATGGCACAGGGTTGCAGATTGGATAAAATGACAGGACCCATCTATATGTTGTCTACAAGAGACCCATTTTGAACCTAAAGATACACGCAGACTGAAAGTGAAGGGATGGAGAAGCATCTTTCATGCCAGTGGGCCTCAAAAGAATGCCGGGGTAGCGATTCTCATATAAGATAAATTAGACTTCAAACTAATGACTGTAGTTAGAGATACAGAAGGACACTACATAATCCTTAAAGGTACTATCCACTAAGATGATCTAACAATTGTAAATATTTATGCTCCCAATATGGGAGCAGCCAATTACTTAAGAAAACTGTTAATCAAGATAAAGAGGCATATTTATATGAATAAACTAACTGTAGGAGATCTTATCATGCCTCTCTCAGAATTAGACAGATTATCGAAGCAGAAAATCAATAAAGAAACAAGAACATTGAATGACACATTGGACCAGATGGACCTCATAGATACATACTGAACATTCCACCCTAACACAACAGAATACTCATTCTTCTCAGGTGCACATGGAACCTTCTCCAGAATACACCACATACTGGGTCACAAATCAGGACTCAACTGATACCAAAAGACTGAGATGATTTCCTGCATATTCTCAGATCACAATGCTTTAAAACTGGCACACAATCAAAAGGAAAAGTTCAGAAGGAACTCAAACACCTGGAAGCTAAAGACCACCTTGCTTAAGAAAGCTTGGATCAACCAGGAGATCAAAGAAGAACTGAAACAATTCATGGAAACCAATGAAAATGAAGACACTTCGGTCCAAAACTTATGGGATACAGCAAAGGCAGTCCTAAGGGGATAATACATAGCCATCCAAGCCTCCCTCAAAAAAATAGAAAAATCCAGCACACAGCAGCTGTCTCTACACCTTAAAAAACTGGAGAATCAACAACAAATCAAACCAACTCCACACATAAGAAGGGAAATCATCAAGATTAGAGCTGAGATCGATGAGGGAGAAAGGAGAGATACAGTAGAACGTATCAATGAAACTAGAAGCTGGTTTTTTTTCCCCCAATTTATTTATTTTCAGAAAAACAATATTCATTATTTTTTCACCACACCCAGTCCTCCATGCAAGCTGTGACCTCTATAATACCCACCACCTGGTACACCAACCTCCCACCCCCCCGCCACTTCAATCCTCTCAGACTGTTTTTCAGAGTCCATAGTCTTTCAAGGTTCACCTCCCCTTTCAATTTACCCAAATTCCCTACTCCTCTCTAACGCCCCTTGTCCTCCATGCTATTGGTCATGCTCCACAAATGAGTGAAACCATATGATAATTGACTCTCTCTGCTTGACTGATTTCACTCAGCATAATCTCTTCTAGTCCCGTCCATGTTGCTACAAAAGTTGGATATTCGTCCTTTCTGATGGAGGCATAATACTCCATAGTGTATATGGACCACATCTTCCTTATCCATTCATCCGTTGAAGGGCATCTTGGTTCTTTCCATAGTTTGGCGACTGTGGCCATTGCTGCTATAAACATTGGCGTACAGATGGCCCTTCTTTTCACGACATCTGTATCTTTGGGGTAAATACCCAGGAGTGCAATTGCAGGGTCGTAGGGAAGCTCTATTTTTAATTTCTTGAGGAATCTCCACACTGTTCTCAAAGAGGCTGCACCAACTTGCATTCCCACCAACAGTGTAAGAGTGTTCCCCTTTCTCCACATCCTCTCCAACACATGTTGTTTCCTGTTTTGTTAATTTTGGCCATTCTAACTGGTGTAAGGTGATATCTCAATGTGGTTTTAATTTGAATCTCCCTGAGGGCTAATGATGATGAGCATTTTTTCATGTGTCTGATAGCCATTTGTATTTCTTGATTGGAGAAGTGTCTGTTCATATCTTCTGCCCATTTTTTGATGTGTTTGTCTGTTTCGTGTGGGTTGAGTTTGAGGAGTTCATTATAGATCCTGGATATCAACCTTTTGTCTGTACTGTCATTTTCAAATATCTTCTCCCATTCCGTGGGTTGCCTCTTTATTTTTTTGACTGTTTCCTTTGCTGTGCAGAAGGTTTTGATTTTGATGAAGTCCCAGAAGTTTATTTTCGCTTTTGTTTCCTTTGCCTTTGGAGACGTATCTTGAAAGAAGTTGCTGTGGCTGATATCAAAGAGATTACTGCCTATGTTCTCCTCTAAGATTCTGATAGATTCCTGTCTCACGTTGAGGTCTTTTATCCATTTTGAGTTGATCTTTGTGTACGGTGTAAGAGAATGGTCGAGTTTATTTCTTCTACATATAGCTGTCCAGTTTTCCCAGCACCATTTATTGAAGAGACTGTCTTTTTTCCACTGTATATTTTTTCCTGTTTTGTCGAAGATGAATTGACCATAGAGTTTAGGGTCCATATCAGGGCTCTTTACTCTGTTTCACTGGTCTATGTGTCTGTTTTTATGCCAGTACCATGCTGTCTTGGTGATCACAGCTTTGTAATAAAGCTTGAAATCAGGTAAGGTGATGCCGTCAGCTTTATTTTTGTTTTGCCACATTCCCTTAACGATTCGGGGTCTTTTCTAATTCCATACAAATTTTAGGATAATTTGCTCCAGCTCTTTGAAGAATGCCGATGGAATTTTTATCGGAATGGCATTAAAAGTATAGATTGCTCTAGGCAGTATAGACATTTTGACAATGTTTATTCTTCCGATCCAAGAGCATGGAATGGTCTTCCATATTTTTCTGTCTTCTTCAATTTCTTTCATGAGTGTTCTGTAGTTCCTCAAGTACAGATCCTTTACCTCTTTAGTTAGGTTTATTCCCAGGTATCTTATGGTTCTTGGTGCTATAGTAAATGGAATCGATTCTCTAATTTCCCTTTCTGTATTTTCATTGTTAGTTTATAAGAAAGCCACTGATTTCTGCACATTGACTTGTATCCTGCCACACTGCTGAATTGCTGTATGAGTTCTAGTAGTTTGGGGGTGGAGTCTTTTGGGTTTTCCATATAAAGAATCATGTCATCTGCGAAGACAGAGAGTTTGACTTCTTCATTACCAATTTGGATACCTTTTATTTCTCTCTGTTGTCTGATTGCTGTTGCTAGGACTTCTAATACTATGTTGAACAAGAGTGGTGAAAGGGGGCATCCTTGTCTTGTTCCTGATCTCAATGGGAAGGCTGCAAGCTTTTTCCCATTGAGGATGATATTTGCTGTGGGTCTTTCATAGATAGATTTGATGAGGTTCAGGAATGTTCCCTCTATCCCTATACTTTGAAGCGTTTTAATCAGGAACGGATGTTGGATTTTGTCAAATGCTTTTTCTGCATCAATTGAGAGGACCATGTGGTTCTTCTCTCTTCTCCTATTAATTTGTTGTATCACATTGATTGATTTACGAATGTTGAACCATCCTTGTAGCCCAGGGATGAATCCCACCTGATCATGGTGGATAATCTTTTTAATGTGTTGTTGGATCCTGTTGGCTAGGATCTTGTTGAGAATCTTAGCATCCATATTCATCAGTGATATTGGTCTGAAATTCTCCTTTTTGGTATGGTCCTTGCCTGGTTTGGGATCGGGGTAATGCTGGCTTCATAGAAAGAGTCTGGAAGTTTTCCTTCTGCTTCAATTTTTTGAAACAGCTTCAGGAGAATAGGTGTTATTTCTTCTTGGAAGGTTTGGTAGAATTCTGCAGGGAATCCGTCAGGTCCTGGGCTCTTATTTTTTGGGAGGTTTTTGATCACTGCTTCAATCTCGTTATTAGGTATCGGTCTATTCAGGTTGTCGATTTCTTCCTGGTTCAATTTTGGTAGTTTATATTTTTCCAGGAATGCACCCATTTCATCTAGGTTGCTAAGCTTATTGGCATATAACTGCTCGTAATAACTTCTGATGATTGTTTCTACTTCCTTGGCGTTAGTTGTGATCTCTCCCTTTTCATTCATAATTTTATGAATTTGGGATTTCTCTCTTTTCTTTCGGATTAGTGTAGCCAGTGGCTTATCAATCTTATTGATTCTTTCAAAAAACCAGCTTCTAGTTTCATTGATACGTTCTACTGTATCTCTGGTTTCTCCCTCATTGATCTCAGCTCTAATCTTGATGATTTCCCTTCTTATGTGTGGAGTTGGTTTGATTTGTTGTTGATCCTCCAGTTCTTTAAGGTGTAGAGACAGCTGGTGTGTTCTGGTTTTTTCAGTTTTTTTGAGCAAGGCTTGGATGGCTATATATTTTCCCCTTAGGACCGCCTTTGCTGTATCCCATAGGTTTGGACCGAAGTGTCTTCATTCTCATTGGTTTCCAGAATTGTTTCAGTTCTTCTTTGATCTCCTGGTTGATCCAAGCATACTTAAGCAAGGTGGTCTTTAGCTTCCAGGTGTTTGAGTTCCTTCGGAACTTTACCTTGTGATTGAGCTCCAGTTTCAAAGAATTGTGATCTGAGAATATGCAGGGAATCATCTCAGTCTTTTGGTATCGGTTGAGTCCTGATTTGTGACCCAGTATGTGGTCTATTCTGGAGAAGGTTCCGTGTGCACTTGAGAAGAATGAGTATTCTATTGTTTAAGGGTGGAATGTTCTGTATATATCTATGAGGTCCATCTGGTCCAATGTGTCATTCAATGCTCTTGTTTCTTTATTGATTTTCTGCTTCGATGATCTGTCTAGTTCTGAAAGAGGCGTGTTAAGATCTCCTATGATTAGTGTATTCATATCAATATGACTCTTTATCTTGATTAACAGTTTTCTTAAGTAATTGGCTGCTCCCATATTGGGAGCATAGATATTTACAATTGTTAGATCATCTTGGTGGATAGTCCCTTTAAGGATTAGGTAGTGTCCTTCTGTATCTCTGACTACAGTCTTTAGTTTGAAGTCTAATTTATCTGATATGAGAATCGCTACCCTAGCCTTCTTTTGAGTCCCATTGGCATGAAAGATGCTTCTCCACCCCTTCACTTTCAGTCTGCATGTATCTTTAGGTTCAAAATGGGTCTCTTGTAGACAGCATATGGATGGGTCCTGTCGTTTGATCCAATCTGCAACCCTGTGCCATTTTATGGGTGCATTTAGGCCATTCACATTGAGAGTGATTATTGATAGGTACGTTTTTATTGACATCGAGTTACCTTTGAAGTCTTTCTTTCTGTAGACTGTCTCTATATTTCTATTCAATGCTATTCTTGGGATTTTTCCTCTTTTATAGAACACCCCTTAATATGTCCTGCAGTGTCGGCTTGGTCGTTGCATAGTCTTTTAAGCCTTGCCGGTCTTGGAAACTCTTTATCTCTCCATCCATTTTGAATGTCATTCTTGCTGGATAAAGTATTCTTGGCTGCATGTTCTTCTCATTTAGTGCCCTGAATATATCTTTCCAGCCTCTTCTGGCTTGCCAGGTCTCTGTTGACAGGTCTGACATTATTCTGATGGGCTTCCCTCTGTAAGTAAGGAGCCTCTTTGCCCTGGCAGCTTTCAAGAGATTATACCTACAATTATAATTTCTCAATTTGACTATCAGGTGTCGTGATTTTTTTTGGAGTGTATAATCTTGGGTGGAGACCGTTCAGCCTCTAGTACATGAACGCTGGTTTCATTCGCGTGATTCGGAAAATTTTCATGAAGGACTTGTTCCACGATATCTTCTAGACTTCTTTCTTTCTCCTCCCCTTCAGGAATTCCAATAATTCTGACGTTGGAACGCTTCATGGCATCATTTACTTCCCTGATTCTGCTTTCGTGGGATCTAAGCTGTTTGTTCCAGGCTTCCTCCTGATCCTTTTATCTGTTTGTCTTCCAGATCACTAATTCTATCTTCTGTCTCAGTTACCCTAGCTTTGAGAGAGTTTAGATAGGATTGGAACTCATTGAGAGCATTGTGGACCTCCTCCCTGGTAGCTTTAAGCTCCCCCCTAACATTGTGAACATCCTGTCTGGTCGCTTTCAGTTCGGCCCTAATCAATTCTGTTTGGTCATCCATGGCTTTCTCCAACCTAGCTATTGCTGGATAATTGTTAGCCTGAATTCTCTTTCCGAAATATTGTCTATATTGATAGCCGTTAGCTCTGTTGCAGAAGGTCCATCCTCTGTATTTTTCTTCTGTTGGGCATTCCTCCTCCTAGTCATTTTGGTGGGAGAAGTCTGAACAGATGTAGCTGGATGTATCAACTCTGGTGCAGTCAAGGTGGACCCTGGAACACTTCCCGATCTCCGTCTCAGAGAGAGCCTCAGTCTGGGTGCAGAAGCTGAATAAATTCCCCCTTGCACGCTGGCAGTGCAGGTTCCAAGTTAAAGACCCTGGGGGCGCAGGATCTTTTGCTCTTCCCCAAAGCCAAGGTAGTGGCGGCTGTCTGGGAGCTCCTGACCGCCAGAGAAGTTCCAAGCAGCGATCGCACACTGAGATTTTGCCGCTGGCCCGGGCTGGGAGTGCCCGGCTTGCGTGCACCTCTTTTCAGAGGCGGCTGTGGGTCGGGCGCGCGTCTGGGGCACTGAGAACGGGGCGCTGGTCCGTAAGCTGCAGGATGGGCTTTTGTGCGCCTCTCTGGGGAAGAGTTTCGCGCGCGCGCGGCTTACACTTTGAAACAATGGCGCGGGTCAAGAAGCGCCCCCGGTCCTTAGAAACCCAGGAGAGCTGGAGGGACGTGCGTGCGCATCTCAAGCTTTGTGGTAGGGCTAGTGAGCGTTCTGCAGTCCGGTGCAGCTCCATCCCCTCACAGGTGCAGTAACGCCCGCGCTCTGGGGCGCGCTGACGGCTTAGGGACCAGGAGCCGGTTTTAGCGCCGCACTCTCTCTGCCTCCGCGCCGGGGAGGCCGTCTGGGACCGGGGACTTAAGCCCCTGTCCCTAGCCGCCCCGATTCCCACAATTTTCCCCCGCGATCCTTTGCTCTTTTGGAGTGCTTTCAACCAGTCTCCAAGTTAATGCTGGTCCCCAGACGCAGGGCACTCTCGCTTGTATTGGGGTATTACTTTCCCACCGGTTGCCTCTGGTGGCTCCCTCCCCCTTTAGTTTATCTTCTGATATCAGTCCGCTGTTCCCTTTCCGCTTTACCTGCTCACTGGCGTCTTCTGCCCCTGTAGAGATCCAGACGTGTATAATTGTGATCTCAGGCTGATTTCATGGGTGATCGGAGTTCTTTGGTAGGTAATCCGCTCACTTTGGGGTACCAGGTGAAAAGACGCCTCTTCCTAGTACGCCGCCATCTTGTCCCCCCTAGAAGCTGGTTTTTTGAAAGAATCAATAAGATCGATAAGCCACTGGCCACACTAATCCAAAAGAAAAGAGAGAAGCCCAAATTCATAAAATTATGAATGAAAAGGGAGAGATCACATCTAACACCAAGGAAGTAGAAACAATCATCAGAAGTATTATCAACAGTAATATGCCAACAAGCAACCTAGATAAAATGGATGCATTCCTGCAAAAATATAAACTACCAAATTTGAACCAGGAAGAAATCGACAACCTGAATAGACTGATATCTAATAACGAGATTGAAGCAGTGATCAAAAACATCCCCAAAAACAAGACCCAGGACCTGACGGATTCCCTGGGAATTCTACCAAACCTTCAAAGAAGAAATAACACCTATTCTCCTGAAGCTGCTTCAAAAAATTGAAGCAGAAGGGAAACTTCTAGACTCTTTCTATGAAGCCAGCATTACCCTGATCCCCAAATCAGGCAAGGACTCTACCAAAAAGGAGAATTTTAGACCAATATCACTGATGAATATGGATGCTAAGATTCTCAACAAGATCCTAGCCAACAGGATCCAAGAGCACATTAAAAAGATTGTCCACCATGACCAGGTGGCATTCTTCCCTGGGCTACAAGGATGGTTCAACATTCACAAATCAATCAATGTGATACAACAAATTAATATGAGAAGAGAGAAGAACCACATGGTCCTCTCAATTGATGCAGAAAAAAAAGCATTTGACAAAATCCAGCATCCGTTCCTGATTAAAACGCTTCAAAGTATAGGGATAGAGGGAACATTCCTGAACCTCATCAAATCTATCTATGAAAGACCCACAGCAAATATCATCCTCAATGGGAAAAAGCTTGCAGCCTTCCCATTGAGATCAGGAACACGACAATGATGCCCACTCTCACCACTCTTGTTCAACATAATATTAGAAGTCCTAGCAACAGCAATCAGACAACAAAGGGAAATAAAAGGTATCCAAACTGGTAATGAAGGAGTCAAACTCTCTCTCTTTGCAGATGACATGATTCTTTATATGGAAAACCCAAAAGTCTCCAACCCCAAACTACTAGAACTCTTACAGCAATTCTGCAACATGGCAGGATACAAAGTCAATGTGCAGAAATCAGTGGCTTTCTTATACACTAACAATGAAAATACGGAAAGGGAAATTAGAGAATCGATTCCATTTACTATAGCACCAAGAACCATAAGATACCTGGGAATAAACCTAACCAAGAGGTAAAGGATCTGTACGTGAGGAACTACAGAACACTCATGAAGGAAAATGAAGAAGACACAAAAAGATGGAAGACCATTCCATGCTCTTGGATCGGAAGAATAAACATTGTTAAAATGTCTATACTGCCTAGGGCAATCTATACTTTTAATGCCATTCCGATCAAAATTCCATCGGCATTCTTCAAAGAGCTGGAGCAAATTATCCTAAAATTTGTATGGAATCAGAAGAGACCCCGAATCGCTAAGGAAATGTGGCAAAACAAAAATAAAGCTGGCGGCATCACCTTACCTGATTTCAGGCTTTATTACAAAGCTGTGATCACCAAGGCATAAAAACAGACACATAGACCAGTGGAACAGAGTAGACAGCCCAGATATGGACCCTCAACTCTATGGTCAATAAATCTTCGACAAAACAGGAAAAAATATACAGTGGAAAAAAGACAGTCTCTTCAATAAATGGTGCTGGGAAAGGTGGACATCTAAGAGTAGCAGAATGAAACTCGACCATTCTCTTACACCGTACACAAAGATAAACTCAAAATGGATAAAATACCTCAACGTGAGACAGGAATCCATCAGAATCCTAGAGGAGAACATAGGCAGTACTCTCTTCGATATCAGCCACAGCAACTTCTTTCAAGATATGTCTCCAATGGCAAAGGAAACAAAAGCAAAAATAAACTTCTGGGACTTCATCAAAATCAAAAGCTTCTGCACGCAAAGGAAACAGTCAACAAAACAAACAGGCAACCCATGGAAATGGAGAAGATATTTGCAAATGACAGTACAGACAAAAGGTTGATATCCAGGATCTATAATGAACTCCTCATACTCAACACACATGAAACAGGCAAACACATCAAAAAATGGGCAGAAGATATGAACAGACACTTCTCCAATCAAGACATACAAATGGCTATCAGACACATGAAAAAATGCTCATCATCATTAGCCCTCAGGGAGATTCAAATTAAAACCACATTGAGATATCACCTTACACCAGTTAGAATGGCCAAAATTAACAAAACAGGAAACAACATGTGTTAGAGAGGATGTGGAGAAAGGGGAACCCTCTTACACTGTTGGTGGGAATGCAAGTTGGTGCAGCCTCTTTGGAGAACAGTGTGGAGATTCCTCAAGAAATTAAAAATAGAACTTCCCTATGACCCTGCCATTGCACTCCTGGGTATTTACCCCAAAGATACAGATGTCATGAAAAGAAGGACCATCTGTACCCCAATGTATATATCAGCAATGGCCACAGTCGCCAAACTATGGAAAGAACCAAGATGCCCTTCACCGGATGAATGGATAAGGAAGATGTGGTCCATATACATTATGGAGTATTATGCCTCCATCAGAAAGGATAAATACCCAACTTTTGTAGCAACATGGACGGGACTGGAAGAGATTATGCTGAGTGAAATAAGTCAAGCAGAGAGAGTCAATTTTCATATGGTTTCACTTATTTGTGGAGCATATCAAATAGCATGGAAGACATGGGGAGTTAGAGAAGAGAAGGGAGTTAGGGGAAATTGGAAGGGGAGGTGAACCATGAGAGACTATGGACTCCTAAAAACAATCTTAGGTTTTTGAAGGAGCGGGGGTGGGAGGTTGGGGTACCAGGTGTTGGGTATTATTGAGTGCACAAATTGCATGGAGCACTGAGTGTGGTGAAAAAATAATGAATACTGTTTTTCTGAAAATAAATAAATTGAAAAATAAAAAATAGGCTTTTTATCTTGATGAGGTCCCAATATTTCATTTCTGCCTTTGTTTCACTTTCCTATGGAGACATGTCTAGGAAGACGTTGCTGTGTCTGAGGTCGAAGAGGGTGCTGCCTGTGTTCTCCTCAAGAATTTTGATGGATCCCTGTCTCTTATTGAGATATTTCATCCATTTTGAGTCTATTTTTGTGTTTGGTGTAAGGAAATGGTCCAGTCTCATTTTTCTGCATGTGCCTGTTCAATTTTCCCAAAGCCATGTGTTGAAGGGATTGTCTTTTTTCCATTGGACATTCTTTCCTGTTTTGTCGAAAATTAGTTGACCATAAAGTTGAGGGTCTATTACTGGGCTCTCTATTCTCTTCCACTGATCTATGTGTCTGTTTTTGTGTCAGTACCAACTGTTTTGATGATTACGGTTATTTAATAGAGCTTGAAGTCTGGAATTGTGATGCCACTAACTTTGGCTTTCTTTTTCAACATACCTCTGGCTATTCGTGGTCTTATCTGGTTCCACACATATTTTGGAATTATTTGTTTCATTTATTTGAAAAAAACTGATGGTATTTTGATAGTGTTCACATTAAATGTGTAGTTTCTTTAGGTAGCATAGATATTTTCACAATATTCGTTCTTCCAATTCACAAGCATGGAATGCTTTTCCCTTTCATTTCTGTCTTCCTCAATTTCTTTTGTCGGTACTGTATAGTTTTCTGATTAAAGATTCTTTGCATTTTTGGTTAGGATTATTCCTAGGTATCTTATGATTTTTAGTGCAATCCCTATATCAGATAAATAAGATCTACTACTTAATTTCTCTTCCTTCTGTCTTATTGTTGGTGTATAGAAATACAACTGATTTCTGTGCATTGATTTTTTCAAAGATTTTCTTTATTTATTTGACACAGAGAGAGAGATCACAAGTAGGCATAGAGGCAGGTAGAGAGAAAGGGGAAACCAGCTCCCTGCTCAGCAGAGAGCTGGATGTGGGGCTCGATCCCAGGACCCTGAGATCACGACCAGGGACAAACGCAGAGATTTAACCCACTGAGCCACCTAGTCGTCCCTGTGCATTTATTTTTATATCCTGACATTTTACTGAATTCCGGTATGAGTTATAGTAGTTTTGGAGTGGAGTATTTTGGGTTT
The DNA here is from genome assembly GCF_020171115.1 of Neogale vison. NCBI lineage: Eukaryota > Metazoa > Chordata > Mammalia > Carnivora > Mustelidae > Neogale > Neogale vison. The sequence continues at coordinate 81,332,703 of NC_058095.1, forward strand.
TCCACCGAAAGGATCATATCATCAGCAAAGTGTGAGAGTTTGACTTCTTTGTGGTTGATTCAGATGAGGTTTATTTCTTTTTGTTTTCTGATTGTGGAGGCTAGGACTTCTAGTACTATGTTGAATAGCAGTGGTGATAGTGGACATCCCTGCTGTGTTTCTGATCTTGGCAGAAAAGCTCTCAGTTTTTCCCCATTGAGAATGATATTTGCTGTGGGCTTGTCATAGATGGCTTTGACGATATTGAGGTATATATGCTTTATCTCTACACTTTGAAGAGTTTTGATGAAGAAAGGATGCTTTACATTGTCAAATGCTTTTTCAGCATCTATTGAGAGTATCATATGGTTCTTGTTCTTTCTTTTATTAAAAGTATCACATTGATTTTTAGATGTTCAACCAACCTTGTAGCCCAGGAACAAATCCCACTTGGTCGTGGTGAATCATCCATTTAATGGACGGTTGGATCCTAATGGCTTGTATTTTGGCGAGAATTTTCCCATCTATGATCATCAAGGATATTTGTAGTTCTCTTATTTAATGGGGTCTTTGTTTGGTTTTGGGATGAAGGTAATGCTGTCCTCATAAAACGATTTTGGAAGTTTTCCTTCCATTTTTATTTTTTGGAACAGTGTCAGAATAGGTACTAAATCTTCTTTAAATGTTTGGTAGAATTTCCCTGGGAAACCATCTGGCCCTGGGCCCTTGTTTGTTGGGAGATTTTTGATGACTGCTTCAACCTCCTTACTGGTTATGGGTCTGTTCAGGTTTTCCATTTCTTCCTGGTTCAATTTTGGTAGTTCATATGCCTCTAGGAAGGCATCCCTTTCTTCCAGATTGTCAAATTTACTGGCATGTGGTTGCTCATAATGTGTTCTTATAATTATTTGTATTTCTTTGGTGTTCATTTTGATCTCTCCTCTTTCATTCATAATTTATGTGGGTCCTTTCTCTTTTATTTTTGATGAGTCTGGCCAGGGGTTTATCAATATTAATTAATTCTTTCAAGGAACCAGCTCCTAATTTCATTGATTTTCTCTACTGTTCTTTTGGTTTCTATTTCATTGATTTCTGGACTAATCTTTATTAATTCTCTTCTCCTGCTGGGTTTAGGCTTGGTTCACTGTTATTTCTCTAGCTCCTTTAGGTGTAGGGTTAGATTGTTTATTTGAGACCTTTCTTGTTCCTTGAGAAAGTCTTGTATCACTATATACTTTCCTCTCAGGACCACTTTTTTGTGTCCCAAAGATTTTGAACAGTTGTATTTTCATTATCATTTGTTTCTATAAATTTTTTCAATTCCTCTTTAATTTCCTGGTTGACCCATTCATTCTTTTTTTTTTTCCCCAATTTATTTATTTTCAGAAAAACAGTATTCATTATTTTTTCACCACACCCAGTGCTCCCATTCATTCTTTAGAACAATGCTCTTTAGCCTCCATGCATTTGAGCTCTTTCCATTTTTCCTCTTGTGATTGAGTTCTAGCTTCAGAGCATTGTGGTCTGAAAATATACAGGGAATAATCCCAATCTTTTGGTACTGGTTGAGACCAGATTTGTGACCCAGGATGTGATCTATTCTGGAGAATGTTCCATGTGCACTAGAGAAGAATGTGTATTCTGTCGCTTTGGGATGGAAAGTTCTGAATATATCTGTGATGTCCATCTGGTCTAGTGTGTCATTTGAGGCCTTTATTTCCTTGTTGATCTTTTGCTTTGATTATCTGTCCATTTCAGTGAGGGGAGTGTAAAGTCCCCTACTATTATTGTGTTATTATTGATGTATTTCTTTGATGTTGTTATTAATTGGTTTATAGAGTTGGCTGCTCCCATGTCAGGGGCATGCATATTTAAAACTGTTAGATCTTCTTATTGAACAGACCCTTTGAGTATCATATAGTGTCCTTCCTCATCTCTTATTATAGTCTTTGGCTTAAAATCTAATTGATCTGATATAAGGAATGCCACCCCAGCTTTCTTTCGATATCCATTAGCATGGTAAATTGTTTTCTGCACCCTCACTTTAAATCTGGTGGTGACTTTGGGTCTAAAATGAATTTCTTGTAGACAGCATATTGATTTTTTTAATCTATTCTGATACGATTTGTCTTTTGATTGGGGCATTTAGCCCATTTACATTCAAGGTAACTACTGAAAATATGAATTTAGTGCCATTGTATTGCCTGTAAAATGACTATTACTGTATATTGTCTCTGTTCCTTTCTGGGCTCCTACTTTTAGGCTCTCTCTTTGCTTGGAGGACCCCTTTCAATATTTCCTGTCAGTCTGGTTTGGCATTTGAAAATTCCTTTAATTTTTGTTTGTCCTGGAAGCTCCTTAATCTCTCCTTCTATTTTCAAGGATAGTGTAGCTGGATATAGTATTCTTGGGTGCATATTTTTCTCTTTTAGTCCTCTCAATATATCATGTCAGTTCTTTCTGGCCTGACAGGTCTCTGTGGATAGGTATGATGCCAGCCTAATATTTCTAACATTGTATGTTACAGACTTGGTGTATTGAGCTGCTTTCAGAATTTTCTCTTTGTCACTAAGAATTGTAAGTTTTACCATTAGATGACAGGGTGTGGACCATTTTTTATTTATTTTGAGAGGGGCTCTCTGTGCCTCCGGGATTTTAATGCCTGTTCTCTACTCTAATTCACTGTAATATACCTTCTTTTTTTTTTTTTTTTTTGAATTACGTAGTTTCTTTTTTTTTTCCAATTTATTTATTTTCAGATAAACAGTATTCATTATTTTTTCACCACACCCAGTGCTCCATGCAAGCTGTGCCCTCTATAATACCCACCACCTGGTACCCCAACCTCCCACCCCCCCCGCCACTTCAAACCCCTCAGATTGTTTTTCAGAGTCCATAGTCTCTCATGGTTCATCTCCCCTTCCAATTTACCCAAAAGCACATACCCTCCCCAATGTCCATAAGCCTACCCCCCTTCTCCCAACCCCCCTCCCCCCAAAAACCCACAGTTTGTTTCGTGAGATTAAGAATCACTTATGGTTTGTCTCCCTCCCTATGCCATCTTGTTTCATGGATTCTTCTCCTACCCACTTAAGCCCCCATGTTGCATCACCACTCCCTCATATCAGGGAGATCATATGATAGTTGTCTTTCTCCGCTTGACTTATTTCGCTAAGCATGATACGCTCTAGTTCCATCCATGTTGTCGCAAATGGCAAGATTTCGTTTCTTTTGATGGCTGCATAGTATTCCATTGTGTATATATACCACATCTTCTTTACCCATTCATCTGTTGATGGACATCTAGGTTCTTTCCATAGTTTGGCTATTGTGGACATTGCTGCTATAAACATTCGGGTGCACGTGCCCCTTTGGATCACTATGTTTGTATCTTTAGGGTAAATTCCCAGTAGTGCAATTGCTGGGTCATAGGGCAGTTCTATTTTCAACATTTTGAGGAACCTCCATGCTGTTTTCCAGAGTGGTTGCACCAGCTTGCATTCCCACCAACACTGTAGGAGGGTTCCCCTTTCTCCGCATCCTCGCCAGCATCTGTCATTTCCTGACTTGTTGATTTTAGCCATTCTGACTGGTGTGAGGTGATATCTCATTGTGGTTTTGATTTGTATTTCCCTGATGCCGAGTGATATGGAGCACTTTTTCATGTGTCTGTTGGCCATCTGGATGTCTTCTTTGCAGAAACGTCTGTTCATGTCCTCTGCCCATTTCTTGATTGGATTATTTGTTCTTTGGGTGTTGAGTTTGTTAAGTTCTTTATAGATTTTGGACACTAGTCCTTTATCTGATATGTCGTTTGGAAATATCTTCTCCCATTCTGTCAGTTGTCTTTTGGTTTTGTTAACTGTTTCCTTTGCTGTACAAAAGCTTTTGATTTTGATGAAATCCCAAAAGTTCATTTTTGCCCTTGCTTCCCTTGCCTTTGGCGATGTTCCTAGGAAGATGTTGCTGCGGCTGAGGTCGAAGAGGTTGCTGCCTGTGTTCTCCTCAAGGATTTTGATGGATTCCTTTCTCACACTGAGGTCCTTAATCCATTTTGAATCTATTTTTGTGTGTGGTGTAAGGAAATGGTCCAATTTCATTTTTCTGCACGTGGCTGTCCAATTTTCCCAACACCATTTATTGAAGAGGCTGTCTTTTTTCCATTGGACATTCTTTCCTGCTTTGTCGAAGATTAGTTGACCGTAGAGTTGAGGGTCTATTTCTGGGCTCTCTATTCTGTTCCATTGGTCTATGTGTCTGTTTTTGTGCCAGTACCATGCTGTCTTGGTGATGACAGCTTTGTAATAAAGCTTGAAGTCCGGAATTGTGATGCCACCAACTTTGGCTTTGTTTTTCAATATCCCTTTGGTTATTCGAGGTCTTTTCTGGTTCCATATAAATTTTAAAATTATTTGTTCCATTTCTTTGAAAAAGATGGTTGGTACTTTGATAGGAATTGCATTAAATGTGTAGATTGCTTTAGGTAGCATAGACATTTTCACAATATTTATTCTTCCAATTCAGGAGCATGGAACATTTTTCCATTTCTTTGTGTCTTCCTCAATTTCTTTCATGAGTACTTTATAGTTTTCTGAGTATAGATTCTTAGCCTCTTTGGTTAGGTTTATTCCTAGGTATCTTATGGTTTGGGGTGCAATTGTAAATGGGATTGACTCCTTAATTTCTCTTTCTTCTGTCTTGTTGTTGGTGTAGAGAAATGCAACTGATTTCTGTGCATTGATCTTATATCCTGACACTTTACTGAATTCCTGTATAAGTTCTAGCAGTTTTGGAGTGGAGTCTTTTGGGTTTTCCACATAGAGTATCATATCATCTGCGAAGAGTGATAATTTGACTTCTTCTTTGCCGATTTGGATGCCTTTAATTTCCTTTTGTTGTCTGATTGCTGAGGCTAGGACTTCTAGTACTATGTTGAATAGCAGTGGCGATAATGGACATCCCTGCCGTGTTCCTGACCTTAGTGGAAAAGCTTTCAGTTTTTCTCCATTGAGAATGATATTTGCAGTGGGTTTTTCATAGATGGCTTTGATGATATTGAGGTATGTGCCCTCTATCCCTACACTTTGAAGGGTTTTGATAAGGAAGGGATGCTGTACTTTGTCAAATGCTTTTTCAGCATCTATTGAGAGTATCATATGGTTCTTGTTCTTTCTTTTATTGATGTGTTGTATCACATTGACTGATTTGCGGATGTTGAACCAAACTTGCAGCCCTGGGATAAATCCCACTTGGTCGTGGTGAATAATCCTTTTAATGTACTGTTGAATCCTATTGGCTAGTATTTTGGTGAGAATTTTTGCATCTGTGTTCATCAAGGATATTGGTCTATAGCTCTCTTTTTGATGGGTTCCTTGTCTGTTTTTGGGATCAAGGTGAAGCTGGCCTCATAAAATGAGTTTGGGAGTTTTCCTTCTATTTCTATTTTTTGGAACAGTTTCAGGAGAATAGGAATTAGTTCTTCTTTAAATGTTTGGTAGAATTCCCCCGGGAAGCCGTCTGGCCCTGGGCTTTTGTTTGTTTGGAGATTTTTTAATGACTGTTTCAATCTCCTTACTGGTTATGGGTCTGTTCAGGCTTTCTATTTCTTCCTGGTTCAATTTTGGTAGTTTATATGTTTCTAGGAATGCATCCATTTCTTCCAGATTGTCAAATTTGTTGGCGTAGAGTTGCTCATAGTATGTTCTTATAATAGTTTGTATTTCTTTGGTGTTAGTTGTGATCTCTCCTCTTTCATTCATGATTTTATTTATTTGGGTCCTTTCTCTTTTCTTTTTGATAAGTCTGGCCAAGGGTTTATCAATTTTATTAATTCTTTCAAAGAACCAGCTCCTAGTTTCGTTGATTTGTTCTATTGTTTTTTTGGTTTCTATTTCATTGATTTCTGCTCTGATCATTATGATTTCTCTTCTCCTGCTGGGCTTAGGGTTTCTTTCTTGTTCTTTCTCCAGCTCCTTTAGGTGTAGGGTTAGGTTGTGTACCTGAGACCTTTCTTGTTTCTTGAGAAAAGCTTGTACCGCTATATATTTTCCTCTCAGGACTGCCTCTGTTGTGTCCCACAGATTTTGAACCGTTGTATTTTCATTATCATTTGTTTCCATGATTTTTTTCAATTCTTCTTTAATTTCCCGGTTGACCCATTCATTCTTTAGAAGGATGCTGTTTAGTCTCCGTGTATTTGTGTTCTTTCCAAACTTCCTCTTGTGGTTGAGTTCTAGCTTCAGAGCATTGTGGTCTGAAAATATGCAGGGAATGATCCCAATCTTTTGATACCGGTTGAGTCCTGATTTAGGACCGAGGATGTGATCTATTCTGGAGAATGTTCCATGTGCCCTAGAGAAGAATGTATATTCTGTTGCCTTGGGATGAAATGTTCTGAATATATCTGTGATGTCCATCTCATCCAGTGTATCATTTAAGGCCTTTATTTCCCTGTTGATCTTTTGCTTGGATGATCTGTCCATTTCAGTGAGGGGAGTGTTAAAGTCCCCTACTATTATTGTATTATTGTTGATGTGTTTCTTTGATTTTGTTATTAATTGGTTTATATAGTTTGCTGCGCCCATGTTGGGGGCATAGATATTTAAAATTGTTAGATCTTCTTGTTGGACAGACCCTTTGAGTATGATATAGTGTCCTTCCTCATCTCTTATTATAGTCTTTGGCTTAAAATCTAATTGTTCTGATATAAGGATTGCCACTCCTGCTTTTTTCTGATGTCCATTAGCATGGTAAATTCTTTTCCACCCCCTCACTTTAAGTCTGGAGGTGTCTTCGGGTTTAAAATGAGTTTCTTGGAGGCAACATATAGATGGGTTTTGTTTTTTTATCCATTCTGATACCCTGTGTCTTTTGATTGGGGCATTTAGCCCATTAACATTCAGGGTAACTATTGAGAGATATGATTTCAGTGCCATTGTATTGCCTGTAAGGTGACTGTTACTGTATATTGTCTCTGTTCCTTTCTGATCTACCACTTGTAGGCTCTCTCTTTGCTTAGAGGACCCCTTTCAGTATTTCCTGTAGAGCTGGTTTGGTGTTTGCAAATTCTTTCAGTTTTTGTTTGTCCTGGAAGCTTTTAATCTCTCCTTCTATTTTCAATGATAGCCTAGCTGGATATAGTATTCTTGGCTGCATGTTTTTCTCGTTTAGTGCTCTGAAAATATCATGCCAGCTCTTTCTGGCCTGCCAGGTCTCTGTGGATAAGACAGCTGCCGATCTAATACTTTTACCATTGTATGTTACAGACTTCTTTTCCCGGGCTGCTTTCAGGATTTTCTCTTTGTCACTAAGGCTTGTAAATTTTACTATTAGGTGACGGGGTGTGGGCCTATTCTTATTGATTTTGAGGGGCGTTCTCTGAACCTCCTGAATTTTGATGCTCGTTCCCTTTGCCATATTGGGGAAATTCTCCCCAATAATTCTCTCCAGTATACCTTCTGCTCCCCTCTCTCTTTCTTCTTCTTCTGGAATCCCAATTATTCTAATGTTGTTTCGTCTTATGGTGTCACTTATCTCTCGAATTCTCCCCTCATGGTCCAATAGTTGTTTGTCCCTCTTTTGCTCAGCTTCTTTATTCTCTGTCATTTGGTCTTCTATATCGCTAATTCTTTCTTCTGCCTCATTTATCCTAGCAGTGAGAGCCTCCATTTTTGATTGAACTTCATTAATAGCTTTTTTTATTTTGACTTGGTTAGATTGTAGTTCTTTTATTTCTCCAGAAAGGGCTTTTATATCTCTGGAGAGGGTTTCTCTAATATCTTCCATGCCTTTTTCAAGCCCGGCTAGAACCTTGAGAATTGTCATTTTGAACTCTAGATCTGACATATTACCAATGTCTGTATTGATTAGGTCCCTAGCCTTCGGTACTGCCTCTTGTTCTTTTTTTTTTGTTGTGAATTTTTCCGCCTTGTCATTTTGTCCAATTAGAGTATATGAAGGAGCAAGTAAAATACTAAAAGGGTGGCAACAATCCCAGGAAAATATGCTTTAACCAAATCAGAAGAGATCCCAAATCATGAGGGGGGATTTCTCCCCCCTCACGATTGGGTGAGGGATCTCCTCTGATTGGGATCTCCTTTGATTGGGATCTCCCAATCTCTTCTGATTGGGATCTCCCAATCTCTTCTGATTGGGATCTCTTTTGATTTGGGGATAAAAAGAGGAAAAGAAAGAAAGAAAAAAAAGAAAAAAAGAATTAAAAAAAAGATTGTATTAAAAATTCAATCAAGAATTTAAAAAAGAATTAAGAAAAATAAAGATTGAAGAGATTAGGATCTCTTCTGATTTGGTGATAAAAAGAGGTTAAAAAGAAAGAAAGAAAAAAAAGAAAAAAAGAATTAAAAAAAGAGATTGAATTAAAAATTCAATCAAGAATTTAAAAAAGAATTAAGAAAAAAAAAGATTGAAGAGATTAGGATCTCTTCTGATTTGGGGATAAAAAGAGGTTCAAAAAGAAAGAAATAAAAAAAAGAAAAAAAAGAAAAAAAAAGAAAATGAATAAAGAAAAGTCTAAAAAAGAAATATATATATATAAGATAATCTAGGTAAAAAATGTTAAAAAAGAAAAGGGTAAAAGTTATAAAAAATTTTAGCAGAATAAGAGAAAAAAAATGAAAAACAAAAAAATTAAATTAACTGCAAGACTAAAAAATCACAGGCAGAAAGCCATGAGTTCCGTGGTTTGTTTTCTCCTCCTCTGGAATTCTGCTACTCTCCTTGGTATTGAAACTGCACTCCTTGGTGGGTGAACTTGGTCTTGGCTGGATTTCTTGTTGATCTTCTGGGGGAGGGGCCTGGTGTAGTGATTCTCAAGTGTCTTTGCCCCAGGCGGAATTACACCACCCTTACCAGGGGCCGGGCTGAGTGATCTGCTCGGCTTTGTTTTCAGGAGCTTTTGTTCCCTGAGCACTTTCCGTAGAGTTCCGGAGGACGGGAATACAAATGGCGGCCTCCTGGTCTCCGGCCCGGAGGAGCCGAGAGCCCGGGGTCCCGCTCTCCTGTGCGCCCTCAGCGAACAGCTCCTAGTAACTCGCGTCTGCCTAACCTCCGGCCGCGCTCGGAGCTCACCGAGCTTGCGACCGGTTCAAGGCAACTCCGAGCTGCGAGCTTACTGTCAGCTCTGTCTCTGCAGCCGGCTTCCCCGTTCCAATATCCGCAAGCTCTGCGACACTCGGATACCTCCGATCCTTCTGTGACCCCGCGGGACCTGAGGTCACGCCGACCCCGTGTGGGCGTCGCCCCGGTTTAGCCTCTGGAGCGATGTCCCTCAGCGGAACAGACTTTTAAAAGTCCCGATTTTGTGCTCCGTTGCTCCGCCGTTTGCCGGGAGCCGGCCCCTCCCCCCGGGGTCTATCTTCCCGTCGCTTTGGATTCACTTCTCCGCCAGTCCTACCTTTCAGAAAGTGGTTGTTTTTCTGTTTCTAGAATTGCTGTTCGTCTTCTCTTCGATCTGCCGATGGATTTGCAGGTGTTTGCAATCTTTAGATAAGCTCTCTAGCTGATCTCCTGCTAGCTGAGGTAGTCTCAGCCTGCTACTTCTCCACCATCTTGACTCCTCCCCCTGTAATATACCTTCTGAACCTCTCTCTCATTTTCTTCTTCTTCTGGAATCCCAAATATTCTAATATTGCTTCATCTTTTGGTATCATTTATCTTTTGAATTCTCCTGTCCTGTTCCAGTAGTTGTTTGTCTTGCTTTCATTCAGTTCCTTTATTCCCTGTCATTTGTTCTTCTATATCACTAATTCTCTCTTCTGCCTCATTTATCCTAGCAGTAAGAGCCTCAATTCTTGATTGCACCTCATTAATACCCTTTTTAAAATTTCATCTTGGTTAGATTTTAATTCATTTATTTCTCCAGACAGCATTTCTCTAATATATTCCATGTCTTTTTCCAGCCCAGCTAGCACTTGAGAATTGTCACTCTGAACTCTAGATCTGACATACTTCCAATGTCTGTATTGATTAGGTCCCTAGCCAATGGTACTGCCGCTTGTTCATTTTCTGTTTTGTTTTGCTTTGTTTGAATTTGTCCACCTATGTTGGATAAGAATATATGAACGAGAGAATAAAATACTAAAAGGGTGGCAAAGACCCCAGAAAAATGTACACTAACCAAATCAGAAAAGATCCCAAACCAGGGGAAGAAAGGAAACAGTCAAAAAAACAAAGAGGCAACCCACGGAATGGGAGACGATATTTGCAAATGACAGTACAGACAAAAAGTTGATATCCAGGATCTATAATGAACTCCTCAAACTCAACCCACATGAAACAGACAAACACATCAAAAAATGGGCAGAAGATATGAACAGACACTTCTCCAATCAAGACATACAAATGGCTATCAGACACATGAAAAAATGCTCAGCATCATTAGCCCTCAGGGAGATTCAAATTAACACCACATTGAGATATCACCTTACACCAGTTAGAATGGCCAAAATTAACAAAACAGGAAACAACATGTGTTGGAGAGGATGTGGAGAAAGGGGAACCCTCTTCCACTGTTGGTGGGAATGCAAGTTGGTGCAGCCTCTTTGGAGAACAGTGTGGAGATTCCTCAAGAAATTAAAAATAGAGCTTCCCTATGACCCTGCAATTGCACTCCTGGGTATTTACACCAAAGACACAGATGTCATGAAAAGAAGGGCCATCTGTACCCCAATGTTTATAGCAGCAATGGCCACAGTCGCCAAACTATGGAAAGAACCAAGATGCCCTTCAACGGATGAATGGATAAGGAAGATGTGGTCCATATACACTATGGAGTATTATGCCTCCATCAGAAAGGACGAATACCCAACTTTTGTAGCCACATGGATGGGACTGGAAGAGATTATGCTGAGTGAAATAAGTCAAGCAGAGAGAGTCAATTATCAAATGGCTTCACTCATTTGTGGAGCATAACAAATAGCATGGAGGACAAGGGGTGTTGGGAGGAGAAGGGAGTTGAGGGAAATTGGAAGAGGAGATGAACCTGAGAGACTATGGACTCTGAAAAACAATCTGAGGGGTTTGAAGTGTTGGGGGTTGGGAGATTGGGGGAACCAGGTGGTGGGTATTAGAGAGGGCATGGATTGCATGGAGCACTAGGTGTAGTGCAAAAACAATGAATACTATTACGCTGAAAACAAAATTTAAAAAATTAAAAAAAATAAAAGAAATTTATGGAGTAAGAAAGAAATAAAAATATATATTTAAAAGAAATGTAAAAATATGTGTATACATATAATCATATGTATATATATTTTTAATTTATATACTTGTATATATATGTACATACATATACACACGCACATATATATATTTACACACACACACACACACACACACACATAAACACACACATACTAGACTGGAGAATAGAACAGAGCCACACATTTGATTTTGATTTTGAGTGTACTTTGATCTTTTAGAAGAAACTACCTCCCAAAATTTTAAAGAAAGAAAAAATATATATATACAAAAATAATTTTTAACACAAAGAAGGGATGGATATGACTAAAAGATGAAAAATTTTAAAAAATTCTAAAAGAGGAATTGATAAGTTGGTTGGAAAAGGAAAGAAGAAAAAAAAAGAGGAGTGAATGTGCTCAGGCTGGAGACTATAAAAAAGCACCAAGCTAGATTTCAGGTATATTTTAATCTATTAGAAGAAATTGTATCCAAAAATTTTTTAGGAAAAAAAAGTAGGTTTGGGAAGATGGCGGGGAAGTAGGAGGGGGTGCCTTTTAAACCTATATCCTAAAGGGAGCTGATTGCCTTCCAAGGATCTCCGATCACCCATGAAATCAGCCTGAAATCAGAATTGTACACGACTGGATCCCTACAGGGGCAGAAGACGACAGTGGGCAGGTAAAGCGGAGTGGGAAAGGCGAACTGATATTGGAAGATAAACAAAAGGGGGAGGGAGCAAAAAAAAGGGGGAGGGAGCCACCAGAGGAAAGTAATACCCCTAATACGAGCAAGACTGCCCCGTGTCTGGGGACCATCATTAACTTGGAGACTGGTTGAAAGCACTCCAAAAGAGCAAAGGATAGCGGGGGCGGGGGAAACTGTGGTATCGGGGCGGTCCCTGGTCGCAGGACAGGGGCTTAAGTCCCCAGTCCCAGGACAGCCTCCCCTGATGCTGAGCCAGAGAGAGTGCGGTGGAGAAACCAGGTCTTGGTCCCTAAGCCGCGAGTGCACCTGAGAATGTGTGGGGTCCAGCTCCTGTGAGGGGCAGGGAGCCTCACCAGATGGCAGAACACACAAGCCCTGCTATACAGCCTGAGATGTGCACGCCCCTCATCCTACCCTGAAAAGGTGCACAAAGGCCCAGCCAGCACTCTTTGATCCGCGCCATTGTTTTAGAGCCTAGGACGCGCGCCCCAAAATCTCCCCTGAGAGACGTGTGTGAAGGCCCAGGCTGGTGCTTTCGGACCTGCGCCCTGTTCTCAGAGCCTGAAATGCCTGCGTGACCCACAGCCTCCCCTGAAAGAGGTGCGTGCAAGCTAGGCGTTCTTAGACCCAGAAAGACCAGGCTCTCCCAGCCCGGGCCAGCGGGAAAATCTCAGCGTGCGATTGTTGCTTGGAACCTCTTTGGCAGTCTGGAGCTGCCCAGAGAGCCGCTGCTGCCATGGTTTTGGGTACAAGCAAAAGATCCTGCATCCCCAGGGTCTGCAACTTGGAACCTGCTCTGCCAGCACCCAAGGGGGAACTTATTTAGGCTCTGCACCCAGACTGAGGATTCTCTCTGAGAAGGAGATCAGAGTGCAGTTTGTTTTCCTCTAAAACTACAAAAACCTTCAAAAGCGGTCAAGCTGAGAGAAAAAAAAAAGTGAAAAAACATAAAAACCGCCAGAGGACAAAAGCCGGAAAACGCCAGTTTCCTCAGAGCCCACCCCTTGAGGGGGGCCGGAGGACTTACCCCAGGAAACATCATTGACTGACAACCCAAGTGGCAGGCCCCTTCCCAGAAAACAAACCAAGAAAGAAGAAAAAGAGGAAAAAAAAGGACTACAAGGGAAAAACCACTACTTCATAGTAAAACTTTTATTTTTCACTCATTCCCACTATTCTGGTTCATTTTTTTTTTTACACATCGGTAATTTTTTTAACCTATTTACCATCACAGCGAGCTGTACAGTACATCAAATTCCATAATACCCTTCTAAACTGAATTTCTGATACATAAACCTATGTTTTTCTTTTGCATTTTTATTTTTTGAATTCCTTTTTTTAAAATTTTAGTTTAGTTTAGTCTAGTTTATTCCTTTTTATTTTTATCTTCTAATATTCATATAGAGTTAAACTTCAAAGTAATCCCCTTTTCCCAATCAATACTACCTCTATATGTAAACCAATTTTTAATCCCCCTTTATCTTAGGGAAGTTGAGTCCTTTAACAAAGATATCATGATACACCCAGGAAGAATCAAAACAACCTTCCTCTGCCACACTGAGAATTTATAACCACTCTCCCATCTTTTTCTTCCACCACTGTTTCTGTGTCTGTCCTGATAGTATATAAATATTACACTTGGGGTTCTTTTTGACGAGGCTCTTCCTTTATTTGCATATATATATATTTTTTTTTCTCTTGTCATATTCTTTTATTAGTATATTTATATATAATATATTATATATTATATAATAAATTATATATATAATTTATTATCATATATTATCAGTCTTTGTGTTTGTCTGTTTTTGTTTGTCTACTTCATAAATCTTACCTTGGGGCCCATTGGGGCTGAACCTTCTCTTTCATCTTCCCTTTCGTCCTGTCTCTCTCTTTATATTTTCTTTAAAAATTTTTTTTAAATTTATGTTTTATTTTTAGCCTAACAGTATTCATTATTTTTGCACCACACCCAGTGCTCCATGCAAGCCGTGCCCTCTATAATACCCACCACCTGGGTGGGACAAGATGGCGGGGAACTAGGAAGAGGCGTCTTTTCAGCTGGTACCCCAAAGTGAGCTGATTACCTACCAAAGAACTCCGATCACCCATGAAATCAGCCTGAGATCAGAATTATACACGTCTGGATCTCTACAGGGGCAGAAGACGCCAGTGAGCAGGTAAAGCGGAATGGGAACTGCGGACTGATATCAGAAGATAAACAAAAGGGGGAGGGAGCCACCAGAGGCAACCGGTGGGAAAGTAATACCCCAATACGAGCGAGAGTGCCCTGCGTCTGGGGACCAGCATTAACTTGGAGACTGGTTGAAAACACTCCAAAAGAGCAAAGGATCGTGGGGGGGAAAATGTGGGAATCGGGGCGGCTAGGGACAGGGGCTTAAGTCCCAAGTCCCAGGCAGCCTCCCCGGCGCGGAGGCAGAGAGAGTGCGGCGAAGAAACCAGCTCCTGGTCCCTAAGCCGCCAGCGCACCCCAGAGCGCTGGGTTCCGGCTCCAGTGAGGGGATGGGAGCTGCGCCGGTCTGCAGAACGCGAGCGAGCCCTACCACAAAGCTTGAGATGCGCGCGCACGTCCCTCCAGCTCTCCTGGGTTACTAAGGCCCGGGGCGCTTCTTGACCTGCGCCATTGTTTCAAAGTCTAAGCCGCGCACGCGCGAAAATCTTCCCCAGACAGAGGCGCGCAAAAGCCCATCCTACGGCTTACGGACCAGCGCCCCGTTCTCAGTGCCCCAGACGCGCGCCCGACCCACAGCCGCCTCTGAAAAGAGGTGTGCGCAAGCCGGGAACTCCCAGCCCGGGCCGGCGGCAAAATCTCAGTGTGCGATCGCTGCTTGGAACCTCTCTGGTGGTCAGGAGCTCCCAGACAGCCGCCACTGCCTTGGCATTGGGGACGAGCAAAAGATCCTGCGCCCCCAGGGTCTGCAACTTGGAACCTGCGCTGCCAGCATCCAAGGGGGAATTTATTCAGCTTCTGCACCCAGACTGAGGCTTCTCTCTGAGACAGAGATCAGGGTGCGGTTTGATTTCTTTTAATACTACAAAAACCATCAAAGGGGGTCAAGGTGAGAGGAAAAAAAGTGAACAAGCAAAAAAAAAAAAACCGCCAGGAACAAGCCTGAAAAAAACCAGTTTCCCCAGAGCCCACCCCCTTGAGGGGGGTGGGGGGACTCAACTCAGGAAACATCATTGACTGACAACCCAAATGGCAGGCCCCTCCCCCAGAAAACAAACCAAGAAAGAAAAAAAAAAGGACTACAAGAGAACCACCACTACTTCATAGGAAAACTTGTATTATTCACTCGTTTCCACTTTTCCGGTTTATATATATATATATATATATTTTACACATAGGTAATATTTTTAACCTATTTACCACCACAGCGAGCTGCACAGTACATCAAATTCCATAATACCTTTCTAACCTGAACTTTTTGATACATACACCTATGTTTTCCTTTTGCATTTTTATTTTTTGAATTCCTTTTTTTAAAATTTTAGTTTAGTTTAGTCTAGTATATTCCTTTCTATTTTTATCCTCTAATATTCATATAGAGTTAACTTCAAAGTAATTCCCTTTCCCCAATCAATACTACCCCTATAGGCAAGCCAATTTTTAATCCCCTTAATCTTGGGAAAGTTGAGTCCTTTAACAAAGATTTCAAGATACATCCAGGAAGAATCAAAACAACCTTCCTCGCACACACTGAGAATTTATAAGAACTCTCCCATCTTCTTCCACCAGTGTTTCTGTGTTTTATGAGTTTGTCCTGATAGCATATAAATTTTACACTTGTGGTTCTTCTTGACGAGGTTCTTTCTTTATCTGCATATATATATATATATATATTTTTTTTTCTTTTCTTCTTTCTCTTGCCATATAATTGTATCAGTCTTTCTATCTCTTTTTGTTTGTCTACTTCATAAATCTTACCTTGGGGCCCATCTGGCTGAACCTTCTCTTTCATCTTCCCTTTCTTTGCTGTCCCTCTCTCTCTCTTTTATCTTCTGTTCTTCTTCTTTTTCTTCTTTTCTTTTATTCTTTTTCCTTTTCTTTTCTTTTGTCTCTCATTTGGGTGGGGAATTCTGATTGCTCAGAAGTGTTCCAGGGTGCACCTTGACTGCACCAGAGTTGATACATCCAGCTACATCTGTTCAGTCATCTCCCACCAAAATGACTAGGAGGAGGAATGCCCAACAGAAGAAAAATACAGAGGATGGACCTTCTGCAATAGAGCTAATGGCTATCAACATAGATAATATGTCGGAAAGAGAATTCAGGCTAATAATTATCCAGGCAATAGCTAGGTTGGAGAAAGCCATGGATGACCAAACAGAATTGATTAGGGCCGAACTGAAAGCGACCAGACAAGATGTTCACAATGTTAGGGCGGAGCTTAAAGCTACCAGGGAGGAGGTCCACAATGCTCTCAATGAGTTCCAATCTAATCTAAACTCTCTCAAAGCTAGGGTAACTGAGACAGAAGATAGAATTAGTGATCTGGAAGACAAACAGATAGAGAGAAAGGGTCAGGAGGAAGCCTGGAACAAACAGCTTAGATCCCACGGAAGCAGAATCAGGGAAATAAATGATGCCATGAAGCGCTCCAACGTAAGAATTATTGGAATTCCTGAAGGGGAGGAGAAAGAAAGAAGTCTAGAAGATATCATGGAACAAGTCCTTCATGAAAATTTTCAAATCTCGAGAATGAAACCAGCGTTCATGTACTAGAGGCTGAATGGACTCCAGCCAAGATTGTACACTCCAAAAAAACATCACGACACCTGATAGTCAAATGAGAAATTATAATTGTAGGTATAATCTCTTGAAAGCTGCCAGGGCAAAGAGGCTCCTTACTTACAGAGGGAAGCCCATCAGAATAACGTCAGACCTGTCCACAGAGACCTGGCAAGCCAGAAGAGGCTAGCAAGATATATTCAGGGCACTAAATGAGAAAAACATGCAGCCAAGAATACTTGATCCAGCAAGACTGACATTCAAAATGGATGGAGAGATAAAGAGTTTCCAAGACCGGCAAGGCTTAAAAGACTATGCAACCACCAAGCCGACACTGCAGGAAATATTAAGGGGGGTTCTATAAAAGAGGAAAAATCCCAAGAATAGCATTGAATAGAAATATAGAGACAGTGTACAGAAAGAAAGACTTCAAAGGTAACTCGATGTCAATAAAAACGTATCTATCAATAATCACTCTCAATGTGAATGGCCTAAATGCACCCATAAAACGGCACAGGGTTGCAGATTGGATAAAACGACAGGACCCATCCATATGCTGTCTACAAGAGACCCATTTTGAACCTAAAGATACACGCAGACTGAAAGTGAAGGGGTGGAGAAGCATCTTTCATGCCAATGGGACTCAAAAGAAGGCTGGGGTAGCGATTCTCATATCAGATAAATTAGACTTCAAACTAAAGACTGTAGTCAGAGATACAGAAGGACACTACCTAATCCTTAAAGGGACTATCCACCAAGATGATCTAACAATTGTAAATATCTATGCTCCCAATATGGGAGCAGCCAATTACTTAAGAAAACTGTTAATCAAGATAAAGAGTCATATTGATATGAATACACTAATCGTAGGAGATCTTAACACGCCTCTTTCAGAATTAGACAGATCATCGAAGCAGAAAATCAATGAAGAAACAAGAGCATTGAATGACACATTGGACCAGATGGACCTCATAGATATATACAGAACATTCCACCCTAACACAACAGAATACTCATTCTTCTCAAGTGCACACAGAACCTTCTCCAGAATAGACCACATACTTGGTCACAAATCAGGACTCAACCGATACCAAAAGACTGAGATTATTCCCTGCATATTCTCAGATCGCAATGCTTTGAAACTGGAGCTCAATCACAAGGAAAATTTCCGAAGGAAATCAAACACCTGGAAGCTAAAGACCACCTTGCTTAAGTATGCTTGGATCAACCAGGAGATCAAAGAAGAACTGAAACCATTCATGGAAACCAATGAGAATGAAGACACTTCAGTCCAAAACATATGGGATACAGCAAAGGCGGACCTAAGGGGAAAATATATAGCAATCCAAGACTTGCTCAAAAAAATTGAAAAATCCAGAACACACCAGCTGTCTCTACACCTTAAAGATCTGGAGGATCAACAACAAATCAAACCAACTCCACACATAAAAAGGGAAATCATCAAGATTAGAACTGAGATCAATGTGGGAGAAACCAGAGATACAGTAGAACGTATCAATGAAACTAGAAGCTGGTTTTTTGAAAGAATCAATAAGATCGATAAGCCACTGGCTACACTAATCCGAAAGAAAAGAGAGAAATCCCAAATTCATAAAATTATGAATGAAAAGGGAGAGATCACAACTAACGCCAAGGAAGTAGAAACAATCATCAGAAGTTATTACGAACAGTTATATGCCAATAAGCTTAGCAACCTAGATGAAATGGATGCATTCCTGGAAAAATATAAACTACCAAAATTGAACCAGGAAGAAATCGACAACCTGAATAGACGAATATCTAATAACGAGATTGAAGCAGTGATCAAAAACCTCCCAAAAAACAAGAGCCCAGGACCTGACGGATTCCCTGGGGAATTCTACCAAACCTTCCAAGAAGAAATAACACCTATTCTCCTGAAGCTGTTTCAAAAAACTGAAGCAGAAGGAAAGCTTCCAGACTCTTTCTATGAAGCCAGCATTACCCTGATGCCCAAACCAGGCAAGGACCCTACCAAAAAGGAGAATTTCAGACCAATATCACTGATGAATATGGATGCTAAGATTCTCAACAAGATCCTAGCCAACAGGATCCAACAGCACATTAAAAAGATTATCCACCATGATCAGGTGGGATTCATCCCTGGGCTACAAGGATGGTTCAACATTCGCAAATCAATCAATGTGATACAACAAATTAATATGAGAAGAGAGAAGAACCACACGGTCCTCTCAATTGATGCAGAAAAAGCATGTGACAAAATCCAACATCCGTTCCTGATTAAAACGCTTCAAAGTATAGGGATAGAGGGAACATTCCTGAACCTCATCAAATCTATCTATGAAAGACCCACAGCAAATATCATCCTCAATGGGAAAAAGCTTGCAGCCTTCCCATTGAGATCAGGAACAAGACAAGGATGCCCACTTTCGCCACTCTTGTTCAACATAGTATTAGAAGTCCTAGCAACAGCAATCAGACAACAGAGAGAAATAAAAGGTATCCAAATTGGTAATGAAGAAGTCAAACTCTCTCTCTTCGCAGATGACATGATTCTTTATATGGAAAACCCAAAAGACTCCACCCCCAAACTACTAGATCTCGTACAGCAATTCAGCAACGTGGCAGGATACAAAGTCAATGTGCAGAAATCAATGGCTTTCTTATACACTAACAATGAAAATACAGAAAGGGAAATTAGAGAATCGATTCCATTTACTATAGCACCAAGAACCATAAGATACCTTGGAATAAGCCTAACTAAAGAGGTAAAGGATCTGTACTTGAAGAACTACAGAACACTCATGAAAGAAATTGAAGAAGACACAAAAAGATGGAAAACCATTCCATGCTCTTGGATCGGAAGAATAAACATTGTCAAAATGTCTATACTGCCTAGAGCAATCTATACTTTTAATGCCATTCCGATCAAAATTCCACCGGCATTCTTCAAAGAGCTGGAGCAAATTATCCAAAAATTTGTATGGAATCAGAAGAGACCCCGAATCGCTAAGGAAATGTTGAAAAACAGAAATAAAGCTGGCGGCATCACCTTACCTGATTTCAAGCTTTATTACAAAGCTGTGATCACCAAGACAGCATGGTACTGGCATAAAAACAGACACATAGACCAGTGGAACAGAGTAGAGAGCCCTGATATGGACCCTCAACTCTATGGTCAATTAGTCTTTGACAAAACAGGAAAAAATATTCAGTGGAAAAAAGGCAGTCTCTTCAATAAATGGTGCTGTGAAAACTGGACAGCTATATGTAGAAGAAATAAACTCGACCATTCTCTTACACCGTACACAAAGGTCAACTCAAAATGGATAAAATACCTCAAGGTGAGACAGGAATCCATCCGAATATTAGAGGAGAACATAGGCAGAAATCTCTTTGATATCAGCCACAGCAACTTCTTTCAAGATACGTCTCCAAAGGCAAAGGAAACAAAAGCGAAAATAAACTTCTGGGACTTCATCAAAAACAAAAGCTTCTGCACAGCAAAGGAAACAGTCAACAAAACAAAGAGGCAACCCACGGAATGGGAGAAGATATTTGCAAATTACAGTACAGACAAAAGGTTGAGATCCAGGATCTATAATGAACTCCTCAAACTCAACCCACACGAAACAGACAAACATCAAAAAATGGGCAGAAGATATGAAGAGACACTTCTCCAATCAAGACATACAAATGGCTATCAGACACATGAAAAAATGCTCATCATCATTAGCCCTCAGGGAGATTCAAATTAAAACCACATTGAGATATCACCTTACACCAGTTAGAATGGACAAAATTAACAAAACAGGAAAGAACAAGTGTTGGAGAGGATGTGGAGAAAGGGGAACCCTCTTACACTGTTGGTGGGAATGCAAGTTGGTGAAGCCTCTTTGGAGAACAGTGTGGAGATTCCTCAAGAAATTAAAAATAGAGCTTCCCTACGATCCTGCAATTGCACTCCTGGGTATTTACCCCAAAGATACAGATGTCGTGAAAAGAAGGGCCATCTGTACCCCAATGTTTACAGCAGCAATGGCCACAGTCGCCAAACTATGGAAAGAACCAAGATGCCCTTCAACGGATGAGTGGATAAGGAAGATGTGGTCCATATACACTATGCAGTATTATGCCTCCATCAGAAAGGATGAATACCCAACTTTTGTAGCAACATGGACGGGACTGGAAGAGATTATGCTGAGTGAAATAAGTCAAGCAGAGATAGTCAATTATCATATGGTTTCACTTATTTGTGGAGCATAACAAATAGCATGGAGGACAAGGGGTATTAGAGAGGGGTGGGGAATTTGGGTAAATTGGAAGGGGAGGTGAACCATGGGAGACTATGGACTCTGAAAAAAAGTCTGAGGGGTTTGAAGTGGCAGGGGGGTGGGAGGTTGGGGTACCAGGTGGTGGGTATTATAGAGGGCACGGCTTGCATGGAGCACTGTGTGTGGTGAAAAAATAATGAATACTATTTTTCTGAAAATAAATAAATTGGGAAAAAAATAAGTAAAAGAGCTACATAAAAGCAGAAATCATAACAATATTAATGAATTTAAGACTAAAATTTCATTCACAGGCACAGATGTTTTAAAAAAAAATCTAGTTAAGATACGACCAAACAATATTCCACAGAACAAAATTAGGGTTTATCATGAGACATAAGGATATATCAGTATTAGAAAATCTAATAATTATTATTCGAAATATATTATTAGAAAATAATATAAGGGGATCGGGAAAAAAATGGCAGGGGAGTAGGGAACTCTATTTCAAGCAGTCCCCTGAATTTAGCTGGGTATCTACCAAACCATTCTGAACACTCACAAATCAGCCCGAGATGTAAGAATATATATCTGGATCTCCACAAAGAGAGTATCTCCAACAATCTCAAGGTATGAAGCGAGGAGCCGTGATGCAGAAGGGAGAGGAAGCCGCCATGCGCTGGCGCTGGGAAGGTGATATAACACAGGAGCACAAGAGCGCCCCGTGCTGGGAACTAGGTACAGACTGGTGGACCTGTGGTGGCCAGGAAGAGACTTTAGTGCAGGCCCCAGACAGGATAGCTACAGGTGTGCGTGTGGAACTGGGGGTGGCTTGTGGTTTTAGAAGCACAAAGGGCAGAGACATGCCTGGCCCTGGCTATCACCACTGGGAGTTTTGCTGTGGGGTGCAGACTGTAGAGGACTGGGGAGGCTGTGGGTTTTAGCAGTGCAGACAGAAATGGAGACAGTGGAGCCTGGAGAGCTCAGTGAAGAGCAGACTGCGATTTCTCTGTATGAGACAGAGGTTTGGATGTGGTCACTACTGCTCTGACTCTTGGAAGAAACGCGGAAAGCCACCTGGGAAAGCAGCCATGGAACAAAAGCCCCCCAAAACCAGTTTTCACTGAGCCCACACCCCGCACCCCAGCAGGGAGCATGGCAACTCTGCCCAAGCAGGGTTGCCTGAGTAACAGCCGCAGCAGGCCCATCCCTAGAAGACAGGCTGGAAGAAGAGGCTGACAACCCTAAGGTCCCTATAAAACAGGTGCATCTTGCCTGGGTCGTGCTTAATACTTCGGATTCTGTACATTCCCTCAACCACCCCCCACAACAGAAGGACTAAGTGTAGGAACCCCCAACAAAGGAAAGAATCAGAGATTGTGGCCTCTGCCACAGACCTAATGGATATGGATATAACCAAGATGTCAGAAACTGACATCAGAGCAACAATTATGAAGTCGATATTTAGGTTTGAGAAAAATATTAGCAAAGACATAGAATCTCTAAGAGCAGAAATGAGATCTAATCAGGCCAAACATAAAAATAATATGAATGAAATGCAGTCTACACTGGATACTCTGACTGCCAGGGTAAACGAGGCAGAAGAATGAACTATCTTTTGAAGCAGTGATCAAAAGCCTCCCAAAAAACAAGAGTTCAGGGCCTGATGGATTCCCAGGAGAATTCTACCAAATATTTAAAGAAGATATAATACTTATTCTCCTGAAGCTGTTTCAAAAAAACAGAAACAGGAGGAAAACTTCCAAACTAATTCATGAGTCCAGCATTACCCTGACCCCCAAAACAGGCAAAGACCCCATCAAAAAGGAGAATTATAGAACAAGATGAACATGGATGCCAAAATACTCAACAAGATCCTAGCGTGCCTGGGTGGCTCAGTGGGTTAAAGCCTCTGCTTTCAGCTCAGGTCATGATCCCAGGGTACTGGGATCAAGGCCCATATCGGGCTCTCTGCTCAGCAGGGAGCCTGCTTCCTCCTCCCTCTCTGCCTGCCTCTCTGCCTACTTGTGATCTGTCAAATAAATAAATAAATAAATAAATAACAAGATCCTAGCCCACAGGATCCAACTGTACATTAAAAGGATTATCCATCACAGCCAGGTGTGATTTATTCCTGGGCTACAAGGGTGGTTCAACATTCACGAATCCATCAGTATGACACACTAGTAAGAGTAGACACAAGAGGGCGCCTGGGTGGCTCAGTGGGTTGGGCCGCTGCCTTCAGCTCAGGTCATGATCTCAGGGTCCTGGGATCGAGCCCCGCATCGGGCTCTCTGTTCAGCAGTGAGCCTGCTTCCCTTCCTTTCTCTCTGCCTGCCTCTCTGCCTACTTGTGATCTCTCTCTGTCAAAGAAATAAATAAAATCTTTAAAAAAAGAGAGAGAGAAGAGACAAGAATCATATGGTCCTCTCAACTGATGCAGAAAAAACATTTGACAAAGGACAGCATCCTTTCCTTTCAGAGTATATAGATAGAGGGAACATTCCTCAAATTCATAAAAAACATCTATGAAAAGCCCAAAGCGAGTATCATTCTCAATGTGGAAAAGCTGAGAGCTTTTCCCTTAAGATCAGGAACATGACAAGGGTGCCCATGCTCACCACTTTCCTTCAATATAGTACTAGAAGTCCTAGCAACAACAATCAGACAACAAAAGAAATAAAAGGTATTCAAATTGGCAACGAAGTAGTCAAACTCTCATAGCAGATGACATGATACTTTATGTGGAAAACCCAAAAGACTCCCTGCCCCAATTACTAGAACTCATATAGCAATACAGTAATGTGGCAGGATACAAAATCAGGGCACAGAAATCAGTTGCTTTTCTATACACTGATAATATAACTGTAGATTCAGAAATTTAGAGAATCGATTCCATTTATAACAGCACCAAAACCCCTAACATACCTTGGAATAAACCTAACCAAAGAGGCAAAGGATCTATACTCAAGGAACTACAGAACACTTATGAAAGAAACTGAAAAAGACACAAAAAGATGGAAAAACATTCCATGCTCATGGACTGGAAGAATAAACATTGTTAAAATGTCTATGCTGCCCAAAGCAATCTTTCAATCTCTATCAAAATAATATTGGCATTTTTCAAAGAGCTAGAACAAACAATCCTAAAATTTGTAAGGAACCAGAAAAGACCCCCAAATCACCAAGGAAATACTGAAAAAGATAAACAAGCTGGGGCATCAGGTTGCCTGATTTCAAGCTACATTACAAAGCTATGATCACTAAGACAGCATGGTACTGGCACAAAAACAGACACACAGATCAATGGAACAGAATAGAGAGCCCAGATATAGACCCTCAACTCTATGGTCAACTAATCTTTGATAAAGCAGGAAAAATATCCCGTGGAAAAAAGACAGTCTCTTCAATAAATGGTGCTGGGAAAATTGGACACCTATATACAGAGAAAGGAAACTGGACCATCCTCTTACACCATACACAAAGATAAGTTCAAAATGAATGAGAGACCTCAATGTGAGACAGGAATCCATCAAAATCCTAGAGAATAACATGGGCAGTAACCTCTTCGACATCGGCCACAGCAACTTCTTGCAAGATATGTCTTTGAAGGCATGGGAAACATAAGTGAAGATGAAATTTTAGGACTTCATCAAGATAGAAGTCTTTTGGACAGCAAAGGAAAGAGTCAACAAAACAAAGAGGCAACCCACGGAGTGGGAGAAGATATTTGCAAATGGTACTAAAGATAAAGGGCTGATATCCAAGATCTATAAAGAACTTTCCAAACTCCCAAACGAAATTTTCAAGTCAAGAAATGGGCATAAAACATGAACAAACAGACACTTCTCCAAAGATGAGATACAAATGGCTTACAGACACATTAAAAATGTTCTATATCATGAGCCATCAGGGAAATTCAAGTCAAAACCACAATGAGATACCACCTTACACCAGTCAGAATGGCTAAAACTAACAAGGTAAGAAACAACAGATGATGGTGAGGATGTGGAGAAAGGGGAAGCCTCCTACACTGTTGGTGGGAATGCAAGCTGGTGCAGCCACTTTGGAAAAACAGTAGGGGGGTGCCTGGGTGGCTCAGTGGGTTAAAGCCTCTGCTTTCAGCTCAGGTCATGATCCCAGAGTCCTGGGATCGAGCCCCGAGTCAGGCTCTTTGCTCAGCAGGGAGCCTGCTTTCCTTCCTTTCTCTCTGCCAGCCTCTCTGCCTACCTGTGACCTCTGTCTGTCAAATAAATTTTAAAAAAAAATTTTAATAAAAAATAAAAAAAATTAAAAAAGAAAGAAAGAAAAACAGTAGAGGTTCCTCAAGAGGTTAAAAACAGAGCTGCCCTATGACCTAGCCACTGCACTACTAAGTATTTACCCCAAATATACAGATGTAGTGAAAAAAAAAAGGGGGGGCACATACACCCAATGTTCACAGCAGCAATGTTACAACAGACAAACTGTGGAAGCAGCTGAGATGCCCTTCAGCTGATGAATGGATAAAGAAGATGTGGTGTGTATTACAGTGGACTACCACACGGCCATCAGAAAGGGTGAACACCTACCTCTAAATCAACATGGATGGAACTGGAGGGGATTCTGCTGAGTGAAATAAGTCAAGCAGAGAAAAACAATTATCATACGGTTTCATTTATATGTGGAACATAAGGAATAGCATAGAGGACATTAGGAATAGGAAGGGAAAAATGAAGTGGGGGAAATCAGAGGGGGAGACAAGCTATGAGAGACTATGGACTTCGGGAAACTTACGGTTTCAGAGGGGAGTGGGATGGGGGATAGATTAGCCTCGTGATGGGTATTAAGGGCACGTATTGCAATGAGCACTGGGTGTTATACACAAACAATGAATCATGGAACACTGCATCAAGGACTAATGACTAATGATGACCAACTTAGCATAATAAAAATTAAAAAAAAAGAAAATCTATTAATATAATTCTTCATAGTAACAATATTTTTCAATGCACTGAACACTCAAATGATGAAACATTACAATATTTGCTTTATATACATGAGATGTTAAGTCCATTATCACTTTTACTTAGCATTATTCATTAATCAATATAAGCAAAAGCAACAGTATGAAAATGGGAAGGGAAGAGGCAAAATCAGTGGAAAATCTAACAAAAATATTTTAAGATATTGAGAGGACATTTAAAAAGGCCCTCATTTATTGGAAAAGCATGGAAAAGCATGACTTGTTCTCAGAAAGACTCAATAATTATTTAATAAAAATTCATCATCTCGCAGAAAATAAAAGGACCCACTAAACCAACATATTTATAATGTAACAAATACTGATATAAAATTGTCATATGATCAAATAAGGACATTTTCACATGATCCAAAAAAGAAATATTAATGCATTAACACACACACACACACACACACACTAAACTTTTCATTTTAAGGTGTGTTCTTCACACCTTAGGACGAGCAGTTCAGCAACAGAAATTTTGGCCAAATACCATATTCTGGAACCAAGAAAAACAACTAAGGTACAGCTCAGGTTCAAATTCCAAACCATCTTTGGTATTTAGTTATATGTTAAGTATTCCCTTCCTATTTATCAAGAAAAAATAAGATCAAATTCACATTATGATTAGAACAGTCTCTTGGTCTCACTACCGTGTATTCAAAAGTGACTCGTGTCTATTGATGTAAACTTTTTTCATCAGTGCCCTAGAGAGCAGTGAGATGACAACACATTTGCAGTCAGCTGAGCCAAAGGGGTGACTACAGCGACTGTCAGCCCCTCCCATGACCCAATCCTTTAACTGACCTGATGGCAACAGTAGCTGCTCTTAGAGACTTTTTTTAAGAATGTTATTTATTTATTTGACAGAAAGAGATCACAAGTAGGCATAGAGGCAGGCAGAGAGAGAGGTGGAAGCAGACTCCCTGCTGAGCAGAGAACCCGATGTGGGGCTTGATCCCAGGGTCCTGGGATCATGACCCAAGCCGAAGGCAGAGGCTTTAACCCACGGAGCCACCCAGGTGCCCCCCTTAGAGACATCTTTATACAACTTAGAGCCCAAATCAGCTTTCAGTATTACCAACGAAATCAAATATAAATACAAGTATCAATTGCTTTGAAAGGGTTAAGAAATGCTTTGCAGACGTATTATTCACATGTGACCCAAAACAAAGCCACTCACCAAGGGCTGATCCTCATCGGTGGAATTGGGAAGCAGGTGAAGAACACGGTGCTGATGAGAAAGGGTTTCCTCCCCCACACATCAGACAGAGCGCCTATGAGGGGGGCACTCAGAAAAGACAGCAGGCCCTGGATGGGAGAGCAGAAACAAAGGTCAAATTTACAATGTGGTCCCCCAATCACTTGTAATTCTTACTTTCTGAATGCTCCAATTTATTTCACTGGCCCCAAAACAGACTAATTTGAAACATTAAATATAAAGTGTCATTTAAAAACATTCTAATGAAATAAGTCAAGCAGAGAAAGACAATTATAATATGGTTTTAGACATATGTGGAACATAAGGAATAGCACGGAGGACCACTGGGGAAGGAAGGGAAAACTGAAGGGGGAGAAATCAGAAAGCGAGAGCAACTATGAGAAACTATGGGCTCTGGGAAACAGTGGAGGGTTTCAGAGGGGAGAGAGGGGAGGGATAGGGTAGTTGGGTGATGGGTATTAAGGAGCGTGCCTACTGCAACAGGCACTGGGTGTTGTACGCAATTAATGAATCACTGAACACTACATCAAAAACTGATGATGTACTACACGGTGGATAACTGAACAATGAAAAACCCTACATCATTACAAGTCAGCCCATTAGCATGGTCTCACTGCCCAGAGCAGTCAATTTACCATTACAATTTCACTTGTTTATTGCCCAAATAAAAACAGGACTGGAAATGAAAAATAAAAAATGCTAACGAATTTCTAAGCATGCTGTTAGAAAATGGAAAATGGCGGGGGGGGGAGCTTATTTTTCTGGAGAAGCAGTGATATGATGTACACCTACAGATGGCCCATGAGATGAACACACACCAAGCATGCAGGAAGAGGCCAGAAACTTAATTATATGCATAGCTCCAAATCATGTGCTGCGGTGAAGACACTTTCTTGCCCACTTGGCCCTGACCCTGACCCTCCCTACAGGATGTGCTCCCCTTATGAGCTGCAAACATCCATTCAATCCCTTCTTTAAACCCTGGTCTTGGGTGGTCTTGGGGCACCTGGGTGGCTCATTCACTTAAGCGTCCGACTGTTGGTTTCAGTTCGGGTCTTGTTGGAATCATGAGACTGGGCCCTGCATCGGGCTCTGAACTTAGTGCAGGGACTGCGTTAGAGTCTCTCCCTCTTCCCTCTCTGCTCCTCCCCCTCATTCATACTCGCTCTAAAATAATAATAAAAAATCTTTAAAACCCTGCCATAGCCTCCACTGTGCACAGATTAAAATTTTTCAGTGGGTACTTATGGGTGAAATAATGAGTTTCTGAACTGCTTTTATAAAAAAAATAAGTAGGGGAAAACTGAGACAGAGGAGACAAGAGTAGGAAAATGTTGGTAAATAATGAAACTGGGTGGTAAGTACATGGGTGTTCATTATACTTCCTGCTGCTCTGTATCTGAAATTGCTCAGCACTACATACACACAGTACCCTCCAAAATCCGGCACCTAACGCACATTCTGTGCTTTGGCTATATGTAGTACTTCTTAGTTTTCTGATATGCCATTTTCCTTTGTGCCAATGGGACTTTGCTCTGCCTGCATACACTTCCCACAGTTGAGACTTCACACAATGTTTTAAAAGATGCCATTTTTAAACAAAAAAATGAGAAGGCGGGATGGCTGGGTGGCTCAGTCCCTTAAGCGTCTGCCTTTGGCTCAGGTCATGATCTCAGGGTCCTGGGATTGAGTCCCACATCAGGCTCCTTGTTCAGTGGGGAGCCTGCTTCTCCCTCTGTCTGCCACTCCCCTGCTTGTGCTCTCTCTCCCTCTCTCTTTGAAAAGTAAATAAATAAAATCTTTTCAAAAGGCAAAACATTAAAGAAATATGTAAAGTAACACAGTTTTTACAGAAAAAAATGCTGTCTTCCAGATTATGGATTTTAAATGGTAATTTATCCATTAAAAATATTATTTTAATCAAATTCTTAGTAACAGTAATAGATACTGAAAACATCTTCTGGGACAACCTACCCCCCCTTTTTAAAAGATTTTATTTATTTATTTGAGCGCATGAGAGAGAGAGCATGAGAAGGGAGGTCAGAAGGAGAAGCAGACTCCCCGTGGAGCTGGGAGGCCAATGCGGGACTCCATCCCAGGACTCAAGGATCATAACCTGAGCTGAAGGAAGTTGCTAAACCAACTGAGGCACCCAGGCACAGGACCACCTTTTTAATTAAGATTCTAACATACAATCTCATGCAGCTGACCCCTGAAGAACACCCTTTGGGGCACCAACACCCTCTACATCATGTGGTCAAAAATCCACATATGGGGGCACCTGGGTGGCTCAGTCGTTAGATGTCTGCCTTCACCTCAGGTCATGATCCCAGGGTCCTAGGATCGGGCCCCATGTCTGGCTCCCTTCTCAGTGGGGGAGTCTGCTTCTCCCTCTTCCTCTGCTTGTGTACTCTCTCAAATAATTAAAATCTTTAAAAAACAACCCCACACAAAATTTTTTACTTCCCCCAAATTAAACTGTTGAACAGAAGCTTTATCAATAATGTAAACAGTTGATCAATGGTATTTTGTATATTATTGGTATATTTTATGTATTACATACTGTATTCTTAAAGTAAGCTAACGAAAAGAAAATGTTAGAAAGATCATAACCAAAAATATATGACAGCCAAAAGAAAAAAACAGTCTGCAAGTGAACCCATGAAATTCAAACCTGGGTTGTTCAAGGTCAACTGTACTTGGCTCTTTGGAAAACATGAATTTCTAAAAATCACTTTTCCTATGCCAGAGTGATGTCTTTACTACCCGACCTGGCGCCAGATGCTATCAGGCCACATTGTGAGAGCAACAGAATGAGGGTATTTGTACCCTGACAGAATCTGCAAATGAGAACAAAATGTTTAAAAAGTTAACACCGGACAGACCTCAGACCCCTTTTCTTGATCAGAAATACCACTGATTCTCATTACCCACAGCGGTTATGTTCTATAAGGTTGTGAGAAACACTGAACTAGAGAATGTGGAGCCAATGCTCCTTAGCTTCCTGTAAGGCTATGGTCACCTAATTCCATTAACTGATCAATACACAACCATGATATATGTGTGTTTCTCTTTAAAGACACTATCCTTAATATACATTGTTGACTGCTGAACACCGAACTCTAAATCGACAGCACCATGACTCGTGCCTTCAATGAGGCTCATCTGACAGTATATTCTCCCTAAGGCACATCACAACCTCCCATGCTTAAAGATACTAGTCAGCATTGCTGCACTACCCTTGGGTACATTTTAAATAGCCAAATCACCAACAAAAGACACGAAGATGCAAAAAACGTAGCACTAAATGGACCACAAGGACACTGGTACAGAGTAAAACCGCAAACAGACACAAATTCAAACTCAGCTAGAAATGAGGGGCTGGTACCTGACACTCCCCCTCACCCACGGGGGCATGAATGACCACGGAAGCACTGTGCTGATCTGGGGTCACAGATAAACTCACTGAGTAGGTAGATTTGCAAACATGAAATCCAAACATAATGAGGACCAGTGAGTACTATGCTGTCCCAGCCCAACCAGTACGAGATGCAACACAGTGTGTAGGAGTCTGGGTGCAGACGGCAAAATTCACCAACGGCTCACACATTCGCTACAGTTAGTTAACTTCCCGGCAGACGTGGGTGTGTACGGTGGCATAATTAATTAGCCAGTATTTTTTTTCTTTTTTTTTTTAAGATTTTATTTTAACTGGGGCGCCTGGGTGGCTCAGTGGGTTAAAGCCTCTGCCTTCAGCTCCGGTCATGATCTCTGGGTCCTGGGATCGAGCCCCATATCTCTGCTCAGCGGGGAGCCTGCTTCCTCCTCTCTCTCTGCCTGCCTCTCTGCCTACTTGTGATCTCTGTCAAATAAATAAAATAAAGATTTTATTTTACTTACTTGACAGAGGGAAAGAGGGGGGGTACAAGCTGGAGAAGCAGCAGAGGTAGGGAGAAGCAGGCTCCTCACTGAGCAGGACCCCGGGAGCATGACCCGAGCCAAAGGCAAACACTTAACCAACGTAAGCCACTCGGGTGCCTTGGCCAGTATTTCTGACATGACTTTTCGGCTCTAATTAGAGTTTATCGTTCAATTAAATGCAATTACACAAGTAACACTTTTTTTCCAAGTAACATTTTAAAGCATACATAGAATGACAAATAAAACTTACCTGAAGCAAACACACATGAATTTTACACTTCATATAGCCATCATAAAAGTTTTAAGCATAAGTTTTCCTTAACATATGCAGTTGGCAAATATTTGACTGAAAGAGTTGGGTCAGTATTTTTAAACCTAAGAATTATTTTTTGTTTTCTTTCATATAGTATAATTAACTTTACAAATGAATTTGAGGGAGCAATGGCTTCACAGAATAGAGTACAAAGTCATTTAACTACTTCTGAAAATTTTCAATTTTCCTTGAAAAGGTTCACATACTATGACAAATTTTCAGTATTCTTTAATAAGCTATGAGGAACTTGCAACATGTAGACTTGTTACCCCCAAATTAGATTTGTTCATTTTCTAGATTCTAGATCAATTTTAGATTTGTTCAATTTCTCATTTCTTAAAAGATCAGAGAAAATCATACACCAATGGAACTGTGTTTTTATTTGTGTAATTGACTAGAACAAATATTTTCACGCAAAAACAGTATTAACACAGAGTTACCTCTCTGACTTAGGGCCCACTGAGACCCCGCACTGTAAAGAGCTTCCCTTCAGAGGGTACACGTCAATTAATGCAAGAGGGCAAATGAGAAATGTGACACATAAAGTGATTTTAATTCGATTAAAGTTTGGAAAAGTGAAACTGCAACCTGGAGAAGGGTCAAAGAACCGTTGGTGCCAGAGCCTTCAAGGAAATAATGATATGGGCAGGAAGGCTAGGGCGTGTTGTTTTGTTCTGAGGTAAAGGAGCAAAGTAGGAAAGAGTCACTAAAAGAAAGAAGAAATAAAAAGCAGATGAAAGTGAAATTGTTTTAATTAAAATATAAGTTGACTTTTCCTACTTACAAGTAGTAGGTCCCTACTTCAAATCCTGACTCCAGGAAAGCTCAGTGTATGTTCTAAAGTAGTAACAGTAACAGCTAGGATCCACATATGCCAGACTCTTCCACAACTTCCACACACATGTCCTGACGCTGTGACTTGGCGCTATCAGGGTAAGCAGCTAGCCTGAGGCTCGTAAGCAGCAGAGGCAGGTTTTGGCTCAGATGTGAGGTGGCTCCAGAACCCGAGTCCCAACCCATAAGTCCACAATTCAAACCAATTCTTAATCTGTTAACATTTCAGGGTCTCCAACCTAAAGCACACGTCTTTCCCACTTGTGGGTACTCTTATGTTTATTTTATTTATTTTATTTTAAAGATTTATTTATTTTGGGGGTTGGGGGTTGGGGGGAGAAAGCACACAAACAGGAAGGACAGAGGATCCCAGGCAGGCTCTATGCTGAGTGTGGAGGCTGATGCAGGGCTCTGTCCCCCACCTATGAGATCATGACTTGAGCTGAAACCAAGAGTGGAATGCTTCACTGACTGTGCCACCTGGGCGCTCCACACCTAATTTATTAAATGGATGAATTAGCAGTCTACCATGAAAAGACTGTACTTAAAACATGAAGTCATTTCTCAAGTAGGTTGTCTGACAATTGTATTTGCAGATAATAAAAAGGATAATATTTAAATTTTTGTCCAAATTAAGAATTATTCTGTGTGTGTGTGTGTGTGTGTGTGTGTGTGTGTAGGGAAACCAATCTGTACCTACGAATATCAAAGAGTAGTGTGAGGGAACTTTAAAGATATCTGGTTTTTGACTCTTTAATTCTTAAAAACATCAACTGAGAGGCACCTGGGTAACTCAGTCAGTTAAGCATCTGACTCAGTTTTGGCTCAGGTAGTGATCTCAGGGTTGTAAGATGGAGCCCCGTGGCAGGGAGTCTGCTTGAGATTCTCTCTCTCCCTTTGCCCCTACCCTCACTTGTGCGCACTCCCTCTCTCAAATAAATAAACCTAAAAAAAAAAAATAAAAAGTTTCCGTGTTTACTTATGCTAAGATACTACTGCTGATTTAATTCATTTAAATAGCAGAATGAGACAGATGAGCAGCAGCTCCGGGCAGTGCAGAAACTTGACATATTAAATATCCCTGGAAGAGCATCCTGGCAGAGGATCTACTTGCCATTTCTTTAATCAAAGTTGATGGGCAAGTCTAGACTGAGAAGCAGCACATCTGCATGTGAACCCATGTGGCCACCCCATTAACTGGCCTGCTGGGCCTTCTACTTTTTCCCCTTTCCCTAGCCTTCACTGTGATGTCGAAGCTAGACCTGATCATCACTTCCTGCTTTAGCACCACCCTCTTCATACTGATCACTCTAGGCATGAAACCCTGGACACATGACCTGCTGAGTCTGGGACACTGATATGTGTACTTTTGCCATAAATATAAAACATAGCTGCTGAAGAAAAAAGTTTCAACAATTTACAAGGCAGACGTCAGGTTATAAGACCAATTGGTTTTTATGTTGAAAATGATTAGAGTCAGTCCATCTGCTGCTATCAACCAGCAGTCACAACGAGACTTCACCTGCCAAGTCACACCTGGCTCTCAGTCAGGTATAACATTTTTTTAAAATCTGTATTTATTTCTCATCTTATTTTTTCTCCAATTTATTTATTTTCAGAAAAATAGTATTCATTATTTTTTCACCACACCCAGTGCTCCATGCAAGCCGTGCCCTCTCTAATACCCACCACCTGGTACCCCAACCTCCCACCCCCCCGCCACTTCAAACCCCTCAGACTGTTTTTCAGAGTCCATAGTCTTTCATGGTTCACCTCCCCTTCCAATTTACCCAAATTCCCTACTCCTCTCTAACGCCCCTTGTCCTCCATGCTATTGGTTATGCTCCACAAATGAGTGAAACCATATGATAATTGACTCTCTCTGCTTGACTGATTTCACTCAGCATAATCTCTTCCAGTCCCGTCCATGTTGCTACAAAAGTTGGGTATTCAATCTTTCTGATGGAGGCATAATACTCCATAGTGTATATGGACCACATCTTCCTTATCCATTCATCCGTTGAAGGGCATCTTGGTTCTTTCCATAGTTTGGCGACTGTGGCCATTGCTGCTATAAACATTGGCGTACAGATGGCCCTTCTTTTCACGAAATCTGTATCTTTGGGGTAAATGCCCAGGAGTGCAATTGCAGGATCGTAGGGAAGCTCTATTTTTAATTTCTTGAGGAATCTCCACACTGTTCTCCAAAGAGGCTGCACCAACTTGCATTCCCACCAACAGTGGAAGAGGATTCCCCTTTCTTCACATCCTCTCCAACACTTGTTCTTTCCTGTTTTGTTAATTTTGTCCATTCTAACTGGTGTAAGGTGATATCTCAATGTGGTTTTAATTTGAATCTCCCTGAGGGCTAATGATGATGAGCATTTTTTCATGTGTCTGATAGCCATTTGTATGTCTTGATTGGAGAAGTGTCTCTTCATATCTTCTGCCCATTTTTTGATGTGTTTGTCTGTTTCGTGTGGGTTGAGTTTGAGGAGTTCATTATAGATCCTGGATCTCAACCTTTTGTCTGTACTGTAATTTGCAAATATCTTCTCCCATTCCGTGGGTTGCCTCTTTGTTTTGTTGACTGTTTCCTTTGCTGTGCAGAAGCTTTTGTTTTTGATGAAGTCCCAGAAGTTTATTTTCGCTTTTGTTTCCTTTGCCTTTGGAGACGTATCTTGAAAGAAGTTGCTGTGGCTGATATCAAAGAGATTTCTGCCTATGTTCTCCTCTAAGATTCTGATGGATTCCTGTCTCACGTTGAGGTCTTTTATCCATTTTGAGTTGATCTTTGTGTACGGTGTAAGAGAATGGTCGAGTTTCATTCTTCTACATATAGCTGTCCAGTTTTCCCAGCACCATTTATTGAAGAGACTGTCTTTTTTCCACTGTATATTTTTTCCTGTTTTGTCGAAGATTAATTGACCATAGAGTTGAGGGTCCATATCAGGGCTCTCTACTCTGTTCCACTGGTCTATGTGTCTGTTTTTATGCCAGTACCATGCTGTCTTGGTGATCACAGCTTTGTAATAAAGCTTGAAATCAGGTAAGGTGATGCCGCCAGCTTTATTTTTGTTTTGCCACATTTCCTTAGCGATTCGGGGTCTCTTCTGATTCCATACAAATTTTTGGATTATTTGCTCCAGCTCTTTGAAGAATGCCGGTGGAATTTTGATCGGAATGGCATTAAAAGTATAGATTGCTCTAGGCAGTATAGACATTTTGACAATGTTTATTCTTCCGATCCAAGAGCATGGAATGGTCTTCCATCATTTTGTGTCTTCTTCAATTTCTTTCATGAGTGTTCTGTAGTTCCTCAAGTACAGATCCTTTACCTCTTTAGTTAGGTTTATTCCCAGGTATCTGATGGTTCTTGGTGCTATAGTAAATGGAATCGATTCTCTAATTTCCCTTTCTGTATTTTCATTGTTAGTGTATAAGAAAGCCACTGATTTCTTCACATTGACTTTGTATGCTGCCACGTTGCTGAATTGCTGTATGAGTTCTAGTAGTTTGGGGGTGGAGTCTTTTGGGTTTTCCATATAAAGAATCATGTCATCTGCAAAGAGAGAGAGTTTGACTTCTTCATTACCAATTTGGATACCTTTTATTTCTCTCTGTTGTCTGATCGCTGTTGCTAGGACTTCTAATACTATGTTGAACAAGAGTGGTGAAAGTGGGCATCCTTGTCTTGTTCCTGATCTCAATGGGAAGGCTGCAAGCTTTTTCCCATTGAGGATGATATTTGCTGTGGGTCTTTCATAGATAGATTTGATGAGGTTCAGGAATGTTCCCTCTATCCCTATACTTTGAAGCGTTTTAATCAGGAACGGATGTTGGATTTTGTCACATGCTTTTTCTGCATCAATTGAGAGGACCGTGTGGTTCTTCTCTCTTCTCATATTAATTTGTTGTATCACATTGATTGATTTACGAATGTAGAACCATCCTTGTAGCCCAGGGATGAATCCCACCTGATCATGGTGGATAATCTTTTTAATGTGCTGTTGGATCCTGTTGGCTAGGATCTTGTTGAGAATCTTAGCATCCATATTCATCAGTGATATTGGTCTGAAATTCTCCTTTTTGGTAGGGTCCTTGCCTGGTTTGGGCATCAGGGTAATGCTGGCTTCATAGAAAGAGTCTGGAAGCTTTCCTTAGGCTTCAATTTTTTGAAACAGCTTCAGGAGAATAGGTGTTATTTCTTCTTGGAAGGTTTGGTAGAATTCCGCAGGGAATCCGTCAGGTCCTGGGCTCTTGTTTTTTGGGAGGTTTTTGATCACTGCTTCAATCTCGTTATTAGATATCGGTCGATTCAGGTTGTCGATTTCTTCCTGGTTCAATTTTGGTAGTTTATATTTTTCCAGGAATGCATCCATTTCATCTAGGTTGCTAAGCTTATTGGCATATAACTGTTCGTAATAACTTCTGATGATTGTTTCTACTTCCTTGGCGTTAGTTGTGATCTCTCCCTTTTCATTCATAATTTTATGAATTTGGGATTTCTCTCTTTTCTTTCGGATTAGTGTAGCCAGTGGCTTATCGATCTTATTGATTCTTTCAAAAAACCAGCTTCTAGTTTCATTGATACGTTCTACTGTATCTCTGGTTTCTCCCTCATTGATCTCAGCTCTAATCTTGATGATTTCCCTTCTTATGTGTGGAGTTGGTTTGATTTGTTGTTGATCCTCCAGTTCTTTAAGGTGTAGAGACAGCTGGTGTGTTCTGGTTTTTTCAATTTTTTTGAGCAAGGCTTGGATGGCTATATATTTTCCCCTTAGGACCGCCTTTGCTGTATCCCATAGGATTTGGACCGAAGTGTCTTCATTCTCATTGGTTTCCATGAATTGTTTCAGTTCTTCTTTGATCTCCTGGTTGATCCAAGCATTCTTAAGCAAGGTGGTTTTTTGGTATCGGTTGAGTCCTGATTTGTGACCCAGTATGTGGTCTATTCTGGAGAAGGTTCCGTGTGCACTTGAGAAGAATGAGTATTCTGCTGTTTTAGGGTGGAATGTTCTGTATATATCTATGAGGTCCATCTGGTCCAATGTGTCATTCAATGCTCTTGTTTCTTTATTGATTTTCTGCTTCGATGATCTGTCTAATTCTGAAAGAGGCGTGTTAAGGTCTCCTACGATTAGTGTATTCATATCAATATGACTCTTTATCTTGATTAACAGTTTTCTTAAGTAATTGGCTGCTCCCATATTGGGAGCATAGATATTTACAATTGTTAGATCATCTTGGTGGATAGTCCCTTTAAGGATTAGGTAGTGTCCTTCTGTATCTCTGACTACAGTCTTTAGTTTGAAGTCTAATTTATCTGATATGAGAATCGCTACCCCAGCCTTCTTTTGAGTCCCATTGGCATGAAAGATGCTTCTCCACCCCTTCACTTTCAGTCTGCGTGTATCTTTAGGTTCAAAATGGGTCTCTTGTAGACAGCATATGGATGGGTCCTGTCGTTTTATCCAATCTGCAACCCTGTGCCGTTTTATGGGTGCATTTAGGCCATTCACATTGAGAGTGTTTATTGATAGATACGTTTTTATTGACATCGAGTTACCTTTGAAGTCTTTCTTTCTGTAGACTGTCTCTATATTTGTGTTCAATGCTATTCTTGGGATTTTTCCTCTTTTATAGAACCCCCCTTAATATTTCCTGCAGTGTCGGCTTGGTGGTTGCATAGTCTTTTAAGCCTTGCCGGTCTTGGAAACTCTTTATCTCTCCATCCATTTTGAATGTCAGTCTTGCTGGATCAAGTATTCTTGGCTGCATGTTCTTCTCATTTAGTGCCCTGAATATATCTTGCCAGCCTCTTCTGGCTTGCCAGGTCTCTGTCGACAGGTCTGACGTTATTCTGATGGGCTTCCCTCTGTAAGTAAGGAGCCTCTTTGCCCTGGCGGCTTTCAAGAGATTATACCTACAATTATAATTTCTCAATTTGACTGTCAGGTGTCGTGATTTTTTTTGGAGTGTATAATCTTGGGTGGAGACCGTTCAGCCTCTAGTACATGAAAACTGGTTTCATTCGCGAGATTCGGAAAATTTTCATGAAGGACTTGTTCCACGGTATCTTCCAGATTTCTTTCTTTCTCCTCCCCTTCAGGAATTCCAATAATTCTGACGTTGGAACGCTTCATGGCATCATTTATTTCCCTGAATCCGCTTTTGTGGGATCTAAGCTGTTTGTTCCAGGCTTCCTCCTGATCCTTTCTCTCTATCTGTTTGTCTTCCAGATCACTAATTCTATCTTCTGTCTCAGTTACCCTAGCTTTGAGAGAGTTTAGATTAGATTGGAACTCATTGAGAGCATTGTGGACCTCCTCCCTGGTAGCTTTAAGCTCCGCCCTAACATTATGAACATCCTGTCTGGTCACTTTCAGTTCGGCCCTAATCAATTCTGTTTGGTCATCCATGGCTTTCTCCAACCTAGCTATTGCCTGGACAATTGTTAGCCTGAATTCTCTTTCCGACATATTGTCTATGTTGATAGCCGTTAGCTCTGTTGCAGAAGGTCCATCCTCTGTATTTTTCTTCTGTTGGGCATTCCTCCTCCTAGTCATTTTGGTGGGAGAAGACTGAACAGATGTAGCTGGATGTATCAACTCTGGTGCAGTCAAGGTGCACCCTGGAACACTTTCTGATCTCCGTCTCAGAGAGAAGCCTCAGTCTGGGTGCAGAAGCTGAATAAATTCCCCCTTGGCCGCTGGCAGAGCAGGTTCCAAGTTGCAGACCCTGGGGGCGCAGGATCTTTTGCTCGTCCCCAAAGCCAAGGCAGTGGCGGCCGTCTGGGAGCTCCTGACCGTAGAGAAGTTCCAAGCAGCGATCGCACACTGAGATTTTGCCGCCGGCCTGGGCTGGGAGTGCCTGGCTTGCGCGCACCTCTTTTCAGAGGCGGCTGTAGGTCGGGCGCGCATCTGGGGCACTGAGAACAGTGCGCTGGTCCGTAAGCCGCAGGCTGGCTTTTGCACGCCTCTGTCCGGTGAAGAGTTTCGCGCGCACGCGGCTTAGACTTTGAAACAATGGCGTAGGTCAGGAAGCTCCCCCGGGCCTTAGAAACCCAGGAGAGCTGGAGGGACGTGCGCGCGCATCTCAAGCTTTGTGGTAGGGCTAGCGCACGTTCTGCAGACCGGCACAGCTCCCATCCCCTCACGCGCTCTGGGGTGCGCTGGCGGCTTAGGGACCAGGAGCTGGTTTCTCCACCACACTCTCTCTGCCTCTGCGCCTGGGAGGCCGTCTGGGACTGGGGACTTAAGCCCCTGTCCCTAGCCGCCCCGATTCCCACAATTTGCCCCCGCGATCCTTTGCTCTTTTGGAGTGCTTTCAACCAGTCTCCAAGTTAATGCTGGTCCCCAGACGCAGGGCACTCTCGCTCGTATTGGGGTATTACTTTCCCACCGGTCGCCTCTGGTGGCTCCCTCCCCCTTTTGTTTATCTTCCGATATCAGTCCGCCGTTCCCATTCCGCGCTACCTGCTCACTGGCGTCTTCTGCCCCTGTAGAGATCCAGACGTGTATAATTCTGATCTCAGGCTGATTTCATGGGTGATCGGAGTTCTTTGGTAGGTAATCAGCTCACTTTGGGGTACCAGCTGAAAAGACGCCTCTTCCTAGTACCCCGCCATCTTGTCCCCCCCCCATATCTGTATTTTTTTTAAGATTTTATTTATTTATTTGACAAAGAGAGATCACAAGTAGACAGAGAGGCAGGCAGAGGTAGAGAGGGAAGCAGGCTCCCTGCTGAGCAGAGAGCCCGATGGCAGGACTCGATCCCAGGACCCTGAGATCATGACCTGAGCCGAAGGCAGTGGCTCAACCCACTGAGCCACCCAGGCGCCCTGGTGTAACATTTCTGACAAAGTATTGCTACAACTACTGTGATGCTGTCACCTTGGCTAGGCTATAGCACCCAGTTGTTTCATCAAATGTAGTGTGGGGGTTCCTGTGAAGGTTATTTTGATGCCATTGGTTTTAAAGTAAAGGGTATCACCCTCAACAATATGGGGTGAGGCTCATCCAATTAGCTGATGGCCTTAACAGCAAAAGCTGAGGTTTCCAGGAGAAGAATGAGTTCTGCCTTATGACTGACTATAGGATCAACTCTTGCCTGAGTTCAGCCTGCCCGACAAATTTCAGACTTGCTAACCCCAAATCATCCGAGTCCATTTTTTAAAGTAATCTTTTAATGTATGTTATAAATATCTTAATAACTAATGTAAAGAAAAAAATTTGTTAATATTTATTTAGACTGTAATCTCAAACCTTAGGAAATAAAGTGTTTTTTTTCCTTATAAAAAACTTATCAAGAGTCACGTGAACAGTGCTTGCTAAGCCATATAACATATGATGTGCAGTCAGTATTTTCTGTGCACTGGCAAACTGTCAGATGCCTTTCTAAATTTCAATCAGCTTGCAACGTTTTGTCCTTTTTGCTGTCAGTGTTATGAAATACCGTCTCTGTGAGTTCCTTCAGTGTGAAGCATTTTGCTGACATCACTTCTCGGGGACATCTTCATCACACTGTTCTCCTTTATGCTGCTGAATTTATCTTAATAAGTTCCTCAGGATTTACACCCAACCAACCTCACAATCAGAAAACCAAAAACAACAACAATAACAAATCCTAAATGCAGCAAGAGATACAGACTGCCTTCAATTGAGCTCCAGTTAAAATGTCTTCATAACAGTTACAATGGAGCCCAGAAAAGAAGCATGCTATCCTATCATCAACATAACAGGGAAAAGACAAATGCTAACCTACAATTCTATACCTGGCTAAAATGTACTTTGAGCACAATTTTTAACCTAGCAAAACTTACAGCAGTATGTCTACTAACTTACGGACTCCACCTAATGAGATATAAAATAATGTACTTCCAGAAGAAGGAAAATAATACAGATGTAAGATCTGAGATGCAACATAAACAGCAAAGAAAATGGTGAATATAAACAAACAGTGATGCACACAACAAAATGATGTGTCCTGTAGGTTTTATTTTTCATTGTGTATTAGAAGACTTAATGACATTAGAATAAAGGAGGTAAATAAACAAAGTATTTGCATTTCTTCCCTCATTTGTGCTGACACTGCTGCCCTAGATTAGGTGAAGATACTGAAAGACTTCAGTAAGTTCACACAGAATGCTATGAAATAATTTCACAGAAATTTTTTCCAACCTTTTTCCTAACAAGATTATTCTTAAGGTTTAGAAAAGGTTTGTCATCTCAGCTAGTGGCATTTGAACTCTACCTATCTGTACTGGAAAAATAGGAAAGCAAATAAATGAAAGCAAATAGCTCAAGTTAAAAATCTCAAGTTCTCATAAAAATCTCAAAAATAACACTTCATAGGATACAGAGATATACAATTTTCTTTAAAGAAAACAGGATCCAAATCAGTATCAGAACTACTTCACAGTATCATTTGTTACATGCAGTGATACAGTGAAACAGCAAAACACAAGAAAGTCAATGTGTTTTTAAAAATGTTTCTCTGTCCCTGAGCATGCCATTGGGTCTGGGTATCCACTGCCTCACAACCTTATATATTCTTATATATTCTGTCAAACTGAGGCTGAGAGCAGAAAGACATTCCTCAGACTCCCCTTGCTCACAGGCTTCCTCAGTTTCTGCCAGAGCAAAACAGAAGGTGGGGAAGGGCCGGTTAATACCACACTAACTCTAGGGCTTCCTGCTTGCTGCACCAGTGTTGATCCTCCCCTGCCTCCAGCTCTGTCCTCTACTTCCCTTAAAACAACTCTACACTCAAAAGGACCAGAACATGCATTCACTTGTGCAGATGACGCAGCAGAAACAGAACACAGCCACTTAAATTTGGCAAAACCGTATCCATATATGAACAATGGAGTATGCATTTATTGGGCTGAAGGGTAAACTACAAAGATCTGATGGGGTATCTGGTTATGTGAGAGACGACGCAGGAAGTTCCTCTAAGAATTTTCAATCAGTGCTTTTCAAACCTCTTCTGCTTTTTTCTAATTGGAGGGAAAGTGGAGAAGATAGCGGTTAAATCTTACTGGATAAGGAAGTAAAACAAAAGTCAATAAAAATAAGATAAGCCTTCATAAAATAAAGCAGCTATAAGGAAAAACGAGGGTCACCTGGATGGCTCAGTGGGTTAAAACCTCTGCCTTCGGCTTGGGTCATGATCTCAGGGTCCTGGGATCGAGCCCCACATCAGGCTCTCTGCTTAGCAGGAAGCCTGCTTCCCCCTTTCTCTCTGCCTGCTTCTGATCTCTGTCAAATAAATAAATAAAATCTTTAAAAAAAGGTAATACTCTACCCATTTTATGATAAATTAAAAAAAATAAATACAGTATATAATTTAACTACAAAAGACTAACTGTTATCATAATAAATTAAATCTAACAATAAAAATTATATTAAACATTTCTGATAAAATCAAAGCTTTCATTTTTAACTTCTTCCTATATAAAATAAAACTTAAGGAGGAAATTGCCTTTATTCTTCAAGACTATTGGAAGCATTAAATATAATGGTTTTTTAAATGATTTTATTTATTTACTTGACAGAAAGAAAGCAGAAACGGGAAGCAGCAGAGGGAGAGGGAGAAGCAGACTCCCCACTAAGCAGGGAGCCTGAGGTGGGGCTCAATCCCAGGACCCTGGGATAATGACCTGAGCCACCCAGGCACCTCTATAATGGTATTTCCTAATAACTGCAAGTTTAGAGGGTTGAACTGACTTCTGGTACAATGAAGCAAATAACTGAATGTATGTAAGCACGGAGACATATATGTATGTATGTATGTATTTGCTTACACATTATATACACACAGCTGTAATTCTGCACTTTTATCTAAAATTCCACTTCTAGGAAACTACATTTACAGTATTCCTGGGAAGCTAGGAATAGTGGATGACACACAGCAGACAGGAAACTCTGAAAGAGCTCAAGTAACAATAACATGTGAGGGTGGGAGGGAAAAAAAGATCTTTGAAAACATAAATTTTCCAGAGTCCAGGAAAAAAAAAAAAAAAAAAAAAACAAGACAAAAACAAGACCCAGAATTGGAGGAGGAGGAAAAACAGGCATAGTTCAACAGGTTTTTAAAAGGTTATAAAATGAGTTCCTGTATCTTGCTTTCAAAGCTGCAATGCTCCCTATGAGAGCCCAACATAAGAATCCAACAGCAGGGGCGCCTGGGTGGCTCAGTGGGTTAAGCCACTGCCTTCGGCTCGGGTCATGATCTCGGAGTCCTGGGATCGAGTCCCTCGTCGGTCTCTCTGCTCGGCAGGGAGCCTGCTTCCTCCTCTTTCTCTCTCTCTGCCTGCCTCTCTGTCTACTTGTGATCTCTGTCTGTCAAATAAATAAATAAATAAAAATCTTAAAAAAAAAAAAAAAAGAATCAAACAGCAGAGTTCTCTGAACTGAGACTACCAAATGGGTTACCTGCAGAACCAAATGGGTAGGATTAAAAAATAATAATGCCCCAGGTCCCTTAGGTCTGCCAAGAGTAGCAAAAAGCCCTACGATCACATAATAAACTACTTCGTTATAGAAGGCTCTCTGAACAACCACACTGTCAGAAATCAGGAGCTCCTACAAGCAATGCCTGCATTCAGTTCTGAGGAACAGGGCCTTCCACCTGGGCTGGAGAACAATACTCCAACTACCACAGGTGTCTAGGGCACAGGTGGCAAACTCGCAAGCTTATATTCTTTCTGATTTGTCTTTGTGTTTCCTAAAGTGCAGTAACTGTCAGTGTGTAAATTTCAGGAAAAAGTCGTATACCATATGATTTTCTAGCATGTCACAAGAAGTCAGAAGATTTGAAAACATGGGGCTTGAAGTGCTACATCACTGATTAGCTGAGTAAGCAGACACTGGCTGCTGTGGCCAGAGTAGCACGTATTACACCCCACTTCTGACATTTACATTACTTGCCTGGCCCCAGAAGATACTTGTTTTCACAATCTCTGATATACCTCCTCATCTGTAAATATAAGCATGTATAAAATTCAATAACTAATCTAAAAATCATTAAAAGGC
Source organism: Neogale vison (assembly GCF_020171115.1). NCBI lineage: Eukaryota > Metazoa > Chordata > Mammalia > Carnivora > Mustelidae > Neogale > Neogale vison. Next base: position 81,376,940 of record NC_058095.1, read on the forward strand.
ACAAATAGGAAAAGACAATCTACCCTACTGCCAAATAACCAAACTATGATAGGAAACAGAAGAAAGTTTTAAAATAAGTGTAAGTGTCCTCCAAGAGATTTTAAAAAATGCTACATATATTAAAAATAATGTGGGGCACAGGGTCCTGCACCAAAGCAAAACCGGTAAAAAAAAAAAAAAAAGTCTTCAAGAACTGATTACTGGAAAAAGCACAGAAATACAGAAAAAGGAAGAACATCAGAATGTGTAACTCCAGGATAAATAATGACTGTACAAAATATTACAATGTACTGCAGTGTTTAAAAAAAATACAGAATTTAGCTGCACAACAATGTAAAAAGTAGGAGAGAAATACATCTCTCTTCCAAGATGCCAGAACAGGTAGACAAATGATCCCAGTGAATATACAAAAGACATAAAACAAAATTAACAAATTTAACATACTTACCCTGTAGAGAATACTACTCCAGGGAATATTTAATTCTTTGCAGATCACATGGAAAATTTACCAGAATTAAACCTATATGAGTATACCAAACAGGCTTCAATAAATTTCAAAGAACTAAAATAATTCATAATATGATTTCTGATAATACAATTTAGAAAAGTCCCCAAATATTTAGAAATTAAGACAATATACTTACAATAGCTTATGAGCACAGGAAATATAGTGATTAAGATTGCAATAACTTTGTATGGTGACAGATGGTAAGTATTTATTATGGTGAGCACCTTGTAATGCACAGAACTATCAAATTAGTATATTGTATACCTGAAACTAGCATTATCCTGTACTTCAATTAAAAATAAAAAATAAGGGGCGCCTGGGTGGCTCAGTGGGTTAAAGCCTCTGCCTTCCTCTCAGATCATGATCTCAGGGTCCTGGGATCAAGTCCCGCATCAGGCTCTCTGCTCAGCGGGAATCCTGCTTCCTCCTCTCTGTCTGCCTGCCTCTCTGCCTACTTGTGATCTGTCTGTCAAATAAATAAACAAAATCTTTTAAAAAATAAATAAATAAAATAAATAAAAAATAAGGGGCGCCTGGATGGCTCAGTCATCTGCCTTTGGCTCAGGTCATGATCCTAGGATCAAGACTCACGTCAGGCTCCCTGCTCAGTGGGAAGCCTGCTTCTCCCTCTCCCACTTCTCCTGCTTATATTTCCTCTCCCGCTGTCTCTCTGTCAAATAAATAAATATTATTTTTTAAAAGATTTTATTTATTTATTTGTCATAGGGAGAGAAGCGAGAGCAAGCACAGGCAGACAGAGTGGCAGGCAGAGGCAGAGGGAGAAGCAGGCTCCCTGCCAAGCAAGGAGCCCAATGTGGGACTCGATCCCAGGATGCTGGGATCATGACCTGAGCCGAAGGCAGCTGCTTAACCAACTGAGCCACCCAGGCATCCCTAAATAAATAAAATTTTTAAAAATAAAAGAAATTGTCACACACACACACACACACACACACACTAGTATCATTCAGCCTTAAAAAAGGAAATTCTGCCACTTGAGACATCAATGGACCCTGAGGGCATTTTGCTAAGAGAAATAAGTCAAAGAGAGAAAGACAAATATTGTATTATCTCATTAATACGTGGAAGCAAATAAAACAAACAAGCTCACAGATACAGAGAATAGACTAATGGTTGCCAGAGGGAGAGGATGGAGGATGAAATGGGTGAAGGGGAGCAAAGGACAAGCTTCCAGTTATAAATATATGTCAAAACTGAGTGGGATTTATGCAAGGGTGGGCTAATATTCAAAAATCAGTATAACCAGGCACCTGGGTGGCTCAGTTAGTCAGGCGTCTGCTTTCAGTTTGGGTCATGAACCCAGACTCCTGGGATCAGGTTCAGCATTGGGCTCCCTGCTCAGCGGGAGAAGTCTGCTTCTCCCTCTACCCGCCCCTTCCTGTAATCTTTCTTTTTCAAGCTCTAATAAGTAAAATCTTTTAATAAAAAAAAATAATCAATATGGGGCACCTGGGTGGCTCAGTGGGTTAAAGCCTCTGCCTTCGGCTCAGGTCATGATCCCGGGGTCCTGGGATCGAGCCCCGCATCAGGCTCTCTGCTCAGCAGGTAGCCTGATTACCCCTTTCTCTCTGCCTACCTCTCTGCCTACATGATCTGTGTCTGTCAAATAAATAAACAAAATCTTTTTTAAAAAAAATCAATATAATTGACCACATTACTCAAATAATGGAAAAATCTAGTTGTTATCTGGTTGTATGCAGTAAATTCATTTGATAAAATTTAATACCTATTTAGGATAACTATAAGTGAAACAGGAAGAAGTGAACTTCCTTTCTCTGAAAAAGAATATCGGCAAAAACAATTCTATAGCAAATAACATGCTTAGTGGTGAATTTTAAATTTCAGATCACTTTCCACCAGAGGTCATCTATGAAATAAGGATGCCTACAGTGACTGCTTCTAGCCAACACTGTACTGGATGTCCCAGCAGTGCAATAAGAAAAATAAAAAAGGACTGGGAGGAGCTAAAAACTGTCATTCACAAAATATATGAATGTGTATGTAAAAACCTGCTGATGAACATTTAGGATTAGTAACTGAATTTATCAAAATCACTAGACACAGGGTAAAAACACAAATCATTTTGTGTACCAGCATAATAGAAAATTAAACCTTACCCATCCCCATGAATACCCTGGCCAGCTAAGCACCAAGCATTCAGGGGCTGACTGGGAACCTGCCACCAGTCTTGGCACCCTGGCTGTGTAACAGCCCCAACCCCTGGAATGCGAACTAAGACCTACTTAGAAAAGCAGCAATGGGATAGGGAGGACTATAAGCAGGGCTAAAGTCCATATTTCCAATGGGAATGGCAGCCATCAGCCTCATTTAACCCAGCAGTTAGAGCCACCATTTTTTTAAAAGATTTTATTTATTTATTTGACAGATGGAGATCACAAGCAGGCAGAGAGGCAGGCAGAGAGAGAGGAGGAAGCAGGCTCCCCGCCGAGCAGAGAGCCCAATTCGGGGCTCGATCCCAGGACCCCGAGACCATGACGTGAGCCGAGGGGAGTGGCTTAACCCACTGAGGCACAGGCACCCCGCTACCAATTTTTTATTGCATCTCATTAATAGCCTTTTTTATTTCACCTTGATTAGATGTTAGTTCTTTCCTTTCTCCAGAGAGGGATTCTTTAGCATCTTCTAGGCTTTTTTCGAGCCAGCTAGTATCTCTATAATCATTATTCCACATTCTAGTTCGGACATCTTACTTATATCCATACTGATTAGGTCTCTGGCTGTCAGTACTGTCTCTTTTTCTTTTTTGAGGTGAGCTTTTCCGTCTTGTCATTCTTGCAGAATGTGATCACTTTTTTATTTGTAGAACTGGAGCAATTCTTTTCTTAGATCTCAGGATGAGTTCACAGGTATTCAGAATGATTTGACAGCAATCTAGCTGAATTCCTGGGACCAGACAAAACTAAGGTCTCCCACTTCTCCGCCATCTTGGAAAGTCTCCAATTCCATATACTACTTCAAACAGACCACTTCTACTGAGTACTAGGACGGACTGTCAGACTGGACAACATATGAATATGAAGGTACTGTTCTGTATCTCCAAATCCTTATCAGGCTGTTTTTCTCACCCGAAGGGAACAGGACAGAGTGCTGTCCACTAGTTATAGCATGGAAAAAACCCACACATGAACCATCAGTCTAATAGTTACACCAAAGTGGATGATAGATGCAGGATGCCAAGAACTACTTATATGACAATAGTAAACCCCAACATAAAAGACGATGATAAATGAACTCCTGCTGTAATGAAAAAAACCCTAATTTTATCCTTTCCTTATCAAAAAAACTAACATTATCAGTTCTCTGTCCAACCAGAAAAGGGAGAAAGTAGAGGGGATATGCCAGAGATAATCTTTTTTCTTTAAAATATGGGACTCTTCCCATATTTTAGGAAGGGACTACACCCACCAGAAAAGAAACAGAGGTAGCAAATTATAGTGTAAAGGCTAAGTGAGATAGTACAGTAAAGGACATTTAGCTTAATTTAGCAACACCAAGAGCTCAGACAAAAAAAAGAGAAAGAACCCACCTCTTAACTCAGCAACACTTCTTCTATGACAATATAGTGTGTCAGAGTGATGCCAGCAACCCTGTACTCCTCACACGTTTATTTTAACCAAATCTTTGCAAGCAGCAAAACTGCTCAGAAACTGCAAAGAGGAAATAAAGCAGCATTTTATTTGGTTTCTAAGGCTGCATTCGAGGGTCTAATGAGGACAAAGAATCCCTAGGAAAATTATCTGCATTGGGCAGTATCAGTCTTTGGATGTATATGAAAATTAATTAATTAATTAAAACTAAAAGAGATCTGACAATCTGGTCTAGGGCCAAAAAGGTCCCCAACGATTTTAACTGTCTGGAAAGTGGTTTTAGAATTTCTAACAAGGCCTCAAAAACATTAAGTTGTTCTTCACTTCACTTTGAATTCTTACCAGAGCATGATTATAGGATTAACTCCATATTGAGAAACCTGCTGAACCACTATAGGAGATTTCTGGTTGCCTTAGAAAAATACTATTTAAACGCTTAACAGGGCACCTGGGTGGCTCAGTGGGTTAAGCCTCTGCCTTCGGCTCAGGTCATGTTCACAGGGTCCTGGGATCGAGGCCTGCCTGGGCTCTCTGCTCAGCAAGGAGCCTGTTTCCCTCTCTCTCTCTGCCTGCTTGTGATATCCTTCTCTCTGTCAAAATAAAAAATAAATAAATAAATAGACATATATATATATATATATATATATTTTTAAAAGGACGCTTAACACATAATCGGGGGCAGGGGTGTGAGGGGAATAGACATGGGGGATGGACATGGACAGAGTCAGAGAACTAAGACTAAAAATTAAATAACTTATTTCCTTACAATAAATAGCCTGGTATGTCTATACTCATACTGAAAATACATCTCAAAGAATTCCCTCAAGGACACACATGTGAGCCTACAATGCATATTCCTATTATTCAAAGAAAATATCTCCTCAGCACTTAGTGTGTCATAGGCAGTCCAAACAGTGGTGAACATAGCAGGCTTGTCAACTTAAAATGGGGACCACTTACCCCACTAACTAATAACCAGTTATCTTCTGTAGTAAAGCATTAGGAAGGAAAAGGTAGTGTAATGAGAAAGAATAAAACAGAGGTTTAAAAACACAGGCAATCTTTTGACTATTCCATTCAAGCTGTCATTTTAATTAATCAAATTTCATTTTTAATGCACCAGAAGAATAAAAATAGCGAAATCTAATGTGAGGCTAACAGCCTCTTTAAAGTACCCTATTTTCTAAAGCTAATTTTGGAACAAAGTTCATCTGTATCCAAAGGGATTCTCTGGCATGGCAACATGGTGATTGGGAAGAGTTAACCACCCATGATTTTTAAAGAACAATTTAAGACAACTGAAATATAAAAAGTATCCTTTTCTTCCATTTAAAAATATCTTTAGTACAATTGTTAGTGATTGGGGTGTGCCTGGGTGGCTCAGTCGAGTAAGTGTCTGACTCTTGATTTTGGCTCAGGTTGTGATCTCAAGGTCCTGAAATTGAGCCCTGTCTGGGGCGCTGTCCTCAGCATAGAATTTGCTTGGAATTCTCTCTTTCCCTCTGCTCCTCCACCTGCTTGTGTAGCATGTACAGATGCACTTTCTCATTCAAATAAATAAAATATTTTAAAAAACAAAATAAAATAGTAATTAAGCACCCAAAATCTACATGCCAATCATTTCTTACACATCTCCCTTCCTCTAACCACAACATATATCAAACATCGAGGTTCTTGCTAAGAAATTCAGTGCAGCCTCAGCAAAAAGTGGCTATAGGTAAGTCAGCTACCAAATCTGGAAATCTAAACATTCTTAACAATGATCACTCTCACTGTTACAAGATACTTACCAATCTATTTACTATGTTCTTGGTCAAAGGCCATTACATCCACACAAAGTAAGTTACAAAGTTCAACAAAACTTTGCAATAACTTCCCCTAGTGCATATTCCTAAATACCTACAGTTCACTCACAGCACTTCCAAGATTCTGGGTCAGTGGGAGGACCCTGCTACCCAAGAATACTTAAAGTGCAGCCCAGGCGTTTTGCTGCTCAGGTAGTTCACAGTCTGTGTACACAGTGGAAACAACCCAGTGGAAGAAGCTGTTTCAAATCGCTATCAAGAGAGTCTCTCAAACACATCCCTAAACATTTGGCCCTGGATATACATGCTTAAGAACCTATGTTTTGCTTTCATAAACAAGGACCTGTTCAGCAATACTTACAATTAACATTGGAGTTGTCAAGAAGCCCCACGAAAAGAATTCTAGGAAGATGACAATAGCAGCATGGTATACATTTGGTCTGCCAAAGCCTTGTAGCTAAAAAAGGAAGAAAGTTATTATGAAAGATAGTAGCGAGATAAAAGAAATCCATTTTGCTAAAATGGTATCTCTCACACAAAATAAATGCTGTATAAAATAAACTTAGGACATTGTCAAGATTAGCCCCCTCCCTTGCTACCACTTGGTAGTAACTGGAAGTGATGTTTACAGAAGACTGTAAACCCCTCACTATTCCTATGTTTATATTTTTAAGTCTTTAAAAGGTAGAAGTAAATCTGCATCATTTCACTGGAATCTAATCATAAGGAAATGATCAGACAAATCCAGACTGTGGGACGTTCTATAATACAACAGGCATGGAATCTCCTTAAAAACGTCAATGCCATAAAAAATGAAAGTAAAGGTCAGGAGACTCATACATATTGAAGGATGCAAGAGTCACAACAACAAAATGGGGGATCCTGGACTGGATCCTGGAGGAGAAGGGAACAAAAGGATAAAATATGAATATGGACTTTATATTAGATAATCACATGGGTGTTCTTGATGTCTACAACTTACTGACAAATGGTTTGGCTGAAAACACAAAATCAAACCAAACCACCACCAACAACAACAACAAAAAACCAAAAACAAACATATTTCCTAAAGCAAATGTCAAAAATGTTAACTGCTGAATTTAGATGAAGGGAATATAATTTTACTTTTAATTTTTTATAGATTTGAAAAATTCCAAAGAGCCAAGAACAAATGTTATTAAAAATACAAACTTGTAAATTTCTAAATTTTCACAATGTCCGATGAAAAGTACTTGAAAATGCCATTAGATGAGGCAAAAACAGAAAGCATTTTACAAAATTTAAAAAAGAGAAAATATTTAAGCATCTAACAATTCAACCCCTCCAAAACAAAAGGCCATGAACATAACCTTCAAAAAGCACTGGTTTTCAGTAGTCCTTTACCAACAGAATAGTGAACGGAAATGGCAGTAACTAATCAGCCTCTGCCTCTGATTAAGCCTTCTGAGACCCTCCGCATGAAGTCGTTCTAGCTGGTAGAGATAGAAACTTGGCCTTCACCCTTGGCTCTCCCCGCACTGCCCTCTATCTATTCCTTTACCATCTCTTTCCCAGGTTACAGAGTAGCTTTCCACCCCTGCCCTTTCACCCGCTGCACAGCAGCGGCAGTGCCTCCGTTTAAACGTAAATCAGATCCTGGCAACTCCTCTGCTCTGCCCTCTTAGACTTCCAGGGCATTCAGCCCCACATCCCCCTTGTCCAACAAGGTCCCACGCCTCCCTATCCGCTTGTTATGCTCTTACTGTTTTCTAGAGGATTTCCAACAAACTTTATGATTCATTTTTGTCTACTGCCCATGGAATGGTAATTTAAAAGCTAGGAAGGAAAAAAAATTTAGTCTTTGTTCAATGATGTATCCAAATAGCCCTCCTTTTACCCCACTATAGTACTAAGCACTCCACAAAATATAGGAGATGGAAGAAGGATCTCTTCTTCAGAGACTAATATCTTTTCTCTGAGCCTTTAAACAGCAAAGCCCAAAATGTGGAAAAATTTTGAAAGCAGATGTTCCAGTTTCTTCAACAAGGAAATGGTATGGGCAAAGAAAAAAAGAAAAAGAAGGGAGAATGATGTTAGTATACAGATTAAAAGAAATTTAAGAAATATTAACCAAATGCAATACTGTGTGACTCTGGGGTTTGACTCAAACTACCTGAAAAAAGACAATTCTGAGACAATCATGGAAATTTGAAAATGGACTGGGTATTAGCTGATACTAAAGAATTATACTCTTTGTAATAATGGTTTTGAGGTAAGGTGTGTTTTTAAAAGATCCTTATCTCTTAGAGATACGCAGTAATGTATTTGTGAAATCAGAGTATGTTTGGAACCTGTTTTAAAAATCTACAGAAAAAAGATGTAGAAGTGGTAGCAAAAATAATTTTTAAAAAGTAAATGAGCCTATATGCATTAACTAATAATTCCCAGCTGTTTGGGTAAAAATTCCGATAGTCATCAACCACACACTATAAAAAACAATTGTTTCCATACACTGCGCGAGAAATGTCAATTGTTTTTGAATCATTCATTTTATTTATTAAGCATCATGCATATAAGAATCTCACAAAACTCTGAAAATGCACACAACAGGAAGCCAAAGAAAGCAGCTCTATTTCTCATTTGCAGCTTCCACGGTTTGGTGCTTTTTCCTATGCAATGAAGCTCTATTTATGGAGACTACTGGGATAGAGATCCATGTGATGACAATGCTGATTAAACATAAGAACAGACACACACTTTAAACTGTGTGATATATTTTTAGGATATTATGCTATTTTAACACCCTGCAAAAATCCAGACAATGCTACCTTTTTGTTTACATATTATATGCTTAGATGTATTGATTAGAAATTGTCTAACAAACACCTCTTCTAAAATAAAAACATGTTCTTATTCTCACCTCTACCTAAATTACTTTAATTGACATATCAACTATTACTAGTCAATACCTGTGATACATAAAAAAATGTTCTATGATAGGCAGGCAGGCCTTGGTATGGTGTGGGCAACTAGACATAAGAAGGTAACAAAAATAAGTCTGCCGTCCATCCAATTCATCTCAAGCTCTTGGTGGCCAGTATGCTGATAAAAAAAAGTATCACAACTTTCTCACTTAAATTATCTGAGGTAATGAGAAAAACTAACAAATTTCCAGTTGAGCCTGATCTAGTGCAGCCTCTCTGGATTAGTTCAATGGCTCATCTCTCCATTTGCCCTTTTATAAATCAGTACAGAACAGGTTGAGATGTTTAGATGATAAGTATGTGGTGATGTCTTTATTCATTCCTACTACCATATCTCCCACAGATGACTGCAATGGCCTCTTCACTCTACCTTGATTTTTCTACCCTGCCTTCTCCAAATCTTTCTGGATACCACAGAGTGACCATTCTAAAATACATATGTCAATAGATGACACCTGCAGAAGACTACAAAAACTGAGCTACAAATTCTGAATTTCTGTGCACATAATAATCTTTATGCAATATGACTGTGCTGTCTATGCCATAATAAGGTGGAGTCTATTTCTCCACTTCCCTCGATCTGGGCTGGCTTCACAACAAACCAACAGATGTCAGGTGAAGTGACAATATGGACTCCAGAGGCCTTCAAGACCACATGCAAATGCCTTATAGGCACAAGAGGAGGAAAGCATATGAAATCCTCCCTATTGAGGCCACCTGGACTAACCAGCATGAACAGCCATTACCAGCTGCCTGGCAGAGGAACAAGGCTAAGATCACTCAACTCTATCAAGCCTGAAGATGACTATGGAAGCATGAGTGACTCCACACAAATCCAGTGAAGAACCCCAAGCTGACCTTAGCCCAAAGAATTGTCATAAATGGTTGGTGTTTTAAAGGCACTAAGTTTGGGAGTAGTTTCTTATGTAGCAATCATTAAGTGATACAACCTCCTCCCCTTTGCCCTCATGATTAAGTTTAAACTAAACTTTCTTGAGATCCCTTTGGTAACTCTCCAGTCTCATCGCTCAGTCCACACATAACTGTGAAAATCAATAAAGGGAAACTGTTCTAAAATGGAGCCAGAAGGTCCTCAGTGAGAACTAATGATTTTCCATAAAAAACTGGTCCCCAGCATTTTGTGTAAAGACTGTATACTACCCATAATAGGAAATAATAAGCACGGAGTATTTTTTTTTCTTAATTTGAGGAATTAACATTGAGTTGCTTAAGAAGGAAAACAACATCTAGACTCAGACCTGTTAAATAAGCCTATCATAATTCTCTCCCAAAGAGAAGTGAGTAGGGGTTTAACATCACTCTGGCTATTCAGAAGTTTATAACTAGTTATCAAAAAAAAAAAAAAACACTGTGCAAAACAAGTATTCCCTGGGATTTCATTCAAAGTAGAACAGAGCAACAACCAAAGATTCACTCAACACATATTCCTAAAAGTCAGTTCATGAGCCTGAATACAAAGAAGCAAAATATCAAATTTATGAAAGCCAGTATTAAAGGAATACATAACTGCACTTAGCATTTCTCTTCCACCTAATGTTTTAAAAGCAGGAGACAAATCTCTTTTTGCGTTATTTTATATGGAATGTATATACTTAAGAAATTACAACCGTTACACTAATATATGAACATTTTAAAACCTTAAGGCAATATACATGTTCTAATTTTCATAGGTATTCACAATGTTAGAAATCTGTCATATTTTTATGCATGTACATTCATAAGTAAAAACATACTTTTTCCTAACTGGTAATACAATACACATGTTGCCTTTTTTACCTTTATCTATTTCCATGTCACTGCATGCAAATCTTCATTCTTTATAATAGCTACACAATATTCCACTGTACAGAGGTACCATAATTTTAACCATTCCACTACTGACTACTGTTTACTAGAGAGTTTCCACTTTTAATATTGCTGCAATTAATAATTTAATAATTATTTTTATTTTTACAAGATTTTTTTAAAAGATTTATTTTAGAGAGAGAATGTACAAGGGGCGGAGGGGGGTGCGGAGGGAGAAAGACCCTGATGACCTGAGCCAAAACTAAGACTCAGACGCTCAACCAACTGAGTCACCCACTCTATTTTTTTAAACAATTTAAAACCCACAGAAAAGTTACAAAACCAGTACAGGGCTCCAGTATATCCTTCACCAAACTTCCCCAAATACTAATGTCTTAGATAACTACAGTACAATTATCCAAATCTAAACATTAACATTGCTATTCTACTTTAAGCTAATTTATATGTTATTTGAATGTCACCATTTTTCTCACTCATCTTTTCTTTTTCCTGGTTAAGGATCTAATCCAGGATTTAGCACTGCATTTTGTTCTCATGTTTCCTTGGGTTTTTCCAACCTGAGATAGCTACTAAGACTTTTATTTTTTACTTTCATGATCCTGACACTTTTGAGGACCACTGGTATACTCTTTACCAGTTATTGTGTAGAATGCACTCCCATTTGAATTTGTTTCATGTTCTCATGATTAGAGTGATGATATGCATTTTAAATTTTTTCCTTGAGCTGTAAATCACATTCCATTAAATTAGCCATTTCCAAGCATACAGTGTTTATTAGTATATTCACAAGGTTGTAAAATTACCACCACTATCTAATTCTGGAATATTTTCATTACCCCACAAAGAAACCTCATATCTAAGAGCAGTCACGCCCCAATCTCCCCTCACCCCATTTCCTAGCAATGTCTAACATACTTTCTGTCTCTATGGATTTGCCTATTCTAGAATCATATATAAATGGAATCATCCAGCATGTGGCCTACTTTGCCTTGCTTCATCCATTTAGCATGTTTTTAAGAATCATCCATGTTAATCATTTAATTTTATAGCCCAATAATATTCCATTACATGGATATACCGCTTTTTTTTTATTCAATGGTAATCAAATTATAATTAAAATTCAACCAACTGGGGCGCCTGGGTGGCTCAGTGGGTTAAGCTGCTGCCTTCAGCTCGGGTCATGGTCTCAGGGTCCTGGGATCGAGCCCCGCATCCGGCTCTCTGCTCAGCGGGGAGTCTGCTTCCCCCCCCTCTCTGATTGTTTCTCTGCCTACTTGTGATCTGTCTGTCAAATAAATTAATAAAATCTTTTAAAAAAACCTCCTATAAACCAAATAGATGCAAAAATGGGCAAAGGACAAAAAAATACATGAAAAGATGCTCCACATCACTTATCACTAGGGAAAATCAAAGTTAAACAACAATGATAGTACCTAATGGTCATTAGTATGACTCTGATTATAAAGAAAAAAAAACTTAAAAACCTGAAAACAGCAAGTGTTGGCAAGGATGTAGAGATTCAAAGAGACAGAAAGTAGAATTGTGATTGTCAGAGGCTAGAGAGAAAGGGAAATGATGAGTTACTGTTCAATGGGTAGAGAGTTCAGTTTCAAATGATTAAGCTCTGGAGAAGGACAATGGGTATTGGTTGCACAACAATGTTAATGTACTTAAATGCCACTGAACAGTACAGTTTAAAAATGGCTAAAATGGTGAATTTTTAGTTATGTTTATTTTACCAAATTTTTTAAAAAAGAAACTCAAAGAGATCACAGAGCTAAAAGAAGGGCCCTTAGCTTCATGAGTTTGTATATAAAGCACTAACCTCACTATCCACGCCAAAAAAAAAAAAGTTAATATGTTGGACTGCATAAATTAAAAACTTACACTGTGAAAAACACTGCTCAAAGAACAAAAGACAAGCCATAGAGTGGAATAAAGTATTTGCAAAACTCATACCTGATAAGGGACTTGAATCAAGAGCTCTTACAACTCACTTATAAAATAACAAGTAACTCAATTTAAAAACGGGCAAAGAGTTGTAAAAGAAACATTCCTTGAAAGAAGATACACAAGTGATCAATAAACACATGAAAAGATGTTCAACATTATTAGCCACAAGGGCAATGAATATCAAAACCAGTGATGTACCACTTCAGAACCACCAGAATGGATATTTTAGAAATATAGTAATAAGCACTCATGAGGACTTAAACAGTCCTCATACAGAATTGTTGGGAATATAAAATGGTACAACCACTGTGGAAAATAGTTTGGCAATTCCTCCAAATTATGAACAGTTACCATATAATTACCAGCAATTGTACTCCAATACCTAAGACAACTGAAAATATATATTCATACAGAAACTCATCAACAAATGTTCATAGTATTCACAGTAACAAAATGTGGAAACAACCCAAATGTCTACCAACTGATGAGTGAATAAACAAAAAGTGGTATATCCATACAAAGCAATATTATTCAGCCGTAAAAAAGAATGAAGTATCAATGCATGCTACAACATGGATGAACATTGAAAACATAATGCTAAGTAAGAAAAGCCAGGAGGAAAGGCAAAACTATAGTATGATTCCATTTAATTGAAATGCCCAGATTATACAATTCCAAAGGGAGGGAGCAGATTAGTGGTCACCAAGGTTTGAGAGTAGGGGAAAACGAAGAACGATTACTAATGGGTACTGGGTTTCATTTTGGGGAGATGATAATGTTCTGACAGTGGTGACAGTTGCAAAAAATTTGTGAATATACTAAAATAAATGAATAGTACACTTGAATATAGTGAATTTTATGTGACTATATATCAATTAAAATATGCAATAGAAGGGGCGCCTGGGAGGCTCAGTAAGTTGAGTCTCTGCCTTCGGCTCAGGTCATGATCTCAGGGTCCTGGGATCGAGTCCCGAATTGGGCTCTCTGCTCATCAGGGAGCCTGCTTCTCTCTCTCCCTCTCTGCCTGCCTCTCTGCCTACTTGTGATCTCTCTGTGTCAAATAAATAAATAAAATCTTTTAAAAAAATGCAGTGGTGGGCCCCCTGGGTGGCTCAGTGGGTTAAGCCGCTGCCTTCAGCTCAGGTCATGGTCTCAGGGTCCTGGGATCGAGTCCCGCATCGGGCTCTCTGCTCAGGAGGGAGCCTGCTTCCTCTTCTCTCCCTCGATCTGCCTGCCTCTCTGCCCACTTGTGATCTTTCTGTCAAATAAATAAAATCTTTTTAAAAAATGCAGTTTTAAAAATGATGAGAGAAAGATGCAGAAAGAGGCATTCTCTTGGCTGCCTCTGGACTTCATGAAGGCTGGAACTACGACAGCCACCTTGAGACCACAAGAGCCAGACAAGTCAATACACAGAAAACACAAAGTACCCGGGTTCTTGATTATACTGCTTATATGCTAAATGAGCCAATCCTAAAACTGTCTTTCCATCAGATTTCTTGTTAAATGACTTAATAAATCCCCTAATTAGAAAATGAGGTTGGGAGGGAGGAATCTGAATGGATTACTAACCAAAAATGATACAGAAAATAACTATATGAGAAGATGCCCAACATGTCACTTATGCAGTCCATGCAATTGCTGGATAAGAGAATTTAAATGCATACTGCTAAGTGAAAAGAAGCAAGTCTGGAAGGCTATATGGTATATGATTCCATTTAGGTACAACTATAGAGGTGGTAAACAGATCAGTGGTTGCTAGGGGTGGAAGGGTAAGTTAAACAGTTGAACCACATGGGACATTTTCAGGCAGCAAAACTTACATGTAACACTGTAATGGTCGATAAGCGGCACTGTGTATTTGTATCAAAACCCACAGACTTTCAGAATGCAGAGAGTGAACCTTAATACATGTTAATCTAAAAAAAATATTTAAGAGGTCAGAGACTCTCAGCCTCCACTGCAGAATGTGACAAAGAGCTAACTGTATTAGGAATGTATGAATCAACTTCATTGGAGAGAGCAGGGGGGAACGTTTGTGATCTAAGTAACATTAGGAATGAGTAGAGTCTGTTAGATTGAAGGCAAAAGAAACTTCACATAAGCACTGTACTCTAAATGAAAAATGTGTTCCCAACTGGGGTAGAGATAACAATTCTGAAACCAGTGTCCTGGAACTGAACAATTAAGTAAACGGATGGCAAATGGTGGGAGTTTCTTTTTTCACTGCCTGAGTGGAAGGTTATAAATAATCAAAAGGGGAGAGATAGAATGAGTCATGTGATAACAGATTAGATTTGGATATCATTAGCTTCACACGGATTCAGACAGGCACATATAGAAATATTTATAGATATATGTATATACACACACTAATATTCACACATGTCTTTTCCTTGACCTGTCACCTGAGAACCTAAAAGTAATGACACTCTGGCAGCCCAACAGCACTTTAATTATCTGGTACCCAGGTCTTCGTTTCAAATACAATTTTCCAACAAAGGAGCCAGGGCTCCTTGGAGAAATGGTTAATTTTAGGACTAAGGCAGGAAATATACAAGAGGAATTGGGAATATCTTGTAGTGCCAGAATGTAAGTGCTAAAACAACAACAATAACAACTAACAACAAATACACAAAACCTAAGAAAACAACAAAAACATGGGGATATGTCAAAGAGCTCCCAATGGCTAAAGCTGGAGCAGTATGAGCAACAAAATAAAGCTGTTTTGGATTATAACTCAAATTATAAAACAAGTATGTTTATACTAAAAAGATGACATAGTAAACAAATGGGGGAAAACAGACAAAACTCCTAAGCAGAGAACCCCAAATAATTTACATAGGTACTCTGCACTCAAGAAAGTGAGGCATAACTTCCCCTTCTTCGAATGTGGGGTGCACATACTCCCCTCCAAAGAGTGAATATAGAAAGAGGGGGAAAGAGTAACTTTATAAAGAAAGGTGAAAAACACTACCTCAGGGAAAATGTTAACATCAACAGTGATTTTTTAAAATCTTTTATTTATTTAATTGACAGACAGAGATCACAAGTAGGCAGAGAGGCAGGCACAGAGAGAGGAGGAAGCAGGCTCCCTGCTGAGCAGAGAGCCCGATGCGGGGCTCGATCCCAGGATCCTGGGATCATGACCTGAGCCGAAGGCAGAGGCTTTAACTGCCACTGTCTGAACCACTCAGACGCCCCTCAACAGTGATTTTTTTTAATCCTTGATATAATGTATTGAAAATGGCACTTCATTTTTCTCTGCTTCCTCCCCCAAACCCATAATCTCACCCTAGTATTGAGGAAAACATCCAATGAATCCCATCTGAGGGATATCATACAATATGTCTAACCAGGACTCATGAAAACTGTGAGGGTCATCAAAAACAAGTTAAGTGTGTGAAACTACCACAGCCCAGAAGAACTTAAGGAGACATGACAACTAAATGTAATGAAATACTGGAACAGAAAAAGGGCATTCAGTAAAAACCAAGAAAATATGAATAAATAAAGTGTGGACTTTAGATAATGGTAAAGTATGGACACTGGTTCACTAATTTTTATAAATATACCATATTAATTAAGATGCTAATGATAGAAGGCAATGGGTGTGTGGTTTATGACATCTGTCTATATAATCTTTGCAATTGTTCTGTAAGTCTAAACTACACTAACATAAAGTTTTAAAAAATAAATGGACAAGAATAACAAAAGCATCCTGAAGGAGGAAAGGAAAGAGCACAGGAAATATTAGAGCAGGGGCTGGCAAACTATAGCCCATAGTCTAAATCTACCACCAGTTTTTGTAAATTGTTCTACTGAAATTTAGCAATGCTCATTCATTTAAACATGTCAAAGGCTGCTTTTGTGCGACACTGGCAGAGCTGAACAGTTGCAAAACCTAAAATATTTACCATCAGATTTTTTTTTATTTGACAGAGAGAGATCACAAGTAGGCAGAGAGGCAGACAGAGAGAGAGGAGGAAGCAGACTCCCCACTGAGCAGAGAGCCCGATGCGGGACTCGATCCCAGGACCCTGAGCTCATGACCTGAGCTGAAGGCAGCGGCTTAACCCACTGAGCCACCCAGTCGCCCCCATCATGTTTTTTTTAATTGATAAAACAATTCCACTTACAACAGCATAAAAAACCTAGGAATAGTTTAACAAAGAGTTAAAGTTGTATACTGAAACAAAATGAAGTTGAAATAAATATACAGGTATTCCATGCCCATGAATCAGAATATTTAATAGTGTTAATATAGGGCACCTGTGTGGCTCAGTGGGTTAAACCTCTGCCTTCAGCTCAGGTCATGATCCTAGGGTCCTGGGATTGAGCCCCGAATCCGGCTCTCTGCTCAGCAGGGAGCCTATTTCTCCCTCTCTCTGCCTGCCTCTCTGTCTACTTGTCATCTCTCTGTCAATAAAAAATTACAAACTTTTAAAAAATTGTTAATATAATTCTCCAAGAATGGATCTACATATTCAATGCAATCCATATCAAAATACCAGCAGTCTTTTATTACAGAACTTGATGAGATAATCCTACACTTCACACAGAAATGTAAACAACCCAGAAGGGTCAAAACAACCTTGAAAAAAAGTAGTACAGTGGAAGGACTCACAGTTCGTGATTTCCAAAATTACTCCAAAGCTATCTTTACATCAGAGTCTTAACACAAGAAAGTTTGCTGGCCCCAATGTAAGTGGAATATGAAGGGGAGTTTACAAATATCAGTAACCTGATAAAGTATCTGAGAAGCTGCTGACATTTCTTAACTACCCTGAGCAGAGGCGGGTGCTTCCCCACCAAACCCCTATAGCCTCTTTGCCACATATAACTATTCTCCCTCCTATACTACACAACACCTCTCAAAGGCAAGGATCTCAACAGTACTTCTCTAAACGTACCCTGGGGGCGCCTGGGTGGCTCAGTGGGTTAAGCCGCTGCCTTCGGCTCGGGTCATGATCTTGGGGTCCTGGGATCGAGTCCTGCATCTGGCTCTCTGCTCAGCGGGGAGCCTGCTTCCTCCTCTCTCTCTCTGCCTGGCTCTCTGCCTACTTGTGATCTCTCTCTGTCAAATAAATAAATAAAATCTTTAAAAAAAATAAAAATAAAAAATAAACGTACCCTGAACTCAGCAAGTAACAGGTTTTGTGACAGAAAAAGCTGACTTCCCACTCCACCCAAGACATATTTGTTAACAAATTCCTGACTGTGTTCGGATTTAGCAACTGTGTGCAGAAAGAGAACGTAGTCACCTCCTGCCACTACAGGCTTGAGAACTTTTCAGGTCCATAGCTCAATCTTGATGAGCCAACTTGACCAGGATAATTCAATGACTTAAAATAGAAATGAACAGTATCACCCAATTCTGGCCAGTGAGATACAAGGGGAAATATGTCATGGGGCTTAAGGACTTTCCTTCACTCTTCTAGGGACATATATCAAAACATTACTGTTTCCAGTGTGAGGGTGCTGTTGTGTAAGCATGTGATACTTAGCAACAACAGCCAACTGGAGACCAAATGTGGTCAATCCTAAAGACCAAAAACTAGCACCCTGGGAAGAGCAGAGTATATGAATTGATGAGCCCACTCGGGTCTTTGGTGATATTATACTGTCAAAATAAGCACACAATTCCTGTACCTCCTATCAAGGACAATAAAAAAAATCCATTATTATCAAGTGTATCATTACACCATGAACAATGTTAAGCTATTAAAAAGGAAGTATTTTAGTTTGATTTTAATGGGTAAGCTAAGGAAATAAGACTGTAACTGTAAACTGTTGGTTCCATTGTACTTCTAAGCAGAAGAATGATTTTAAAATACATTTTAATTGAAAACGGGAACTGGAACCCCGTAAGATTCAAAGTCATCTCTTCAGTAGTACTCAAGGCATTTAGATGTATGTTTCACTATAAGCTCTTAGTATTTTAAAAATGTAGACACTCAGTACTTCTTGCTCCATCAAAAATAAATTCCTTATCAGAAATCTTTTAAAATATAAACACAAAGATGAAGAACACAAATAATTTTAAAACAAATAATTATACCTGAACATTTTGATTTCTTCATCCTAATACTGGAATGCCAGTAAGAAAAGCAGTTTTGTTGCTTCTTCAGATGAAATAACTTTTCTACAAAAATTATGATAATTTTCTCAGCACCAAATTAAATAGCTGAATAAATACAATGACTATGATGTTGGATAGACTAAGCATTTATTAAACATTTGTAAGATAACATCTTTTTTTTCCAATTTATTTATTTACAGAAAAACAGTATTCATTATTTTTTCACCACAACCAGTGCTCCCTGCAAGCCGTGCCCTCTATAATACCCACCACCTGGTACCCCAACCTCCAACCGCCCGCCACTTCAAACCCCTCAGACTGTTTTTCAGAGTCCATAGTCTCTCATGGTTCACCTCCCCTTCCAGTTTAACCAAATTCCCTACTCCTCTCTAACGCCCCTTGACCTCCATGCTATTGATTATGCTCCATAAATGAGTGAAACCATATGATAATTGACTCTCTCTGCTTAACTTATTTCACTCAGCATAATCTCTTCCAGTCCCGTCCATGTTGCTACAAAAGTTGGATATTCATCCTTTCTGATGGAGGCATAATACTCCATAGTGTATATGGACCACATCTTCCTTATCCATTCATCCGTTGAAGGGCATCTTGGTTCTTTCCATAGTTTGGCGACTGTGGCCATTGCTGCTATAAACATTGGGGTACAGATGGCCCTTCTTTTCACGACATCTGTATCTTTGGGGTAAATACCCAGGAGTGCAATTGCAGGGTCGTAGGGAAGCTCTATTTTTAATTTCTTGAGGAATCTCCACACTGTTCTCCAAAGAGGCTGCACCAACTTGCATTCCCACCAACAGTGGAAGAGGGTTCCCTTTCTCCACATCCTCTCCAACACATGTTGTTTCCTGTTTTGTTAATTTTAGCCATTCTAACTGGTGTAAGGTGATATCTCAATGTGGTTTTAATTTGAATCTCCCTGAGGGCTAATGATGATGAGCATTTTTTCATGTGTCAGATAGCCATTTGTATGTCTTGATTGGAGAAGTGTCTGTTCATATCTTCTGCCCATTTTTTGATGTGTTTGTCTGTTTCGTGTGGGTTGAGTTTGAGGAGTTCATTATAGATCCTGGATCTCAAGCTTTTGTCTGTACTGTAATTTGCAAATATCTTCTCCCATTCCGTGGGTTGCCTCTTTGTTTTGTTGACTGTTTCCTTTGCTGTGCAGAAGCTTTTCATTTTGATGAAGTCCCAGAAGTTTATTTTCGCTTTTGTTTCCTTTGCCTTTGGAGACGTATCTTGAAAGAAGTTGCTGTGGCTGATATCAAAGAGATTTCTGCCTATGTTCTCCTCTAAGATTCTGATAGATTCCTATCTCACGTTGAGGTCTTTTATCCATTTTGAGTTGATCTTTGTGTACGGTGTAAGAGAATGGTCGAGTTTCATTCTTCTACATATAGCTGTCCAGTTTTCCCAGCACCATTTATTGAAAAGACTGTCTTTTTTCCACTGTATATTTTTTCCTGTTTTGTCGAAGATTAATTGACCATAGAGTTGAGGGTCCATATCAGGGCTCTCTACTCTGTTCCACTGGTCTATGTGTCTGTTTTTATGCCAGTACCATGCTGTCTTGGTGATCACAGCTTTGTAATAAAGCTTGAAATCAGGTAAGGTGATGCCGCCAGCTTTATTTTTGTTTTTCAACATTTCCTTAGCGATTCGGGGTCTCTTCTGATTCCATACAAATTTTTGGATTATTTGCTCCAACTCTTTGAAGAATGCCGGTGGAATTTTGATCGGAATGGCATTAAAAGTATAGATTGCTCTAGGCAGTATAGACAGTTTAACAATGTTTATTCTTCCGATCCAAGAGCATGGAATGGTCTTCCATCTTTTTGTGTCTTCTTCAATTTCTTTCATGAGTGTTCTGTAGTTCCTCAAGTACAGATCCTTTACCTCTTGAGTTAGGTTTATTCCCAGGTATCTTATGGTTCTTGGTGCTATAGTAAATGGAATCGATTCTCTAATTTCCCTTTCTGTATTTTCATTGTTAGTTTATAAGAAAGCCACTGATTTCTACACATTGACTTTGTATCCTGCCACGTTGCTGAATTGCTGTATGAGTTCTAGTAGTTTGGGGGTGGAGTCTTTTGGGTTTTCCATATAAAGAATCATGTCATCTGCGAAGAGAGAGAGTTTGACTTCTTCATTACCAATTTGGATACCTTTTATTTCTCTCTGTTGTCTGATCGCTGTTGCTAGGACTTCTAATACTATGTTGAACAAGAGTGGTGAAAGTGGGCATCCTTGTCTTGTTCCTGATCTCAATGGGAAGGCTGCAAGCTTTTTCCCATTGAGGATGATATTTGCTGTGGGTCTTTCATAGATAGATTTGATGAGGTTCAGGAATGTTCCCTCTATCCCTATACTTTGAAGCGTTTTACTCAGGAACGGATGTTGGATTTTGTCAAATACTTTTTCTGCATCAATTGAGAGGACCATGAGGTTCTTCTCTCTTCTCATATTAATTTGTTGTATCACATTGATTGATTTGCGAATGTTGAACCATCCTTGTAGCCCAGGGATGAATCCCACCTGATCATGGTGGATAATCTTTTTAATGTGCTGTTGGATCCTGTTGGCTAGGATCTTGTTGAGAATCTTAGCATCCATATTCATCAGTGATATTGGTCTGAAATTCTCCTTTTAGGTAGGTTCCTTGCCTGGTTTGGGGATCAGGGTAATGCTGGCTTCATAGAAAGAGTCTGGAAGTTTTCCTTATGCTTCAATTTTTTGACACAGCTTCAGGAGAATAGGTGTTATTTCTTCTTGGAAGGTTTGATAGAATTCCCCAGGGAATCCGTCAGGTCCTGGGTTCTTGTTTTTTGGGAGGTTTTTGATCACTGATTCAATCTCGTTAATAGATATTGGTCTAATCAGGTTGTCGATTTCTTCCTAGTTCAATTTTGGTAGTTTATATTTTTCCAGGAATGCATCCATTTCATCTAGTTTGCTAAGCTTATTGGCATATAACTGTTCGTAATAACTTCTGATGATTGTTTCTACTTCCTTGGCGTTAGTTGTGATCTCTCCCTTTTCATTCATAATTTTGTGAATTTGGGATTTCTCTCTTTTCTTTCGGATTAGTGTAGCCAGTGGCATATCGATCTTATTGATTCTTTCAAAAAACCAGCTTCTAGTTTCATTGATACGTTCTACTGTATCTCTGGTTTCTCCCTCATTGATCTCAGCTCTAATCTTGATGATTTCCCTTCATATGTGTGGAGTTGGTTTGATTTGTTGTTGATCCTCCAGTTCTTTAAGGTGTAGAGACAGCTGGTGTGTTCTGGATTTTTCAATTTTTTTGAGCAATCTTGGATGGCTATATATTTTCCCCTTAGGACCGCCTTTGCTGTATCCCATAGGTTTTGGACCGAAGTGTCTTCATTCTCATTGGTTTCCATGAATTGTTTCAGATCTTCCTTGATCTCCTTGTTGATCCAAGCATTCTTAATCAAGGTGGTCTTTAGCTTCCAGGTGTTTGAGTTCCTTCGGAACTTTTCCTTGTGATTGAGCTCCAGTTTCAAAGCATTGTGATCTGAGAATATGCAGGGAATAATCTCAGTCTTTTGGTATCGGCTGAGTCCTGATTTGTGACCCAGTATGTGGTCTATTCTGGAGAAGGTTCCGTGTGCACTTGAGAAGAATGAGTATTCTGCTGTTTTAGGGTGGAATGTTCTGTATATATCTATGAGGTCCATCTGGTCCAATGTGTCATTCAATGCTCTTGTTTCTTTATTGATTTGCTGCTTCGATGATCTGTCTAATTCTGAAAGAGGCGTGTTAAGATCTCCTACGATTAGTGTATTCATATCAATATGACTCTTTATCTTGATTAACAGTTTTCTTAAGTAATTGGCTGCTCCCATATTGGGAGCATAGATATTTACAATTGTTAGATCATCTTGGTGGATAATCCCTTTAAGGATTAGGTAGTGTCCTTCTGTATCTCTGACTACAGTCTTTAGTTTGAAGTCTAATTTATCTGATATGAGAATCGCTACCCCAGCCTTCTTTTGAGTCCCATTGGCATGTAAGATGCTTCTCCACCCCTTCACTTTCAGTCTGCGTGTATCTTTAGGTTCAAAATGGGTCTCTTGTAGACAGCATATGGATGGGTCCTGTCGTTTTATCCAATCTGCAACCCTGTGCCATTTTATGGGTGCATTTAGGCCATTCACATTGAGAGTGATTATTGATAGATACGTTTTTATTGACATCGAGTTACCTTTGAAGTTTTTCTTTGTGTAGACTGTTTCTATATTTCTGTTCAATGCTATTCTTGGGATTTTTCCTCTTTTATAGAACCCCCCTTAATATTTCCTGCAGTGTCGGCTTGGTGGTTGCATATCTTTTAAGCCTTGCCGGTCTTGGAAACTCTTTATCTCTCCATCCATTTTGAATGTCAGTCTTGCTGGATAAAGTATTCTTGACTGCATGTTCTTCTCATTTAGTGCCTTGAATATATCTTGCCAGCCTCTTCTGGCTTGCCAGTTCTCTGTGGACAGGTCTGACGTTATTCTGATGGGCTTCCCTCTTTATGTAAGGAGCCTCTTTGCCCTGGCGGCTTTCAAGAGATTATACCTACAATTATAATTTCTCAATTTGACTATCAGGTGTCGTGATTTTTTTTGGAGTGTATAATCTTGGGTGGAGACCGTTCAGCCTCTAGTACATGAAAACTGGTTTCATTCGCGAGATTCGGAAAATTTTCATGAATGACTTGTTCCACGATATCTTCTAGACTTCTTTCTTTCTCCTCCCCTTCAGGAATTCCAATAATTCTGACGTTGGAACGCTTCATGGCATCATTTATTTCCCTAATTCTGCTTTCGTGGGATCTAAGCTGTTTGTTCCAGGCTTCCTCCTGATCCTTTCTCTCTATCTGTTTGTCTTCCAGATCACTAATTCTATCTTCTGTCTCAGTTACCCCAGCTTTGAGAGAGTTTAGATTGGATTGGAACTCATTGAGAGCATTTGGACCTCCTCCCTGGTAGCTCTAAGCTCCGCCCTAACATTATGAACATCCTGTCTGGTCGCTTTCAGTTCGGCCCTAATCAATTCTGTTTGGTCATCCATGGCTTTCTCCAACCTAGCTATTGCCTGGATAATTGTTAGCCTGAATTCTCTTTCCGACATATTGTCTATGTTGATAGCCGTTAGCTCTGTTGCAGAAGGTCCATCCTCTGTATTTTTCTTCTGTTGGGCATTCCTCCTCCTAGTCATTTTGGTGGGAGAAGACTGAACAGATGTAGCTGGATGTATCAACTCTGGTGCAGTCAAGGTGCACCCTGGAACACTTCCTGATCTCCGTCTCAGAGAGAAGCCTCAGTCTGGGTGCAGAAGCTGAATAAATTCCCCCTTGGACGCTGGCAGTGCAGGTTCCAAGTTAAAGACCCTGGGGGCGCAGGATCTTTTGCTTGTCCCCAACGCCAAGGCAGTGGCGGCTGTCTGGGAGCTCCTGACCGCCAGAGAGGTTCCAAGCAGCGATAGGACACTGAGATTTTGCCGCCGGCCCGGGCTGGGAGTGCCTGGCTTGCGCGCACCACTTTTCAGAGGCGGCTGTGGGTCGGGCGCGCGTCTGGGGCACTGAGAACAGGGCGCTGGTCCGTAAGCCGCAGGCTGGGCTTTTGCACGCCTCTGTCGGGGGAAGAGTTTCGCGCGCGCGCGCTTAGACTTTGAAACAATGGCGTGGGTCAAGAAGCGCCCCCGGGCCTTAGAAACCCAGGAGAGCTGGAGGGACGTGCGCGCGCATCTCAAGCTTTGTGGTAGGGCTAGGGCGCGTTCTGCAGATCAGCACAGCTCCCATCCCCTCACAGGAGCCGGAACCCTAGCGCTCTGGGCCGCTGGCGGCTTAGGGACCCGGAGCCTGTTTCTCCGCCGCACTCTCTCTGCCTCCGCGCCGGGGAGTCCGTCTGGGACCGGGGACTTAAGCCCCTGTCCCTAGCCGCCCTGATTCCCACAATTTGCCCCTGCGATCCTTTGCTCTTTTGGAGTGCTTTCAACCAGTCTCCAAGTTAATGCTGGTCCTCAGACGCAGGGCACTCTTGCTCGTATCGGGGTATTACTTTTGCACCGGTCGCCTCTGGTGGCTCCCTCCCCCTTTTGTTTATCTTCCGATATCAGTCCGCTGTTCCCATTCCGCTTTACCTGCTCACTGGCGTCTTCTGCCCCTGTAGAGATCCAGACGTGTATAATTCTGATCTCAGGCTGATTTCATGGGTGATCGGAGTTCTTTGGTAGGTAATCAGCTCACTTTGGGGTACCAGCTGAAAAGACGCCTCTTCCTAGTACCCCGCCATCTTGTCCCCCCAAGATAACTTCTTTTAACTCAACTTTTTTTAAAAGATTTTATTTATTTATTTGAGAGAGATTTATTGAGAGAGATCAAAAGCAGGCAGAGAGAGAGAGAGAGAGGAGGAAGCAGGCTCCCTGCTGAACAGAGAGCCCGATGCTTGATCCTAGGACTCGGAGTTCATGACCTGGACTGAAGGCAGCGGCTTAGCACACTGAGCCACCCAGGCGCCTCTAACTCAACTTTTCAAACTCTCTAATTTGCCAACTCCACCTGACTTAAAGGAAACCAAGATGCCAAGGACTGCTTTTCTAAGTATTTCTACCTATATCAATCTTCTTTAAGAATGAAAACATTCGGGGCACCTCGGTGGCTCAGTGGGTTAAAGCCTCTGTCTTCAGCTCGGGTCTTGGTCCTGGGGTCCTGGGGTCCTGGGATGGATCCCTGCATTGGGCTCTCTGCTCAGCAGGGAGCCTGCTTCCCCCTCTCTCTGCCTCTCTGCCTACTTGTGATCTCTCTCTGTGTGTCAAATAAATAAATGAAATCTTCATAAAAAAGAATGACAACATTCAATTCTAAGTGGTTAATTCACTAACATACATCTGTTGAGATCTATTATGTCAGCTAGATGCTGGGGGCAATGGTATCAACAGAAGATACTATCCCTTCTACCATTTCATAGAATATAAAATTTTAAATTAAAAATTAAAATAAAATTATAGATTCAAAACACTATAAAAAGATACCACAAAAAATCCTAAGCTATACTAAGGCAAAAAGTATCCTAAATTATGCTTTATTCCCTTTTTATAGGTGACAAAACTCAGATGCAGATAATTCAAGTAACTAGCCCATTTCAGAGTTACTAAGTGCCTAGGCTGGTGTTCCACCCACACATTTACCTCCAGAGGGTATGCTAGTAACCACTTTATTATATAAACTACCTTTCTTAGAGAGCCCAAAGTTCTCCACAAGTAGAAACAGCACATATCTATGACAAGTAGCACAGACTGCGGCAACCTAAGGAAGAGGTGACAGGAGCCAAAGTTAGACAGTTCCTCAGGCCAGGTGCAGCCCTTTACTTATCCACCCCCTTGCCTTTCCCACACTAAGTAGTATGGTCTGGTTCAATGTGAACCTGGACAAAAGAACAATCTCCACTAATCCCTCACTTGCTTTCTCAACATGACCTGAAAACATCAGATGAACTAGAGCATCTGGCTTTTGTGAATCAGGCCATCTGCCTTCAATTGGAAAAAGATAAGGTTGAAAGCTACTCCCATTTGTCCCAAACATGATCCCCAACTCAAAGATCACAGTACACAGCAAACATCAGTGACTTGCCCACATGAGAGCAGAAGAGAGAGGGGCTGTCATATACACCAACTGACTAGCACTGAGTTTCCACAAATAAACCCACACATCTGTGTTCTGCTGATTTTTGGCAAAAGTGCCAAATCCATCCAAAAAGGGAAAGAATGGTTTCTTCAACAAATGATGCTGAAACAACTGAATTTCCACATATAAAGAATGAAGCTGGAACTCTACCTTACCCCATAGACAAAAGTTAACTCAGACCAGATAAATGATCTAACCTAAAGCCACAAAGCTTCTGGAAGAAAACAGAGGTAAATATTGAATTTAGTTATAGATTCTTAGACATGGCTCCACAGCAACTAAAGAAAAAGAAGATATTGGGCTTCATCAAAATCATAAACTTTTAAAATACACCAAAACCCAAAATGTAAGACATAAAACTCTTGGGCACCTGCGTGACTCAGTTGGTTAAGCATCTGCCTTTGGCTCAGGTCATGATCCCAGAGGCCTGGGATCAAGCCCCGAACCCGGCTCTCTACTCGGCGGGGAGCCTGCTTCCTCCTCTCTCTGCTTACTTGTAATCTCTGTCTGTCAAATAATTAAATAAAATCTTTAAAAAAAGCAAAAGACTATAAAATGGCTAATAAACATATGAAAAGATGATCAAAACCACTAATAAGTGAAATACAAAATCAAAATGAAATACCACCTCACATTCATCTGGATGGTTACTCTCCAAAACAAAATGAATACCAGAAAATGAGAGATGTTGGTGGGGATGTAGAGATATTGGAATCCTTGTGTAATGTTGGTAGGATTTTAAAATGCTGCATCCACAAAGGGAAACAGCATGGTGGTGCCTCAAAAATTAAAAATGGAGGGGCAGCTGGGTGGCACAGTGGGTTAAATAAAGCCTCTGCCTTGGGCTCAGGTCATGATCCCATGGTCCTGGGATGGAGCCCCAGATCAAGTTCTCTGCTCTGTACAGAGCCTGCTTCCCCACCACCCCCTCGCCTGCCTCTCTGCCTACTTGTGCTCTCTGTCAAATAAATAAATAAAATCTTTTGAAAAAATTAAAAATGGAATTATCCAATAATCCAGCGATTCCACTTCTAGGTAGGTCTCCAAAAGAACTGAAAGCAGGATCTCAGTAAGAAATTTATTTCTACAATCATGTTCACAAAGGCATTATTCACAATAGTCAAATCATCACCACCAACACCACCACCTAGAAGCAATGAAACACTCAACAGATAACTGCAGAAACAGAACGCGGTATACACATAAACTGGAATACTATTCAGTCTTGAAGGAAATTCTGAGGCACACTACCCGTCTTCAACAATCTTTTTTATTTAAGATTTAATTTATTTATTTGACAGAGATCACAAACAGGCAGAGAGGCAGGCAGAGAGAGACAGGAGGAAGCAGGCTACCTGCGGAGCAGAGAGCCTGATCCTGGGACCATGACCTGAGCCAAAGGCAAAGGCTTTAACCCACTGCACCACCCAGGTGCCCCAGTCTTCAACAATCTTACAGACAACTAATTTCAGCATGGGTCAACAACAACAGTGAGGATATTATGCTGAGTGTCACAAAAGACTGTGATTCCACTTATATGAGGTCTCTAGAGTAGGCAAATTTAAAGTAAATGAAAGCAGAAAGGTGGTTATTAGGGAATGGGGGATAGGGTAAATGCCATGTAATGGACATAGAAGTTAATTTTACAAACTGAAAAAGTTCTAGAGATTGGTTTCCCAATAATATAAATATATTGAACACTACTATACTGCATGCTTAAAAATGGTTAAGGCACTGGGGCACCGGAGTGGCTCAGTCTGTTAGCTGTCTGCCTTTGGCTCTTATCAAGATCCCATGGTCCTGGGGTCGAGCTCCCTTGCTCAGTGTGGAGCCTGCTTCTCCCTCTCTGTCTTTACTCTCCATCTGCTCATGCTCTCTCGCTCACTCTCTCAAATAAGTAAATAAATTTTTTTAAAAAGGGCAAAGTGGCACCTGGATAGCTCAGTGAGTTAAGCTTCCAACTATCCAACTCTTGACCTCAGCTCAGGTCTTGATCTCAGGTTTGTGAGTTCAAGCCCCACACTGGGCCCAGAGTGGAACCCACTTTTAAAAAAAAAAGGTTAAAATAGTCAATATTGCAATATATCGCAATGTTAAGAGAATTTCTTAAATCAACTGTATTTCAATATACTGGCAACAAACAACTATAAATCTGAATTTTTTTAAGAGTTCATATTTTTAATACATTTACACTGGTATGTACAATAGCATCAAAAAATATGAACTATGGTAAAATCTGACAAATGACGTGAAAGAGCTATATACTGAAAACTACAATACAGGTGGGAAATTTAAAAGACCTAAAATAAATGGAGCAACACCTCCTTCATGGATGAGGAGACTCAATGTTGTCTTCAATTTTTCCCAAACTGATTAGCAGAGTCAACAAAATACCAATGAAAATACAAGCAGGGTTTTGGGTTTTTTTGATATTAGCCAATAATCGGATTCTCTACTTCTAAAATGTAAAGGACCTAGAATACTCAAAATAATTTTAAAAGAAAACAAAGTTGGAAGCCTTACCCTATTTTTTTCAAGTATCAGGTACCTCCAGTAATACAGATTAAGTGGTACTGATATAATGATAAATAGATGACCTATCAAATTAAATAAACCATAGTTCCTTGATATCATATAGTACATAGCTAAGGGTCATATTCCCCAAAATTATCTTTTAGAGTTGATTTGTCTGAATCAGGATCCAAAGAAGACCCACATATCACTTTGGGATATATCTTAAATATTCTTTGTTCTTTTCACTTAATTTGTTATTATTATCATTACTGAAAATGTTATTGATTTGTCAGAAAAACTAGCTCATTGGATTTCTAGACTCTCTTGTACCCTAGATTTGGCTGATTGTTGCATAGAGGGCCTCTTTAACTTCTGTCTCCTGTATTTCTTATAAAGTGGTGGTTGCATCCAGAGACTTGATTAAGTTAGGGCTCCTTTTTAAGGCAAAAACCCTTTATACAGATGGTGCTGTGACTTTCTATTGCATCTTACTGTGGTGGTGTGCTGGGAGGCTCATCATATCTGTTGTCCTTTTAGTAATGATAAGATTGAGCATAGGTTCAAGTGGGGTCAACCTGTTCCTTCTGTTATGAAGTTCTCCACCCAAGTTTCACCTAATAAATTCATTGGTTCCTCTGGAATATAGTTCATAAGAAAAAAAAATGATAAATAGATGAAAGAGAGAATCTAGAATAGACTGACACATATATGGACAACTGAAAGTGAATTTCCAACAAAGTGCAAAGACAATTTAGTGAAAAAAAGGTCTTTTCAGGGGGTGTACGTGACTCAGTTGGGTAAGTATTGGAATCTTAGTTTTAGCTCAGGTCAGGATCTCGGGGTTTTGGGACTGAGCACCATATCAGGATCTGTGCTCAGCTCCGAGTCACCTTGAGATTCTCTCTCCTTTTCCCTCTCTCTACCCCTCCCCACCACAGGCTCTCTCTTTCAAATAAATAAAATCTTAAACACACACACACACACACACACAAAAAAAAAAACCTCTTCAACAAAGCACGCAACAATCAGTTATCCATACACAAAAAAAAAGAACTTCCATCCACACTGCACCATATTTTAAACTAATTCAAAGTGGTCATAAACCTAATTGTAAAAATCTAAAAAACTTCTAAAAACACAGGAAACAAGCACGTCTTAGATGTGAAACCAAAAAACCTATCCATGAAAGAACAAATAAATAAATTAAATTTCATGAAAATTTAAAACTCTGTTCTTCCAGAAGCACAGCTTTGAAGAAAATTTTTGCAAAGCATATATTTAATAAAGGACTTACATCCCAAATGTATAAAGAACTCTCCAAAAGCAATTTTAAGATAATAACCTAACAACAACAACAAAAAAAAAATAGGCTAGATTTAAGCAGACATTTCAACAAGAATATATAAAGATGGCAAGTAAACTTACAGAGAGATGTTGAACATCATAAGCCACAGGAACATCCAAATTAAAAACACAGTAAGATACACTGCAGACCTATTACATGGTCTAAAACTAACTGTTGAGGGGCGCCTGGGTGGTTCATTGGATTAAAACCTCTGCCTTTGGCTCAGATCATGATCCCAGGGTCCTGGGGTCCAGCCCCACACTGGGCTCTCTGCTCAGCAGAGGGCCTGCTTCCTTTCCACCCCCTGCCTGCCTCTCTGCCTACTTGGGATCTCTTTCAAATAATTAAATAAAATTTAAAAAAAATAATAAAGCTAAGTGTTGAGGATGTGGATGAAATGGAACCCTCACAGAGTTAGGGACAACGTAAAACTGTACAATCACTTTAGAGAAGAGTTTGGCAATCTTCTTAAAAAGTTAAATAATACACCTATGTATTGTTTCTATGATTCATCCATTCCATTCTGATAAAAGTATATCCCATACAAAGATTGGTAGACAAATGCTCATGGCAACTTTATTTATACTAGCCAAAACCTGGTGATAAACCAAATGTTCATCAATGCTGAATGGACAAATTGTGGCTCATCTCGGCAATGGAATACTACTCAGCAACAAAAAAGGAATGCACTGATTTACATACAATACGGATAAATCCCAATTTATGTTGAGGGAAAAAAAGCCAAACCAAAAAAGAGCATATGCTAAAAAATTAAAAGTTAAATATAGGAACAGAAAGTAGCTAAATGGGGGCGCCTGTGTGGCTCAGTGGGTTAGGCTGCTGCCTTCAGCTCAGGTCGTGATCTCAGGGTCCTGGGATCGAGCCCCGCATCGGGCTCTCTGCTCAGCCATGAGCCTGCTTCCTCCTCTCTCTGCCTGCCTCTCTGCCTACTTGTGATCTCTGTCTGTCAAATAAATAAATAAAATCTTAAAAAAAAGAAAGAAAGTAGATAAATGCTTGCCTACGGAGTAGGTGGAGAGAAAGGATGTAAAATGGGCACAAGGAAACTTCTGGGAGTGATATATTCACTATTTTGACTGTGGTAATGATTTTACAAGTGTATACATATGTCAAAACACAAACCTATACACTCTAAACATAGTTTTTACTATGTCAATTTTATTTCAATAAAGCTATTTTAGAAATATAAGCAAATATAAAACTATGTATTAAAAAGTCAGGGAGCTAGGTAGAAACAGACACAATTTCGCAGATGTTCTATGATTTAGCAGATTATTTATTAGAGTTGATTGCAGGTACTGATGACAAATTTGTCTCCAATTCTCCTAAAGCAATGCCCTTACATGCCACAATGTCTTTCTGCAGGGCACATCTCAAACTTTGTAGCCTACTTGTGAAGGTTCTATGAGACACTGAACTGGAAGAAAGTGGGGAGCGAGGCAAAAAGGAATAAAGAGGGGGAAAGAAGGAGAAGGATGCAAAAAAAAAAGAGAATGAGAAATAAAAAGATGCTTCTGTCAGGTAATAAAACATATTTCTCTCATACATATAGTTTACAACATCCTTAACAATGAAAAATATCTATTTCTGTTATGAAGAGAAAGTTTTACCTTTTTACTTTTGCCATTGCTACTGAACCCTTTCCTGGATATTCTAGCTCATACAACATAGAAATACAGAAGACACAAAATTATCATCATTTGCAAAACTGATCATTACCCAGATACACTGGAGAATTACTATTATTTTTTGTAAAGATGAGGCGAAGGGGTGCCTGGGTGGCTCAGTCAGTGAAGCGGCTGCCTTCAGCTTGGGTCAGGATCCCAGGGTGCAGGGATTGAGCCCCGCATTGGGCTCCTTGCTCAGCAGAGAGCCTGCTTCTCCCTCTCCCTGCTACTCTGCCTACTTGTGCTCTCTATCTCTGTCAAATAAATAAATAAAATTTTTATTAAAAAATTATAAGATGAGGTGAAAACTACCAGCGTCAGCAATAAAAACAGTAAGGATCTTAGAGTAGTTTGAAAAAGCCTAAGAGGCTATTAGGAACGACTTCATGCCAGTTAATCTGAAGGTGAAATGGACAAATTCCTAACAAAATACAACTTACTAAAACAGGAAAAAAAAATCAAGTAGAAAACCTAGATTACTATATTACCCCAGCCTAAAAACCATAAAGTTCTTCAATTATTTTACCAGTATTACACAAAACCTTCAGAGAAAAGAAATTAGAGCTCCCCAACTTGTTTTATAAAGCCAAAGCATATTATATAAATGACAAGAGGAAAAAAAAAGTAAGACAAGCTTATGTCATTGACAAGCCAAAAAACTGGCTTCAAGCTAGACTGACTTCTTTATTAACATGTATTGATCATCTCCTTAAAGACTATTTCAGATTAAAAGAAACACAGCTGTAGTCCCTACCTTCAAAGACTTAATCTAGTGAGAGAAATGGTGGAAAGGATGCTCAAATACTCTAAGAAGCAAGATCTACAAAATCCTGCCTATACGAGAACTGAGAACAACATAACTGCAAGGATAAGTCTGTGTTATGACAAAGGCTAACTGTGATGATACTGAGCTAATTAGAAATTTACATAATTCTGAATACAAAATACAGTAAATGTTTCTATGAAAGCACCACGTATTTGCTTTTCTAAATTGCAATGTATCTACTACTCACAAATGCTTTCAGTTTCTCCCCTTATCTGCCATAATTTACTTAAGAGAGGTTGCTATGCCAATGTGCCAGTACTATTACTGAAATGATCATACTGGTCCCTAACAGTGTCAAGAAACAATTGAAATAATTTTCCCTATGTCCCTAGATCCTCTTTTATCTTTTTATAAACATAACATAGTCATTTTAGCATTCTTTTTACCTGAAGCTGCTCTTGAGTATTATTTCCATTTGCCTACATAATAAATAATATTCTTGTTCTCAAAAATCAAAATTAATCTTTATAGAAAACCTTTGGAAACAGTCTTGGGAAAATCAACTTAAGAGACAGCAAATGTCACCAGATCACCATTGATCCTGAGGAGACCTCATAACATAATTCTTAACCCATTTCTAAGCATTGGCTTCTGGAGTCCAAGAACATCCTGAAATAGTATGCTAAACGTAGTTGTGTCTTCTCAGTAGCAAATTCTTAATTTTCATCAGATGTTCATGGGTAAATGATGCCAAAAAAAACTTTCCCCTTACCTGGCTATGAAGGTTAAGTATAATGGAAAGTATACATTTAATGATAATGCAAACAATTCTGATAAAACATCTCAAGTTGTTTGTACACACATGATTAGGAAAGGATAGAGCAAAGAGGAAATAATAAAACAAGAACTTGTTCGCTAAACACATATCTGTTTTCTACAAGGCAATGATCTCTTGAAGTAAATACTTGATTCCCTTTTATTACTCAGATCAATAGATTTCTCTGCCAGTCTCCTGGTCAATAAATCTCTTTGCCAAACAAGGTTGAAAAGCTGTCAGCAGGTTCCCTGTGTATGGGCAGTCTCCCCGACAATTATTAGCTTCTAAGAATCTGAAATAGTGCATATCACTGGAATCAAGCTTTAAGGAAATCCCAATACATTAAAATGAAATCAAGTCATGGAGGCTGCAGAACATAGCTCCTGGAAGTGATACCAGACAGAAAGTGCAAGCAGGAAAGACGCATAATTTAGGTTGCCAGGATACAATATGAACCTACGTGATTAAAGGCATTCATTTGCCTTCCCAGCCACCACACATTCCAAAAAGCACCAGGGTCTGAACTGTGCCACCTGCCCGTGCTAATCATTTCACAAGTACAGCATCAGAAAACTCGGTCCATATCTGCTGCAGTTTATCAATACTGACTCCATGCACCCTCAGAGACCAGGAAAGACTGGGCAGGAATGTACTTGTGCCCAAATTATCACATTAGCATCAGGGTCCACAGGAAAAGGAATCAGGGAATAGTGTGTCTAAGTGTCGTTGAGTAACCATCCCTCAAAAGTTCTAGCTCTAGGGGCACCTGGGAAGCCTCTGCCTTCGGCTCAGGTTATGATCCCAGGGTCCTGGGATCGAGCCCCACATCGGGCTCTCTGCTAGGCAGGGAGCCTGCTTTCCTTCCTCTCTCTCTGCCTCTCTCTCTGCCTACTTGTGATCTATCTATCTCTCTCTCTCTCTCTCTCTCTCTCTCTCTCTGTCAAATAAATAGATAAATTTTTTTTTAAAAAAAAAGTTCTAGCTCTAAGCATGTAAAATTACGAACTTTAATTTTTAGTAAGTGACTGGCATGGATCACCTATACATACTGACCAATCATTCATGCCAAAAATAATGAGAATTGGGGCGCCTGGGTGGCTCAATGGGTTAAAACCTCTGCCTTCCCCTCACGTCATGATTCCATGGTCCTGGGATCTAGCCCCACATCCGGCTCTCTGCTTGGCAGAGGGGAGCCTGCTCCCACCACCTCCCGCTCTCTCTGCCTGCTTCTCGGTCTACTTGTGATCTGTGTCTGTCAAATAAATAAATAAATAAAATCTTTAAAACAGCTATTATTTATTGAGAACTTACTAGGTGGAGGGTTGAAGTAACCCTCACAATCCTCTGTGGTAAATACTATTATTAATTTGGAGATATTATGTAACTTGCCCAAAGTTTTGCAGGTAATAAAAGGTGGGAACTGGGATTCCAAGCATGCTCACCTAATCACTATGCTATAATGCTTCAACCTGCCAGGTTATTTTTTTAATCCAATAAACCATGGGAACCAATGAAAAAATTTCAGGCCAGAATTGGGTGATACAGTTCATTTCTATTTTAAGTCATTGAATTATCCTGGTCAAGTTGGCTCATCAAGATTGAGCTATGGACCTGAAAAGTTCTCAAGCCTGTAGTGGCAGGAGGTGACTACGTTCTCTTTCTGCACACAGTTGCTAAATCCGAACACAGTCAGGAATTTGTTAACAAATATGTCTTGGGTGGAGTGGGAAGTCAGCTTTTTCTGTCACAAAACCTGTTACTTGCTGAGTTCAGGGTACGTTTATTTTTTATTTTTATTTTTTTTAAAGATTTTATTTATTTATTTGACAGAGAGAGATCACAAGTAGGCAGAGAGCCAGGCAGAGAGAGAGAGGAGGAAGCAGGCTCCCCGCTGAGCAGAGAGCCAGATGCAGGACTCGATCCCAGGACCCCAAGATCATGAC
The DNA here is from genome assembly GCF_020171115.1 of Neogale vison. Classification (NCBI taxonomy): domain Eukaryota; kingdom Metazoa; phylum Chordata; class Mammalia; order Carnivora; family Mustelidae; genus Neogale; species Neogale vison. Next base: position 81,412,494 of record NC_058095.1, read on the forward strand.
CCGAGCCGAAGGCAGCGGCTTAACCCACTGAGCCACCCAGGCGCCCCCAGGGTACGTTTAGAGAAGTACTGTTGAGATCCTTGCCTTTGAGAGGTGTTGTGTAGTATAGGAGGGAGAATAGTTATATGTGGCAAAGAGGCTATAGGGGTTTGGTGGGGAAGCACCCGCCTCTGCTCAGGGTAGTTAAGAAATGTCAGCAGCTTCTCAGATACTTTATCAGGTTACTGATATTTGTAAACTCCCCTTCATATTCCACTTACATTGGGGCCAGCAAACTTTCTTGTGTTAAGACTCTGATGTAAAGATAGCTTTGGAGTAATTTTGGAAATCACGAACTGTGAGTCCTTCCACTGTACTACTTTTTTTCAAGGTTGTTTTGACCCTTCTGGGTTGTTTACATTTCTGTGTGAAGTGTAGGATTATCTCATCAAGTTCTGTAATAAAAGACTGCTGGTATTTTGATATGGATTGCATTGAATATGTAGATCCATTCTTGGAGAATTATATTAACAATTTTTTAAAAGTTTGTAATTTTTTATTGACAGAGAGATGACAAGTAGACAGAGAGGCAGGCAGAGAGAGGGAGAAATAGGCTCCCTGCTGAGCAGAGAGCCGGATTCGGGGCTCAATCCCAGGACCCTAGGATCATGACCTGAGCTGAAGGCAGAGGTTTAACCCACTGAGCCACACAGGTGCCCTATATTAACACTATTAAATATTCTGATTCATGGGCATGGAATACCTGTATATTTATTTCAACTTCATTTTGTTTCAGTATACAACTTTAACTCTTTGTTAAACTATTCCTAGGTTTTTTATGCTGTTGTAAGTGGAATTGTTTTATCAATTAAAAAAAACATGATGGGGGCGACTGGGTGGCTCAGTGGGTTAAGCCGCTGCCTTCAGCTCAGGTCATGAGCTCAGGGTCCTGGGATCGAGTCCCGCATCGGGCTCTCTGCTCAGTGGGGAGTCTGCTTCCTCCTCTCTCTCTGTCTGCCTCTCTGCCTACTTGTGATCTCTCTCTGTCAAATAAAAAAAAATCTGATGGTAAATATTTTAGGTTTTGCAACTGTTCAGCTCTGCCAGTGTCGCACAAAAGCAGCCTTTGACATGTTTAAATGAATGAGCATTGCTAAATTTCAGTAGAACAATTTACAAAAACTGGTGGTAGATTTAGACTATGGGCTATAGTTTGCCAGCCCCTGCTCTAATATTTCCTGTGCTCTTTCCTTTCCTCCTTCAGGATGCTTTTGTTATTCTTGTCCATTTATTTTTTAAAACTTTATGTTAGTGTAGTTTAGACTTACAGAACAATTGCAAAGATTATATAGACAGATGTCATAAACCACACACCCATTGCCTTCTATCATTAGCATCTTAATTAATATGGTATATTTATAAAAATTAGTGAACCAGTGTCCATACTTTACCATTATCTAAAGTCCACACTTTATTTATTCATATTTTCTTGGTTTTTACTGAATGCCCTTTTTCTGTTCCAGTATTTCATTACATTTAGTTGTCATGTCTCCTTAAGTTCTTCTGGGCTGTGGTAGTTTCACACACTTAACTTGTTTTTGATGACCCTCACAGTTTTCATGAGTCCTGGTTAGACATATTGTATGATATCCCTCAGATGGGATTCATTGGATGTTTTCCTCAATACTAGGGTGAGATTATGGGTTTGGGGGAGGAAGCAGAGAAAAATGAAGTGCCATTTTCAATACATTATATCAAGGATTAAAAAAAATCACTGTTGAGGGGCGTCTGAGTGGTTCAGACAGTGGCAGTTAAAGCCTCTGCCTTCGGCTCAGGTCATGATCCCAGGATCCTGGGATCGAGCCCCGCATCGGGCTCTCTGCTCAGCAGGGAGCCTGCTTCCTCCTCTCTCTGTGCCTGCCTCTCTGCCTACTTGTGATCTCTGTCTGTCAATTAAATAAATAAAAGATTTTAAAAAATCACTGTTGATGTTAACATTTTCCCTGAGGTAGTGTTTTTCACCTTTCTTTATAAAGTTACTCTTTCCCCCTCTTTCTATATTCACTCTTTGGAGGGGAGTATGTGCACCCCACATTCGAAGAAGGGGAAGTTATGCCTCACTTTCTTGAGTGCAGAGTACCTATGTAAATTATTTGGGGTTCTCTGCTTAGGAGTTTTGTCTGTTTTCCCCCATTTGTTTACTATGTCATCTTTTTAGTATAAACATACTTGTTTTATAATTTGAGTTATAATCCAAAACAGCTTTATTTTGTTGCTCATACTGCTCCAGCTTTAGCCATTGGGAGCTCTTTGACATATCCCCATGTTTTTGTTGTTTTCTTAGGTTTTGTGTATTTGTTGTTAGTTGTTATTGTTGTTGTTTTAGCACTTACATTCTGGCACTACAAGATATTCCCAATTCCTCTTGTATATTTCCTGCCTTAGTCCTAAAATTAACCATTTCTCCAAGGAGCCCTGGCTCCTTTGTTGGAAAATTGTATTTGAAACGAAGACCTGGGTACCAGATAATTAAAGTGCTGTTGGGCTGCCAGAGTGTCATTACTTTTAGGTTCTCAGGTGACAGGTCAAGGAAAAGACATGTGTGAATATTAGTGTGTGTATATACATATATCTATAAATATTTCTATATGTGCCTGTCTGAATCCGTGTGAAGCTAATGATATCCAAATCTAATCTGTTATCACATGACTCATTCTATCTCTCCCCTTTTGATTATTTATAACCTTCCACTCAGGCAGTGAAAAAAGAAACTCCCACCATTTGCCATCCGTTTACTTAATTGTTCAGTTCCAGGACACTGGTTTCAGAATTGTTATCTCTACCCCAGTTGGGAACACATTTTTCATTTAGAGTACAGTGCTTATGTGAAGTTTCTTTTGCCTTCAATCTAACAGACTCTACTCATTCCTAATGTTACTTAGATCACAAACGTTCCCCCCTGCTCTCTCCAATGAAGTTGATTCATACATTCCTAATACAGTTAGCTCTTTGTCACATTCTGCAGTGGAGGCTGAGAGTCTCTGACCTCTTAAATATTTTTTTTAGATTAACATGTATTAAGGTTCACTCTCTGCATTCTGAAAGTCTGTGGGTTTTGATACAAATACACAGTGCCGCTTATCGACCATTACAGTGTTACATGTAAGTTTTGCTGCCTGAAAATGTCCCATGTGGTTCAACTGTTTAACTTACCCTTCCACCCCTAGCAACCACTGATCTGTTTACCACCTCTATAGTTGTACCTAAATGGAATCATATACCATATAGCCTTCCAGACTTGCTTCTTTTCACTTAGCAGTATGCATTTAAATTCTCTTATCCAGCAATTGCATGGACTGCATAAGTGACATGTTGGGCATCTTCTCATATAGTTATTTTCTGTATCATTTTTGGTTAGTAATCCATTCAGATTCCTCCCTCCCAACCTCATTTTCTAATTAGGGGATTTATTAAGTCATTTAACAAGAAATCTGATGGAAAGACAGTTTTAGGATTGGCTCATTTAGCATATAAGCAGTATAATCAAGAACCCGGGTACTTTGTGTTTTCTGTGTATTGACTTGTCTGGCTCTTGTGGTCTCAAGGTGGCTGTCGTAGTTCCAGCCTTCATGAAGTCCAGAGGCAGCCAAGAGAATGCCTCTTTCTGCATCTTTCTCTCATCATTTTTAAAACTGCATTTTTTAAAAAGATTTTATTTATTTGACAGAAAGATCACAAGTGGGCAGAGAGGCAGGCAGATCGAGGGAGAGAAGAGGAAGCAGGCTCCCTCCTGAGCAGAGAGCCCGATGCGGGACTCGATCCCAGGACCCTGAGACCATGACCTGAGCTGAAGGCAGCGGCTTAACCCACTGAGCCACCCAGGGGGCCCACCACTGCATTTTTTTAAAAGATTTTATTTATTTATTTGACACAGAGAGATCACAAGTAGGCAGAGAGGCAGGCAGAGAGGGAGAGAGAGAAGCAGGCTCCCTGATGAGCAGAGAGCCCAATTCGGGACTCGATCCCAGGACCCTGAGATCATGACCTGAGCCGAAGGCAGAGACTCAACTTACTGAGCCTCCCAGGCGCCCCTTCTATTGCATATTTTAATTGATATATAGTCACATAAAATTCACTATATTCAAGTGTACTATTCATTTATTTTAGTATATTCACAAATTTTTTGCAACTGTCACCACTGTCAGAACATTATCATCTCCCCAAAATGAAACCCAGTACCCATTAGTAATCGTTCTTCGTTTTCCCCTACTCTCAAACCTTGGTGACCACTAATCTGCTCCCTCCCTTTGGAATTGTATAATCTGGGCATTTCAATTAAATGGAATCATACTATAGTTTTGCCTTTCCTCCTGGCTTTTCTTACTTAGCATTATGTTTTCAATGTTCATCCATGTTGTAGCATGCATTGATACTTCATTCTTTTTTACGGCTGAATAATATTGCTTTGTATGGATATACCACTTTTTGTTTATTCACTCATCAGTTGGTAGACATTTGGGTTGTTTCCACATTTTGTTACTGTGAATACTATGAACATTTGTTGATGAGTTTCTGTATGAATATATATTTTCAGTTGTCTTAGGTATTGGAGTACAATTGCTGGTAATTATATGGTAACTGTTCATAATTTGGAGGAATTGCCAAACTATTTTCCACAGTGGTTGTACCATTTTATATTCCCAACAATTCTGTATGAGGACTGTTTAAGTCCTCATGAGTGCTTATTACTATATTTCTAAAATATCCATTCTGGTGGTTCTGAAGTGGTACATCACTGGTTTTGATATTCATTGCCCTTGTGGCTAATAATGTTGAACATCTTTTCATGTGTTTATTGATCACTTGTGTATCTTCTTTCAAGGAATGTTTCTTTTACAACTCTTTGCCCGTTTTTAAATTGAGTTACTTGTTATTTTATAAGTGAGTTGTAAGAGCTCTTGATTCAAGTCCCTTATCAGGTATGAGTTTTGCAAATACTTTATTCCACTCTATGGCTTGTCTTTTGTTCTTTGAGCAGTGTTTTTCACAGTGTAAGTTTTTAATTTATGCAGTCCAACATATTAACTTTTTTTTTTTTGGCGTGGATAGTGAGGTTAGTGCTTTATATACAAACTCATGAAGCTAAGGGCCCTTCTTTTAGCTCTGTGATCTCTTTGAGTTTCTTTTTTAAAAAATTTGGTAAAATAAACATAACTAAAAATTCACCATTTTAGCCATTTTTAAACTGTACTGTTCAGTGGCATTTAAGTACATTAACATTGTTGTGCAACCAATACCCATTGTCCTTCTCCAGAGCTTAATCATTTGAAACTGAACTCTCTACCCATTGAACAGTAACTCATCATTTCCCTTTCTCTCTAGCCTCTGACAATCACAATTCTACTTTCTGTCTCTTTGAATCTCTACATCCTTGCCAACACTTGCTGTTTTCAGGTTTTTAAGTTTTTTTTTCTTTATAATCAGAGTCATACTAATGACCATTAGGTACTATCATTGTTGTTTAACTTTGATTTTCCCTAGTGATAAGTGATGTGGAGCATCTTTTCATGTATTTTTTTGTCCTTTGCCCATTTTTGCATCTATTTGGTTTATAGGAGGTTTTTTTAAAAGATTTTATTAATTTATTTGACAGACAGATCACAAGTAGGCAGAGAAACAATCAGAGAGGGGGGGGAAGCAGACTCCCCGCTGAGCAGAGAGCCGGATGCGGGGCTCGATCCCAGGACCCTGAGACCATGACCCGAGCTGAAGGCAGCAGCTTAACCCACTGAGCCACCCAGGCGCCCCAGTTGGTTGAATTTTAATTATAATTTGATTACCATTGAATAAAAAAAAAGCGGTATATCCATGTAATGGAATATTATTGGGCTATAAAATTAAATGATTAACATGGATGATTCTTAAAAACATGCTAAATGGATGAAGCAAGGCAAAGTAGGCCACATGCTGGATGATTCCATTTATATATGATTCTAGAATAGGCAAATCCATAGAGACAGAAAGTATGTTAGACATTGCTAGGAAATGGGGTGAGGGGAGATTGGGGCGTGACTGCTCTTAGATATGAGGTTTCTTTGTGGGGTAATGAAAATATTCCAGAATTAGATAGTGGTGGTAATTTTACAACCTTGTGAATATACTAATAAACACTGTATGCTTGGAAATGGCTAATTTAATGGAATGTGATTTACAGCTCAAGGAAAAAATTTAAAATGCATATCATCACTCTAATCATGAGAACATGAAACAAATTCAAATGGGAGTGCATTCTACACAATAACTGGTAAAGAGTATACCAGTGGTCCTCAAAAGTGTCAGGATCATGAAAGTAAAAAATAAAAGTCTTAGTAGCTATCTCAGGTTGGAAAAACCCAAGGAAACATGAGAACAAAATGCAGTGCTAAATCCTGGATTAGATCCTTAACCAGGAAAAAGAAAAGATGAGTGAGAAAAATGGTGACATTCAAATAACATATAAATTAGCTTAAAGTAGAATAGCAATGTTAATGTTTAGATTTGGATAATTGTACTGTAGTTATCTAAGACATTAGTATTTGGGGAAGTTTGGTGAAGGATATACTGGAGCCCTGTACTGGTTTTGTAACTTTTCTGTGGGTTTTAAATTGTTTAAAAAAATAGAGTGGGTGACTCAGTTGGTTGAGCGTCTGAGTCTTAGTTTTGGCTCAGGTCATCAGGGTCTTTCTCCCTCCGCACCCCCCTCCGCCCCTTGTACATTCTCTCTCTAAAATAAATCTTTTAAAAAAATCTTGTAAAAATAAAAATAATTATTAAATTATTAATTGCAGCAATATTAAAAGTGGAAACTCTCTAGTAAACAGTAGTCAGTAGTGGAATGGTTAAAATTATGGTACCTCTGTACAGTGGAATATTGTGTAGCTATTATAAAGAATGAAGATTTGCATGCAGTGACATGGAAATAGATAAAGGTAAAAAAGGCAACATGTGTATTGTATTACCAGTTAGGAAAAAGTATGTTTTTACTTATGAATGTACATGCATAAAAATATGACAGATTTCTAACATTGTGAATACCTATGAAAATTAGAACATGTATATTGCCTTAAGGTTTTAAAATGTTCATATATTAGTGTAACGGTTGTAATTTCTTAAGTATATACATTCCATATAAAATAACGCAAAAAGAGATTTGTCTCCTGCTTTTAAAACATTAGGTGGAAGAGAAATGCTAAGTGCAGTTATGTATTCCTTTAATACTGGCTTTCATAAATTTGATATTTTGCTTCTTTGTATTCAGGCTCATGAACTGACTTTTAGGAATATGTGTTGAGTGAATCTTTGGTTGTTGCTCTGTTCTACTTTGAATGAAATCCCAGGGAATACTTGTTTTGCACAGTGTTTTTTTTTTTTTTTGATAACTAGTTATAAACTTCTGAATAGCCAGAGTGATGTTAAACCCCTACTCACTTCTCTTTGGGAGAGAATTATGATAGGCTTATTTAACAGGTCTGAGTCTAGATGTTGTTTTCCTTCTTAAGCAACTCAATGTTAATTCCTCAAATTAAGAAAAAAAAATACTCCGTGCTTATTATTTCCTATTATGGGTAGTATACAGTCTTTACACAAAATGCTGGGGACCAGTTTTTTATGGAAAATCATTAGTTCTCACTGAGGACCTTCTGGCTCCATTTTAGAACAGTTTCCCTTTATTGATTTTCACAGTTATGTGTGGACTGAGCGATGAGACTGGAGAGTTACCAAAGGGATCTCAAGAAAGTTTAGTTTAAACTTAATCATGAGGGCAAAGGGGAGGAGGTTGTATCACTTAATGATTGCTACATAAGAAACTACTCCCAAACTTAGTGCCTTTAAAACACCAACCATTTATGACAATTCTTTGGGCTAAGGTCAGCTTGGGGTTCTTCACTGGATTTGTGTGGAGTCACTCATGCTTCCATAGTCATCTTCAGGCTTGATAGAGTTGAGTGATCTTAGCCTTGTTCCTCTGCCAGGCAGCTGGTAATGGCTGTTCATGCTGGTTAGTCCAGGTGGCCTCAATAGGGAGGATTTCATATGCTTTCCTCCTCTTGTGCCTATAAGGCATTTGCATGTGGTCTTGAAGGCCTCTGGAGTCCATATTGTCACTTCACCTGACATCTGTTGGTTTGTTGTGAAGCCAGCCCAGATCGAGGGAAGTGGAGAAATAGACTCCACCTTATTATGGCATAGACAGCACAGTCATATTGCATAAAGATTATTATGTGCACAGAAATTCAGAATTTGTAGCTCAGTTTTTGTAGTCTTCTGCAGGTGTCATCTATTGACATATGTATTTTAGAATGGTCACTCTGTGGTATCCAGAAAGATTTGGAGAAGGCAGGGTAGAAAAATCAAGGTAGAGTGAAGAGGCCATTGCAGTCATCTGTGGGAGATATGGTAGTAGGAATGAATAAAGACATCACCACATACTTATCATCTAAACATCTCAACCTGTTCTGTACTGATTTATAAAAGGGCAAATGGAGAGATGAGCCATTGAACTAATCCAGAGAGGCTGCACTAGATCAGGCTCAACTGGAAATTTGTTAGTTTTTCTCATTACCTCAGATAATTTAAGTGAGAAAGTTGTGATACTTTTTTTTATCAGCATACTGGCCACCAAGAGCTTGAGATGAATTGGATGGACGGCAGACTTATTTTTGTTACCTTCTTATGTCTAGTTGCCCACACCATACCAAGGCCTGCCTGCCTATCATAGAACATTTTTTTATGTATCACAGGTATTGACTAGTAATAGTTGATATGTCAATTAAAGTAATTTAGGTAGAGGTGAGAATAAGAACATGTTTTTATTTTAGAAGAGGTGTTTGTTAGACAATTTCTAATCAATACATCTAAGCATATAATATGTAAACAAAAAGGTAGCATTGTCTGGATTTTTGCAGGGTGTTAAAATAGCATAATATCCTAAAAATATATCACACAGTTTAAAGTGTGTGTCTGTTCTTATGTTTAATCAGCATTGTCATCACATGGATCTCTATCCCAGTAGTCTCCATAAATAGAGCTTCATTGCATAGGAAAAAGCACCAAACCGTGGAAGCTGCAAATGAGAAATAGAGCTGCTTTCTTTGGCTTCCTGTTGTGTGCATTTTCAGAGTTTTGTGAGATTCTTATATGCATGATGCTTAATAAATAAAATGAATGATTCAAAAACAATTGACATTTCTCGCGCAGTGTATGGAAACAATTGTTTTTTATAGTGTGTGGTTGATGACTATCGGAATTTTTACCCAAACAGCTGGGAATTATTAGTTAATGCATATAGGCTCATTTACTTTTTAAAAATTATTTTTGCTACCACTTCTACATCTTTTTTCTGTAGATTTTTAAAACAGGTTCCAAACATACTCTGATTTCACAAATACATTACTGCGTATCTCTAAGAGATAAGGATCTTTTAAAAACACACCTTACCTCAAAACCATTATTACAAAGAGTATAATTCTTTAGTATCAGCTAATACCCAGTCCATTTTCAAATTTCCATGATTGTCTCAGAATTGTCTTTTTTCAGGTAGTTTGAGTCAAACCCCAGAGTCACACAGTATTGCATTTGGTTAATATTTCTTAAATTTCTTTTAATCTGTATACTAACATCATTCTCCCTTCTTTTTCTTTTTTTCTTTGCCCATACCATTTCCTTGTTGAAGAAACTGGAACATCTGCTTTCAAAATTTTTCCACATTTTGGGCTTTGCTGTTTAAAGGCTCAGAGAAAAGATATTAGTCTCTGAAGAAGAGATCCTTCTTCCATCTCCTATATTTTGTGGAGTGCTTAGTACTATAGTGGGGTAAAAGGAGGGCTATTTGGATACATCATTGAACAAAGACTAAATTTTTTTTCCTTCCTAGCTTTTAAATTACCATTCCATGGGCAGTAGACAAAAATGAATCATAAAGTTTGTTGGAAATCCTCTAGAAAACAGTAAGAGCATAACAAGCGGATAGGGAGGCGTGGGACCTTGTTGGACAAGGGGGATGTGGGGCTGAATGCCCTGGAAGTCTAAGAGGGCAGAGCAGAGGAGTTGCCAGGATCTGATTTACGTTTAAACGGAGGCACTGCCGCTGCTGTGCAGCGGGTGAAAGGGCAGGGGTGGAAAGCTACTCTGTAACCTGGGAAAGAGATGGTAAAGGAATAGATAGAGGGCAGTGCGGGGAGAGCCAAGGGTGAAGGCCAAGTTTCTATCTCTACCAGCTAGAACGACTTCATGCGGAGGGTCTCAGAAGGCTTAATCAGAGGCAGAGGCTGATTAGTTACTGCCATTTCCGTTCACTATTCTGTTGGTAAAGGACTACTGAAAACCAGTGCTTTTTGAAGGTTATGTTCATGGCCTTTTGTTTTGGAGGGGTTGAATTGTTAGATGCTTAAATATTTTCTCTTTTTTAAATTTTGTAAAATGCTTTCTGTTTTTGCCTCATCTAATGGCATTTTCAAGTACTTTTCATCGGACATTGTGAAAATTTAGAAATTTACAAGTTTGTATTTTTAATAACATTTGTTCTTGGCTCTTTGGAATTTTTCAAATCTATAAAAAATTAAAAGTAAAATTATATTCCCTTCATCTAAATTCAGCAGTTAACATTTTTGACATTTGCTTTAGGAAATATGTTTGTTTTTGGTTTTTTGTTGTTGTTGTTGGTGGTGGTTTGGTTTGATTTTGTGTTTTCAGCCAAACCATTTGTCAGTAAGTTGTAGACATCAAGAACACCCATGTGATTATCTAATATAAAGTCCATATTCATATTTTATCCTTTTGTTCCCTTCTCCTCCAGGATCCAGTCCAGGATCCCCCATTTTGTTGTTGTGACTCTTGCATCCTTCAATATGTATGAGTCTCCTGACCTTTACTTTCATTTTTTATGGCATTGACGTTTTTAAGGAGATTCCATGCCTGTTGTATTATAGAACGTCCCACAGTCTGGATTTGTCTGATCATTTCCTTATGATTAGATTCCAGTGAAATGATGCAGATTTACTTCTACCTTTTAAAGACTTAAAAATATAAACATAGGAATAGTGAGGGGTTTACAGTCTTCTGTAAACATCACTTCCAGTTACTACCAAGTGGTAGCAAGGGAGGGGGCTAATCTTGACAATGTCCTAAGTTTATTTTATACAGCATTTATTTTGTGTGAGAGATACCATTTTAGCAAAATGGATTTCTTTTATCTCGCTACTATCTTTCATAATAACTTTCTTCCTTTTTTAGCTACAAGGCTTTGGCAGACCAAATGTATACCATGCTGCTATTGTCATCTTCCTAGAATTCTTTTCGTGGGGCTTCTTGACAACTCCAATGTTAATTGTAAGTATTGCTGAACAGGTCCTTGTTTATGAAAGCAAAACATAGGTTCTTAAGCATGTATATCCAGGGCCAAATGTTTAGGGATGTGTTTGAGAGACTCTCTTGATAGCGATTTGAAACAGCTTCTTCCACTGGGTTGTTTCCACTGTGTACACAGACTGTGAACTACCTGAGCAGCAAAACGCCTGGGCTGCACTTTAAGTATTCTTGGGTAGCAGGGTCCTCCCACTGACCCAGAATCTTGGAAGTGCTGTGAGTGAACTGTAGGTATTTAGGAATATGCACTAGGGGAAGTTATTGCAAAGTTTTGTTGAACTTTGTAACTTACTTTGTGTGGATGTAATGGCCTTTGACCAAGAACATAGTAAATAGATTGGTAAGTATCTTGTAACAGTGAGAGTGATCATTGTTAAGAATGTTTAGATTTCCAGATTTGGTAGCTGACTTACCTATAGCCACTTTTTGCTGAGGCTGCACTGAATTTCTTAGCAAGAACCTCGATGTTTGATATATGTTGTGGTTAGAGGAAGGGAGATGTGTAAGAAATGATTGGCATGTAGATTTTGGGTGCTTAATTACTATTTTATTTTGTTTTTTAAAATATTTTATTTATTTGAATGAGAAAGTGCATCTGTACATGCTACACAAGCAGGTGGAGGAGCAGAGGGAAAGAGAGAATTCCAAGCAAATTCTATGCTGAGGACAGCGCCCCAGACAGGGCTCAATTTCAGGACCTTGAGATCACAACCTGAGCCAAAATCAAGAGTCAGACACTTACTCGACTGAGCCACCCAGGCACACCCCAATCACTAACAATTGTACTAAAGATATTTTTAAATGGAAGAAAAGGATACTTTTTATATTTCAGTTGTCTTAAATTGTTCTTTAAAAATCATGGGTGGTTAACTCTTCCCAATCACCATGTTGCCATGCCAGAGAATCCCTTTGGATACAGATGAACTTTGTTCCAAAATTAGCTTTAGAAAATAGGGTACTTTAAAGAGGCTGTTAGCCTCACATTAGATTTCGCTATTTTTATTCTTCTGGTGCATTAAAAATGAAATTTGATTAATTAAAATGACAGCTTGAATGGAATAGTCAAAAGATTGCCTGTGTTTTTAAACCTCTGTTTTATTCTTTCTCATTACACTACCTTTTCCTTCCTAATGCTTTACTACAGAAGATAACTGGTTATTAGTTAGTGGGGTAAGTGGTCCCCATTTTAAGTTGACAAGCCTGCTATGTTCACCACTGTTTGGACTGCCTATGACACACTAAGTGCTGAGGAGATATTTTCTTTGAATAATAGGAATATGCATTGTAGGCTCACATGTGTGTCCTTGAGGGAATTCTTTGAGATGTATTTTCAGTATGAGTATAGACATACCAGGCTATTTATTGTAAGGAAATAAGTTATTTAATTTTTAGTCTTAGTTCTCTGACTCTGTCCATGTCCATCCCCCATGTCTATTCCCCTCACACCCCTGCCCCCGATTATGTGTTAAGCGTCCTTTTAAAAATATATATATATATATATATATATGTCTATTTATTTATTTATTTTTTATTTTGACAGAGAGAAGGATATCACAAGCAGGCAGAGAGAGAGAGGGAAACAGGCTCCTTGCTGAGCAGAGAGCCCAGGCAGGCCTCGATCCCAGGACCCTGTGAACATGACCTGAGCCGAAGGCAGAGGCTTAACCCACTGAGCCACCCAGGTGCCCTGTTAAGCGTTTAAATAGTATTTTTCTAAGGCAACCAGAAATCTCCTATAGTGGTTCAGCAGGTTTCTCAATATGGAGTTAATCCTATAATCATGCTCTGGTAAGAATTCAAAGTGAAGTGAAGAACAACTTAATGTTTTTGAGGCCTTGTTAGAAATTCTAAAACCACTTTCCAGACAGTTAAAATCGTTGGGGACCTTTTTGGCCCTAGACCAGATTGTCAGATCTCTTTTAGTTTTAATTAATTAATTAATTTTCATATACATCCAAAGACTGATACTGCCCAATGCAGATAATTTTCCTAGGGATTCTTTGTCCTCATTAGACCCTCGAATGCAGCCTTAGAAACCAAATAAAATGCTGCTTTATTTCCTCTTTGCAGTTTCTGAGCAGTTTTGCTGCTTGCAAAGATTTGGTTAAAATAAACGTGTGAGGAGTACAGGGTTGCTGGCATCACTCTGACACACTATATTGTCATAGAAGAAGTGTTGCTGAGTTAAGAGGTGGGTTCTTTCTCTTTTTTTTGTCTGAGCTCTTGGTGTTGCTAAATTAAGCTAAATGTCCTTTACTGTACTATCTCACTTAGCCTTTACACTATAATTTGCTACCTCTGTTTCTTTTCTGGTGGGTGTAGTCCCTTCCTAAAATATGGGAAGAGTCCCATATTTTAAAGAAAAAAGATTATCTCTGGCATATCCCCTCTACTTTCTCCCTTTTCTGGTTGGACAGAGAACTGATAATGTTAGTTTTTTTGATAAGGAAAGGATAAAATTAGGGTTTTTTTCATTACAGCAGGAGTTCATTTATCATCGTCTTTTATGTTGGGGTTTACTATTGTCATATAAGTAGTTCTTGGCATCCTGCATCTATCATCCACTTTGGTGTAACTATTAGACTGATGGTTCATGTGTGGGTTTTTTCCATGCTATAACTAGTGGACAGCACTCTGTCCTGTTCCCTTCGGGTGAGAAAAACAGCCTGATAAGGATTTGGAGATACAGAACAGTACCTTCATATTCATATGTTGTCCAGTCTGACAGTCCGTCCTAGTACTCAGTAGAAGTGGTCTGTTTGAAGTAGTATATGGAATTGGAGACTTTCCAAGATGGCGGAGAAGTGGGAGACCTTAGTTTTGTCTGGTCCCAGGAATTCAGCTAGATTGCTGTCAAATCATTCTGAATACCTGTGAACTCATCCTGAGATCTAAGAAAAGAATTGCTCCAGTTCTACAAATAAAAAAGTGATCACATTCTGCAAGAATGACAAGACGGAAAAGCTCACCTCAAAAAAGAAAAAGAGACAGTACTGACAGCCAGAGACCTAATCAGTATGGATATAAGTAAGATGTCCGAACTAGAATGTGGAATAATGATTATAGAGATACTAGCTGGCTCGAAAAAAGCCTAGAAGATGCTAAAGAATCCCTCTCTGGAGAAAGGAAAGAACTAACATCTAATCAAGGTGAAATAAAAAAGGCTATTAATGAGATGCAATAAAAAATTGGTAGCGGGGTGCCTGTGCCTCAGTGGGTTAAGCCACTCCCCTCGGCTCACGTCATGGTCTCGGGGTCCTGGGATCGAGCCCCGAATTGGGCTCTCTGCTCGGCGGGGAGCCTGCTTCCTCCTCTCTCTCTGCCTGCCTCTCTGCCTGCTTGTGATCTCCATCTGTCAAATAAATAAATAAAATCTTTTAAAAAAATGGTGGCTCTAACTGCTGGGTTAAATGAGGCTGATGGCTGCCATTCCCATTGGAAATATGGACTTTAGCCCTGCTTATAGTCCTCCCTATCCCATTGCTGCTTTTCTAAGTAGGTCTTAGTTCGCATTCCAGGGGTTGGGGCTGTTACACAGCCAGGGTGCCAAGACTGGTGGCAGGTTCCCAGTCAGCCCCTGAATGCTTGGTGCTTAGCTGGCCAGGGTATTCATGGGGATGGGTAAGGTTTAATTTTCTATTATGCTGGTACACAAAATGATTTGTGTTTTTACCCTGTGTCTAGTGATTTTGATAAATTCAGTTACTAATCCTAAATGTTCATCAGCAGGTTTTTACATACACATTCATATATTTTGTGAATGACAGTTTTTAGCTCCTCCCAGTCCTTTTTTATTTTTCTTATTGCACTGCTGGGACATCCAGTACAGTGTTGGCTAGAAGCAGTCACTGTAGGCATCCTTATTTCATAGATGACCTCTGGTGGAAAGTGATCTGAAATTTAAAATTCACCACTAAGCATGTTATTTGCTATAGAATTGTTTTTGCCGATATTCTTTTTCAGAGAAAGGAAGTTCACTTCTTCCTGTTTCACTTATAGTTATCCTAAATAGGTATTAAATTTTATCAAATGAATTTACTGCATACAACCAGATAACAACTAGATTTTTCCATTATTTGAGTAATGTGGTCAATTATATTGATTTTTTTTAAAAAAGATTTTGTTTATTTATTTGACAGACACAGATCATGTAGGCAGAGAGGTAGGCAGAGAGAAAGGGGTAATCAGGCTACCTGCTGAGCAGAGAGCCTGATGCGGGGCTCGATCCCAGGACCCCGGGATCATGACCTGAGCCGAAGGCAGAGGCTTTAACCCACTGAGCCACCCAGGTGCCCCATATTGATTATTTTTTTTTATTAAAAGATTTTACTTATTAGAGCTTGAAAAAGAAAGATTACAGGAAGGGGCGGGTAGAGGGAGAAGCAGACTTCTCCCGCTGAGCAGGGAGCCCAATGCTGAACCTGATCCCAGGAGTCTGGGTTCATGACCCAAACTGAAAGCAGACGCCTGACTAACTGAGCCACCCAGGTGCCTGGTTATACTGATTTTTGAATATTAGCCCACCCTTGCATAAATCCCACTCAGTTTTGACATATATTTATAACTGGAAGCTTGTCCTTTGCTCCCCTTCACCCATTTCATCCTCCATCCTCTCCCTCTGGCAACCATTAGTCTATTCTCTGTATCTGTGAGCTTGTTTGTTTTATTTGCTTCCACGTATTAATGAGATAATACAATATTTGTCTTTCTCTCTTTGACTTATTTCTCTTAGCAAAATGCCCTCAGGGTCCATTGATGTCTCAAGTGGCAGAATTTCCTTTTTTAAGGCTGAATGATACTAGTGTGTGTGTGTGTGTGTGTGTGTGTGTGTGTGTGTGACAATTTCTTTTATTTTTAAAAATTTTATTTATTTAGGGATGCCTGGGTGGCTCAGTTGGTTAAGCAGCTGCCTTCGGCTCAGGTCATGATCCCAGCATCCTGGGATCGAGTCCCACATTGGGCTCCTTGCTTGGCAGGGAGCCTGCTTCTCCCTCTGCCTCTGCCTGCCACTCTGTCTGCCTGTGCTTGCTCTCGCTTCTCTCCCTATGACAAATAAATAAATAAAATCTTTTAAAAAATAATATTTATTTATTTGACAGAGAGACAGCGGGAGAGGAAATATAAGCAGGAGAAGTGGGAGAGGGAGAAGCAGGCTTCCCACTGAGCAGGGAGCCTGACGTGAGTCTTGATCCTAGGATCATGACCTGAGCCAAAGGCAGATGACTGAGCCATCCAGGCGCCCCTTATTTTTTATTTATTTTATTTATTTATTTTTTAAAAGATTTTGTTTATTTATTTGACAGACAGATCACAAGTAGGCAGAGAGGCAGGCAGACAGAGAGGAGGAAGCAGGATTCCCGCTGAGCAGAGAGCCTGATGCGGGACTTGATCCCAGGACCCTGAGATCATGATCTGAGAGGAAGGCAGAGGCTTTAACCCACTGAGCCACCCAGGCGCCCCTTATTTTTTATTTTTAATTGAAGTACAGGATAATGCTAGTTTCAGGTATACAATATACTAATTTGATAGTTCTGTGCATTACAAGGTGCTCACCATAATAAATACTTACCATCTGTCACCATACAAAGTTATTGCAATCTTAATCACTATATTTCCTGTGCTCATAAGCTATTGTAAGTATATTGTCTTAATTTCTAAATATTTGGGGACTTTTCTAAATTGTATTATCAGAAATCATATTATGAATTATTTTAGTTCTTTGAAATTTATTGAAGCCTGTTTGGTATACTCATATAGGTTTAATTCTGGTAAATTTTCCATGTGATCTGCAAAGAATTAAATATTCCCTGGAGTAGTATTCTCTACAGGGTAAGTATGTTAAATTTGTTAATTTTGTTTTATGTCTTTTGTATATTCACTGGGATCATTTGTCTACCTGTTCTGGCATCTTGGAAGAGAGATGTATTTCTCTCCTACTTTTTACATTGTTGTGCAGCTAAATTCTGTATTTTTTTTAAACACTGCAGTACATTGTAATATTTTGTACAGTCATTATTTATCCTGGAGTTACACATTCTGATGTTCTTCCTTTTTCTGTATTTCTGTGCTTTTTCCAGTAATCAGTTCTTGAAGACTTTTTTTTTTTTTTTTACCGGTTTTGCTTTGGTGCAGGACCCTGTGCCCCACATTATTTTTAATATATGTAGCATTTTTTAAAATCTCTTGGAGGACACTTACACTTATTTTAAAACTTTCTTCTGTTTCCTATCATAGTTTGGTTATTTGGCAGTAGGGTAGATTGTCTTTTCCTATTTGTGCCTTTTAATGATTTTTAGATTAGTTATTGAATTTTATACATGCTTATATTTACAGATGAGGAGGTATATCAGAGATTGTGAAAACAAGTATCTTCTGGGGCCAGGCAAGTAATGTAAATGTCAGAAGTGGGGTGTAATACGTGCTACTCTGGCCACAGCAGCCAGTGTCTGCTTACTCAGCTAATCAGTGATGTAGCACTTCAAGCCCCATGTTTTCAAATCTTCTGACTTCTTGTGACATGCTAGAAAATCATATGGTATACGACTTTTTCCTGAAATTTACACACTGACAGTTACTGCACTTTAGGAAACACAAAGACAAATCAGAAAGAATATAAGCTTGCGAGTTTGCCACCTGTGCCCTAGACACCTGTGGTAGTTGGAGTATTGTTCTCCAGCCCAGGTGGAAGGCCCTGTTCCTCAGAACTGAATGCAGGCATTGCTTGTAGGAGCTCCTGATTTCTGACAGTGTGGTTGTTCAGAGAGCCTTCTATAACGAAGTAGTTTATTATGTGATCGTAGGGCTTTTTGCTACTCTTGGCAGACCTAAGGGACCTGGGGCATTATTATTTTTTAATCCTACCCATTTGGTTCTGCAGGTAACCCATTTGGTAGTCTCAGTTCAGAGAACTCTGCTGTTTGATTCTTTTTTTTTTTTTTTTAAGATTTTTATTTATTTATTTATTTGACAGACAGAGATCACAAGTAGACAGAGAGGCAGGCAGAGAGAGAGAAAGAGGAGGAAGCAGGCTCCCTGCCGAGCAGAGAGACCGACGAGGGACTCGATCCCAGGACTCCGAGATCATGACCCGAGCCGAAGGCAGTGGCTTAACCCACTGAGCCACCCAGGCGCCCCTGCTGTTGGATTCTTATGTTGGGCTCTCATAGGGAGCATTGCAGCTTTGAAAGCAAGATACAGGAACTCATTTTATAACCTTTTAAAAACCTGTTGAACTATGCCTGTTTTTCCTCCTCCTCCAATTCTGGGTCTTGTTTTTGTCTTGTTTTTTTTTTTTTTTTTTTTTTTCCTGGACTCTGGAAAATTTATGTTTTCAAAGATCTTTTTTTCCCTCCCACCCTCACATGTTATTGTTACTTGAGCTCTTTCAGAGTTTCCTGTCTGCTGTGTGTCATCCACTATTCCTAGCTTCCCAGGAATACTGTAAATGTAGTTTCCTAGAAGTGGAATTTTAGATAAAAGTGCAGAATTACAGCTGTGTGTATATAATGTGTAAGCAAATACATACATACATACATATATGTCTCCGTGCTTACATACATTCAGTTATTTGCTTCATTGTACCAGAAGTCAGTTCAACCCTCTAAACTTGCAGTTATTAGGAAATACCATTATAGAGGTGCCTGGGTGGCTCAGGTCATTATCCCAGGGTCCTGGGATTGAGCCCCACCTCAGGCTCCCTGCTTAGTGGGGAGTCTGCTTCTCCCTCTCCCTCTGCTGCTTCCCGTTTCTGCTTTCTTTCTGTCAAGTAAATAAATAAAATCATTTAAAAAACCATTATATTTAATGCTTCCAATAGTCTTGAAGAATAAAGGCAATTTCCTCCTTAAGTTTTATTTTATATAGGAAGAAGTTAAAAATGAAAGCTTTGATTTTATCAGAAATGTTTAATATAATTTTTATTGTTAGATTTAATTTATTATGATAACAGTTAGTCTTTTGTAGTTAAATTATATACTGTATTTATTTTTTTTAATTTATCATAAAATGGGTAGAGTATTACCTTTTTTTAAAGATTTTATTTATTTATTTGACAGAGATCAGAAGCAGGCAGAGAGAAAGGGGGAAGCAGGCTTCCTGCTAAGCAGAGAGCCTGATGTGGGGCTCGATCCCAGGACCCTGAGATCATGACCCAAGCCGAAGGCAGAGGTTTTAACCCACTGAGCCATCCAGGTGACCCTCGTTTTTCCTTATAGCTGCTTTATTTTATGAAGGCTTATCTTATTTTTATTGACTTTTGTTTTACTTCCTTATCCAGTAAGATTTAACCGCTATCTTCTCCACTTTCCCTCCAATTAGAAAAAAGCAGAAGAGGTTTGAAAAGCACTGATTGAAAATTCTTAGAGGAACTTCCTGCGTCGTCTCTCACATAACCAGATACCCCATCAGATCTTTGTAGTTTACCCTTCAGCCCAATAAATGCATACTCCATTGTTCATATATGGATACGGTTTTGCCAAATTTAAGTGGCTGTGTTCTGTTTCTGCTGCGTCATCTGCACAAGTGAATGCATGTTCTGGTCCTTTTGAGTGTAGAGTTGTTTTAAGGGAAGTAGAGGACAGAGCTGGAGGCAGGGGAGGATCAACACTGGTGCAGCAAGCAGGAAGCCCTAGAGTTAGTGTGGTATTAACCGGCCCTTCCCCACCTTCTGTTTTGCTCTGGCAGAAACTGAGGAAGCCTGTGAGCAAGGGGAGTCTGAGGAATGTCTTTCTGCTCTCAGCCTCAGTTTGACAGAATATATAAGAATATATAAGGTTGTGAGGCAGTGGATACCCAGACCCAATGGCATGCTCAGGGACAGAGAAACATTTTTAAAAACACATTGACTTTCTTGTGTTTTGCTGTTTCACTGTATCACTGCATGTAACAAATGATACTGTGAAGTAGTTCTGATACTGATTTGGATCCTGTTTTCTTTAAAGAAAATTGTATATCTCTGTATCCTATGAAGTGTTATTTTTGAGATTTTTATGAGAACTTGAGATTTTTAACTTGAGCTATTTGCTTTCATTTATTTGCTTTCCTATTTTTCCAGTACAGATAGGTAGAGTTCAAATGCCACTAGCTGAGATGACAAACCTTTTCTAAACCTTAAGAATAATCTTGTTAGGAAAAAGGTTGGAAAAAATTTCTGTGAAATTATTTCATAGCATTCTGTGTGAACTTACTGAAGTCTTTCAGTATCTTCACCTAATCTAGGGCAGCAGTGTCAGCACAAATGAGGGAAGAAATGCAAATACTTTGTTTATTTACCTCCTTTATTCTAATGTCATTAAGTCTTCTAATACACAATGAAAAATAAAACCTACAGGACACATCATTTTGTTGTGTGCATCACTGTTTGTTTATATTCACCATTTTCTTTGCTGTTTATGTTGCATCTCAGATCTTACATCTGTATTATTTTCCTTCTTCTGGAAGTACATTATTTTATATCTCATTAGGTGGAGTCCGTAAGTTAGTAGACATACTGCTGTAAGTTTTGCTAGGTTAAAAATTGTGCTCAAAGTACATTTTAGCCAGGTATAGAATTGTAGGTTAGCATTTGTCTTTTCCCTGTTATGTTGATGATAGGATAGCATGCTTCTTTTCTGGGCTCCATTGTAACTGTTATGAAGACATTTTAACTGGAGCTCAATTGAAGGCAGTCTGTATCTCTTGCTGCATTTAGGATTTGTTATTGTTGTTGTTTTTGGTTTTCTGATTGTGAGGTTGGTTGGGTGTAAATCCTGAGGAACTTATTAAGATAAATTCAGCAGCATAAAGGAGAACAGTGTGATGAAGATGTCCCCGAGAAGTGATGTCAGCAAAATGCTTCACACTGAAGGAACTCACAGAGACGGTATTTCATAACACTGACAGCAAAAAGGACAAAACGTTGCAAGCTGATTGAAATTTAGAAAGGCATCTGACAGTTTGCCAGTGCACAGAAAATACTGACTGCACATCATATGTTATATGGCTTAGCAAGCACTGTTCACGTGACTCTTGATAAGTTTTTTATAAGGAAAAAAAACACTTTATTTCCTAAGGTTTGAGATTACAGTCTAAATAAATATTAACAAATTTTTTTCTTTACATTAGTTATTAAGATATTTATAACATACATTAAAAGATTACTTTAAAAAATGGACTCGGATGATTTGGGGTTAGCAAGTCTGAAATTTGTCGGGCAGGCTGAACTCAGGCAAGAGTTGATCCTATAGTCAGTCATAAGGCAGAACTCATTCTTCTCCTGGAAACCTCAGCTTTTGCTGTTAAGGCCATCAGCTAATTGGATGAGCCTCACCCCATATTGTTGAGGGTGATACCCTTTACTTTAAAACCAATGGCATCAAAATAACCTTCACAGGAACCCCCACACTACATTTGATGAAACAACTGGGTGCTATAGCCTAGCCAAGGTGACAGCATCACAGTAGTTGTAGCAATACTTTGTCAGAAATGTTACACCAGGGCGCCTGGGTGGCTCAGTGGGTTGAGCCACTGCCTTCGGCTCAGGTCATGATCTCAGGGTCCTGGGATCGAGTCCTGCCATCGGGCTCTCTGCTCAGCAGGGAGCCTGCTTCCCTCTCTACCTCTGCCTGCCTCTCTGTCTACTTGTGATCTCTCTTTGTCAAATAAATAAATAAAATCTTAAAAAAAATACAGATATGGGGGGGGGACAAGATGGCGGGGTACTAGGAAGAGGCGTCTTTTCAGCTGGTACCCCAAAGTGAGCTGATTACCTACCAAAGAACTCCGATCACCCATGAAATCAGCCTGAGATCAGAATTATACACGTCTGGATCTCTACAGGGGCAGAAGACGCCAGTGAGCAGGTAGCGCGGAATGGGAACGGCGGACTGATATCGGAAGATAAACAAAAGGGGGAGGGAGCCACCAGAGGCGACCGGTGGGAAAGTAATACCCCAATACGAGCGAGAGTGCCCTGCGTCTGGGGACCAGCATTAACTTGGAGACTGGTTGAAAGCACTCCAAAAGAGCAAAGGATCGCGGGGGCAAATTGTGGGAATCGGGGCGGCTAGGGACAGGGGCTTAAGTCCCCAGTCCCAGACGGCCTCCCAGGCGCAGAGGCAGAGAGAGTGTGGTGGAGAAACCAGCTCCTGGTCCCTAAGCCGCCAGCGCACCCCAGAGCGCGTGAGGGGATGGGAGCTGTGCCGGTCTGCAGAACGTGCGCTAGCCCTACCACAAAGCTTGAGATGCGCGCGCACGTCCCTCCAGCTCTCCTGGGTTTCTAAGGCCCGGGGGAGCTTCCTGACCTACGCCATTGTTTCAAAGTCTAAGCCGCGTGCGCGCGAAACTCTTCACCGGACAGAGGCGTGCAAAAGCCAGCCTGCGGCTTACGGACCAGCGCACTGTTCTCAGTGCCCCAGATGCGCGCCCGACCTACAGCCGCCTCTGAAAAGAGGTGCGCGCAAGCCAGGCACTCCCAGCCCAGGCCGGCGGCAAAATCTCAGTGTGCGATCGCTGCTTGGAACTTCTCTACGGTCAGGAGCTCCCAGACGGCCGCCACTGCCTTGGCTTTGGGGACGAGCAAAAGATCCTGCGCCCCCAGGGTCTGCAACTTGGAACCTGCTCTGCCAGCGGCCAAGGGGGAATTTATTCAGCTTCTGCACCCAGACTGAGGCTTCTCTCTGAGACGGAGATCAGAAAGTGTTCCAGGGTGCACCTTGACTGCACCAGAGTTGATACATCCAGCTACATCTGTTCAGTCTTCTCCCACCAAAATGACTAGGAGGAGGAATGCCCAACAGAAGAAAAATACAGAGGATGGACCTTCTGCAACAGAGCTAACGGCTATCAACATAGACAATATGTCGGAAAGAGAATTCAGGCTAACAATTGTCCAGGCAATAGCTAGGTTGGAGAAAGCCATGGATGACCAAACAGAATTGATTAGGGCCGAACTGAAAGTGACCAGACAGGATGTTCATAATGTTAGGGCGGAGCTTAAAGCTACCAGGGAGGAGGTCCACAATGCTCTCAATGAGTTCCAATCTAATCTAAACTCTCTCAAAGCTAGGGTAACTGAGACAGAAGATAGAATTAGTGATCTGGAAGACAAACAGATAGAGAGAAAGGATCAGGAGGAAGCCTGGAACAAACAGCTTAGATCCCACAAAAGCGGATTCAGGGAAATAAATGATGCCATGAAGCGTTCCAACGTCAGAATTATTGGAATTCCTGAAGGGGAGGAGAAAGAAAGAAATCTGGAAGATACCGTGGAACAAGTCCTTCATGAAAATTTTCCGAATCTCGCGAATGAAACCAGTTTTCATGTACTAGAGGCTGAACGGTCTCCACCCAAGATTATACACTCCAAAAAAAATCACGACACCTGACAGTCAAATTGAGAAATTATAATTGTAGGTATAATCTCTTGAAAGCCGCCAGGGCAAAGAGGCTCCTTACTTACAGAGGGAAGCCCATCAGAATAACGTCAGACCTGTCGACAGAGACCTGGCAAGCCAGAAGAGGCTGGCAAGATATATTCAGGGCACTAAATGAGAAGAACATGCAGCCAAGAATACTTGATCCAGCAAGACTGACATTCAAAATGGATGGAGAGATAAAGAGTTTCCAAGACCGGCAAGGCTTAAAAGACTATGCAACCACCAAGCCGACACTGCAGGAAATATTAAGGGGGGTTCTATAAAAGAGGAAAAATCCCAAGAATAGCATTGAACACAAATATAGAGACAGTCTACAGAAAGAAAGACTTCAAAGGTAACTCGATGTCAATAAAAACGTATCTATCAATAAACACTCTCAATGTGAATGGCCTAAATGCACCCATAAAACGGCACAGGGTTGCAGATTGGATAAAACGACAGGACCCATCCATATGCTGTCTACAAGAGACCCATTTTGAACCTAAAGATACACGCAGACTGAAAGTGAAGGGGTGGAGAAGCATCTTTCATGCCAATGGGACTCAAAAGAAGGCTGGGGTAGCGATTCTCATATCAGATAAATTAGACTTCAAACTAAAGACTGTAGTCAGAGATACAGAAGGACACTACCTAATCCTTAAAGGGACTATCCACCAAGATGATCTAACAATTGTAAATATCTATGCTCCCAATATGGGAGCAGCCAATTACTTAAGAAAACTGTTAATCAAGATAAAGAGTCATATTGATATGAATACACTAATCGTAGGAGACCTTAACACGCCTCTTTCAGAATTAGACAGATCATCGAAGCAGAAAATCAATAAAGAAACAAGAGCATTGAATGACACATTGGACCAGATGGACCTCATAGATATATACAGAACATTCCACCCTAAAACAGCAGAATACTCATTCTTCTCAAGTGCACACGGAACCTTCTCCAGAATAGACCACATACTGGGTCACAAATCAGGACTCAACCGATACCAAAAAACCACCTTGCTTAAGAATGCTTGGATCAACCAGGAGATCAAAGAAGAACTGAAACAATTCATGGAAACCAATGAGAATGAAGACACTTCGGTCCAAATCCTATGGGATACAGCAAAGGCGGTCCTAAGGGGAAAATATATAGCCATCCAAGCCTTGCTCAAAAAAATTGAAAAAACCAGAACACACCAGCTGTCTCTACACCTTAAAGAACTGGAGGATCAACAACAAATCAAACCAACTCCACACATAAGAAGGGAAATCATCAAGATTAGAGCTGAGATCAATGAGGGAGAAACCAGAGATACAGTAGAACGTATCAATGAAACTAGAAGCTGGTTTTTTGAAAGAATCAATAAGATCGATAAGCCACTGGCTACACTAATCCGAAAGAAAAGAGAGAAATCCCAAATTCATAAAATTATGAATGAAAAGGGAGAGATCACAACTAACGCCAAGGAAGTAGAAACAATCATCAGAAGTTATTACGAACAGTTATATGCCAATAAGCTTAGCAACCTAGATGAAATGGATGCATTCCTGGAAAAATATAAACTACCAAAATTGAACCAGGAAGAAATCGACAACCTGAATCGACCGATATCTAATAACGAGATTGAAGCAGTGATCAAAAACCTCCCAAAAAACAAGAGCCCAGGACCTGACGGATTCCCTGCGGAATTCTACCAAACCTTCCAAGAAGAAATAACACCTATTCTCCTGAAGCTGTTTCAAAAAATTGAAGCCTAAGGAAAGCTTCCAGACTCTTTCTATGAAGCCAGCATTACCCTGATGCCCAAACCAGGCAAGGACCCTACCAAAAAGGAGAATTTCAGACCAATATCACTGATGAATATGGATGCTAAGATTCTCAACAAGATCCTAGCCAACAGGATCCAACAGCACATTAAAAAGATTATCCACCATGATCAGGTGGGATTCATCCCTGGGCTACAAGGATGGTTCTACATTCGTAAATCAATCAATGTGATACAACAAATTAATATGAGAAGAGAGAAGAACCACACGGTCCTCTCAATTGATGCAGAAAAAGCATGTGACAAAATCCAACATCCGTTCCTGATTAAAACGCTTCAAAGTATAGGGATAGAGGGAACATTCCTGAACCTCATCAAATCTATCTATGAAAGACCCACAGCAAATATCATCCTCAATGGGAAAAAGCTTGCAGCCTTCCCATTGAGATCAGGAACAAGACAAGGATGCCCACTTTCACCACTCTTGTTCAACATAGTATTAGAAGTCCTAGCAACAGCGATCAGACAACAGAGAGAAATAAAAGGTATCCAAATTGGTAATGAAGAAGTCAAACTCTCTCTCTTTGCAGATGACATGATTCTTTATATGGAAAACCCAAAAGACTCCACCCCCAAACTACTAGAACTCATACAGCAATTCAGCAACGTGGCAGCATACAAAGTCAATGTGAAGAAATCAGTGGCTTTCTTATACACTAACAATGAAAATACAGAAAGGGAAATTAGAGAATCGATTCCATTTACTATAGCACCAAGAACCATCAGATACCTGGGAATAAACCTAACTAAAGAGGTAAAGGATCTGTACTTGAGGAACTACAGAACACTCATGAAAGAAATTGAAGAAGACACAAAATGATGGAAGACCATTCCATGCTCTTGGATCGGAAGAATAAACATTGTCAAAATGTCTATACTGCCTAGAGCAATCTATACTTTTAATGCCATTCCGATCAAAATTCCACCGGCATTCTTCAAAGAGCTGGAGCAAATAATCCAAAAATTTGTATGGAATCAGAAGAGACCCCGAATCGCTAAGGAAATGTGGCAAAACAAAAATAAAGCTGGCGGCATCACCTTACCTGATTTCAAGCTTTATTACAAAGCTGTGATCACCAAGACAGCATGGTACTGGCATAAAAACAGACACATAGACCAGTGGAACAGAGTAGAGAGCCCTGATATGGACCCTCAACTCTATGGTCAATTAATCTTCGACAAAACAGGAAAAAATATACAGTGGAAAAAAGACAGTCTCTTCAATAAATGGTGCTGGGAAAACTGGACAGCTATATGTAGAAGAATGAAACTCGACCATTCTCTTACACCGTACACAAAGATCAACTCAAAATGGATAAAAGACCTCAACGTGAGACAGGAATCCATCAGAATCTTAGAGGAGAACATAGGCAGAAATCTCTTTGATATCAGCCACAGCAACTTCTTTCAAGATACGTCTCCAAAGGCAAAGGAAACAAAAGCGAAAATAAACTTCTGGGACTTCATCAAAAACAAAAGCTTCTGCACAGCAAAGGAAACAGTCAACAAAACAAAGAGGCAACCCACGGAATGGGAGAAGATATTTGCAAATTACAGTACAGACAAAAGGTTGAGATCCAGGATCTATAATGAACTCCTCAAACTCAACCCACACGAAACAGACAAACACATCAAAAAATGGGCAGAAGATATGAAGAGACACTTCTCCAATCAAGACATACAAATGGCTATCAGACACATGAAAAAATGCTCATCATCATTAGCCCTCAGGGAGATTCAAATTAAAACCACATTGAGATATCACCTTACACCAGTTAGAATGGACAAAATTAACAAAACAGGAAAGAACAAGTGTTGGAGAGGATGTGAAGAAAGGGGAATCCTCTTCCACTGTTGGTGGGAATGCAAGTTGGTGCAGCCTCTTTGGAGAACAGTGTGGAGATTCCTCAAGAAATTAAAAATAGAGCTTCCCTACGATCCTGCAATTGCACTCCTGGGCATTTACCCCAAAGATACAGATTTCGTGAAAAGAAGGGCCATCTGTACGCCAATGTTTATAGCAGCAATGGCCACAGTCGCCAAACTATGGAAAGAACCAAGATGCCCTTCAACGGATGAATGGATAAGGAAGATGTGGTCCATATACACTATGGAGTATTATGCCTCCATCAGAAAGATTGAATACCCAACTTTTGTAGCAACATGGACGGGACTGGAAGAGATTATGCTGAGTGAAATCAGTCAAGCAGAGAGAGTCAATTATCATATGGTTTCACTCATTTGTGGAGCATAACCAATAGCATGGAGGACAAGGGGCGTTAGAGAGGAGTAGGGAATTTGGGTAAATTGGAAGGGGAGGTGAACCATGAAAGACTATGGACTCTGAAAAACAGTCTGAGGGGTTTGAAGTGGCGGGGGGGTGGGAGGTTGGGGTACCAGGTGGTGGGTATTAGAGAGGGCACGGCTTGCATGGAGCACTGGGTGTGGTGAAAAAATAATGAATACTATTTTTCTGAAAATAAATAAATTGGAGAAAAAATAAGATGAGAAATAAATACAGATTTTAAAAAAATGTTATACCTGACTGAGAGCCAGGTGTGACTTGGCAGGTGAAGTCTCGTTGTGACTGCTGGTTGATAGCAGCAGATGGACTGACTCTAATCATTTTCAACATAAAAACCAATTGGTCTTATAACCTGACGTCTGCCTTGTAAATTGTTGAAACTTTTTTCTTCAGCAGCTATGTTTTATATTTATGGCAAAAGTACACATATCAGTGTCCCAGACTCAGCAGGTCATGTGTCCAGGGTTTCATGCCTAGAGTGATCAGTATGAAGAGGGTGGTGCTAAAGCAGGAAGTGATGATCAGGTCTAGCTTCGACATCACAGTGAAGGCTAGGGAAAGGGGAAAAAGTAGAAGGCCCAGCAGGCCAGTTAATGGGGTGGCCACATGGGTTCACATGCAGATGTGCTGCTTCTCAGTCTAGACTTGCCCATCAACTTTGATTAAAGAAATGGCAAGTAGATCCTCTGCCAGGATGCTCTTCCAGGGATATTTAATATGTCAAGTTTCTGCACTGCCCGGAGCTGCTGCTCATCTGTCTCATTCTGCTATTTAAATGAATTAAATCAGCAGTAGTATCTTAGCATAAGTAAACACGGAAACTTTTTATTTTTTTTTTTTAGGTTTATTTATTTGAGAGAGGGAGTGCGCACAAGTGAGGGTAGGGGCAAAGGGAGAGAGAGAATCTCAAGCAGACTCCCTGCCACGGGGCTCCATCTTACAACCCTGAGATCACTACCTGAGCCAAAACTGAGTCAGATGCTTAACTGACTGAGTTACCCAGGTGCCTCTCAGTTGATGTTTTTAAGAATTAAAGAGTCAAAAACCAGATATCTTTAAAGTTCCCTCACACTACTCTTTGATATTCGTAGGTACAGATTGGTTTCCCTACACACACACACACACACACACACACACACACAGAATAATTCTTAATTTGGACAAAAATTTAAATATTATCCTTTTTATTATCTGCAAATACAATTGTCAGACAACCTACTTGAGAAATGACTTCATGTTTTAAGTACAGTCTTTTCATGGTAGACTGCTAATTCATCCATTTAATAAATTAGGTGTGGAGCGCCCAGGTGGCACAGTCAGTGAAGCATTCCACTCTTGGTTTCAGCTCAAGTCATGATCTCATAGGTGGGGGACAGAGCCCTGCATCAGCCTCCACACTCAGCATAGAGCCTGCCTGGGATCCTCTGTCCTTCCTGTTTGTGTGCTTTCTCCCCCCAACCCCCAACCCCCAAAATAAATAAATCTTTAAAATAAAATAAATAAAATAAACATAAGAGTACCCACAAGTGGGAAAGACGTGTGCTTTAGGTTGGAGACCCTGAAATGTTAACAGATTAAGAATTGGTTTGAATTGTGGACTTATGGGTTGGGACTCGGGTTCTGGAGCCACCTCACATCTGAGCCAAAACCTGCCTCTGCTGCTTACGAGCCTCAGGCTAGCTGCTTACCCTGATAGCGCCAAGTCACAGCGTCAGGACATGTGTGTGGAAGTTGTGGAAGAGTCTGGCATATGTGGATCCTAGCTGTTACTGTTACTACTTTAGAACATACACTGAGCTTTCCTGGAGTCAGGATTTGAAGTAGGGACCTACTACTTGTAAGTAGGAAAAGTCAACTTATATTTTAATTAAAACAATTTCACTTTCATCTGCTTTTTATTTCTTCTTTCTTTTAGTGACTCTTTCCTACTTTGCTCCTTTACCTCAGAACAAAACAACACGCCCTAGCCTTCCTGCCCATATCATTATTTCCTTGAAGGCTCTGGCACCAACGGTTCTTTGACCCTTCTCCAGGTTGCAGTTTCACTTTTCCAAACTTTAATCGAATTAAAATCACTTTATGTGTCACATTTCTCATTTGCCCTCTTGCATTAATTGACGTGTACCCTCTGAAGGGAAGCTCTTTACAGTGCGGGGTCTCAGTGGGCCCTAAGTCAGAGAGGTAACTCTGTGTTAATACTGTTTTTGCGTGAAAATATTTGTTCTAGTCAATTACACAAATAAAAACACAGTTCCATTGGTGTATGATTTTCTCTGATCTTTTAAGAAATGAGAAATTGAACAAATCTAAAATTGATCTAGAATCTAGAAAATGAACAAATCTAATTTGGGGGTAACAAGTCTACATGTTGCAAGTTCCTCATAGCTTATTAAAGAATACTGAAAATTTGTCATAGTATGTGAACCTTTTCAAGGAAAATTGAAAATTTTCAGAAGTAGTTAAATGACTTTGTACTCTATTCTGTGAAGCCATTGCTCCCTCAAATTCATTTGTAAAGTTAATTATACTATATGAAAGAAAACAAAAAATAATTCTTAGGTTTAAAAATACTGACCCAACTCTTTCAGTCAAATATTTGCCAACTGCATATGTTAAGGAAAACTTATGCTTAAAACTTTTATGATGGCTATATGAAGTGTAAAATTCATGTGTGTTTGCTTCAGGTAAGTTTTATTTGTCATTCTATGTATGCTTTAAAATGTTACTTGGAAAAAAAGTGTTACTTGTGTAATTGCATTTAATTGAACGATAAACTCTAATTAGAGCCGAAAAGTCATGTCAGAAATACTGGCCAAGGCACCCGAGTGGCTTACGTTGGTTAAGTGTTTGCCTTTGGCTCGGGTCATGCTCCCGGGGTCCTGCTCAGTGAGGAGCCTGCTTCTCCCTACCTCTGCTGCTTCTCCAGCTTGTACCCCCCCTCTTTCCCTCTGTCAAGTAAGTAAAATAAAATCTTTATTTTATTTATTTGACAGAGATCACAAGTAGGCAGAGAGGCAGGCAGAGAGAGAGGAGGAAGCAGGCTCCCCGCTGAGCAGAGATATGGGGCTCGATCCCAGGACCCAGAGATCATGACCGGAGCTGAAGGCAGAGGCTTTAACCCACTGAGCCACCCAGGCGCCCCAGTTAAAATAAAATCTTAAAAAAAAAAAGAAAAAAAATACTGGCTAATTAATTATGCCACCGTACACACCCACGTCTGCCGGGAAGTTAACTAACTGTAGCGAATGTGTGAGCCGTTGGTGAATTTTGCCGTCTGCACCCAGACTCCTACACACTGTGTTGCATCTCGTACTGGTTGGGCTGGGACAGCATAGTACTCACTGGTCCTCATTATGTTTGGATTTCATGTTTGCAAATCTACCTACTCAGTGAGTTTATCTGTGACCCCAGATCAGCACAGTGCTTCCGTGGTCATTCATGCCCCCGTGGGTGAGGGGGAGTGTCAGGTACCAGCCCCTCATTTCTAGCTGAGTTTGAATTTGTGTCTGTTTGCGGTTTTACTCTGTACCAGTGTCCTTGTGGTCCATTTAGTGCTACGTTTTTTGCATCTTCGTGTCTTTTGTTGGTGATTTGGCTATTTAAAATGTACCCAAGGGTAGTGCAGCAATGCTGACTAGTATCTTTAAGCATGGGAGGTTGTGATGTGCCTTAGGGAGAATATACTGTCAGATGAGCCTCATTGAAGGCACGAGTCATGGTGCTGTCGATTTAGAGTTCGGTGTTCAGCAGTCAACAATGTATATTAAGGATAGTGTCTTTAAAGAGAAACACACATATATCATGGTTGTGTATTGATCAGTTAATGGAATTAGGTGACCATAGCCTTACAGGAAGCTAAGGAGCATTGGCTCCACATTCTCTAGTTCAGTGTTTCTCACAACCTTATAGAACATAACCGCTGTGGGTAATGAGAATCAGTGGTATTTCTGATCAAGAAAAGGGGTCTGAGGTCTGTCCGGTGTTAACTTTTTAAACATTTTGTTCTCATTTGCAGATTCTGTCAGGGTACAAATACCCTCATTCTGTTGCTCTCACAATGTGGCCTGATAGCATCTGGCGCCAGGTCGGGTAGTAAAGACATCACTCTGGCATAGGAAAAGTGATTTTTAGAAATTCATGTTTTCCAAAGAGCCAAGTACAGTTGACCTTGAACAACCCAGGTTTGAATTTCATGGGTTCACTTGCAGACTGTTTTTTTCTTTTGGCTGTCATATATTTTTGGTTATGATCTTTCTAACATTTTCTTTTCGTTAGCTTACTTTAAGAATACAGTATGTAATACATAAAATATACCAATAATATACAAAATACCATTGATCAACTGTTTACATTATTGATAAAGCTTCTGTTCAACAGTTTAATTTGGGGGAAGTAAAAAATTTTGTGTGGGGTTGTTTTTTAAAGATTTTAATTATTTGAGAGAGTACACAAGCAGAGGAAGAGGGAGAAGCAGACTCCCCCACTGAGAAGGGAGCCAGACATGGGGCCCGATCCTAGGACCCTGGGATCATGACCTGAGGTGAAGGCAGACATCTAACGACTGAGCCACCCAGGTGCCCCCATATGTGGATTTTTGACCACATGATGTAGAGGGTGTTGGTGCCCCAAAGGGTGTTCTTCAGGGGTCAGCTGCATGAGATTGTATGTTAGAATCTTAATTAAAAAGGTGGTCCTGTGCCTGGGTGCCTCAGTTGGTTTAGCAACTTCCTTCAGCTCAGGTTATGATCCTTGAGTCCTGGGATGGAGTCCCGCATTGGCCTCCCAGCTCCACGGGGAGTCTGCTTCTCCTTCTGACCTCCCTTCTCATGCTCTCTCTCTCATGCGCTCAAATAAATAAATAAAATCTTTTAAAAAGGGGGGGTAGGTTGTCCCAGAAGATGTTTTCAGTATCTATTACTGTTACTAAGAATTTGATTAAAATAATATTTTTAATGGATAAATTACCATTTAAAATCCATAATCTGGAAGACAGCATTTTTTTCTGTAAAAACTGTGTTACTTTACATATTTCTTTAATGTTTTGCCTTTTGAAAAGATTTTATTTATTTACTTTTCAAAGAGAGAGGGAGAGAGAGCACAAGCAGGGGAGTGGCAGACAGAGGGAGAAGCAGGCTCCCCACTGAACAAGGAGCCTGATGTGGGACTCAATCCCAGGACCCTGAGATCATGACCTGAGCCAAAGGCAGACGCTTAAGGGACTGAGCCACCCAGCCATCCCGCCTTCTCATTTTTTTGTTTAAAAATGGCATCTTTTAAAACATTGTGTGAAGTCTCAACTGTGGGAAGTGTATGCAGGCAGAGCAAAGTCCCATTGGCACAAAGGAAAATGGCATATCAGAAAACTAAGAAGTACTACATATAGCCAAAGCACAGAATGTGCGTTAGGTGCCGGATTTTGGAGGGTACTGTGTGTATGTAGTGCTGAGCAATTTCAGATACAGAGCAGCAGGAAGTATAATGAACACCCATGTACTTACCACCCAGTTTCATTATTTACCAACATTTTCCTACTCTTGTCTCCTCTGTCTCAGTTTTCCCCTACTTATTTTTTTTATAAAAGCAGTTCAGAAACTCATTATTTCACCCATAAGTACCCACTGAAAAATTTTAATCTGTGCACAGTGGAGGCTATGGCAGGGTTTTAAAGATTTTTTATTATTATTTTAGAGCGAGTATGAATGAGGGGGAGGAGCAGAGAGGGAAGAGGGAGAGACTCTAACGCAGTCCCTGCACTAAGTTCAGAGCCCGATGCAGGGCCCAGTCTCATGATTCCAACAAGACCCGAACTGAAACCAACAGTCGGACGCTTAAGTGAATGAGCCACCCAGGTGCCCCAAGACCACCCAAGACCAGGGTTTAAAGAAGGGATTGAATGGATGTTTGCAGCTCATAAGGGGAGCACATCCTGTAGGGAGGGTCAGGGTCAGGGCCAAGTGGGCAAGAAAGTGTCTTCACCGCAGCACATGATTTGGAGCTATGCATATAATTAAGTTTCTGGCCTCTTCCTGCATGCTTGGTGTGTGTTCATCTCATGGGCCATCTGTAGGTGTACATCATATCACTGCTTCTCCAGAAAAATAAGCTCCCCCCCCCGCCATTTTCCATTTTCTAACAGCATGCTTAGAAATTCGTTAGCATTTTTTATTTTTCATTTCCAGTCCTGTTTTTATTTGGGCAATAAACAAGTGAAATTGTAATGGTAAATTGACTGCTCTGGGCAGTGAGACCATGCTAATGGGCTGACTTGTAATGATGTAGGGTTTTTCATTGTTCAGTTATCCACCGTGTAGTACATCATCAGTTTTTGATGTAGTGTTCAGTGATTCATTAATTGCGTACAACACCCAGTGCCTGTTGCAGTAGGCACGCTCCTTAATACCCATCACCCAACTACCCTATCCCTCCCCTCTCTCCCCTCTGAAACCCTCCACTGTTTCCCAGAGCCCATAGTTTCTCATAGTTGCTCTCGCTTTCTGATTTCTCCCCCTTCAGTTTTCCCTTCCTTCCCCAGTGGTCCTCCGTGCTATTCCTTATGTTCCACATATGTCTAAAACCATATTATAATTGTCTTTCTCTGCTTGACTTATTTCATTAGAATGTTTTTAAATGACACTTTATATTTAATGTTTCAAATTAGTCTGTTTTGGGGCCAGTGAAATAAATTGGAGCATTCAGAAAGTAAGAATTACAAGTGATTGGGGGACCACATTGTAAATTTGACCTTTGTTTCTGCTCTCCCATCCAGGGCCTGCTGTCTTTTCTGAGTGCCCCCCTCATAGGCGCTCTGTCTGATGTGTGGGGGAGGAAACCCTTTCTCATCAGCACCGTGTTCTTCACCTGCTTCCCAATTCCACCGATGAGGATCAGCCCTTGGTGAGTGGCTTTGTTTTGGGTCACATGTGAATAATACGTCTGCAAAGCATTTCTTAACCCTTTCAAAGCAATTGATACTTGTATTTATATTTGATTTCGTTGGTAATACTGAAAGCTGATTTGGGCTCTAAGTTGTATAAAGATGTCTCTAAGGGGGGCACCTGGGTGGCTCCGTGGGTTAAAGCCTCTGCCTTCGGCTTGGGTCATGATCCCAGGACCCTGGGATCAAGCCCCACATCGGGTTCTCTGCTCAGCAGGGAGTCTGCTTCCACCTCTCTCTCTGCCTGCCTCTATGCCTACTTGTGATCTCTTTCTGTCAAATAAATAAATAACATTCTTAAAAAAAGTCTCTAAGAGCAGCTACTGTTGCCATCAGGTCAGTTAAAGGATTGGGTCATGGGAGGGGCTGACAGTCGCTGTAGTCACCCCTTTGGCTCAGCTGACTGCAAATGTGTTGTCATCTCACTGCTCTCTAGGGCACTGATGAAAAAAGTTTACATCAATAGACACGAGTCACTTTTGAATACACGGTAGTGAGACCAAGAGACTGTTCTAATCATAATGTGAATTTGATCTTATTTTTTCTTGATAAATAGGAAGGGAATACTTAACATATAACTAAATACCAAAGATGGTTTGGAATTTGAACCTGAGCTGTACCTTAGTTGTTTTTCTTGGTTCCAGAATATGGTATTTGGCCAAAATTTCTGTTGCTGAACTGCTCGTCCTAAGGTGTGAAGAACACACCTTAAAATGAAAAGTTTAGTGTGTGTGTGTGTGTGTGTGTGTTAATGCATTAATATTTCTTTTTTGGATCATGTGAAAATGTCCTTATTTGATCATATGACAATTTTATATCAGTATTTGTTACATTATAAATATGTTGGTTTAGTGGGTCCTTTTATTTTCTGCGAGATGATGAATTTTTATTAAATAATTATTGAGTCTTTCTGAGAACAAGTCATGCTTTTCCATGCTTTTCCAATAAATGAGGGCCTTTTTAAATGTCCTCTCAATATCTTAAAATATTTTTGTTAGATTTTCCACTGATTTTGCCTCTTCCCTTCCCATTTTCATACTGTTGCTTTTGCTTATATTGATTAATGAATAATGCTAAGTAAAAGTGATAATGGACTTAACATCTCATGTATATAAAGCAAATATTGTAATGTTTCATCATTTGAGTGTTCAGTGCATTGAAAAATATTGTTACTATGAAGAATTATATTAATAGATTTTCTTTTTTTTTAATTTTTATTATGCTAAGTTGGTCATCATTAGTCATTAGTCCTTGATGCAGTGTTCCATGATTCATTGTTTGTGTATAACACCCAGTGCTCATTGCAATACGTGCCCTTAATACCCATCACGAGGCTAATCTATCCCCCATCCCACTCCCCTCTGAAACCGTAAGTTTCCCGAAGTCCATAGTCTCTCATAGCTTGTCTCCCCCTCTGATTTCCCCCACTTCATTTTTCCCTTCCTATTCCTAATGTCCTCTATGCTATTCCTTATGTTCCACATATAAATGAAACCGTATGATAATTGTTTTTCTCTGCTTGACTTATTTCACTCAGCAGAATCCCCTCCAGTTCCATCCATGTTGATTTAGAGGTAGGTGTTCACCCTTTCTGATGGCCGTGTGGTAGTCCACTGTAATACACACCACATCTTCTTTATCCATTCATCAGCTGAAGGGCATCTCAGCTGCTTCCACAGTTTGTCTGTTGTAACATTGCTGCTGTGAACATTGGGTGTATGTGCCCCCCCTTTTTTTTTTTCACTACATCTGTATATTTGGGGTAAATACTTAGTAGTGCAGTGGCTAGGTCATAGGGCAGCTCTGTTTTTAACCTCTTGAGGAACCTCTACTGTTTTTCTTTCTTTCTTTTTTAATTTTTTTTATTTTTTATTAAAATTTTTTTTTAAAATTTATTTGACAGACAGAGGTCACAGGTAGGCAGAGAGGCTGGCAGAGAGAAAGGAAGGAAAGCAGGCTCCCTGCTGAGCAAAGAGCCTGACTCGGGGCTCGATCCCAGGACTCTGGGATCATGACCTGAGCTGAAAGCAGAGGCTTTAACCCACTGAGCCACCCAGGCACCCCCCTACTGTTTTTCCAAAGTGGCTGCACCAGCTTGCATTCCCACCAACAGTGTAGGAGGCTTCCCCTTTCTCCACATCCTCACCATCATCTGTTGTTTCTT
Organism: Neogale vison; assembly: GCF_020171115.1. NCBI lineage: Eukaryota > Metazoa > Chordata > Mammalia > Carnivora > Mustelidae > Neogale > Neogale vison. The sequence goes on from NC_058095.1 coordinate 81,449,503, forward strand.
ACCTTGTTAGTTTTAGCCATTCTGACTGGTGTAAGGTGGTATCTCATTGTGGTTTTGACTTGAATTTCCCTGATGGCTCATGATATAGAACATTTTTAATGTGTCTGTAAGCCATTTGTATCTCATCTTTGGAGAAGTGTCTGTTTGTTCATGTTTTATGCCCATTTCTTGACTTGAAAATTTCGTTTGGGAGTTTGGAAAGTTCTTTATAGATCTTGGATATCAGCCCTTTATCTTTAGTACCATTTGCAAATATCTTCTCCCACTCCGTGGGTTGCCTCTTTGTTTTGTTGACTCTTTCCTTTGCTGTCCAAAAGACTTCTATCTTGATGAAGTCCTAAAATTTCATCTTCACTTATGTTTCCCATGCCTTCAAAGACATATCTTGCAAGAAGTTGCTGTGGCCGATGTCGAAGAGGTTACTGCCCATGTTATTCTCTAGGATTTTGATGGATTCCTGTCTCACATTGAGGTCTCTCATTCATTTTGAACTTATCTTTGTGTATGGTGTAAGAGGATGGTCCAGTTTCCTTTCTCTGTATATAGGTGTCCAATTTTCCCAGCACCATTTATTGAAGAGACTGTCTTTTTTCCACGGGATATTTTTCCTGCTTTATCAAAGATTAGTTGACCATAGAGTTGAGGGTCTATATCTGGGCTCTCTATTCTGTTCCATTGATCTGTGTGTCTGTTTTTGTGCCAGTACCATGCTGTCTTAGTGATCATAGCTTTGTAATGTAGCTTGAAATCAGGCAACCTGATGCCCCAGCTTGTTTATCTTTTTCAGTATTTCCTTGGTGATTTGGGGGTCTTTTCTGGTTCCTTACAAATTTTAGGATTGTTTGTTCTAGCTCTTTGAAAAATGCCAATATTATTTTGATAGAGATTGAAAGATTGCTTTGGGCAGCATAGACATTTTAACAATGTTTATTCTTCCAGTCCATGAGCATGGAATGTTTTTCCATCTTTTTGTGTCTTTTTCAGTTTCTTTCATAAGTGTTCTGTAGTTCCTTGAGTATAGATCCTTTGCCTCTTTGGTTAGGTTTATTCCAAGGTATGTTAGGGGTTTTGGTGCTGTTATAAATGGAATCGATTCTCTAAATTTCTGAATCTACAGTTATATTATCAGTGTATAGAAAAGCAACTGATTTCTGTGCCCTGATTTTGTATCCTGCCACATTACTGTATTGCTATATGAGTTCTAGTAATTGGGGCAGGGAGTCTTTTGGGTTTTCCACATAAAGTATCATGTCATCTGCTATGAGAGTTTGACTACTTCGTTGCCAATTTGAATACCTTTTATTTCTTTTGTTGTCTGATTGTTGTTGCTAGGACTTCTAGTACTATATTGAAGGAAAGTGGTGAGCATGGGCACCCTTGTCATGTTCCTGATCTTAAGGGAAAAGCTCTCAGCTTTTCCACATTGAGAATGATACTCGCTTTGGGCTTTTCATAGATGTTTTTTATGAATTTGAGGAATTTGAGGAATGTTCCCTCTATCTATATACTCTGAAAGGAAAGGATGCTGTCCTTTGTCAAATGTTTTTTCTGCATCAGTTGAGAGGACCATATGATTCTTGTCTCTTCTCTCTCTCTTTTTTTAAAGATTTTATTTATTTCTTTGACAGAGAGAGATCACAAGTAGGCAGAGAGGCAGGCAGAGAGAAAGGAAGGGAAGCAGGCTCACTGCTGAACAGAGAGCCCGATGCGGGGCTCGATCCCAGGACCCTGAGATCATGACCTGAGCTGAAGGCAGCGGCCCAACCCACTGAGCCACCCAGGCGCCCTCTTGTGTCTACTCTTACTAGTGTGTCATACTGATGGATTCGTGAATGTTGAACCACCCTTGTAGCCCAGGAATAAATCACACCTGGCTGTGATGGATAATCCTTTTAATGTACAGTTGGATCCTGTGGGCTAGGATCTTGTTATTTATTTATTTATTTATTTATTTGACAGATCACAAGTAGGCAGAGAGGCAGGCAGAGAGGGAGGAGGAAGCAGGCTCCCTGCTGAGCAGAGAGCCCGATATGGGCCTTGATCCCAGTACCCTGGGATCATGACCTGAGCTGAAAGCAGAGGCTTTAACCCACTGAGCCACCCAGGCACGCTAGGATCTTGTTGAGTATTTTGGCATCCATGTTCATCTTGTTCTATAATTCTCCTTTTTGATGGGGTCTTTGCCTGTTTTGGGGGTCAGGGTAATGCTGGACTCATGAATTAGTTTGGAAGTTTTCCTCCTGTTTCTGTTTTTTTGAAACAGCTTCAGGAGAATAAGTATTATATCTTCTTTAAATATTTGGTAGAATTCTCCTGGGAATCCATCAGGCCCTGAACTCTTGTTTTTTGGGAGGCTTTTGATCACTGCTTCAAAAGATAGTTCATTCTTCTGCCTCGTTTACCCTGGCAGTCAGAGTATCCAGTGTAGACTGCATTTCATTCATATTATTTTTATGTTTGGCCTGATTAGATCTCATTTCTGCTCTTAGAGATTCTATGTCTTTGCTAATATTTTTCTCAAACCTAAATATCGACTTCATAATTGTTGCTCTGATGTCAGTTTCTGACATCTTGGTTATATCCATATCCATTAGGTCTGTGGCAGAGGCCACAATCTCTGATTCTTTCCTTTGTTGGGGGTTCCTACACTTAGTCCTTCTGTTGTGGGGGGTGGTTGAGGGAATGTACAGAATCCGAAGTATTAAGCACGACCCAGGCAAGATGCACCTGTTTTATAGGGACCTTAGGGTTGTCAGCCTCTTCTTCCAGCCTGTCTTCTAGGGATGGGCCTGCTGCGGCTGTTACTCAGGCAACCCTGCTTGGGCAGAGTTGCCATGCTCCCTGCTGGGGTGCGGGGTGTGGGCTCAGTGAAAACTGGTTTTGGGGGGCTTTTGTTCCATGGCTGCTTTCCCAGGTGGCTTTCCGCGTTTCTTCCAAGAGTCAGAGCAGTAGTGACCACATCCAAACCTCTGTCTCATACAGAGAAATCGCAGTCTGCTCTTCACTGAGCTCTCCAGGCTCCACTGTCTCCATTTCTGTCTGCACTGCTAAAACCCACAGCCTCCCCAGTCCTCTACAGTCTGCACCCCACAGCAAAACTCCCAGTGGTGATAGCCAGGGCCAGGCATGTCTCTGCCCTTTGTGCTTCTAAAACCACAAGCCACCCCCAGTTCCACACGCACACCTGTAGCTATCCTGTCTGGGGCCTGCACTAAAGTCTCTTCCTGGCCACCACAGGTCCACCAGTCTGTACCTAGTTCCCAGCACGGGGCGCTCTTGTGCTCCTGTGTTATATCACCTTCCCAGCGCCAGCGCATGGCGGCTTCCTCTCCCTTCTGCATCACGGCTCCTCGCTTCATACCTTGAGATTGTTGGAGATACTCTCTTTGTGGAGATCCAGATATATATTCTTACATCTCGGGCTGATTTGTGAGTGTTCAGAATGGTTTGGTAGATACCCAGCTAAATTCAGGGGACTGCTTGAAATAGAGTTCCCTACTCCCCTGCCATTTTTTTCCCGATCCCCTTATATTATTTTCTAATAATATATTTCGAATAATAATTATTAGATTTTCTAATACTGATATATCCTTATGTCTCATGATAAACCCTAATTTTGTTCTGTGGAATATTGTTTGGTCGTATCTTAACTAGATTTTTTTTTAAAACATCTGTGCCTGTGAATGAAATTTTAGTCTTAAATTCATTAATATTGTTATGATTTCTGCTTTTATGTAGCTCTTTTACTTATTTTTTTCCCAATTTATTTATTTTCAGAAAAATAGTATTCATTATTTTTTCACCACACACAGTGCTCCATGCAAGCCGTGCCCTCTATAATACCCACCACCTGGTACCCCAACCTCCCACCCCCCTGCCACTTCAAACCCCTCAGACTTTTTTTCAGAGTCCATAGTCTCCCATGGTTCACCTCCCCTTCCAATTTACCCAAATTCCCCACCCCTCTCTAATACCCCTTGTCCTCCATGCTATTTGTTATGCTCCACAAATAAGTGAAACCATATGATAATTGACTATCTCTGCTTGACTTATTTCACTCAGCATAATCTCTTCCAGTCCCGTCCATGTTGCTACAAAAGTTGGGTATTCATCCTTTCTGATGGAGGCATAATACTGCATAGTGTATATGGACCACATCTTCCTTATCCACTCATCCGTTGAAGGGCATCTTGGTTCTTTCCATAGTTTGGCGACTGTGGCCATTGCTGCTGTAAACATTGGGGTACAGATGGCCCTTCTTTTCACGACATCTGTATCTTTGGGGTAAATGCCCAGGAGTGCAATTGCAGGATCGTAGGGAAGCTCTATTTTTAATTTCTTGAGGAATCTCCACACTGTTCTCCAAAGAGGCTTCACCAACTTGCATTCCCACCAACAGTGTAAGAGGGTTCCCCTTTCTCCACATCCTCTCCAACACTTGTTCTTTCCTGTTTTGTTAATTTTGTCCATTCTAACTGGTGTAAGGTGATATCTCAATGTGGTTTTAATTTGAATCTCCCTGAGGGCTAATGATGATGAGCATTTTTTCATGTGTCTGATAGCCATTTGTATGTCTTGATTGGAGAAGTGTCTCTTCATATCTTCTGCCCATTTTTTGATGTTTGTCTGTTTCGTGTGGGTTGAGTTTGAGGAGTTCATTATAGATCCTGGATCTCAACCTTTTGTCTGTACTGTAATTTGCAAATATCTTCTCCCATTCCGTGGGTTGCCTCTTTGTTTTGTTGACTGTTTCCTTTGCTGTGCAGAAGCTTTTGTTTTTGATGAAGTCCCAGAAGTTTATTTTCGCTTTTGTTTCCTTTGCCTTTGGAGACGTATCTTGAAAGAAGTTGCTGTGGCTGATATCAAAGAGATTTCTGCCTATGTTCTCCTCTAATATTCGGATGGATTCCTGTCTCACCTTGAGGTATTTTATCCATTTTGAGTTGACCTTTGTGTACGGTGTAAGAGAATGGTCGAGTTTATTTCTTCTACATATAGCTGTCCAGTTTTCCCAGCACCATTTATTGAAGAGACTGCCTTTTTTCCACTGAATATTTTTTCCTGTTTTGTCAAAGACTAATTGACCATAGAGTTGAGGGTCCATATCAGGGCTCTCTACTCTGTTCCACTGGTCTATGTGTCTGTTTTTATGCCAGTACCATGCTGTCTTGGTGATCACAGCTTTGTAATAAAGCTTGAAATCAGGTAAGGTGATGCCGCCAGCTTTATTTCTGTTTTTCAACATTTCCTTAGCGATTCGGGGTCTCTTCTGATTCCATACAAATTTTTGGATAATTTGCTCCAGCTCTTTGAAGAATGCCGGTGGAATTTTGATCGGAATGGCATTAAAAGTATAGATTGCTCTAGGCAGTATAGACATTTTGACAATGTTTATTCTTCCGATCCAAGAGCATGGAATGGTTTTCCATCTTTTTGTGTCTTCTTCAATTTCTTTCATGAGTGTTCTGTAGTTCTTCAAGTACAGATCCTTTACCTCTTTAGTTAGGCTTATTCCAAGGTATCTTATGGTTCTTGGTGCTATAGTAAATGGAATCGATTCTCTAATTTCCCTTTCTGTATTTTCATTGTTAGTGTATAAGAAAGCCATTGATTTCTGCACATTGACTTTGTATCCTGCCACGTTGCTGAATTGCTGTACGAGATCTAGTAGTTTGGGGGTGGAGTCTTTTGGGTTTTCCATATAAAGAATCATGTCATCTGCGAAGAGAGAGAGTTTGACTTCTTCATTACCAATTTGGATACCTTTTATTTCTCTCTGTTGTCTGATTGCTGTTGCTAGGACTTCTAATACTATGTTGAACAAGAGTGGCGAAAGTGGGCATCCTTGTCTTGTTCCTGATCTCAATGGGAAGGCTGCAAGCTTTTTCCCATTGAGGATGATATTTGCTGTGGGTCTTTCATAGATAGATTTGATGAGGTTCAGGAATGTTCCCTCTATCCCTATACTTTGAAGCGTTTTAATCAGGAACGGATGTTGGATTTTGTCACATGCTTTTTCTGCATCAATTGAGAGGACCGTGTGGTTCTTCTCTCTTCTCATATTAATTTGTTGTATCACATTGATTGATTTGCGAATGTTGAACCATCCTTGTAGCCCAGGGATGAATCCCACCTGATCATGGTGGATAATCTTTTTAATGTGCTGTTGGATCCTGTTGGCTAGGATGTTGTTGAGAATCTTAGCATCCATATTCATCAGTGATATTGGTCTGAAATTCTCCTTTTTGGTAGGGTCCTTGCCTGGTTTGGGCATCAGGGTAATGCTGGCTTCATAGAAAGAGTCTGGAAGCTTTCCTTCTGCTTCAATTTTTTGAAACAGCTTCAGGAGAATAGGTGTTATTTCTTCTTGGAAGGTTTGGTAGAATTCCCCAGGGAATCCGTCAGGTCCTGGGCTCTTGTTTTTTGGGAGGTTTTTGATCACTGCTTCAATCTCGTTATTAGATATTCGTCTATTCAGGTTGTCGATTTCTTCCTGGTTCAATTTTGGTAGTTTATATTTTTCCAGGAATGCATCCATTTCATCTAGGTTGCTAAGCTTATTGGCATATAACTGTTCGTAATAACTTCTGATGATTGTTTCTACTTCCTTGGCGTTAGTTGTGATCTCTCCCTTTTCATTCATAATTTTATGAATTTGGGATTTCTCTCTTTTCTTTCGGATTAGTGTAGCCAGTGGCTTATCGATCTTATTGATTCTTTCAAAAAACCAGCTTCTAGTTTCATTGATACGTTCTACTGTATCTCTGGTTTCTCCCACATTGATCTCAGTTCTAATCTTGATGATTTCCCTTTTTATGTGTGGAGTTGGTTTGATTTGTTGTTGATCCTCCAGATCTTTAAGGTGTAGAGACAGCTGGTGTGTTCTGGATTTTTCAATTTTTTTGAGCAAGTCTTGGATTGCTATATATTTTCCCCTTAGGTCCGCCTTTGCTGTATCCCATATGTTTTGGACTGAAGTGTCTTCATTCTCATTGGTTTCCATGAATGGTTTCAGTTCTTCTTTGATCTCCTGGTTGATCCAAGCATACTTAAGCAAGGTGGTCTTTAGCTTCCAGGTGTTTGATTTCCTTCGGAAATTTTCCTTGTGATTGAGCTCCAGTTTCAAAGCATTGCGATCTGAGAATATGCAGGGAATAATCTCAGTCTTTTGGTATCGGTTGAGTCCTGATTTGTGACCAAGTATGTGGTCTATTCTGGAGAAGGTTCTGTGTGCACTTGAGAAGAATGAGTATTCTGTTGTGTTAGGGTGGAATGTTCTGTATATATCTATGAGGTCCATCTGGTCCAATGTGTCATTCAATGCTCTTGTTTCTTCATTGATTTTCTGCTTCGATGATCTGTCTAATTCTGAAAGAGGCGTGTTAAGATCTCCTACGATTAGTGTATTCATATCAATATGACTCTTTATCTTGATTAACAGTTTTCTTAAGTAATTGGCTGCTCCCATATTGGGAGCATAGATATTTACAATTGTTAGATCATCTTGGTGGATAGTCCCTTTAAGGATTAGGTAGTGTCCTTCTGTATCTCTGACTACAGTCTTTAGTTTGAAGTCTAATTTATCTGATATGAGAATCGCTACCCCAGCCTTCTTTTGAGTCCCATTGGCATGAAAGATGCTTCTCCACCCCTTCACTTTCAGTCTGCGTGTATCTTTAGGTTCAAAATGGGTCTCTTGTAGACAGCATATGGATGGGTCCTGTCGTTTTATCCAATCTGCAACCCTGTGCCGTTTTATGGGTGCATTTAGGCCATTCACATTGAGAGTGATTATTGATAGATACGTTTTTATTGACATCGAGTTACCTTTGAAGTCTTTCTTTCTGTACACTGTCTCTATATTTCTATTCAATGCTATTCTTGGGATTTTTCCTCTTTTATAGAACCCCCCTTAATATTTCCTGCAGTGTCGGCTTGGTGGTTGCATAGTCTTTTAAGCCTTGCCGGTCTTGGAAACTCTTTATCTCTCCATCCATTTTGAATGTCAGTCTTGCTGGATCAAGTATTCTTGGCTGCATGTTTTTCTCATTTAGTGCCCTGAATATATCTTGCTAGCCTCTTCTGGCTTGCCAGGTCTCTGTGGACAGGTCTGACGTTATTCTGATGGGCTTCCCTCTGTAAGTAAGGAGCCTCTTTGCCCTGGCAGCTTTCAAGAGATTATACCTACAATTATAATTTCTCATTTGACTATCAGGTGTCGTGATGTTTTTTTGGAGTGTACAATCTTGGGTGGAGTCCATTCAGCCTCTAGTACATGAACGCTGGTTTCATTCTCGAGATTTGAAAATTTTCATGAAGGACTTGTTCCATGATATCTTCTAGACTTCTTTCTTTCTCCTCCCCTTCAGGAATTCCAATAATTCTTACGTTGGAGCGCTTCATGGCATCATTTATTTCCCTGATTCTGCTTCCGTGGGATCTAAGCTGTTTGTTCCAGGCTTCCTCCTGACCCTTTCTCTCTATCTGTTTGTCTTCCAGATCACTAATTCTATCTTCTGTCTCAGTTACCCTAGCTTTGAGAGAGTTTAGATTAGATTGGAACTCATTGAGAGCATTGTGGACCTCCTCCCTGGTAGCTTTAAGCTCCGCCCTAACATTGTGAACATCTTGTCTGGTCGCTTTCAGTTCGGCCCTAATCAATTCTGTTTGGTCATCCATGGCTTTCTCCAACCTAGCTATTGCCTGGATAATTATTAGCCTGAATTCTCTTTCCGACATATTATCTATGTTGATAGCCATTAGCTCTATTGCAGAAGGTCCATCCTCTGTATTTTTCTTCTGTTGGGCATTCCTCCTCCTAGTCATTTTGGTGGGAGATGACTGAACAGATGTAGCTGGATGTATCAACTCTGGTGCAGTCAAGGTGCACCCTGGAACACTTCTGAGCAATCAGAATTCCCCACCCAAATGAGAGACAAAAGAAAAGAAAAGGAAAAAGAATAAAAGAAAAGAAGAAAAAGAAGAAGAACAGAAGATAAAAGAGAGAGAGAGGGACAGCAAAGAAAGGGAAGATGAAAGAGAAGGTTCAGCCAGATGGGCCCCAAGGTAAGATTTATGAAGTAGACAAACAAAAAGAGATAGAAAGACTGATACAATTATATGGCAAGAGAAAGAAGAAAAGAAAAAAAATATATATATATATATATATGCAGATAAAGAAAGAACCTCGTCAAGAAGAACCACAAGTGTAAAATTTATATGCTATCAGGACAAACTCATAAAACACAGAAACACTGGTGGAAGAAGATGGGAGAGTTCTTATAAATTCTCAGTGTGTGCGAGGAAGGTTGTTTTGATTCTTCCTGGATGTATCTTGAAATCTTTGTTAAAGGACTCAACTTTCCCAAGATTAAGGGGATTAAAAATTGGCTTGCCTATAGGGGTAGTATTGATTGGGGAAAGGGAATTACTTTGAAGTTAACTCTATATGAATATTAGAGGATAAAAATAGAAAGGAATATACTAGACTAAACTAAACTAAAATTTTAAAAAAAGGAATTCAAAAAATAAAAATGCAAAAGGAAAACATAGGTGTATGTATCAAAAAGTTCAGGTTAGAAAGGTATTATGGAATTTGATGTACTGTGCAGCTCGCTGTGGTGGTAAATAGGTTAAAAATATTACCTATGTGTAAAATATATATATATATATATATAAACCGGAAAAGTGGAAACGAGTGAATAATACAAGTTTTCCTATGAAGTAGTGGTGGTTCTCTTGTAGTCCTTTTTTTTTTCTTTCTTGGTTTGTTTTCTGGGGGAGGGGCCTGCCATTTGGGTTGTCAGTCAATGATGTTTCCTGAGTTGAGTCCCCCCACCCCCCTCAAGGGGGTGGGCTCTGGGGAAACTGGTTTTTTTCAGGCTTGTTCCTGGCGGTTTTTTTTTTTTTTGCTTGTTCACTTTTTTTCCTCTCACCTTGACCCCCTTTGATGGTTTTTGTAGTATTAAAAGAAATCAAACCGCACCCTGATCTCTGTCTCAGAGAGAAGCCTCAGTCTGGGTGCAGAAGCTGAATAAATTCCCCCTTGGATGCTGGCAGCGCAGGTTCCAAGTTGCAGACCCTGGGGGCGCAGGATCTTTTGCTCGTCCCCAATGCCAAGGCAGTGGCGGCTGTCTGGGAGCTCCTGACCACCAGAGAGGTTCCAAGCAGCGATCGCACACTGAGATTTTGCCGCCGGCCCGGGCTGGGAGTTCCCGGCTTGCGCACACCTCTTTTCAGAGGCGGCTGTGGGTCGGGCGCGCGTCTGGGGCACTGAGAACGGGGCGCTGGTCCGTAAGCCGTAGGATGGGCTTTTGCGCGCCTCTGTCTGGGGAAGATTTTCGCGCGTGCGCGGCTTAGACTTTGAAACAATGGCGCAGGTCAAGAAGCGCCCCGGGCCTTAGTAACCCAGGAGAGCTGGAGGGACGTGCGCGCGCATCTCAAGCTTTGTGGTAGGGCTCGCTCGCGTTCTGCAGACCGGCGCAGCTCCCATCCCCTCACTGGAGCCGGAACCCAGCGCTCTGGGGCGCGCTGGCGGCTTAGGGACCAGGAGCTGGTTTCTTCGCCGCACTCTCTCTGCCTCCGCGCCGGGGAGGCTGCCTGGGACTTGGGACTTAAGCCCCTGTCCCTAGCCGCCCCGATTCCCACATTTTCCCCCCCACGATCCTTTGCTCTTTTGGAGTGTTTTCAACCAGTCTCCAAGTTAATGCTGGTCCCCAGACGCAGGGCACTCTCGCTCGTATTGGGGTATTACTTTCCCACCGGTTGCCTCTGGTGGCTCCCTCCCCCTTTTGTTTATCTTCTGATATCAGTCCGCAGTTCCCATTCCGCTTTACCTGCTCACTGGCGTCTTCTGCCCCTGTAGAGATCCAGACGTGTATAATTCTGATCTCAGGCTGATTTCATGGGTGATCGGAGTTCTTTGGTAGGTAATCAGCTCACTTTGGGGTACCAGCTGAAAAGACGCCTCTTCCTAGTTCCCCGCCATCTTGTCCCACCCAGGTGGTGGGTATTATAGAGGGCACGGCTTGCATGGAGCACTGGGTGTGGTGCAAAAATAATGAATACTGTTAGGCTAAAAATAAAACATAAATTTAAAAAAAATTTTTAAAGAAAATATAAAGAGAGAGACAGGACGAAAGGGAAGATGAAAGAGAAGGTTCAGCCCCAATGGGCCCCAAGGTAAGATTTATGAAGTAGACAAACAAAAACAGACAAACACAAAGACTGATAATATATGATAATAAATTATATATATAATTTATTATATAATATATAATATATTATATATAAATATACTAATAAAAGAATATGACAAGAGAAAAAAATATATATATATATGCAAATAAAGGAAGAGCCTCGTCAAAAAGAACCCCAAGTGTAATATTTATATACTATCAGGACAGACACAGAAACAGTGGTGGAAGAAAAAGATGGGAGAGTGGTTATAAATTCTCAGTGTGGCAGAGGAAGGTTGTTTTGATTCTTCCTGGGTGTATCATGATATCTTTGTTAAAGGACTCAACTTCCCTAAGATAAAGGGGGATTAAAAATTGGTTTACATATAGAGGTAGTATTGATTGGGAAAAGGGGATTACTTTGAAGTTTAACTCTATATGAATATTAGAAGATAAAAATAAAAAGGAATAAACTAGACTAAACTAAACTAAAATTTTAAAAAAAGGAATTCAAAAAATAAAAATGCAAAAGAAAAACATAGGTTTATGTATCAGAAATTCAGTTTAGAAGGGTATTATGGAATTTGATGTACTGTACAGCTCGCTGTGATGGTAAATAGGTTAAAAAAATTACCGATGTGTAAAAAAAAAAATGAACCAGAATAGTGGGAATGAGTGAAAAATAAAAGTTTTACTATGAAGTAGTGGTTTTTCCCTTGTAGTCCTTTTTTTTCCTCTTTTTCTTCTTTCTTGGTTTGTTTTCTGGGAAGGGGCCTGCCACTTGGGTTGTCAGTCAATGATGTTTCCTGGGGTAAGTCCTCCGGCCCCCCTCAAGGGGTGGGCTCTGAGGAAACTGGCGTTTTCCGGCTTTTGTCCTCTGGCGGTTTTTATGTTTTTTCACTTTTTTTTTTCTCTCAGCTTGACCGCTTTTGAAGGTTTTTGTAGTTTTAGAGGAAAACAAACTGCACTCTGATCTCCTTCTCAGAGAGAATCCTCAATCTGGGTGCAGAGCCTAAATAAGTTCCCCCTTGGGTGCTGGCAGAGCAGGTTCCAAGTTGCAGACCCTGGGGATGCAGGATCTTTTGCTTGTACCCAAAACCATGGCAGCAGCGGCTCTCTGGGCAGCTCCAGACTGCCAAAGAGGTTCCAAGCAACAATCGCACGCTGAGATTTTCCCGCTGGCCCGGGCTGGGAGAGCCTGGTCTTTCTGGGTCTAAGAACGCCTAGCTTGCACGCACCTCTTTCAGGGGAGGCTGTGGGTCACGCAGGCATTTCAGGCTCTGAGAACAGGGCGCAGGTCCGAAAGCACCAGCCTGGGCCTTCACACACGTCTCTCAGGGGAGATTTTGGGGCGCGCGTCCTAGGCTCTAAAACAATGGCGCGGATCAAAGAGTGCTGGCTGGGCCTTTGTGCACCTTTTCAGGGTAGGATGAGGGGCGTGCACATCTCAGGCTGTATAGCAGGGCTTGTGTGTTCTGCCATCTGGTGAGGCTCCCTGCCCCTCACAGGAGCTGGACCCCACACATTCTCAGGTGCACTCGCGGCTTAGGGACCAAGACCTGGTTTCTCCACCGCACTCTCTCTGGCTCAGCATCAGGGGAGGCTGTCCTGGGACTGGGGACTTAAGCCCCTGTCCTGCGACCAGGGACCGCCCCGATACCACAGTTTCCCCCGCCCCCGCTATCCTTTGCTCTTTTGGAGTGCTTTCAACCAGTCTCCAAGTTAATGATGGTCCCCAGACACGGGGCAGTCTTGCTCGTATTAGGGGTATTACTTTCCTCTGGTGGCTCCCTCCCCCTTTTTTTTGCTCCCTCCCCCTTTTGTTTATCTTCCAATATCAGTTCGCCTTTCCCACTCCGCTTTACCTGCCCACTGTCGTCTTCTGCCCCTGTAGGGATCCAGTCGTGTACAATTCTGATTTCAGGCTGATTTCATGGGTGATCGGAGATCCTTGGAAGGCAATCAGCTCCCTTTAGGATATAGGTTTAAAAGGCACCCCCTCCTACTTCCCCGCCATCTTCCCAAACCTACTTTTTTTTTCTAAAAAATTTTTGGATACAATTTCTTCTAATAGATTAAAATATACCTGAAATCTAGCTTGGTGCTTTTTTATAGTCTCCAGCCTGAGCACATTCACTCCTCTTTTTTTTTCTTCTTTCCTTTTCCAACCAACTTATCAATTCCTCTTTTAGAATTTTTTAAAATTTTTCATCTTTTAGTCATATCCATCCCTTCTTTGTGTTAAAAATTATTTTTGTATATATATATTTTTTCTTTCTTTAAAATTTTGGGAGGTAGTTTCTTCTAAAAGATCAAAGTACACTCAAAATCAAAATCAAATGTGTGGCTCTGTTCTATTCTCCAGTCTAGTATGTGTGTGTTTATGTGTGTGTGTGTGTGTGTGTGTAAATATATATATGTGCGTGTGTATATGTATGTACATATATATACAAGTATATAAATTAAAAATATATATACATATGATTATATGTATACACATATTTTTACATTTCTTTTAAATATATATTTTTATTTCTTTCTTACTCCATAAATTTCTTTTATTTTTTTTAATTTTTTAAATTTTGTTTTCAGCGTAATAGTATTCATTGTTTTTGCACTACACCTAGTGCTCCATGCAATCCATGCCCTCTCTAATACCCACCACCTGGTTCCCCCAATCTCCCAACCCCCAACACTTCAAACCCCTCAGATTGTTTTTCAGAGTCCATAGTCTCTCAGGTTCATCTCCTCTTCCAATTTCCCTCAACTCCCTTCTCCTCCCAACACCCCTTGTCCTCCATGCTATTTGTTATGCTCCACAAATGAGTGAAGCCATTTGATAATTGACTCTCTCTGCTTGACTTATTTCACTCAGCATAATCTCTTCCAGTCCCATCCATGTGGCTACAAAAGTTGGGTATTCGTCCTTTCTGATGGAGGCATAATACTCCATAGTGTATATGGACCACATCTTCCTTATCCATTCATCCGTTGAAGGGCATCTTGGTTCTTTCCATAGTTTGGCGACTGTGGCCATTGCTGCTATAAACATTGGGGTACAGATGGCCCTTCTTTTCATGACATCTGTGTCTTTGGTGTAAATACCCAGGAGTGCAATTGCAGGGTCATAGGGAAGCTCTATTTTTAATTTCTTGAGGAATCTCCACACTGTTCTCCAAAGAGGCTGCACCAACTTGCATTCCCACCAACAGTGGAAGAGGGTTCCCCTTTCTCCACATCCTCTCCAACACATGTTGTTTCCTGTTTTGTTAATTTTGGCCATTCTAACTGGTGTAAGGTGATATCTCAATGTGGTGTTAATTTGAATCTCCCTGAGGGCTAATGATGCTGAGCATTTTTTCATGTGTCTGATAGCCATTTGTATGTCTTGATTGGAGAAGTGTCTGTTCATATCTTCTGCCCATTTTTTGATGTGTTTGTCTGTTTCATGTGGGTTGAGTTTGAGGAGTTCATTATAGATCCTGGATATCAACTTTTTGTCTGTACTGTCATTTGCAAATATCGTCTCCCATTCCGTGGGTTGCCTCTTTGTTTTTTTGACTGTTTCCTTTCTTCCCCTGGTTTGGGATCTTTTCTGATTTGGTTAGTGTACATTTTTCTGGGGTCTTTGCCACCCTTTTAGTATTTTATTCTCTCGTTCATATATTCTTATCCAACATAGGTGGACAAATTCAAACAAAGCAAAACAAAACAGAAAATGAACAAGCGGCAGTACCATTGGCTAGGGACCTAATCAATACAGACATTGGAAGTATGTCAGATCTAGAGTTCAGAGTGACAATTCTCAAGTGCTAGCTGGGCTGGAAAAAGACATGGAATATATTAGAGAAATGCTGTCTGGAGAAATAAATGAATTAAAATCTAACCAAGATGAAATTTTAAAAAGGGTATTAATGAGGTGCAATCAAGAATTGAGGCTCTTACTGCTAGGATAAATGAGGCAGAAGAGAGAATTAGTGATATAGAAGAACAAATGACAGGGAATAAAGGAACTGAATGAAAGCAAGACAAACAACTACTGGAACAGGACAGGAGAATTCAAAAGATAAATGATACCAAAAGATGAAGCAATATTAGAATATTTGGGATTCCAGAAGAAGAAGAAAATGAGAGAGAGGTTCAGAAGGTATATTACAGGGGGAGGAGTCAAGATGGTGGAGAAGTAGCAGGCTGAGACTACCTCAGCTAGCAGGAGATCAGCTAGAGAGCTTATCTAAAGATTGCAAACACCTGCAAATCCATCGGCAGATCGAAGAGAAGACGAACAGCAATTCTAGAAACAGAAAAACAACCACTTTCTGAAAGGTAGGACTGGCGGAGAAGTGAATCCAAAGCGACGGGAAGATAGACCCCGGGGGGAGGGGCCGGCTCCCGGCAAACGGCGGAGCAACGGAGCACAAAATCGGGACTTTTAAAAGTCTGTTCCGCTGAGGGACATCGCTCCAGAGGCTAAACCGGGGCGACGCCCACACGGGGTCGGCGTGACCTCAGGTCCCGCGGGGTCACAGAAGGATCGGAGGTATCCGAGTGTCGCAGAGCTTGCGGATATTGGAACGGGGAAGCCGGCTGCAGAGACAGAGCTGACAGTAAGCTCGCAGCTCGGAGTTGCCTTGAACCGGTCGCAAGCTCGGTGAGCTCCGAGCGCGGCCGGAGGTTAGGCAGACGCGAGTTACTAGGAGCTGTTCGCTGAGGGCGCACAGGAGAGCGGGACCCCGGGCTCTCGGCTCCTCCGGGCCGGAGACCAGGAGGCCGCCATTTGTATTCCCGTCCTCCGGAACTCTACGGAAAGTGCTCAGGGAACAAAAGCTCCTGAAAACAAAGCCGAGCAGATCACTCAGCCCGGCCCCTGGTAAGGGTGGTGTAATTCCGCCTGGGGCAAAGACACTTGAGAATCACTA
This sequence comes from Neogale vison, assembly GCF_020171115.1. Classification (NCBI taxonomy): domain Eukaryota; kingdom Metazoa; phylum Chordata; class Mammalia; order Carnivora; family Mustelidae; genus Neogale; species Neogale vison. The sequence goes on from NC_058095.1 coordinate 81,465,599, forward strand.
CACCAGGCCCCTCCCCCAGAAGATCAACAAGAAATCCAGCCAAGACCAAGTTCACCCACCAAGGAGTGCAGTTTCAATACCAAGGAGAGTAGCAGAATTCCAGAGGAGGAGAAAACAAACCACGGAACTCATGGCTTTCTGCCTGTGATTTTTTAGTCTTGCAGTTAATTTAATTTTTTTGTTTTTCATTTTTTTTCTCTTCTTCTGCTAAAATTTTTTATAACTTTTACCCTTTTCTTTTTTAACATTTTTTACCTAGATTATCTAATATATATATATATTTATTTTTTATACTTTTCTTTATTCATTTTCTTTTTTTTAATTTTTTTTTCTTTTTTTTATTTCTTTCTTTTTGAACCTCTTTTTATCCCCAAATCAGAAGAGATCCTAATCTCTTCAATCTTTTTTTTTCTTAATTCTTTTTTAAATTATTGATTGAATTTTTAATTCAATCTCTTTTTTTTAATTCTTTTTTTCTTTTTTTTCTTTCTTTCTTTTTTAACCTCTTTTTATCACCAAATCAGAAGAGATCCTAATCTCTTCAATCTTTATTTTTCTTAATTCTTTTTTAAATTCTTGATTGAATTTTTAATTCAATCTTTTTTTTAATTCTTTTTTTCTTTTTTTTCTTTCTTTCTTTTTGAACCTCTTTTTATCCCCAAATCAAAAGAGATCCCAATCAGAAGAGATTGGGAGATCCCAATCAAAGGAGATCCCAATCAGAGGAGATCCCTCACCCAATCGTGAGGGGGGAGAAATCCCCCCTCATGATTTGGGATCTCTTCTGATTTGGTTAAAGCATATTTTCCTGGGATTGTTGCCACCCTTTTAGTATTTTACTTGCTCCTTCATATACTCTTAGCTGGACAAAATAACAAGGCGGAAAAATTCACAACAAATAAAAAAGAACAAGAGGCAGTACCGAAGGCTAGGGACCTAATCAATACAGACATTGGTAATATGTCAGATCTAGAGTTCAAAATGACAATTCTCAAGGTTCTAGCCGGGCTTGAAAAAAGCATGGAAGATATTAGAGAAACCCACTCCAGAGATATAAAAGCCCTTTCTGGAGAAATAAAAGAACTAAAATCTAACCAAGTCGAAATAAAAAAAAACTATTAATGAAGTTCAATCAAAAATGGAGGCTCTCACTGCTAGGATAAATGAGGCAGAAGAAAGAATTAGCGATATAGAAGACCAAATGACAGAGAATAAAGAAGCTGAGCAAAAGAGGGACAAACAACTATTGGACCATGAGGGGAGAATTCGAGAGATAAGTGACACCATAAGACGAAACAACATTAGAATAATTGGGATTCCAGAAGAAGAAGAAAGAGAGAGGGGAGCAGAAGGTATACTGGAGAGAATTATTGGGGAGAATTTCCCCAATATGGCAAAGGGAACGAGCATCAAAATTCAGGAGGTTCAGAGAACGCCCCTCAAAATCAATAAGAATAGGCCCACACCCCGTCACCTAATAGTAAAATTTACAAGCCTTAGTGACAAAGAGAAAATCCTGAAAGCAGCCCGGGAAAAGAAGTCTGTAACATACAATGGTAAAAGTATTAGATCGGCAGCTGTCTTATCCACAGAGACCTGGCAGGCCAGAAAGAGCTGGCATGATATTTTCAGAGCACTAAACGAGAAAAACAAGCAGCCAAGAATACTATATCCAGCTAGGCTATCATTGAAAATAGAAGGAGAGATTAAAAGCTTCCAGGACAAACAAAAACTGAAAGAATTTGCAAACACCAAACCAGCTCTACAGGAAATACTGAAAGGGGTCCTCTAAGCAAAGAGAGAGCCTACAAGTGGTAGATCAGAAAGGAACAGAGACAATATACAGTAACAGTCACCTTACAGGCAATACAATGGCACTGAAATCATATCTCTCAATAGTTACCCTGAATGTTAATGGGCTAAATGCCCCAATCAAAAGACACAGGGTATCAGAATGGATAAAAAAACAAAACCCATCTATATGTTGCCTCCAAGAAACTCATTTTAAACCCGAAGACACCTCCAGACTTAAAGTGAGGGGGTGGAAAAGAATTTACCATGCTAATGGACATCAGAAAAAAGCAGGAGTGGCAATCCTTATATCAGATCAATTAGATTTTAAGCCAAAGACTATAATAAGAGATGAGGAAGGACACTATATCATACTCAAAGGGTCTGTCCAACAAGAAGATCTAACAATTTTAAATATCTATGCCCCCAACGTGGGCGCAGCAAACTATATAAACCAATTAAAAACAAAATCAAAGAAACACATCAACAATAATACAATAATAGTAGGAGACTTTAACACTCCCCTCACGGAAATGGACAGATCATCCAAGCAAAAGATCAACAGGGAAATAAAGGCCTTAAATGATACACTGGATGAGATGGACATCACAGATATATTCAGAACATTTCATCCCAAGGCAACAGAATACACATTCTTCTCTAGTGCACATGGAACATTCTCCAGAATAGATCATATCCTCGGTCCTAAATCAGGACTCAACCGGTATCAAAAGATTGGGATCATTCCCTGCATATTTTCAGACCACAATGCTCTGAAGCTAGAACTCAACCACAAGAGGAAGTTTGGAAAGAACACAAATACATAGAGACTAAACAGAATCCTTCTAAAGAATGAATGGGTCAACCGGGAAATTAAAGAAGAATTGAAAAAAATCATGGAAACAAATGATAATGAAAATACAACGGTTCAAAATCTGTGGGACACAACAGAGGCAGTCCTGAGAGGAAAATATATAGTGGTACAAGCTTTTCTCAAGAAACAAGAAAGGTCTCAGGTACACAACCTAACCCTACACCTAAAGGAGCTGGAGAAAGAACAAGAAAGAAACCCTAAGCCCAGCAGGAGAAGAGAAATCATAAAGATCAGAGCAGAAATCAATGAAATAGAAACCAAAAAAACAATAGAACAAATCAACCAAACTAGGAGCTGGTTCTTTGAAAGAATTAATAAAATTGATAAACCCTTGGCCAGACTTATCAAAAAGAAAAGAGAAAGGACCCAAATAAATAAAATCATGAATGAAAGAGGAGAGATCACAACTAACACCAAAGAAATACAAACTATTATAAGAACATACTATGAGCAACTCTACGCCAACAAATTTGACAATCTGGAAGAAATGGATGCATTCCTAGAAACATATAAACTACCAAAATTGAACCAGGAAGAAAGCCTGAACAGACCCATAACCAGTAAGGAGATTGAAACAGTCATTAAAAATCTCCAAACAAACAAAAGCCCAGGGCCAGACGGCTTCCCGGAGGAATTCTACCAAACATTTAAAGAAGAACTAATTCCTATTCTCCTGAAACTGTTCCAAAAAATAGAAATAGAAGGAAAACTCCCAAACTCATTTTATGAGGCCAGCATCACCTTGATCCAAAAAACAGACAAGGATCCCATCAAAAAAGAGAGCTATAGACCAATATCCTTGATGAACACAGATGCAAAAATTCTCACCAAAATACTAGCCAATAGGATTCAACAGTACATTAAAAGGATTATTCACCACGACCAAGTGGGATTTATCCCAGGGCTGCAAGTTTGGTTCAACATCCGCAAATCAGTCAATGTGATACAACACATCAATAAAAGAAAGAACAAGAACCATATGATACTCTCAATAGATGCTGAAAAAGCATTTGACAAAGTACAGCATCCCTTCCTGATCAAAACCCTTCAAAGTGTAGGGATAGAGGGCACATACCTCAATATCATCAAAGCCATCTATGAAAAACCCACTGCAAATATCATTCTCAATGGAGAAAAACTGAAAGCTTTTCCACTAAGGTCAGGAACACGGCAGGGATGTCCATTATCGCCACTGCTATTCAACATAGTACTAGAAGTCCTAGCCTCAGCAATCAGACAACAAAAGGAAATTAAAGGCATCCAAATCGGCAAAGAAGAAGTCAAATTATCACTCTTCGCAGATGATATGATACTCTATGTGGAAAACCCAAAAGACTCCACTCCAAAACTGCTAGAACTTATACAGGAATTCAGTAAAGTGTCAGGATATAAGATCAATGCACAGAAATCAGTTGCATTTCTCTACACCAACAACAAGACAGAAGAAAGAGAAATTAAGGAGTCAATCCCATTTACAATTGCACCCCAAACCATAAGATACCTAGGAATAAACCTAACCAAAGAGGCTAAGAATCTATACTCAGAAAACTATAAAGTACTCATGAAAGAAATTGAGGAAGACACAAAGAAATGGAAAAATGTTCCATGCTCCTGGATTGGAAGAATAAATATTGTGAAAATGTCTATGCTACCTAAAGCAATCTACACATTTAATGCAATTCCTATCAAAGTACCAACCATCTTTTTCAAAGAAATGGAACAAATAATTTTAAAATTTATATGGAACCAGAAAAGACCTCGAATAACCAAAGGGATATTGAAAAACAAAGCCAAAGTTGGTGGCATCACAATTCCGGACTTCAAGTTTTATTACAAGGCTGTCATCATCAAGACAGCATGGTACTGGCACAAAAACAGACACATAGACCAATGGAACAGAATAGAGAGCCCAAAAATAGACCCTCAACTCTATGGTCAACTAATCTTCGACAAAGCAGGAAAGAATGTCCAATGGAAAAAAGACAGCCTCTTCAATAAATGGTGTTGGGAAAATTGGACAGCCACGTGCAGAAAAATGAAATTGGACCATTTCCTTACACCACACACAAAAATAGATTCAAAATGGATTAAGGACCTCAGTGTGAGAAAGGAATCCATCAAAATCCTTGAGGAGAACACAGGCAGCAACCTCTTCGACCTCAGCCGCAGCAACATCTTCCTAGGAACATCGCCAAAGGCAAGGGAAGCAAGGGCAAAAATGAACTTTTGGGATTTCATCAAAATCAAAAGCTTTTGTACAGCAAAGGAAACAGTTAACAAAACCAAAAGACAACTGACAGAATGGGAGAAGATATTTGCAAACGACATATCAGATAAAGGACTAGTGTCCAAAATCTATAAAGAACTTAACAAACTCAACACCCAAAGAACAAATAATCCAATCAAGAAATGGGCAGAGGACATGAACAGACGTTTCTGCCAAGAAGACATCCAGATGGCCAACAGACACATGAAAAAGTGCTCCATATCACTCGGCATCAGGGAAATACAAATCAAAACCACAATGAGATATCACCTCACACCAGTCAGAATGGCTAAAATCAACAAGTCAGGAAATGACAGATGCTGGCGAGGATGCGGAGAAAGGGGAACCCTCCTACAGTGTTGGTGGGAATGCAAGCTGGTGCAACCACTCTGGAAAACAGCATGGAGGTTCCTCAAAATGTTGAAAATAGAACTGCCCTATGACCCAGCAATTGCACTACTGGGAATTTACCCTAAAGATACAAACGTAGTGATCCAAAGGGGCACGTGCACCCGAATGTTTATAGCAGCAATGTCCACAATAGCCAAACTATGGAAAGAACCTAGATGTCCATCAACAGATGAATGGATCAAGAAGATGTGGTATATATACACAATGGAATACTATGCAGCCATCAAAAGAAACGAAATCTTGCCATTTGCGACAACATGGATGGAACTAGAGCGTATCATGCTTAGCGAAATAAGTCAAGCGGAGAAAGACAACTATCATATGATCTCCCTGATATGAGGGAGTGGTGATGCAACATGGGGGCTTAAGTGGGTAGGAGAAGAATCCATGAAACAAGATGGCATAGGGAGGGAGACAAACCATAAGTGATTCTTAATCTCACGAAACAAACTGTGGGTTTTTGGGGGGAGGGGGGTTGGGAGAAGGGGGGTAGGCTTATGGACATTGGGGAGGGTATGTGCTTTTGGGTAAATTGGAAGGGGAGATGAACCATGAGAGACTATGGACTCTGAAAAACAATCTGAGGGGTTTGAAGTGGCGGGGGGGGTGGGAGGTTGGGGTACCAGGTGGTGGGTATTATAGAGGGCACAGCTTGCATGGAGCACTGGGTGTGGTGAAAAAATAATGAATACTGTTTATCTGAAAATAAATAAATTGGAAAAAAAAAGAAACTACGTAATTCAAAAAAAAAAAAAAAGAAGGTATATTACAGTGAATTAGAGTAGAGAACAGGCATTAAAATCCCGGAGGCACAGAGAGCCCCTCTCAAAATAAATAAAAAATGGGTCCACACCCTGTCATCTAATGGTAAAACTTACAATTCTTAGTGACAAAGAGAAAATTCTGAAAGCAGCTCAATACACCAAGTCTGTAACATACAATGTTAGAAATATTAGGCTGGCATCATACCTATCCACAGAGACCTGTCAGGCCAGAAAGAACTGACATGATATACTGAGAGGACTAAAAGAGAAAAATATGCACCCAAGAATACTATATCCAGCTACACTATCCTTGAAAATAGAAGGAGAGATTAAGGAGCTTCCAGGACAAACAAAAATTAAAGGAATTTTCAAATGCCAAACCAGACTGACAGGAAATATTGAAAGGGGTCCTCCAAGCAAAGAGAGAGCCTAAAAGTAGGAGCCCAGAAAGGAACAGAGACAATATACAGTAATAGTCATTTTACAGGCAATACAATGGCACTAAATTCATATTTTCAGTAGTTACCTTGAATGTAAATGGGCTAAATGCCCCAATCAAAAGACAAATCGTATCAGAATAGATTAAAAAAATCAATATGCTGTCTACAAGAAATTCATTTTAGACCCAAAGTCACCACCAGATTTAAAGTGAGGGTGCAGAAAACAATTTACCATGCTAATGGATATCGAAAGAAAGCTGGGGTGGCATTCCTTATATCAGATCAATTAGATTTTAAGCCAAAGACTATAATAAGAGATGAGGAAGGACACTATATGATACTCAAAGGGTCTGTTCAATAAGAAGATCTAACAGTTTTAAATATGCATGCCCCTGACATGGGAGCAGCCAACTCTATAAACCAATTAATAACAACATCAAAGAAATACATCAATAATAACACAATAATAGTAGGGGACTTTACACTCCCCTCACTGAAATGGACAGATAATCAAAGCAAAAGATCAACAAGGAAATAAAGGCCTCAAATGACACACTAGACCAGATGGACATCACAGATATATTCAGAACTTTCCATCCCAAAGCGACAGAATACACATTCTTCTCTAGTGCACATGGAACATTCTCCAGAATAGATCACATCCTGGGTCACAAATCTGGTCTCAACCAGTACCAAAAGATTGGGATTATTCCCTGTATATTTTCAGACCACAATGCTCTGAAGCTAGAACTCAATCACAAGAGGAAAAATGGAAAGAGCTCAAATGCATGGAGGCTAAAGAGCATTGTTCTAAAGAATGAATGGGAGCACTGGGTGTGGTGAAAAAATAATGAATACTGTTTTTCTGAAAATAAATAAATTGGGGAAAAAAAAAAAAGAATGAATGGGTCAACCAGGAAATTAAAGAGGAATTGAAAAAATTTATAGAAACAAATGATAATGAAAATACAACTGTTCAAAATCTTTGGGACACAAAAAAGTGGTCCTGAGAGGAAAGTATATAGTGATACAAGACTTTCTCAAGGAACAAGAAAGGTCTCAAATAAACAATCTAACCCTACACCTAAAGGAGCTAGAGAAATAACAGTGAACCAAGCCTAAACCCAGCAGGAGAAGAGAATTAATAAAGATTAGTCCAGAAATCAATGAAATAGAAACCAAAAGAACAGTAGAGCAAATCAATGAAATTAGGAGCTGGTTCCTTGAAAGAATTAATTAATATTGATAAACCCCTGGCCAGACTCATCAAAAATAAAAGAGAAAGGACCCACATAAATTATGAATGAAAGAGGAGAGATCAAAATGAACACCAAAGAAATACAAATAATTATAAGAACACATTATGAGCAACCACATGCCAGTAAATTTGACAATCTGGAAGAAAGGGATGCCTTTCTAGAGGCATATGAACTACCAAAATTGAACCAGGAAGAAATGGAAAACCTGAACAGACCCATAACCAGTAAGGAGGTTGAAGCAGTCATCAAAAATCTCCCAACAAACAAGGGCCCAGGGCCAGATGGTTTCCCAGGGAAATTCTACCAAACATTTAAAGAAGATTTAGTACCTATTCTGACACTGTTCCAAAAAATAAAAATGGAAGGAAAACTTCCAAAATCGTTTTATGAGGACAGCATTACCTTCATCCCAAAACCAAACAAAGACCCCATTAAATAAGAGAACTACAAATATCCTTGATGATCATAGATGGGAAAATTCTCGCCAAAATACAAGCCATTAGGATCCAACCGTCCATTAAATGGATGATTCACCACGACCAAGTGGGATTTGTTCCTGGGCTACAAGGTTGGTTGAACATCTAAAAATCAATGTGATACTTTTAATAAAAGAACGAACAAGAACCATATGATACTCTCAATAGATGCTGAAAAAGCATTTGACAATGTAAAGCATCCTTTCTTCATCAAAACTCTTCAAAGTGTAGAGATAAAGCATATATACCTCAATATCGTCAAAGCCATCTATGACAAGCCCACAGCAAATATCATTCTCAATGGGGAAAAACTGAGAGCTTTTCTGCCAAGATCAGAAACACAGCAGGGATGTCCACTATCACCACTGCTATTCAACATAGTACTAGAAGTCCTAGCCTCCACAATCAGAAAACAAAAAGAAATAAACCTCATCTGAATCAACCACAAAGAAGTCAAACTCTCACACTTTGCTGATGATATGATCCTTTCGGTGGAAAACCCAAAATACTCCACTCCAAAACTACTATAACTCATACCGGAATTCAGTAAAATGTCAGGATATAAAAATAAATGCACAGGGACGACTAGGTGGCTCAGTGGGTTAAATCTCTGCGTTTGTCCCTGGTCGTGATCTCAGGGTCCTGGGATCGAGCCCCACATCCAGCTCTCTGCTGAGCAGGGAGCTGGTTTCCCCTTTCTCTCTACCTGCCTCTATGCCTACTTGTGATCTCTCTCTCTGTGTCAAATAAATAAAGAAAATCTTTGAAAAAATCAATGCACAGAAATCAGTTGTATTTCTATACACCAACAATAAGACAGAAGGAAGAGAAATTAAGTAGTAGATCTTATTTATCTGATATAGGGATTGCACTAAAAATCATAAGATACCTAGGAATAATCCTAACCAAAAATGCAAAGAATCTTTAATCAGAAAACTATACAGTACCGACAAAAGAAATTGAGGAAGACAGAAATGAAAGGGAAAAGCATTCCATGCTTGTGAATTGGAAGAACGAATATTGTGAAAATATCTATGCTACCTAAAGAAACTACACATTTAATGTGAACACTATCAAAATACCATCAGTTTTTTTCAAATAAATGAAACAAATAATTCCAAAATATGTGTGGAACCAGATAAGACACGAATAGCCAGAGGTATGTTGAAAAAGAAAGCCAAAGTTAGTGGCATCACAATTCCAGACTTCAAGCTCTATTAAATAACCGTAATCATCAAAACAGTTGGTACTGACACAAAAACAGACACATAGATCAGTGGAAGAGAATAGAGAGCCCAGTAATAGACCCTCAACTTTATGGTCAACTAATTTTCGACAAAACAGGAAAGAATGTCCAATGGAAAAAAGACAATCCCTTCAACACATGGCTTTGGGAAAATTGAACAGGCACATGCAGAAAAATGAGACTGGACCATTTCCTTACACCAAACACAAAAATAGACTCAAAATGGATGAAATATCTCAATAAGAGACAGGGATCCATCAAAATTCTTGAGGAGAACACAGGCAGCACCCTCTTCGACCTCAGACACAGCAACGTCTTCCTAGACATGTCTCCATAGGAAAGTGAAACAAAGGCAGAAATGAAATATTGGGACCTCATCAAGATAAAAAGCCTATTTTTTATTTTTCAATTTATTTATTTTCAGAAAAACAGTATTCATTATTTTTTCACCACACTCAGTGCTCCATGCAATTTGTGCACTCAATAATACCCAACACCTGGTACCCCAACCTCCCACCCCCGCTCCTTCAAAAACCTAAGATTGTTTTTAGGAGTCCATAGTCTCTCATGGTTCACCTCCCCTTCCAATTTCCCCTAACTCCCTTCTCTTCTCTAACTCCCCATGTCTTCCATGCTATTTGATATGCTCCACAAATAAGTAAAACCATATGAAAATTGACTCTCTCTGCTTGACTTATTTCACTCAGCATAATCTCTTCCAGTCCCGTCCATGTTGCTACAAAAGTTGGGTATTTATCCTTTCTGATGGAGGCATAATACTCCATAATGTATATGGACCACATCTTCCTTATCCATTCATCCGGTGAAGGGCATCTTGGTTCTTTCCATAGTTTGGCGACTGTGGCCATTGCTGATATATACATTGGGGTACAGATGGTCCTTCTTTTCATGACATCTGTATCTTTGGGGTAAATACCCAGGAGTGCAATGGCAGGGTCATAGGGAAGTTCTATTTTTAATTTCTTGAGGAATCTCCACACTGTTCTCCAAAGAGGCTGCACCAACTTGCATTCCCACCAACAGTGTAAGAGGGTTCCCCTTTCTCCACATCCTCTCTAACACATGTTGTTTCCTGTTTTGTTAATTTTGGCCATTCTAACTGGTGTAAGGTGATATCTCAATGTGGTTTTAATTTGAATCTCCCTGAGGGCTAATGATGATGAGCATTTTTTCATGTGTCTGATAGCCATTTGTATGTCTTGATTGGAGAAGTGTCTGTTCATATCTTCTGCCCATTTTTTGATGTGTTTGCCTGTTTCATGTGTGTTGAGTATGAGGAGTTCATTATAGATCCTGGATATCAACCTTTTGTCTGTACTGTCATTTGCAAATATCTTCTCCATTTCCATGGGTTGCCTGTTTGTTTTGTTGACTGTTTCCTTTGCGTGCAGAAGCTTTTGATTTTGATGAAGTCCCAGAAGTTTATTTTTGCTTTTGTTTCCTTTGCCATTGGAGACATATCTTGAAAGAAGTTGCTGTGGCTGATATCGAAGAGAGTACTGCCTATGTTCTCCTCTAGGATTCTGATGGATTCCTGTCTCACGTTGAGGTATTTTATCCATTTTGAGTTTATCTTTGTGTACGGTGTAAGAGAATGGTCGAGTATCATTCTGCTACTCTTAGATGTCCACCTTTCCCAGCACCATTTATTGAAGAGACTGTCTTTTTTCCACTGTATATTTTTTCCTGTTTTGTCGAAGATTTATTGACCATAGAGTTGAGGGTCCATATCTGGGCTGTCTACTCTGTTCCACTGGTCTATGTGTCTGTTTTTATGCCAGTACCATGCTGTCTTGGTGATCACAGCTTTGTAATAAAGCCTGAAATCAGGTAAGGTGATGCCGCCAGCTTTATTTTTGTTTTGCCACATTTCCTTAGCGATTCGGGGTCTCTTCTGATTCCATACAAATTTTAGGATAATTTGCTCCAGCTCTTTGAAGAATGCCGATGGAATTTTGATCGGAATGGCATTAAAAGTATAGATTGCTCTAGGAAGTATAGACATTTTAACAATGTTTATTCTTCCGATCCAAGATCATGGAATGGTCTTCCATCTTTTTGTGTCTTCTTCAATTTCTTTCATGAGTGTTCTGTAGTTCCTCACGTACAGATCCTTTACCTCTTGGTTAGGTTTATTCCCAGGTATCTTATGGTTCTTGGTGCTATAGTAAATGGAATCGATTCTCTAATTTCCCTTTCCGTATTTTCATTGTTAGTGTATAAGAAAGCCACTGATTTCTGCACATTGACTTTGTATCCTGCCACGTTGCGGAATTGCTGTATGAGTTATAGTAGTTTGGGGTTGGAGACTTTTGTGTTTTCCATATAAAGAATCATGTCATCTGCAAAGAGAGAGAGTTTGACTCCTTCATTACCAGTTTGGATACCTTTTATTTCCCTTTGTTGTCTGATTGCTGTTGCTAGGACTTCTAATATTATGTTGAACAAGAGTGGTGAGAGTGGGCATCATTGTCGTGTTCCTGATCTCAATGGGAAGGCTGCAAGCTTTTTCCCATTGAGGATGATATTTGCTGTGGGTCTTTCATAGATAGATTTGATGAGGTTCAGGAATGTTCCCTCTATCCCTATACTTTGAAGCGTTTTAATCAGGAACGGATGCTGGATTTTGTCAAATGCTTTTTTTTCTGCATCAATTGAGAGGACCATGTGGTTCTTCTCTCTTCTCATATTAATTTGTTGTATCACATTGATTGATTTGCGAATGTTGAACCATCCTTGTAGCCAGGGAAGAATGCCACCTGGTCATGGTGGACAATCTTTTTAATGTGCTCTTGGATCCTGTTGGCTAGGATCTTGTTGAGAATCTTAGCATCCATATTCATCAGTGATATTGGTCTAAAATTCTCCTTTTTGGTAGAGTCCTTGCCTGATTTGGGGATCAGGGTAATGCTGGCTTCATAGAAAGAGTCTAGAAGTTTCCCTTCTGCTTCAATTGTTTGAAGCAGATTCAGGAGAATAGGTGTTATTTCTTCTTTGAAGGTTTGGTAGAATTCCCAGGGAATCCGTCAGGTCCTGGGCTCTTGTTTTTGGGGATGTTTTTGATCACTGCTTCAATCTCGTTATTAGATATTCGTCTATTCAGGTTGTCGATTTCTTCCTGGTTCAAATTTGGTAGTTTATATTTTTCCAGGAATGCATCCATTTTATCTAGGTTGCTTGTTGGCATATAACTGTTGATAATACTTCTGATGATTGTTTCTACTTCCTTGGTGTTAGATGTGATCTCTCCCTTTTCATTCATAATTTTATGAATTTGGGCTTCTCTCTTTTCTTTTGGATTAGTGTGGCCAGCGGCTTATCGATCTTATTGATTCTTTCAAAAAACCAGCTTCTAGGGGGGACAAGATGGCGGCGTACTAGGAAGAGGCGTCTTTTCACCTGGTACCCCAAAGTGAGCGGATTACCTACCAAAGAACTCCGATCACCCATGAAATCAGCCTGAGATCACAATTATACACGTCTGGATCTCTACAGGGGCAGAAGACGCCAGTGAGCAGGTAAAGCGGAAAGGGAACAGCGGACTGATATCAGAAGATAAACTAAAGGGGGAGGGAGCCCCAGAGGCGACCGGTGGGAAAGTAATACCCCAATACGAGCGAGAGTGCCCTGCGTCTGGGGACCAGCATTAACTTGGAGACTGGTTGAAAGCACTCCAAAAGAGCAAAGGATCGCGGGGGAAAATTGTGGGAATCGGGGCGGCTAGGGACAGGGGCTTAAGTCCCCGGTCCCAGACGGCCTCCCCGGCGCAGAGGCTGAGAGAGTGCTGCGGAAAAACCAGCTCCTGGTCCCTAAGCCGTCAGCGTGCCCCAGAGCGCGGGCGTTCCTGCTCCTGGGAGGGGATGGAGCTGCACCGGACTGCAGAACGCTCACTAGCCCTACCACAAAGCTTGAGATGCGCACGCACGTCCCTCCAGCTCTCCGGGGTTTCTAAGGCCCGGGGGCGCTTCTTGACCCGCGCCATTGTTTCAAAGTGTAAGCCGCGCTCGCGCGAAACTCTTCCCCAGACAGAGGCGCACAAAAGCCCATCCTGCAGCTTACGGACCAGCGCCCCGTTCTCAGTGCCCCAGATGCGCGCCCGACCCACAGCCGCCTCTGAAAAGAGGGGCGCGCAAGCCGGGCACTCCCAGCCCGGGCCAGCGGCAAAATCTCAGTGTGCGATCGCTGCTTGGAACTTCTCTGGCGGTCAGGAGCTCCCAGACAGCCGCCACTACCTTGGCTTTGGAGAAGAGCAAAAGATCCTGCGCCCCCAGAGTCTTTAACTTGGAACCTGCACTGCCAGCGTGCAAGGGGGAATTTATTCAGCTTCTGCACCCAGACTGAGGCTTCTCTATGAGACGGAGATCAGGAAGTGTTCCAGGGTGCACCTTGACTGCACCAGAGTTGATACATCCAGCTACATCTGTTCAGACTTCTCCCACCAAAATGACTAGGAGGAGGAATGCCGAACAGAAGAAAAATACAGAGGATGGACCTTCTGCAATAGAGCTAACGGCTATCAACATAGACAATATGTCGGAAAGAGAATTCAGGCTAACAATTGTCCAGGCAATAGCTAGGTTGGAGAAAGCCATGGATGACCAAACAGAATTGATTAGGGCCGAACTGAATGCGACCAGACAGGATGTTCACAATGTTAGGGGGGAGCTTAAAGCTACCAGGGAGGAGGTCCACAATGCTCTCAATGAGTTCCAATCCTATCTAAACTCTCTCAATGCTAGGGGAACTGAGACAGAAGATATAATTAGTGATCTGGAAGACAAACAGATAGAGAGAAAGGTCAGGAGGAAGCCTGGAACAAACAGCTTAGATCCCAAAAAGCAGAATCAGGGAAGTAAATGATGCCATGAAGCGTTCCAACGTCAGAATTATTGGAATTCCTGAAGGGGAGGAGAAAGAAAGAAGTCTAGAAGATATCGTGGAACAAGTCCTTCATGATAATTATCCGAATCTCGCGAATGAAACCAGCGTTCATGTACTAGAGGCTGAACGGTCTCCACCCAAGATTATACACTCCAAAAAAAATCACGACAACTGATAGTCAAATTGAGAAATTATAATTGTAGGTATAATCTCTTGAAAGCTGCCAGGGCAAAGAGGCTCCTTACTTACAGAGGGAAGCCCATCAGAATAATGTCAGACCTGTCCACAGAGACCTGGCAAGCCAGAAGAGGCTGGCAAGATATATTCAGGGCACTAAATGAGAAGAACATGCAGCCAAGAATACTTTATCCAGCAAGAATGACATTCAAAATGGATGGAGAGATAAAGAGTTTCCAAGACCGGCAAGGCTTAAAAGACTATGCAACCACCAAGCCGACACTGTAGGACATATTAAGGGGAGTTCTATAAAAGAGGAAAAATCCCAAGAATAGCATTGAACAGAAATATAGAGACAGTCTACAGAAAGAAAGACTTCAAAGGTAACTCGATGTCAATAAAAACGTATCTATCAATAATCACTCTCAATGTGAATGGCCTAAATGCACCCATAAAATGGCACAGGGTTGCAGATTGGATCAAACGACAGGACCCATCCATATGCTGTCTACAAGAGACCCATTTTGAACCTAAAGATACATGCAGACTGAAAGTGAAGGGGTGGAGAAGCATCTTTCATGCCAATGGGACTCAAAAGAAGGCTGGGGTAGCGATTCTCATATCAGATAAATTAGATTTCAAACTAAAGACTATAGTCAGAGATACAGAAGGACACTACCTAATCCTTAAAGGGACTATCCACCAAGATGATCTAACAATTGTAAATATTTATGCTCCCAATATGGGAGCAGCCAATTACTTAAGAAAACTGTTAATCAAGATAAAGAGTCATATTGATATGAATACACTAATCGTAGGAGATCTTAACACGCCTCTTTCAGAACTAGACAGATCATCGAAGCAGAAAATCAATAAAGAAACAAGAGCATTGAATGACACATTGGACCAGATGGACCTCATAGATATATACAGAACATTCCACCCTTAAACAATAGAATACTCATTCTTCTCAAGTGCACACGGAACCTTCTCCAGAATAGACCACATACTGGGTCACAAATCAGGACTCAACCGATACCAAAAGACTGAGATGATTCCCTGCATATTCTCAGATCACAATTCTTTGAAACTGGAGCTCAATCACAAGGTAAAGTTCCGAAGGAACCTAAACACCTGGAAGCTAAAGAACACCTTGCTTAACAATGCTTGGATCAACCAGGAGATCAAAGAAGAACTGAAACAATTCATGGAAACCAATGAGAATGAAGACACTTCGGTCCAAAACCTATGGGATACAGCAAAGGCGGTCCTAAGGGGAAAATATATAGCCATCCAAGCCTTGCTCAAAATAATTGAAAAATGCAGAACACACCAGATGTCTCTACACCTTAAAGAACTGGAGGATCAACAACAAATCAAACCAACTCCACACATAAGAAGGGAAATCATCAAGATTAGAGCTGAGATCAATGAGGGAGAAACCAGAGATACAGTAGAACGTATCACTGAAACTAGAAGCTGGTTTTTTGAAAGAATGAATAAGATTGATAAGCCACTGGCTACACTAATCTGAAAGAAAAGAGAGAAATCCCAAATTCATAAAATTATGAATGAAAAGGGAGAGATCACAACTAACGCCAAGGAGTAGAAACAATCATCAGAAGTTATTACGAACAGTTATATGCCAATAAGCTTAGCAACCTAGATGAAATGGATGCATTCCTGGAAAAATATAAACTACCAAAATTGAACCAGGAAGAAATCGACAACCTGAATAGACCGATACCTAATAACGAGATTGAAGCAGTGATCAAAAACCTCCCAAAAAATAAGAGCCCAGGACCTGACGGATTCCCTGCGGAATTCTACCAAACCTTCCAAGAAGAAATAACACCTATTCTCCTGAAGCTGTTTCAAAAAATTGAAGCAGAAGGAAAACTTCCAGACTTTTCTATGAAGCCAGCATTACCCCGATCCCCAAACCAGGCAAGGACCATACCAAAAAGGAGAATTTCAGACCAATATCACTGATGAATATGGATGCTAAGATTCTCAACAAGATCCTAGCCAACAGGATCCAACAACACATTAAAAAGATTATCCACCATTATCAGGTGGGATTCATCCCTGGGCTACAAGGATGGTTCAACATTCGTAAATCAATCAATGTGATACAACAAATTAATATGAGAAGAGAGAAGAACCACACGGTCCTCTCAATTGATGCAGAAAACACATTTGACAAAATCCAACATCCATTCCTGATTAAAACGCTTCAAAGTATAGGGATAGAGGGAACATTCCTGAACCTCATCAAATCATCTATGAAAGACCCACAGCAAATATCATCCTCAATGGGAAAAAGCTTGCAGCCTTCCCATTGAGATCAGGAACAAGACAAGGATGCCCCCTTTCACCACTCTTGTTCAACATAGTATTAGAAGTCCTAGCAACAGCAATCAGACAACAGAGAGAAATAAAAGGTATCCAAATTGGTAATGAAGAAGTCAAACTCTCTGTCTTCGCAGATGACATGATTCTTTATATGGAAAACCCAAAAGACTCCACCCCCAAACTACTAGAACTCATACAGCAATTCAGCAGTGTGGCAGGATACAAGTCAATGTGCAGAAATCAGTGGCTTTCTTATACACTAACAATGAAAATACGGAAAGGCAAATTAGAGAATCGATTCCATTTACTATAGCACCAAGAACCATAAGATACCTGGGAATAAACCTAACTAAAGAGGTAAAGGATCTATACTTGAGGAACTATAGAACACTCATGAAAGAAATTGAAGAAGACACAAAAAGATGGAAGACCATTCCATGCTCTTGGATCGGAAGAATAAACATTGTCAAAATGTCTATACTGCCTAGAGCAATCTATACTTTTAATGCCATTCCGATCAAAATTCCATCGGCATTCTTCAAAGAGCTGGAGCAAATTATCCTAAAATTTGTATGGAATCAGAAGAGACCCCGAATCGCTAAGGAAATGTGGCAAAACAAAAATAAAGCTGGTGGCATCACCTTACCTGATTTCAAGCTTTATTACAAAGCTGTGATCACCAAGACAGCATGGTACTGGCATCAAAACAGACACATAGACCAGTGGAACAGAGTAGAGAGCCCTGATATGGACCCTCAACTCTATGGTCAATTAATCTTCGACAAAACAGGAAAAAATATACAGTGGAAAAAAGTCAGTCTCTTCAATAAATGGTGCTGGGAAAACTGGACAGCTATATGTAGAAGAATGAATCTCGACCATTCTCTTACACCGTAGACAAAGATAAACTCAAAATGGATAAAAGACCTAACGTGAGACAGCAATCCATCAGAATCCTAGAGGAGAACATAGGCAGTAATCTCTTTGATATCAGCCACAGCAACTTCTTTCAAGACACGTCTCCAAAGGCAAAGGAAACAAAAGCGAAAATAAACTTTTGGGACTTCATCAAAATCAAAAGCTTCTGCACAGCAAAGGAAACAGTCAAAAAAATAAAGAGGCAACCCACGGAATGGGAGAAGATATTTGCAAATGACAGTACAGACAAAAGGTTGATATCCAGGATCTATAATGAACTCCTCAAACTCAACCCACACGAAACAGACAAACACATCAAAAAATGGGCAGAAGATATGAACAGACACTTCTCCAATCAAGACATACAAATGGCTATCAGACACATGAAAAAATGCTCATCATCATTAGCCCTCAGGGAGATTCAAATTAAAACCACATTGAGATATCACCTTACACCAGTTAGAATGGCCAAAATTAACAAAACAGGAAACAACATGTGTTGGAGAGGATGTGGAGAAAGGGGAACCCTCTTACACTGTTGGTGGGAATGCAAGTTGGTGCAGCCTCTTTGAGAACAGTGTGGAGATTCCTCAAGAAATTAAAAATAGAGCTTCCCTACGACCCTGCAATTGCACTCCTGGGTATTTACCCCAAAGATACAGATGTCGTGAAAAGAAGGGCCATCTGTACCCCAATGTTTATAGCAGCAATGGCCACAGTCGCCAAACTATGGAAAGAACCAAGATGCCCTTCAACGGATGAATGGATAAGGAAGATGTGGTCCATATACACTATGGAGTATTATGCCTCCATCAGAAAGGACGAATATCCAACTTTTGTAGCAACATGGACGGGACTAGAAGAGATTAGGCTGAGTGAAATCAGTCAAGCAGAGAGAGTCAATTATCATATGGTTTCACTCATTTGTGGAGCATGACCAATAGCATGGAGGACAAGGGGCGTTAGAGAGGAGTAGGGAATTTGGGTAAATTGAAAGGGGAGGTGAACCTTGAAAGACTATGGACTCTGAAAAACAGTCTGAGAGGATTGAAGTGGCGGGGGGGTGGGAGGTTGGTGTACCAGGTGGTGGGTATTATAGAGGTCCCAGCTTGCATGGAGGACTGGGTGTGGTGAAAAAATAATGAATATTGTTTTTGTGAAAATAAATAAATTGGGGGAAAAAAAACCAGCTTCTAGTTTCATTGATACGTTCTACTGTATCTCTCCTTTCTCCCTCATCGATCTCAGCTCTAATCTTGATGATTTCCCTTCTTATGTGTGGAGTTGGTTTGATTTGTTGTTGCTTCTCCAGTTTTTTAAGGTGTAGAGACAGCTGCTGTTTGCTGGATTTTTCTATTTTTTTGAGGGAGGCTTGGATGGCTATGTATTATCCCCTTAGGACCGCCTTTGCTGTATCCCATAAGTTTTGGACCGAAGTGTCTTCATTTTCATTGGTTTCCATGAATTGTTTCAGTTCTTCTTTGATCTCCTGGTTGATCCAAGCTTTCTTAAGCAAGGTGGTCTTTAGCTTCCAGGTGTTTGAGTTCCTTCTGAACTTTTCCTTTTGATTGTGTGCCAGTTTTAAAGCATTGTGATCTGAGAATATGCAGGGAATCATCTCAGTCTTTTGGTATCGGTGGAGTCCTGATTTGTGACCCAGTATGTGGTCTATTCTGGAGAAGGTTCCATGTGCACCTGAGAAGAATGAGTATTCTGTTGTTTTAGGGTGGAATGTTCTGTATGTATCTATGAGGTCCATCTGGTCCAATGTGTCATTCAATGTTCTTGTTTCTTTATTGATTTTCTGCCTCGATAATCTGTCTAATTCTGAGAGAGGCATGTTAAGATCTCCTACAATTAGTTTATTCATATAAATATGCCTCTTTATCTTGATTAACAGTTTTCTTAAGTAATTGGCTGCTCCCATATTGGGAGCATAAATATTTACAATTGTTAGATCATCTTGGTGGATAGTACCTTTAAGGATTATGTAGTGACCTTCTGTATCTCTAACTACAGTTATTAGTTTGAAGTCTAATTTATCTTATATGAGAATCACTACCCCGGCAATCTTTTGAGGCCCACTGGCATGAAAGATGCTTCTCCATCCCTTCACTTTCAGTCTGCGTGTATCTTTAGGTTCAAAATGGGTCTCTTGTAGACAACATATGGATGGGTCCTGTCGTTTCATCCAATCTGCAACCCTGTGCCATTTTATGGGTGCATTTAAGCCATTCACATTGAGAGTGATTATTGATAGATACGTTTTTATTGACATCGAGTTACCTTTGAAGTCTTTCTTTCTGTACACTGTCTCTATATTTCTGTTCAATGCTATTCTTGGGATTTTTCCTCTTTTATAGAACCCCCCTTAATATTTTCCGGAAGTATCGGCTTGGTGGTTGCATAGTCATTTAAGCCTTGCCGATCTTGAAAACTCTTTATCTCTCGATCCATTTTGAATGTCATTCTTGCTGGATAAAGTATTCTTGGCTGCATGTTCTTCTCTTTTAGTGCCTTGAATATATCTTGCCAGCCTCTTCTGGCTTGCCAGGTCTCTGTGGACAGATCTGACGTTATTCTGATGGGCTTCCCTCTGTAAGTAAGGAGCCTTTTTGCCCTGACGGCTTTCAAGAGATTATACCTACAATTATAATTCCTCAATTTGATTATCAGGTGTCGTGATGTTTTTTTGGAATGTATAAGCTTGGGTGGAGACTGTTCAGCCTCTAGTACATGAACGCTGGTTCCATTAACGAGATTGGGAAAAATTTCATGAAGGACTTGTTCCACGATATCTTCTAGACTTCTTTCTTTCTCTTCCCCTTCAGGGATTCCAATAATTCTGACGTTGGAATATTTCATGGCATCATTTATTTACCTGATTCTGTTTTCGTGGTTTCTATGCTGTTTGTTCCAGGCTTCCTCCTGACCCTTTCTCTCTATCTGTTTGTCTTCCAGATCACTAATTCTATCTTCTGTCTCAGTTCCCCTAGCATTGAGAGAGTTTAGATTAGATTGGAACTCATTGAGAGCATTGTGAACCTCCTCCCTGGTAGCTTTACGCTCCGTCCTAACATTGTGAACATCCTGTCTGGTCGCTTTCAGTTCGGCCCTAATCAATTCTGTTTGGCCATCCATGGCTTTCTCCAACCTAGCTATTGTCTGCATAATTGTTAGCCTGAATTCTCTTTCCAATATATTGTCTATGTTGATAGCCGGTAGCTCTGTTGCAGAAGGTCCATCCTCTGTATTTTTCTTCTCTTGGGCATTACTCCTCCTAGTCATTTTGGTGGGAGATGACTGAACAGATGTAGCTGGATGTATCAACAGTGGTGCAGTCATGGTTCACCTTGGAACACTTCTGAGCAGTCAGGATTCCCCACCCAAACAAGAGACAAAAGAAAAGAAAAAGAAAAAAATGAAAAAAGTGAGAGAGAAAGAGAGAGAATAGAAAGGGAAGATGAAAAAGAAGGTTCTGCCCAGATGGGCCCCAAGGTAAGATTTATTAAGTAGACAAACAAAAAGAGATAAAAAGCCTGATACAAGTATATGACAAGAGAAATATATATATATATATATATGCAAATAAAGAAAGAACCTCATCTAAAAGAACCACAAGTGTAAAATTTATATGCTCTCAGGACAAACACAAAAAAAACAAAAACACCATTGGAAGAATATGGGAGAGTTCTTATAAATTCTCAGTGTGTGCGTGGAAGGTTGTTTTGATTCTTCCTGGATGTATCTTGATATCTTTGTTAAAGGACTCAACTTTCCTAAGATAAAGGGGATTAAAAATTGATTTACCTATAGGGGTAGTATTGATTCGGGAAAGGGGATTACTTTGAAGTTTAACTCTATATGATTATTAGAGGATAAAAATAAAGAGGAATAAACTAGACTAAACTAAACTAAAATTTAAAAAAAGGAATTCAAAAAATAAAAATGCAAAATAAAAACATAGGTGTATGTATCAAAAAGTTCAGGTTAGAAAGGTATTATGGAATTTGATGTGCTGTACAACTCGCTGTGATGGTAAATATTTTAAAAAATTACCTATGTGTAAAAAAAAAAAAAAAAAAGAACCGGAATAGTGGGAAAGAGTGAACAATACAAGTTTTCCTATGAAGTAGTGGTTGTTCTCTTGTAGTCCTTTTTTTTTCCTCTTTTTTTTTTCTTTCTTGGTTTGTTTTCTAGGGGAGGGGCCTTCCACGTGGGTTGTCAGTCAATGATGTTTTCTGAGTTAAGTCCTCCTGCCCCCCTCAAGGGGGTGGGCTCTGAGGAAACTGGGTTTTTTCAGGCTTTTGTTCTCTGGCAGTTTTTATGCTTGTTCACTTTTTTTTTTCTCTCACCTTGACCGCCTTTGATGGTTTTTGTAGTTTTAGAGGAAAACAAACTGCACTCTGATCTCCCTCTCAGAGAGAAGCCTCAGTCTGGGTGCAGAGCCTAAATAAGTTCCCCCTTGGGTGCTGGCAGAGCAGGCTCCAAGTTGCATACACTGGGGGCGCAGGATCTTTTGCTTGTACCCAGAGCCAAGTCATTGGCAGCTGTCTGGGAGCTCCTGACCGCCAGAGAGGTTCCAAGCAGCGATCGCACACTGAGATTTTCCCGCTGGCCCAGGCTGGGAGTGCCCGGCTTGTGCGCACCTCTTTCAGAGGCAGCTATGGGTCGCATGCACGACTCAGGCACTGAGAAGGGGGCGCAAGTCCATAAGCACCAGGCTGGACTTTTGCGCACCTCTGTCAGAGGAGATTTTGGGGTGTACGGCTTAGGCTTTGAAACAATGGCGTGGGTAAAAGAGCGCCGGCCGGGCCTTTGTAACTCAGGGGAGCATGAGAGACATGTGTGTGTATCTCAAGCTTTGTGGTAGGGCTCGTGCGTTCTGCCAACCGGCGTGGCTCCCATCCCCTCACAGGAACTAGAACCCACGTATTCTCGGGCATGCTGGCAGCTTAGGGACCAGGAGCTGGTTTCTCTGCCACACTCTCTCTGCCTCAGCGCCGGGGAGGCTGTCCTGGGACCTGGGACTTAAGCCCCTGTCCCTAACCACCCCGATTGCCACAATTTCCCCCCACGATCCTTTGCTCTTTTGGAGTGCTTTCAACCAGTCTCCAAGTTAATGCTGGTCCCCAGACACAGGGCACTCTCACTCGTATTGGAGTATTACTTTCCAACAGGTCATCTCTGGTGACTCCCTCCCCCTTTTGTTTATCTTCCGATATCAGTCTGCCGTTCCCATTCCGCTTTACCTGCCCACTGGCGTCTTCTGCCCCTGTAGAGACCCAGACGTGTATAATTCTGATCTCAGGCTGATTTCATGGGTGATCGGAGTTCTTTGGTAGGTAATCAGCTCACTTTGGGGTACCGGCTGAAAAGGTGCCTCCTCCTACCCTCCGCCATCTTGTCCCCCCTTGATAAAAAGCTTTTTAAAAGCAATGGAAACAGTCAATAAAACCAAAAAAGAAGACAGATTACTGACCATGGCTTCTCCTACAGCTTCAGATCAAGTGGACTCCCCATTGCCTAACCTTGTGATACGATCCCTCTTTTCCACACATGGTGTCTTGAGCAGGAAGCACAGCAACACTCTCCTACAATCTGAACTTGAGGGGTACCAAGTTTGGGGCTGGCAGAGGTACGGGGTCAAGCCTAGAGGAACCTGAGGGCTGTGGACAAATTATCTCTAGTGCCAAAGCCCTTGGATGAGGCTCTCTACATCCTGCAGCTTCCATGAGAAACCAATGTGCTTTGTAAAGGCCTTTCTTGCTCACACAAATTCAAGTGGTTCTTTCCGTTGCCACTAAAACTACATCTGGAACACATGTCTGTAATCCACAGATCTGTGCTGTTCTTAGAGGTTTCTTCCTGAGAAGTTGTGGTCCAGCCTGGATGAACAGGGTGCAAGCTAAGAGGAGTTGCTTGGACTGCACCCCTCTGCTGGTGTGGAGCAAGGCCTCATTGCTCTAGTTTGAGTCTGAGTTATGGAGCACCAAGGGCTAGAGTGGCTGGAGTGTGTACCAGACAGGACCTCAGTTAGATGTGTTTCAGGACATGGTGCGGGGATGTTTGTGGGGGAGGACACATGAGAGGGGTGTGGCAAGGCTCTTTCCTGCTCTGTGGTCACTCCCAATACCCTGATGGACTCACTACTGGCTTTTCCTCCTCATGATTTCAGGTCTCATCTATACACTACGGAGTTCCTCCTTTCATAAGCAAGGCTGCCCCTTAATAAAGTGAGCATTGATAGAGGAGCCAACATCCAATCCTCCAAAAATGTGGTTAAAGTGTGTTCCAGAAAGGGTGCTTGTAAGAATAACTCCTAAAGGAAGAGATTTTGGCACAGACATATTTATTACTATTATTATGAGAGTCAAATAATTGGAAAAGTCTCAGTTGTTCAACAGATCGGGCTGCTGAGGGCTGTCATTGAAAATGCCCAAGGGGACAACAGCAACAGTGCCTGTCCACTGTGGGGGCACAGGCAGAACAAGAGCCCAGCCCTAAAACTCTCCCTGCCTAACTCATATGCACACACAGACACACACAGACACAAACAAGTACACACACACACACACACACACACACACTACACTGAGAGGGAAAATCATGGAGAAGGGACACTATTTGTTATGGGCAATTATTTCTTGGTAGAAGGAATGTGTCTTATTTTCTTCATATTTCAATCATTATTTTACTAAGTAAACATAGTCTGGCTAAAACTTAAAGAACTATTTACTTTATTACCTGACTTGTGGGAAATAAATGCAAAGAATTAAGATGATATTTTATTATTTTGATAATATGCCAATTAGAATAGTGTAATTGTGTCCTAACCAGGAATATAAAAGAATTTAAAGGTGTCTCATGGACCCAGACATTATTCTTGTGGTTTCTGCCTTTCAAGGCATCCGGATTTTAAAAACAAAACAAAACAAAAACAAAAAACTACCCCAGATAATAAAAAGCATTCATTTTGGGGTTTCCCATGATCTTTGTTCTTTCAAGGAATGTTTCTTTGTAATAAGATACCAAAAAGAAAAAGAAAAAATCTATCTCTCTTACGTTCTGTAGCAGACATAGAAGGCCATGTTGTAGGATTGCAGGCACATGAAAATACCCAACTTTTGTATCAACATTGATGGGACTGGTTATGCTGAGTGAAATAAGTCAAGCAGAGTGAGTCAATTATCTTATGTTGCATCACCACTTCCTCATATCAGGGAGATCATATGATAGTTGTCTTTCTTATGGATTCACTTATTTGTGGAGCATCAGGAATAACACAGAGGACATGGGGAGATGGCGAGAAGGGTATTGGGGGAACTGGAGGGAGATACAAAGCATGAGAGACTGTGAACTCTGAGGGGCTAACTGAGGGTTTTGGAGGGGAGGGGATGGAAGGTTAGGTGAGCCTGGTGGTGGGTATTGTGGAGGGCAAGTATTGCATGGAGCACTGGGTGTGTTGCATAAAGAACGAATTCTGGAACACTGAAAAGAAATTAGAAAAATAAATAATTTTTTTAAAAGGAAGAAAATCCCAGATGATGTAGAGTACCAGAGACAGAGAGAAGAGCAGTGGTTGCAGGGACCAGGGTGAGGCAATGAGCCGTGAGTGATTAGTAGCACAGATTCCTCTGTGATGCAAATGTTCTACAAGTAAATGGTTGTGCAACACTCTGAGTGTACCTAATGGGCACCTTGATACAAAACTGAAAAGGACCAGAGTAAGAGTTTATGTAAACTAAAATTCTACCTTATTTAACGAAGAAAATATATTAAGCCATTATACAGGTGTATAAAAAAAAACACAAAAATTACAAAGAGGGCATGACAGGGAAGGGGAACTCATCTTTGGGGTTTCCGCCAGCACAAACTGTTGCTCAGAAGTTCAGGATGTTGCTCCACTGAGACAGGTGGTGGACCAGGCTCTTCAGGAACTCCAGTAACATGGCCAGGACTATGCTGGACCTCTGGGTTGGGTAAAGGGGCTGGTGGCTCTTCCACTTCTGGAGAGAGAATTAGAGCCCTGACTACAAACTGCACTGGCCTCAGTGTACAGGAGACATCACTGCTCTGCCTGATTGGTGAGCTCCAAAAGCAGGGATTGGTTGGGCCAGCTCAGGTTCTGAAAATGCAGCAGGTGCCGCAGTGGGAGCTGAGGCAAGTTCCTGAGGTGGATCAGAATCTTGTTCTGGGGCTGGTACGGTAGCTCCATGAAGAGGAAGTATCATCAGCATGATTGACTTCCCATGTCCCTTCTAATAAAGGAAACTTTTCCCGCCACTCAATGTGGTCTGCATCCAAGAACCAATCTGTGGAAGGTCTGCCTGACTGAAGACCATGGGGACAGGGATCTGAGACTTCTCACTCCTCTCAGCCCAACTGCACTCTATGGAGGCTTGCTCAGTGTGGCCCACCCTGTCCCTTCCACAGGCCCAGGTTAGTAACACCAGTCTTTCTCACACTCAGCCTCTGACTAAGTGGGATCAAGGTGTTGCAGCTTTGACAGCAGAAGCTAGGAACCGTGTTCCAAATCTGAGCCTGGCCATTGAGCCCCAGGGATGCCAGCAACATATTCAGGCTGAGAAATTCTGGAGGCTGGACACAATCCTCGGGATATTGTTCTAGCCATGTGTTTGAGATGGAGGAGATGGCCCTGGAGATAGACAGGCAGAAGAGTCAGAGGACAGGGCACCCTCCCAAACCAATATCCCAGGGAACCCCTGTGGGAAATTGAGAGCTGGGCTTACATCTCCTGTCAGAGGACAGTTCAATTCATTGTCCACCTGTGATCTGGCAGTCCTACCTGAGACAGGCCTGGTCAAAGACAACAAGCTGGCAAAAAGCCACTATGTGTGCAAGTCCTTAATCAATGATGTGAGCACTCCTGTACTTCTTAGGGGAGCTGGACACTCCTCAGTCAGTCTTCTTATCCACTTGCCACTTGAATTCAACTGCATGTGCCCAGGGAGTGGTGGTTTCTGGCCTCTAAATTACCCTCACTCCACAGGCCACTGCTCTCTGAAGAGCCAACCAAGGAGGGAGCAAATGGACTCTGTCTCTAGCCAGGACTTTCCAAGACCTTCCCAATACCTCAAATGTTACCACTTGTGCCCATGTGCTGCCCCTTTCACAAGGTGCCATGAGTGGGTCTCCTTCCACTAACACTAATCTCACACAGGGTATGGAATGTCTGGTCCCTGAGCTTTCATTGAATCTCCTGAGCACCCTCTGAGCACCCAGTGCCCAGGTTCCAACACATTGCTGAGTGTGATGGTTCACATGGCCTCTATTGTGGGTCCCAGTATTAGGGTAGAGTCAGGGCTAGGAGGGGTCGGGGTGGGGAATGAATCTATTAGGAGCAAAATCTGTCCTCTAGCCCCCTCTACTCTCCCACAGCTCCCACAGCTCTGCCCACACCACAGATCTGCTGGGCCCCTTCTTTTCTCCATAATAAACTCTCAGAACTTCACCCTTAAAGAGGAACCAGAGATGTGGGATGTGGGTCAAAGAGTTCTTCCAACTTACAGTTCCCTGGCTGCCCTGGTGGAGTGGTAAGGCTCTCCAGCATCAGCCAAAACTCACATATTCTGCAGCTCCTGCCACCCTCATCACAGTTGGAGAAAATTCACCCATATCTAGAGAAGACCAGGGGGCATCACATGAAATAGCCTGTGGATGCTACCTTTCATCATGTCCATTGTCACTGTCTGACCCCTGACTAGTCTGAAACCCTGGAATGCTGTCTGCTTTGTGCAGGGTTCATAGTCAACTCCTAAAGAAGTGCCTGCACTCAATGGGCCTTCCTGAATGCTTGATGAATGAAAGGGCCCCAATCAGCTCATCACAGGTTTCTGAGTGGGCCTGGGGCCCCCTGCTCACATCCAGTTATCCCTGCTCTGGTTTCATCTGACACAGAATCTAGACAGAGTCTCACATCTCCCTTTAAATGGCCAAACATCCCAGAACAAGACCATAGCAATAGTCAGGAATAAGGCGGAGGCTTCATCATGAGCAGCAGGACAATGATAAATGAGCACAACCATAGTCCCTCTAACAGACCTTTCCACAGTCCCAGGCACCCAATTGCATCTTCCCTTTGAGACCCCACTGAGTCTGAATAATAACTCTGCCTCAGTCAGTGGAGAAAACTGAGTCTTGGGAAGTTTTGGGACATTCCCGAAACTCACAACCAGGCCATGGCCAAATCCCATGGGCAGTTAGGGATTGTGTGCTCACCTTGTCAACAGGAGGTCCAGCACCTCTAGGGCGGTGGCAAAGGCTCGGTTTATGCCCAGGAATATGTCAGCATAGCTGAGGTCTCCTCCTAGGAAGGCAGGCACCAGATGTATTTGCTTCTCTAGCAGGTTGGCCCAGTTGGTCAATAGCATGAGGGTCTCACTCCTCTTCATTGGTAAGCCACTTTTTTCCTGAGGTGAAACAAAGGAGTCATGAGTCAGTGCTATAGCCATCAGGAGGGTTAGGGGTTGGAGCACAGCCCGAACCCCTAAGATCCCAGTGAGTTATTGCAAGAGGTGGAACAAGAGGGCTCACAGTCATAAAAACAATAAGGTGACTGTATGGTTCCTTGGCTTAATCCTCAGAGTCATGCTTTCGGCTCAGGTCATGATCTCAATGTACTGAGATGAGCTCCTCATAGAGCTGCGTACTTAGGGCAGAGTCTGTTTTAGGAACCATTCTCTCCTCTGCTTCTCCCCAATCTCTCCTGGCCTCTCTCAAATCAGTGAACCGCCCAATCAATTAATAAATCTTGAAGCAAACAGAAAAAAGGTTCTTGGCATCCATACAAGAATTGAAGTAAGCAAAGTCGGAACTTGATGGTAACTCAGGTCAATTGTGAGCTGAGTACTGATAGCACCTCCCTGCATGAACGGCAGCAATCCTGTGATTTCTGATAACATATCCCATTCTTGAGAATGGAACACAAAGATATTTTCTTAGGTGAGGCAGCTCAGGAATATTAGGGCATGTAGGGTGTTTAGTGCAGCACTGTGAGATATCAACAGAAGGGAATCTCTTCAAAGTGCTGCATCAATGAATAGCTCAATGGCTATGATAAATTACTGGCCCCCTGAAATGTTGTACTGCACAACGAGGCCCCTATTCCTGACTATGGAGGGCACCAGGGATGTGTTCCTTCACAACCAAAAGGCAGAGCAAGAGACATAGTACTCTGGGCCCCATGTTCCTTTGGGTAAAATTATCCCAGCTCACCATGATCATGTGCAAGACTTGCAGCACTTGGGGAAGGACTGTCAGGCCAAAGGGAACACCTGGGAGCAAGAGGTAGGAAATTGCATAATGCAGTGCAAAAGGATTCTAGATGAAAGGGATGAGACAGGGTTTAAATTCTCTTTTCTGATATTCCAGCAACTATGTGGACAGAGGCTCAGCATCTGGCCAAGGCAGGGGCAGGGCCATAGAGGCAAGTTTAGAGAGGAGATGGTGATGCAGATTTATGTGGGTACAGGACTCTAGGACGGAGCCCAGGGCAGGACTAGGTTGCCTCCTGGCACATGGGCCCCTTTTTGCTGCACTAGGGCCCTGGGTGTTTGGTCGCCCCAGCACCTGCACTCACCCTGAGCCAGTGCTGGACTCTATTGGCAGTGTGGGGCACCTTCTTGTCCTTCAAGGAGGTAGAGCAGAAGATCTCTTCATTCAGCTCCTGCCCCATCTCCAGTGTTCAGCCCTTTAAAGACAGTGCTCGGCAGCCAGCAGGAGGGCTCAGAGCCCTGTCAGCTTCCTATGCTGGTCCTCAGACTCAAGGCACTCCATTCCAGACACACAGCACGCTAGTATGCACATACCTCCACCAAGGAGAGAAATGTGACACAGAATCATGGCCTTGGATGTGCTCTGGCACAGGTAAGACACACCTCACAATCCTCTTTCCATCCTGCCCACCATAACATTGGTGTGGACATAAAGGGATCACCAGGATATCCACTGTCCTGCAACCTCCTCCTGCCCAGTGGCAGGAACCACACATATCCCTCTTTGCCAGAAACTCAAGAGGAGGGAATGGGGCTGCCCTGGGATGGCTCATAGGCGTGGCTGGGCCTGGCCTAGGCTCCTTTGTATTACCTTATGGAACTTCTTGCCAAATGCCCTGAGGTGTTGGGGATTAGGTTTGAGCCAAGGTCTGCAGCATGTGAAAAAGCCTTTCCCCTGGGGTTTCTGGAAACAAGAGCCCCAGGAAATTAGGCAGGAAGCAAGAGAACATCTTTCAGTATTGGATGTCTCTAGCAAGTAACCCTGGTATTGGACTGCACTAGAATGTGGGCACCTGGTTGCAGGGGTTCTAAATTCTGCAGGGGTCTGCAGTCAAGGAAGTGTCTTCACTGCCTGGAATCACCTACCTGCGTCCACTCCTGGACTGACACACAAACAGTGCTCAGGGCTGCCGTCTGCTCATCTCCTTTGTGCATACAAGGCCACATCTTTACACAGTGACACCACCACACCCCTCTCCACAGGTCCCAAAGGAATGCCTGGGTGCAGCCAGAGTCCCACCTGACTTCAGAAACAACTCTCCACTCTTACCTGTTTTTGACCCTGGATAAGCCATTATTCCTGTCAGAGGTGCTCTGAATCTTGTCTGTACAATACAGATGATTCTATCATGTACTTACTCTAGATGTCCATAGGCATATCTGGAATAATATCTATGATATTAGAGGAGTGGTGTCACATGTAGTAAATACCTCCTAGCACATTTTCATCCTCTTCTTACTCTATGTCTGCTGCTGGTCAGATGCCACTCTACAGTCCCTAATGGTGTGTGTGTGTATGTGTTTGCATGCACGCACACTTGCACAGTTGTTCCTGTGTCCACACACCTGTTCATCAGTGCTCAGATTCTGGAGTCCAAGATGATGACAGCCTCATCTACAGAGGGGTGAGCAATAGTTTCCAAAGATCTTGGGCTTTCTAAGTTTCCAAGCATACCCTAAAGAAGGATTGGAGCATTGGCCCTTGATGGTCAGAGTTCACCCTTACCCCTAGAGACTGCATATCCTGTGCTGAGAGCTATTACCTCCTTTCCAATGGATAGCAGGTGGATAGAGGTCGACTCAGTAGATTGCCATGATCTGGACTACACCTCAGACAAGAACTTGCTGGAATGTCTCCTGTCTACGATTTCAAGCTCACCCTCACCCTGATACCATCTCCATGTCCGTAGCCACTTCTTTCAGCACAACTTTTTTCAGAGCCCTCCAGTGAATGGTTAGGTGCATCCAGGGCCCCAACTTTGAGGACACACACAAAGAGTTGGTTTCATGCCTGGTTCAACATTCTTACCAGTCTGTGATTCTGGGCAAAGCACTAATGCTGCAGGGGTCTTCACCTTCTCCTCTCAGTGTTTCCCTGAAATCCCATATCCTGTTTACACATCTTTGTTTAACCATGTCCCTGGGAGTGTGCTCTGGACTGAGTGATTCCTTCTAATTCACAGAACATGGCCACTTGACCCACAAGTACCTTCTGAGATTTAGTTCTAAAAGCTCAGTTCCCATCCCCATGCTGCCTCTGACCTGTGTTCTCTCTCAGTTCCTCACACAAGAGTACAAGCCCCTATGCTGAACCTTGACACACACATGTGCACATGACCTAACAATGAGGGCCAACAACAGATGGAAGTACTCAGGCTTTTTTGAGATGAACTGAATCCTGCCAACATCCCTAAGTGAGCTCAGGTTCTCAGTGAACCAGGTCCTGCCTTGGTGTTTTCCACAGCCCCAAAGTACTGAGGGGCTCTGCCAGGAGCCCCTAGCTGAGCACTGCTGGATTCCCTATCCTCTGAGATTGTGAGACACTGTTTGTTGGTAAAGCCACTGTGAGTGTGGGGTACTGTGATCACACAGGACTAGGAGCAGGGTAATGATACTGTCTACCTGCCCTATTATAAATGATGAAGAAGGACACTATAGCATAATAAAAAGGACCTACCAACCCAAAAATCTAAATATTTCAAATATTTATGCCCCTAATTTGGGAGCAACCAAATATATACACCAGTGAATAACAAAATTTTAAAAAACCCTTAATAAGAATATAGTAATAATGGAGGACTTCAAGAACCCACTCACAGCAATGGTCATCTAAACAGATAATCAACAAGGAAACAAAGGCTTTGAATGACACATTGGACCAGATGGACTTCGTGGGGATATGCAGAGCATTCGTTTCGAAAAAAGCAGAAAACACATACTTTAGCAAGTTACATGGAACATTACCCAGAAGAGATCACAACTGGCTGAGAAATTAGGTCTTACAAGTACCAAAACACTGACATCCTACCATGCATATTTTTCGAACACATTACTATGAATCTTGAAGTTAATCACAAGAAAAAATGTGGAAGGACCACAAGGACATGGAGGTTAAGGGCCATCCTCCTGAAGAGTGAATGGAGAATCAGGAAATTAAACAAGAGTTTAAAAATACATGGAGGCAAATGAAAATGAACATAAGACAATTCTGAACCATTGGAATGCAGCAAAGGTGGTCCTCAGAGGGAAGTAATGGCAATACAAGAAACAAGTTATATTCTCCAATACATGACCTAACCTTAAATGTAAAGGAGCTGAAGAAAAAACAGCAAATAAAGTCTAAATCCAGCAGGTGAAGAGAAATAATAAAGATTAGAGGGCCAATCAATGATATAGAAATTAAACAAAAAGTAGAACAGATCAATGAAACGAAGAGCTGGTTTTCTGAAAGAATGAGAAAAGTGGATGAAACCCTAGGCAGACTTCTCAAAAATTAAATAGAAAGACCCAAATAAATAAAATCATGAATGAAGAAGGAGAGTTGTCAACCAACATGAAGCAACCAAGATAATATTATGTGCAATTAAAAGCCAAGAAATCAGACAATTGGGAAGAAATAGATGACTTTTTGGAAATCTATAAACTACCAAAACTGAAAGAGAAAGAAACAGAAAACCAAAACAGACCCACAGCTACCAAAGAAATGGAATTTAAAATCGTCCCAACAAAACAGTCTTGGTCATGATGGCTTCCCAGGGGGAATTTATATTTAAATATTTATATATTTACTTATTTAAATTTCTTTTCAGTGTTCCAGAATTCATTCTTTAGGCACCACACCCAGTGATCCATGAAATACGTGCCCTCCATAAAACCTACCACCAGGTTCACCCAACATCCCACCCCCACTTCCTTCCAAAACCCTACGTTTGTTTCTAAGAGTCCACAGTCTGTCATGGTTCATCTCCCCCTCCAATATCCACCAACACTCTTCTCCTCTCCATCTACTCATGTTCTCTGTTATTATCCACAAATATCTTATGCTCCACAAATAAATGAAACCATATGATAATTGACTCTCTCTGCTTGATGTATTTCATTTAGCATAATCTCTTCTGGTCCCATCCACATTGATACAAATTTGGGTATTCATCCTTTCTGATGGAGACATAATATTCCATAGGATATATGGACCATATCTTCTTTATCCCTTCATCCATTGAAGGACATCTTAGTTCTTTCCACAGTTTGCTGACTGTGGCCATTATTACTATGATCATTTGGTTAAAGATGGCCCTTCTTTTCACTACATCTGTATCTTGATGGTAAATATCCAGTAGTGCACTTGGAGGGTCATAGGGTAGCTCTATATTTAGATTCTTAAAGAATCTCCACACTCTTCGCCAAAGGGGCTGCACCAACTTGCATTCCCACCAACAGTGGAAGAGGGTTCTCCTTTCTCCACATCCTCTCCAACGCATGTTGTTTACTTTCTTGTAAATTTTGGCCATTCTAATTGGTGTAAGGTGGTATCTCAATGTGCTTTTGATGTGAATCTCCCTGATGGCTAATGATGATGAATGTTTTTTCATGTATCTATTAGCCATTTGTATGTCTTCATTGGAGAAGTGTCTGTTCATATCTTCTGCCCATTTCTTGACATTATTATGTTTTGAGTGTGTTGAGTTTGAGTTCTTTATAGATCTTGGATATCAGCCCTCTTTCTGTAATGTCATTTGCAAATATCTTCTCCCATTCCGTGGGTTGCCTCCTTGTTTTGTTGACTCTTTCTTTTGCTCTGCAGAAGTTTTTGATCTTGATGAAGTCCCAAAAGTTCATATGTAAACAAGAATTAATACCTATAATTCTGAAACTGTTCCAAAACATAGAAATGGAAAGAAAAGTTCCTAACTCATTGCATTACCTTGATCCCCAAACCAGACAAAGACCCCACCAAAAAGGAGAATTTCCAACAAATATACTTGATGAACATGGATGGAATCTTGCTCCCCAAGATAATAGCTAATAGAACCTACAGTACATTCAAAGGATTATTCACCACAGCCAAGGGGGATTTGTTCCTAAGATGCAGGGGCGGTTCCATATCTATAAATCAACCGATGTGATACAACATATTGAAAGGACAAGAAACATATGATCTTCTCAGAAAAATTATTTGAAAAAAATAAAGCATACTTTCTTAATAAAAAAAATCTGCCGGGCGCCTGGGTGGCTCAGTCGGTTAAAGCCGCTGCCTTCGGCTCAGGTCATGATCTCAGAGTCCTGGGATCGAGTCCCGCATCGGGCTCTCTGCTCAGCAGGGAGCCTGCTTCCCTCTCTCTCTTTCTCTCTCTCTGCCTGCCTCTCTGCCTACTTGTGATCTCTCTCTGTCAAATAAATAAATAAAATCTTTAAAAAAAAAAAACAATCTGCCACATAGATAAAGAGGAAAATATCTCAATATCATGAAAGACTAGAGCAAATGCCATCCCCATTAGAATCAATGTAAGAACTTTTCCCCTAAGGTCAGTAACATGACAGGCATGTCCTCTTTCACCACTGTTGTAAAACATGCTACTGGAAATCCGACCCTAAGCAATCAGAACAAAAATAAATAAATGCACCCAAAGTGGCAACAATAAGTCAGTCTCTCCATCTTTGCAGGTGATGAGATATTCCATGTAGAAAACCAAAAGAACTCCCCTCCCAAAATTGCTAAAACCCATGCAGCAATTCAGCAAAGTCTCAACATATAAAACCAATGTGCAGAAGTCAGTTGCATTTCTGTACACTAACAATGAGGGAGAAGAAAGAGAAATCAAGCAATCGATTTCATTTACAATTGCACCAAAAAGCATATGATACCTAGGATTGACCCTAACCAAAGATGAGAAAGATCTGTGTCCTGAAAATTATAGCTCACTTATAAAAGAAGTTGAGGAAAATACCAAGGAATGAAAAAACATTCCATGCTCATGGATCAAAAGAACAAATGTTATTAAAATACCTATGCTACCCAAAGAAATCTTCACATTCAATGCAATTTCTATTGCATTTCTACCCTCAACATTTTTCAGAGACCAGGACAAACAATCCTAAAATCTGTGTAAAACCAAAAAAGATCCCAAGAGGCCAACAGAATCTTGACAAGGAGAATGAAAAGGGGAGGCATCACAATTCCAGACTTAAAGCTGTATTTCAAAGCTGTAATCACCATGAAAATATGGTTATCACACAAAACCAGATATCCAGATCCATAGAGCTGAATAAAGTACCCAGAAAGAAACCCTCAACTCTATTGTCACCTAATTATTGACAAAGGGTGAATGAATATCCAAAGGAAAACAGACAGTCTCCTCAACTAATGGTGTTGGGAGAATTGGACAGGCTCATGTAGAAATATGAACTTGGACCACTTTCTTACACCACTCACAAAAATGAACTCAAAATCGATGAAAGACTTAAATGTGAAGAAGGAATCCATCAAAGTCCTACAGGTAACCACAAGCAATAACCTCTTTGACCTTGGCCAAAACAACTTTTTCCTAGACATGGGTCCAGAGACAAGGGAAACAAAACCCAACATGAACCATTGGGATTTCATCAGGATAAAAAGCTTTTGCATGGCAAAAGAAACAATCAACAAAACTGAAAGGCAGCCTACAGCCTGGGAGAAGACATTTGCAACTAACCTATCAAATAAACGTCCCATCAATCTAAGAACCCATCAGGCTCAACATCCAAAACCCAAAAAATCCAATCAAGAAATTGCCAGAAGACATGAACAGACAAATTTGCAAAGAACACAGAAATGACTAACAGACACATTAAAAAAAAATACTCAACATCACTCTTGGTCAGAGTAATACAAATCAAAACCATAATGAGATACTACCTCCCACCACTAAGATTGCTAAATTGAACAACTCAGGAAACAACCTCTTTTAGCTAGGATACAGAGAAAGTGGAACCCTTTTACACTGCTGGTGGGAATGTAAACTTTTGCGGCCACTCTGGGAATCGTACAGAGTTTTCTCAAAAAGTTAAAAATAGAACGACCCAGTGACCCAGCAATTATACTACTAGGTATTTATCCAAAAGATATAAATATAGTGACTGGGATGGGCACATGTTCCCAGAGCTTTTGCAGCAATGTCCACAATAACCAAACTATAGAACGAGCCCTGATGTCCATTCACTGATGAATGGATCAAGAAGACTTGGTATATGTACTTAATGGAATACTACTCAGCCATCATAAAGAAGGAAATCTTGTCCCTTGCAACAGTGTGGATGGAACTAGAGGGTATTAAACTAATGGAAAGAAGTCATTCAGAGAAAGACAAATACCACAAGGTTTCACTCCTTTGTGGAATTTAATATACAAAGCTGTTGAACATAGGGGAAGGGCAAGAAATATAAAATAGGCTAAAAACAGAGAGAAAAACAAACAAAAATAGACCCTTAACTACAGGGTCCATTACTGACGGTTGCTGGAGAGGAAGTGGGTGGGAGAATGGGGTAATTGACGGACAGGCATCAAAGAGGGCCTTGATGTCATGAGCACTGAGTGCTATACGCAACTGAAAATCACTAAATTCTACCCTCTAGTTAACAATACACCATATGTAAGCTAACATGAATTTAAATAAAACTAAAATTTAAAAGTAAAAAAAAAGGAGAGGTGCAAAAATGTAGAAAAACCACTCTTCTAATTAGCTTTTTAAAAATATGTATTTTTCATTTTAAACATATGTTAATAGAAAATGTATGTGGACTTTAAGAAATGAAATATATGAACATATGGGAAGGGGAAGAGGAAAAAATGAGAGCAGAAACAATTCTTAAGGATACAGACAAAGGGGGAGACAAGATTGCGGGGAAGTAGGAGGAGGCACCCTTTCAGCCTATACCCTAAAGTGAGCTGATTACCTTCCAAAGACCTCCGACCACCCACGAAATCAGCCTGAGATCAGAATAATACACGTCTGGATATCTACCAGAGCGGAAGACACCAGTGGGCAGGTAAAGTGGAGTGGGAAAGTCAGACTGATACTGGAAGATAAACAAAAGGGGGAGGGAGCCACCAGAGGCGACTCATTGGAAAGTAATATCCCCACGAGAGTGCCCTGCGCCTGGGGACCAGCATTAACTTGGGAGTCTGGTAGAAAGCACTCAAAAAGAGCAAAGGATCACCAGGGGGAAAATTACGGGAATCGGGGTGTTAGGGTCGGGGCTAAAGTCCCCAGACCCAGGACAGCCACCTCTGGCACAGAGCCAGAAGAGTGTGGCAGAGAAACCAAGTCTTGGTCCCTGAAACACCAGTGCACTTGAGAGTGTATGGCGCCCGGCTCCCATGAGGGGCTTGGAGCTTCATGACAGAACAGAAGCACAGCCATTTTGCAGTCCCCTGGGAGTGCCCTGCCGTGCCATTAGAGTCCGAGTCGTGCCCCGCACCTTCATCTGAGAGAGGTGCACACAAACACCAGCCGGGTCCTCTCGGACCGGAAAGACCAGGCACTCTCAGCCTGGGCAAGCGGGAAAATCTCAGTGTGAGATCGCTGCTTGGAACTACTCTGGCAGTCTGGAGCTGCCCAAACAGCCACCGCTGCCGTGGTTTTGTGTACAAGCAAAAAATACTGAGTCCCCAGGGACCGGAACAGGGAACCTGCTCTGCCAGCAGCCAAGGGGGGGATTTATTTAGGCTTTGCAGCTAGACTGAGGCTTCTGTCTTAGAGGAAGGTCAGGGTGCAATTTTCTTTCCTCTAAACCTACAAAAACCATCAAAAGTAGTCAGGGCGAGAGAGAAAAACAAAAGTGAACAAATATAAAAACCTCCAGACAACAAAAGCCTGAAAAAAAAACAGTTCCCTCAGAGCCCACCCCCTTGAAGGGGGTGGGATGACCTAACTGAGAGAACATCATTGACTGAAAAACCACCTGGCAGGCCTCCCCTCAGAAAAACAACCAGGAAAGAAAAAACAAAAAAAGACGACAAGAGAACAACCACCACTACTTCACAGGACAATTTTTTTTCCAATTTATTTATTTTCAGAAAAACAGTATTCATTATTTTTTCAATGAAGTGTCTTCATTCTCATTGGTTTCCATGAATTGTTTCAGTTCTTCTTTGATCTCCTGGTTGATCCAAGCATTCTTAAGCAAGGTGGTCTTTAGCTTCCAGGTGTTTGAGTTCCTTCGGAAATTTTCCTTGTGATTGAGCTCCAGTTTCAAAGCATTGTGATCTGAGAATATGCAGGGAATAATCTCAGTCTTTTGGTATCGGTTGAGTCCTGATTTGTGACCCAGTATGTGGTCTATTCTGGAGAAGGTTCCGTGTGCACTTGAGAAGAATGAGTATTCTGCTGTTTTAGGGTGGAATGTTCTGTATATATCTATGAGGTCCATCTGGTCCAATGTGTCATTCAATGCTCTTGTTTCTTTGTTGAGTTTCTGCTTCGATGATCTGTCTAATTCTGAAAGAGGCGTGTTAAGATCACCTACGATTAGTGTATTCATATCAATATGACTCTTTATCTTGATTAACAGTTTTCTTAAGTAATTGGCTGCTCCCATATTGGGAGCATAGATATTTACAATTGTTAGATCATCTTGGTGGATAGTCCCTTTAAGGATTAGGTAGTGTCCTTCTGTATCTCTGACTACTGTCTTTAGTTTGAAGTCTAATTTATCTGATATGAGAATCGCTACCCCAGCCTTCTTTTGAGTCCCATTGGCATGAAAGATGCTTCTCCACCCCTTCACTTTCAGTCTGCGTGTATCTTTAGGTTCAAAATGGGTCTCTTGTAGACAGCATATGGATGGGTCCTGTCGTTTTATCCAATCTGCAACCCTGTGCCGTTTTATGGGTGCATTTAGGCCATTCACATTGAGAGTGATTATTGATAAATACGTTTTTATTGACATCGAGTTACCTTTGAAGTCTTTCTTTCTGTAGACTGTCTCTATATTTCTGATCAATGCTATTCTTGGGATTTATCCTCTTTTATAGGACCCCCCTTAATATTTCCTGCAGCATCGGCTTGGTGGTTTCATAGTCTTTTAATCCTTGCCGGTCTTGGAAACTCTTTATCTCTCCATCCATTTTGAATGTCAGTCTTGCTGGATAAAGTATTCTTGGCTGCATGTTCTTCTCGTTTAGTGCCCTGAATATATCTTGCCAGCCTCTTCTGGCTTGCCAGGTCTCTGTGGACAGGTCTGACGTTATTCTGATGGGCTTCCCTCTGTAAGTAAGGAGCCTCTTTGCCCTGGCAGCTTTCAAGAGATTATACCTACAATTATAATTTCTCAATTTGACTATCAGGTGTCGTGATGTTTTTTTGGAGTGTATAATCTTGGGTGGAGACCGTTCAGCCTCTAGTACATGAACGCTGGTTTCATTCGCAAGATTCGGAAAGTTTTCATGAAGGACTTGTTCCACGACATCTTCTAGACTTCTTTCTTTCTCCTCCCCTTCAGGAATTCCAATAGTTCTGACGTTGGAACGCTTCATGGCATCACTTATTTCCCTAATTCTGCTTTCGTGGGATCTAAGCTGTTTGTTCCAGGCTTCCTCCTGATCCTTTCTCTCTATCTGTTTGTCTTCCAGATCACTAATTCTATCTTCTGTCTCAGTTACCCTAGCTTTGAGAGAGTTTAGATTGGACTGGAACTCATTGAGAGCATTGTGGA
This sequence comes from Neogale vison, assembly GCF_020171115.1. Lineage (NCBI taxonomy): Eukaryota > Metazoa > Chordata > Mammalia > Carnivora > Mustelidae > Neogale > Neogale vison. The sequence goes on from NC_058095.1 coordinate 81,505,467, forward strand.
CCTCCTCCCTGGTAGCTTTAAGCTCCGCCCTAACATTGTGAATATCCTCTGGTCGCTTCAGTTCGGCCCTAATCAATTCTGTTTGGTCATCCATAGCTTTCTCCATATTTTTAATTTCGTGAGGAATCTCCACACTGTTCTCCAAAGAGGCTCCACCAATTTGCATTCACACCAACAGTGTAAGAGGGTTCCCCTTTCTCCACATCCTCTCCAACACATGTTGTTTCCTGTTTTGTTAATTTTGGCCATTCTAACTGGTGTAAGGTGATATCTCAATGTGGTTTTAATTTGAATCTCCCTGAGGGCTAATGATGATGAGCACTTTTTCATGTGTCTGATAGCTATTTGTATGTCTTGATTGGAGAAGTGTCTGTTCATATCTTCTGCCCATTTTTTGATGTGTTTGTCTGTTTCGTGTGGGTTGAGTTTGAGGAGTTCATTATAGATCCTGGATATCAACCTTTTGTCTGTACTGTCATTTGCAAATATCTTCTCCCATTCCGTGGGTTGCCTGTTTGTTTTGTTGACTGTTTCCTTTGCTGTGCAGAAGCTTTTGATTTTGATGAAGTCCGAGAAGTTTATTTTCGCTTTTGTTTCCTTTGCCTTTGGAGACATATCTTGAAAGAAGTTGCTGCGGCTGATATCAAAGAGATTACTGCCTATGTTCTCCTCTAAGATTCTGATAGATTCCTGTCTCACGTTGAGGTCTTTTATCCATTTAGAGTTGATCTTTGTGTACGGTGTAAGAGAATGGTCGAGTTTCATTCTTCTACATACAGCTGTCCAGTTTTCCCAGCACCATTTATTGAAGAGACTGTCTTTTTTCCACTGTATATTTTTTCCTGTTTTGTCGAAGATTAATTGACCATAGAGTTGAGGGTCCATATCAGGGCTCTCTACTCTGTTCCACTGGTCTATGTGTCTGTTTTGATGCCAGTACCATGCTGTCTTGATGATCACAGCTTTGTAATAAAGCTTGAAATCAGGTAAGCTGATGCCGCCAGCTTTATTTTTGTTTTGCCACATTTCCTTAGCGATTCGGGGTCTCTTCTGATTCCATACAAATTTTAGGATAATTTGCTCCAGCTCTTTGAAGAATGCCGATGGAATTTTGATCGGAATGGCATTAAAAGTATAGATTGCTCTAGGCAGTATAGACATTTTGACAATGTTTATTCTTCCGATCCAAGAGCATGGAATGGTCTTCCATCTTTTTGTGTCTTCTTCAATTTCTTTCATGAGTGTTCTATAGTTCCTCAAGTATAGATCCTTTACCTCTTTAGTTAGGTTTATTCCCAGGTATCTTATGGTTCTTGGTGCTATAGTAAATGGAATCGATTCTCTAATTTCCCTTTCTGTATTTTCCTTGTTAGTGTATAAGAAAGCCACTGATTATAGGACAAGATGGCGGGGTACTAGGAAGAGGCGTCTTTTCAACTGGTACCCCAAAGTGAGCTGATTACCTACCAAAGAACTCTGATCACCCATGAAATCAGCCTGAGATCAGAATTATACACGTCTGGATCTCTACAGGGGCAGAAGACGCCAGTGAGCAGGTAAAGCGGAATGGGAACAGCGGACTGATATCGGAAGATAAACAAAAGGGGGAGGGAGCCACCAGAGGCGACCGGTGCAAAAGTAATACCCCGATACAAGCGAGAGTGCCCTGCGTCTGGGGACCAGCATTAACTCGGAGACTGGTTGAAAGCACTCCAAAAGAGCAAAGGATCGCGGGGGCAAATTGTGGGAATCGGGGCGGCTAGGGACAGGGGCTTGAGTCCCCGGTCCCAGACGGCCTCCCCGGCGCGGAGGCAGAGAGAGTGCGGCGGAGAAACCGGCTCCTGGTCCCTAAGCCGCCAGCGTGCCCCAGAGCGCGGGGTTCCGGCTCCTGTGAGGGGATGGGAGCCGGTCTGCAGAACGCGCGCTAGCCCTACCACAAAGCTTGAGATGCGCGTGCACATCGCTCCAGCTCTCCTGGGTTTCTAAGGCCCTGGGGCGCTTCTTGACCCGGGCCATTGTTTCAAAGTCTAAGCCGCGCGCCCGCGAAACTCTTCCCCGGACAGAGGCGCGCAAAAGCCCAGACTGCGGCTTACGGACCAGCGCCCCGTTCTCAGTGCCCCAGACGCGCGCCCGACCCACAGCCGCCTCTGAAAAGAGGTGCGCGCAAGCCGGGCACTCCCAGCCCCGGCCAGCGGCAAAATCTCAGTGTGCGATCGCTGCTTGGAACCTCTCTGGCGGTCAGGAGCTCCCAGACAGCCGCCACTGCCTTGGCTTTGGGGACGAGCAAAAGATCCTGCGCCCCCAGGGTCTTTAACTTGGAACCTGCACTGCCAGCGTCCAAGGGGGAATTTATTCAGCTTCTGCACCCAGACTGAGGCTTCTGAGACGGAGATCAGGAAGTGTTCCAGGGTGCACCTTGACTGCACCAGAGTTGATACATCCAGCTACATCTGTTCAGTCTTCTCCCACCAAAATGACTAGGAGGAGGAATGCCCAACAGAAGAAAAATACAGAGGATGGACCTTCCGCAACAGAGCTAACGGCTATCAACATAGACAATATGTCGGAAAGAGAATTCAGGCTAACAATTATCCAGGCAATAGCTAGGTTGGAGAAAGCCATGGATGACCAAACAGAATTGATTAGAGCCGAACTGAAAGCGACCAGACAGGATGTTCACAATGGTAGGGCGGAGCTTAAAGCTACCAGGGAGGAGGTCCACAATGCTCTCAATGAGTTCCAATCCAATCTAAACTCTCTCAAAGCTAGGGTAACTGAGACAGAAGATAGAATTAGTGATCTGGAAGACAAACAGATAGAGAGAAAGGATCAGGAGGAAGCCTGGAACAAACAGCTTAGATCCCACGAAAGCAGAATTAGGGAAATAAGTGATGCCATGAAGCGTTCCAACGTCAGAATTATTGGAATTCCTGAAGGGGAGGAGAAAGAAAGAAGTCTAGAAGATGTTGTGGAACAAGTCCTTCATGAAAACTTTCCGAGTCTCCCGAATGAAACCAGCGTTCATGTACTAGAGGCTGAACGGTCTCCACCCAAGATTATACACTCCAAAAAAACATCACGACACCTGATAGTCAAATTGAGAAATTATAATTGTAGGTATAATCTCTTGAAAGCTGCCAGGGCAAAGAGGCTCCTTACTTACAGAGGGAAGCCCATCAGAATAACGTCAGACCTGTCCACAGAGACCTGGCAAGCCAGAAGAGGCTGGCAAGATATATTCAGGGCACTAAATGAGAAGAACATGCAGCCAAGAATACTTTATCCAGCAAGACTGACATTCAAAATGGATGGAGAGATAAAGAGTTTCCAAGACCGGCAAGACTTAAAAGACTATGCAACCACCAAGCCGATACTGCAGGAAATATTAAGGGGGGTTCTATAAAAGAGGAAAAATCCCAAGAATAGCATTGAACAGAAATATAGAGACAGTCTACAGAAAGAAAGACTTCAAAGGTAACTCGATGTCAATAAAAACGTATCTATCAATAATCACTCTCAATGTGAATGGCCTAAATGCACCCATAAAACGGCACAGGGTTGCAGATTGGATAAAACGACAGGACCCATCCATATGCTGTCTACAAGAGACCCATTTTGAACCTAAAGATACACGCAGACTGAAAGTGAAGGGGTGGAGAAGCATCTTTCATGCCAATGGGACTCAAAAGAAGGCTGGGGTAGCGATTCTCATATCAGATAAATTAGACTTCAAACTAAAGACTGTAGTCAGAGATACAGAAGGACACTACATAATCCTTAAAGGGACTATCCACCAAGATGATCTAACAATTGTAAATATCTATGCTCCCAATATGGGAGCAGCCAATTACTTAAGAAAACTGTTAATCAAGATAAAGAGTCATATTGATATGAATACACTAATCGTAGGTGATCTTAACACGCCTCTTTCAGAATTAGACAGATCATCGAAGCAGAAAATCAATAAAGAAACAAGAGCATTGAACGACACATTGGACCAGATGGACCTCATAGATATATACAGAACATTCCACCCTAAAACAGCAGAATACTCATTCTTCTCAAGTGCACACGGAACCTTCTCCAGAATAGACCACATACTGGGTCACAAATCAGGACTCAGCCGATACCAAAAGACTGAGATTATTCCCTGCATATTCTCAGATCACAATGCTTTGAAACTGGAGCTCAATCACAAGGAAAAGTTCCGAAGGAACTCAAACACCTGGAAGCTAAAGACCACCTTGCTTAAGAATGCTTGGATCAACCAGGAGATCAAAGAAGAACTGAAACAATTCATGGAAACCAATGAGAATGAAGACACTTCGGTCCAAAACCTATGGGATACAGCAAAGGCGGTCCTAAGGGGAAAATATATAGCCATCCAAGCCTTGCTCAAAAAAATTGAAAAATCCAGAACACACCAGCTGTCTCTACACCTTAAAGAACTGGAGGATCAACAACAAATCAAACCAACTCCACACATAAGAAGGGAAATCATCAAGATTAGAGCTGAGATCAATGAGGGAGAAACCAGAGATACAGTAGAACGTATCAATGAAACTAGAAGCTGGTTTTTTGAAAGAATCAATAAGATCGATAAGCCACTGGCTACACTAATCCAAAAGAAAAGAGAGAAATCCCAAATTCATAAAATTATGAATGAAAGGGGAGAGATCACAACTAACACCAAGGAAGTAGAAACAATCATCAGAAGTTACTACGAACAGTTATATGCCAATAAGCTTAGCAACCTAGATGAAATGGATGCATTCCTGGAAAAATATAAACTACCAAAATTGAACCAGGAAGAAATCGACAACCTGAATAGACCGATATCTAATAACGAGATTGAAGCAGTGATCAAAAATCTCCCAAAAAACAAGAGCCCAGGACCTGACGGATTCCCTGGGGAATTCTACCAAACCTTCCAAGAAGAAATAACACCTATTCTCCTGAAGCTGTTTCAAAAAATTGAAGCAGAAGGAAAACTTCCAGACTCTTTCTATGAAGCCAGCATTACCCTGATCCCCAAACCAGGCAAGGACCATACCAAAAAGGAGAATTTCAGACCAATATCACTGATGAATATGGATGCTAAGATTCTCAACAAGATACTAGCCAACAGGATCCAACAACACATTAAAAAGATTATCCACCATGATCAGGTGGGATTCATCCCTGGGCTACAAGGATGGTTCAACATTCGTAAATCAATCAATGTGATACAACAAATTAATATGAGAAGAGAGAAGAACCACATGGTCCTCTCAATTGATGCAGAAAAAGCATTTGACAAAATCCAACATCCGTTCCTGATTAAAACGCTTCAAAGTATAGGGATAGAGGGAACATTCCTGAACCTCATCAAATCTATCTATGAAAGACCCACAGCAAATATCATCCTCAATGGGAAAAAGCTTGCAGCCTTCCCGTTGAGATCAGGAACAAGACAAGGATGCCCACTTTCACCACTCTTGTTCAACATAGTATTAGAAGTCCTAGCAACAGCAATCAGACAACAGAGAGAAATAAAAGGTATCCAAATTGGTAATGAAGAAGTCAAACTCTCTCTCTTCGCAGATGACATGATTCTTTATATGGAAAACCCAAAAGACTCCACCCCCAAACTACTAGAACTCATACAGCAATTCAGCAGCGTGGCAGGATACAAAGTCAATGTGCAGAAATCAGTGGCTTTCTTATACACTAACAAGGAAAATACAGAAAGGGAAATTAGAGAATCGATTCCATTTACTATAGCACCAAGAACCATAAGATACCTGGGAATAAACCTAACTAAAGAGGTAAAGGATCTATACTTGAGGAACTATAGAACACTCATGAAAGAAATTGAAGAAGACACAAAAAGATGGAGGACCATTCCATGCTCTTGGATCGGAAGAATAAACATCGTTAAAATGTCTATACTGCCTAGAGCAATCTATACTTTTAATGCCATTCCGATCAAAATTCCACCGGCATTCTTCAAAGAGCTGGAGCAAATAATCCAAAAATTTGTATGGAATCAGAAGGGACCCCGAATCGCTAAGGAAACGTTGAAAAACAAAAATAAAGCTGGCGGCATCACCTTACCTGATTTCAAGCTTTATTACAAAGCTGTGATCACCAAGACAGCATGGTACTGGCATAAAAACAGACACATAGACCAGTGGAACAGAGTAGAGAGCCCTGATATGGACCCTCAACTCTATGGTCAATTAATCTTCGACAAAACAGGAAAAAATATACAGTGGAAAAAAGACAGTCTCTTCAATAAATGGTGCTGGGAAAGCTGGACAGCTATATGTAGAAGAATGAAACTCGACCATTCTCTTACACCGTACACAAAGATCAACTCAAAATGGATAAAAGACCTCAACGTGAGACAGGAATCTATCAGAATCTTAGAGGAGAACATAGGCAGTAATCTCTTCGATATCAGCCACAGCAACTTCTTTCAAGATACGTCTCCAAAGGCAAAGGAAACAAAAGCAAAAATAGACTTCTGGGACTTCATCAAAATCAAAAGCTTCTGCACAGCAAAGGAAACAGTCAAAAAAACAAAGAGGCAACCCACGGAATGGGAGAAGATATTTGCAAATGACAGTACAGACAAAAGGTTGATATCCAGGATCTATAATGAACTCCTCAAACTCAACCCACACGAAACAGACAAACACATCAAAAAATGGGCAGAAGATATGAACAGACACTTCTCCAATCAAGAAATACAAATGGCTATCAGACACATGAAAAAATGCTCATCATCATTAGCCCTCAGGAGATTCAAATTAAAACCACATTGAGATATCACCTTACACCAGTTAGAATGGCCAAAATTAACAAAACAGGAAACAACATGTGTTGGAGAGGATGTGGAGAAAGGGGAACCCTCTTACACTGTTGGTGGGAATGCAAGTTGGTGCAGCCTCTTTGGAGAACAGTGTGGAGATTCCTCAAGAAATTAAAAATAGAGCTTCCCTATGACCCTGCAATTGCACTCCTGGGTATTTACCCCAAAGATACAGATGTAGTGAAAAGAAGGGCCATCTTTACCCCAATGTTTATAGCAGCAATGGCCACAGTCGCCAAACTATGGAAAGAACCAAGATGCCCTTCAACGGATGAATGGATAAGGAAGATGTGGTCCATATACACTATGGAGTATTATGCCTCCATCAGAAAGGACGAATATCCAACTTTTGTAGCAACATGGACAGGACTGGAAGAGATTATGCTGAGTGAAATCAGTCAAGCAGAGAGAGTCAATTATCATATGGTTTCACTCATTTGTGGAGCATAACCAATAGCATGGAGGACAAGGGGCGTTAGAGAGTAGTAGGGAATTTGGGTAAATTGGAAGGGGAGGTGAACCATGAGAGACTATGGACTCTGAAAAACAGTCTGAGGGGTCTGAAGTGGCGGGGGGGTGGGAGGTTGGGGTACCAGGTGGTGGGTATTATAGAGGGCACAGCTTGCATGGAGCACTGGGTGTGGTGAAAAAATAATGAATACTGTTTTTCTGAAAATAAATAAATTGGGAAAAAAAAAAAAAAGAAAGCCACTGATTTCTGCACATTGACTTTGTATCCTGCCACGCTGCTGAATTGCTGTATGAGTTCTAGTAGTTTGGGGGTGGAGTCTTTTGGGGTTTCCATGTAAAGAATCATGTCATCTGCGAAGACAGAGAGTTTGACTTCTTCATTACCAATTTGGATACCTTTTATTTCTCTCTGTTGTCTGATCGCTGTTGCTAGGACTTCTAATACTATGTTGAACAAGAGTGGTGAAAGGGGGCATCCTTGTCTTGTTCCTGATCTCAATGGGAAGGCTGCAAGCTTTTTCCCATTGAGGAAGATATTTGCTGTGGGTCTTTCATAGATAGATTTGATGAGATTCAGGAATGTTCCCTCTATCCCTATACTTTGAAGCGTTTTAATCAGGAACGGATGTTGGATTTTGTCAAATGCTTTTTCTGCATCAATTGAGAGGACCATGTGGTTCTTCTCTCTTCTCATATTAATTTGTTGTATCACATTGATTGATTTACGAATGTTGAACCATCCTTGTAGCCCAGGGATGAATCCCACCTGATCATGGTGGATAATCTTTTTAATGTGCTGTTGGATCCTGTTGGCTAGGATCTTGTTGAGAATCTTAGCATCCATATTCATCAGTGATATTGGTCTGAAATTCTCCTTTTTGGTATGGTCCTTGCCTGGTTTGGGCATCAGGGTAATGCTGGCTTCATAGAAAGAGTCTGGAAGTTTTCCTTCAGCTTCAATTTTTTGAAACAGCTTCAGGAGAATAGGTGTTATTTCTTCTTGGAAGGTTTGGTAGAATTCCCCAGGGAATCCGTCAGGTCCTGGGCTCTTGTTTTTTGGGAGGTTTTTGATCACTGCTTCAAACTCGTTATTAGATATTCATCTATTCAGGTTGTCAATTTCTTCCTGGTTCAATTTTGGTAGTTTATATTTTTCCAGGAATGCATCCATTTCATCTAGGTTGCTAAGCTTATTGGCATATAACTGTTCGTAATAACTTCTGATGATTGTTTCTACTTCCTTGGTGTTCGTTGTGATCTCTCCCTTTTCATTCATAATTTTATGAATTTGGGATTTCTCTCTTTTCTTTCGGATTTGTAGCCAGTGGCTTATCGATCTTATTGATTCTTTCAAAAAACCAGCTTCTAGTTTCAGTGATACGTTCTACTGTATCTCTGGTTTCTCCCTCATTGATCTCAGCTCTAATCTTGATGATTTCCCTTCTTATGTGTGGAGTTGGTTTGATTTGTTGTTGATCCTCCTGTTCTTTAAGGTGTAGAGACAGCTGGTGTGTTCTGGATTTTTCAATTTTTTTGAGCGACGCTTGGATGGCTATATATTTTCCCCTTAGGACCGCCTTTGCTGTATCCCATAGGTTTTGGACCGAAGTGTCTTCATTCTCATTGGTTTCCATGAATTGTTTCAGTTCTTCTTTGATCTCCTGGTTGATCCAAGCATTCTTAAGCAAGGTGGTCTTTAGCTTCCAGGTGTTTGAGTTCCTTCGGAACTTTTCCTTGTGATTGAGCTCCAGTTTCAAAGCATTGTGATCTGAGAATATGCAGGGAATAATCTCAGTCTTTTGGTATCGGCTGAGTCCTGATTTCTGACCCAGTATATTGTCTATTCTGGAGAAGGTTCCGTGTGCACTTGAGAAGAATGAGTATTCTGCTGTTTTAGGGTGGAATGTTCTGTATATATCTATGAGGTCCATCTGGTCCAATGTGTCATTCAATGCTCTTGTTTCTTTGTTGAGTTTCTGCTTCGATGATCTGTCTAATTCTGAAAGAGGCGTGTTAAGATCTCCTACGATTAGTGTATTCATATCAATATGACTCTTTATCTTGATTAACAGTTTTCTTAAGTAATTGGCTGCTCCCATATTGGGAGCATAGATATTTACAATTGTTAGATCATCTTGGTGGATAGTCCCTTTAAGGATTATGTAGTGTCCTTCTGTATCTCTGACTACTGTCTTTAGTTTGAAGTCTAATTTATCTGATATGAGAATCGCTACCCCAGCCTTCTTTTGAGTCCCATTGGCATGAAAGATGCTTCTCCACCCCTTCACTTTCAGTCTGCGTGTATCTTTAGGTTCAAAATGGGTCTCTTGTAGACAGCATATGGATGGGTCCTGTCGTTTTATCCAATCTGCAACCCTGTGCCGTTTTATGGGTGCATTTAGGCCATTCACATTGAGAGTGATTATTGATAGATACGTTTTTATTGACATCGAGTTACCTTTGAAGACTTTCTTTCTGTAGACTGTCTCTATATTTCTGTTCAATGTTATTCTTGAGATTTTTCCTCTTTTATAGAACCCCCCTTAATATTTCCTGCAGTATTGGCTTGGTGGTTGCATAGTCTTTTAAGCCTTGCCAGTCTTGGAAACTCTTTATCTCTCCATCCATTTTGAGTGTCAGTCTTGCTGGATAAAGTATTCTTGGCTGCATGTTCTTCTCATTTAGTGCCCTGAATATATCTTGACAACCTCTTCTGGCTTGCCAGGTCTCTGTGGACAGGTCTGACGTTATTCTGATGGGCTTCCCTCTGTAAGTAAGGAGTCTCTTTGCCCTGGCGGCTTTCAAGAGATTATACCTACAATTATAATTTCTCAATTTGACTATCAGGTGTCGTGATGTTTTTTTGGAGTGTATAATCTTGGGTGGAGACCGTTCAGCCTCTAGTACATGAACGCTGGTTTCATTCGCGAGATTCGGAAAATTTTTATGTAGGACTTGTTCCCAGATATCTTCTAGACTTCTTTCTTTCTCCTCCCCTTCAGGAATTCCAATAATTCTGACATTGGAATGCTTCACGGCATCATTTATTTCCCTGATTCTGCTTTCGTGGTATCTAAGCTGTTTGTTCCAGGCTTTCTCCTGATCCTTTCTCTCTATCTGTTTGTCTTCCAGATCACTAATTCTATCTTCACAGGACAATTTTTATTGCTAATTCGATCCCACTATTCTGGCTCATTGTTTTTATATACTTAAATTTTTATTAATATATAGATAATTTTTTAACCTATTTACCATCACAGTGAGAGATGTCCAGTATATCAAATTCCATAATAACCTTCTAACCTGAACTTTTTGATACATACACCTGTGTTTTCCTTTTGCATTTCTATTTTCTAAATTTCTTTTTTTTAATTTTAGTTTAGTTTAGTCTAGTTTATTCCTTTTTTAAATTTTTACTTTCTAATATTCATATAGAGTTAAATTTCATGGTAATCCCCTTTCCCCAATCAATGCCACCCCTATAGGTAAACCAATTCCTAATCCCCCCTTATCTTAGGAAAGTTGAGTCCTTTAACAAAGATATCAAGATACATCGAGAAGAATCAAAACAACCTTCCTCACCCACACTGTGAATTTACAACCACTATCCCATCTTTTTCTTCCACCAGTATTTCTGTGTTTTTGTCCTTTTCCTGATAGTATATAAATCTTACACTCGGGGTTCTTTATGACAAGATTCTATGTTTATTTGTGATTTTTTTCTCTTGTCATATACTTTTATCAGTCTTTTTGTCTGTGTCTGCTTGTATACTTCATAAATCTTACCTTGAGACCCATTTGGGCTGAACCTTCTCTTTTATCTCACCTTTCATTCCTGTCTCTCTCCCTCTCTCTTTTTTTCTTTTCCTTTTCTTTTTCCTGTCAATTGAGTGGGGAACCCTGATTGCTCAGAAGCATTCGAGGGTGCACCTTGACTGCACCACAGTCAATACACCCAGCTATACCCGTACAGCCATCTCTCACCAAAATGACTAGGAAGAGGAATGCCCAACAGAATAAAAATACAGAGGATGGAACTTCTGCAACAGAGCTAACGTCTATCAACATAGACAATATATCAGAAAGAGAATTCAGTCTAACAACTATCCAAGCAATAGCTAGGTTGGAGAAAGCCATGGATGACCAAACGGAATTGATTAGGGCCGAACTGAAAACGACTGGAGATCATGTTTTCAATAGTAGGGAAGAGCTGAAAGCTACCAGGGATGAGCTTCACAATGCTCTCAATGAGTTCCGATATAATCTAAATTCTCCCAATGCTAGAGCAACTGAGACAGAAGATAGAATTAGTGATCTGGAGGACAAACAGAGAGAAAGGATCAGGAGGAAGCCTGGAACAAACAGCTTAGAAGCCACGAAAACAGAATCAGGGAAATAAATGATGCCATGAAATATTCCAACGTCAGAATTCTTGGAATCCCTGAAGGGGAGGAGAAAGAAAGAAGTCTAGAAGATATAGTGGAACAAGGTCTTCATGAAAATTTTCCAAATCTCCTGAATGGAACCAGTGTTCATGTACTAGAGGCCAAAAGGTTTCCCCCCAAGATTACAGATTCTCGAAAGTTCTCAAGACACCTAATAGTAAGAATGAAAAATTATAATTGTAGGCAGAACCTTTTGAAAGCAGCTAGGACAAAGACGATCCTTACGACAGAGGAAAGCCCATCAGAATAACGTCAGACATGTCCACAGGGACCTGGCAAGCCAGAAAGGGCTGGCAAGATATATTCAGGGCACTAAATGAGAAGAACATGCAGCCAAGAATACTTTATCCAGCAAGACTGACATTCAAAATGGATCGAGAGATAAAGAGTTTCCAAGACCAGCAAGGCTTAAAAAATTATGCAACCATCAAGCCGATACTGCAGGAAATATTAAGGGGGCTACTTTAAAGGAGAAAAAAGCCCAAGAATAGCATTGAACAGAAATATAGAAACAATCTTCAGAAAGAAGGACTTCAAAGTAACACGATGTCAACAAAAATAAATCTATCAATAATCACCCTAAATGAGAATGGCCTAAATGCGCCCATGAAACGGCACAGGGTTGCAGACTGGATAAAACGACAGGACCCATCCATATGTTGTCTACAAGAGACCATTTTGAACCTAAAGATACACCCAGACTGAAAGTGAAGGGATGAAGAAGCATCTTTCATGCCAATGGGCCTCAAAAGAAGGCTGGGGTGGCAATTCTCCTATCAGACAAATTAGATTTTAAACTAAAGACTGTAGTCAGAGATCCAGAAGGACACTACATCATTCTTAAAGGGACTATCCACCAAGATGATCTAACAATTGTAAATAACTATGCCCCCAATATTGGAGCAGCCAATTACATAAGAAAACTGTTAATCAAGATAATCTTTATCTTTTAATCAAGATAAAGAGTCATATTGATATGAATACCCTAATCGTTGGAGATCTCAACATGCCTCTCTCAAAAATGGACGGATCATTGAAGCAGAAAATCAATAAAGAAACAGGAACATTGACACATTGGACCAGATGGACCTCATAGATATATACAGAACATTCCACCATAAAACAACAGAATGCTCATTCTTCTCAAGTGCACACGGAACCTTCTCCAGAATAGACCACATCCTGGGTCACAAATCAGGACTCAACCAATACCAAAAGACTGAGATTATTCCCTGCACATTCTCAGATCCCAGTGCTTTGAAACAGGAGCTCAATCACAAGGAAAAGTTCTGAAGAAACCGAACACCTGGAAACTAAAGATGACCTTGCTTAAGAATGCGTAGATCATTGTCTTGATCCTGATCTCAATGGGAAGGCTGCAAGCTTTTTCCCATTGAGGATGATATTTGCTGTGGGTCTTTCATAGATAGATTTGATGAGCTTCAGGAACAAGACAAGGATGCCCACTTTCACCACTCTTGTTCAACATAGTATTAGAAGTCCTAGCAACAGCAATCAGACACAGAGAGAAATAAAAGGTATCCAAATTGGTAATGAAGAAGTCAAACTCTCTCTCTTCGCAGATGACATGATTCTTTATATGGAAAACCCAAAAGACTCCACCCCCAAACTACTAGAACTCATACAGCAATTCAGCAGCGTGGCAGGATACAAAGTCAATGTGCAGAAATCAGTGGCTTTCTTATACACTAACAATAAAAATACAGAAAGGGAAATTAGAGAATCGATTCCATTTACTATAGCACCAAGAACCATAAGATACCTGGGAATAAACCTAACTAAAGAGGTAAAGGATCTATACTTGAGGAACTATAGAACACTCATGAAAGAAATTGAAGAAGACACAAAAAGATGGAAGACCATTCCATGCTCTTGGATCGGAAGAATAAACATTGTCAAAATGTCTATACTGCCTAGAGCAATCTATACTTTTAATGCCATTCCGAACAAAATTCCACCGGCATTCTTCAAAGAGCTGGAGCAAATAATCCTAAAATTTGTATGGAATCAGAAGAGACCCCGAATCGCTAAGGAAATGTTGGAAAACAAAAATAAAGCTGGCGGCATCACCTTACCTGATTTCAAGCTTTATTACAAAGCTGTGATCACCAAGACAACATGGTACTGGCATAAAAACAGACACATAGACCAGTGGAACAGAGTAGAGAGCCCTGATATGGACCCTCAACACTATGGTCAATTAATCTTCGACAAAACAGGAAAAAATATACAGTGGAAAAAAGACAGTCTCTTCAATAAATGGTGCTGGGAAAACTGGACAGCTATATGTAGAAGAATGAAACTCGACCATTCTCTTACACCGTACACAAAGATCAACTCTAAATGGATAAAAGACCTCAACGTGAGACAGGAATCCATCAGAATCTTAGAGGAGAACATAGGCAGTAATCTCTTTGATATCAGCCACAGCAACTTCTTTCAAGATATGTCTCCAAAGGCAAAGGAAACAAAAGCGAAAATAAACTTTTGGGACTTCGTCAAAATCAAAAGCTTCTGCACAGCAAAGGAAACAGTCAAAAAAACAAAGAGGCAACCCACGGAATGGGAGAAGATATTTGCAAATGACAGTACAGACAAAAGGTTGATATCCAGGATCTATAATGAACTCCTCAAACTCAACCCACACGAAACAGACAAACACATCAAAAAATGGGCAGAAGATATGAACAGACACTTCTCCAATCAAGACATACAAATGGCTATCAGACACATGAAAAAATGCTCATCATCATTAGCCCTCAGGGAGATTCAAATCAAAACCACATTGAGATATCACCTTACACCAGTTAGAATGGCCAAAATTAACAAAACAGGAAACAACATGTGTTGGAGAGGATGTGGAGAAAGGGGAACCCTCTTCCACTGTTGGTGGGAATGCAAGTTGGTGCAGCCTTTTGGAGAATAGTGTGGAGATTCCTCAAGAAATTAAAAATAGAGCTTCCCTACGACCCTGCAATTACACTCCTGGGTATTTACCCCAAAGATACAGATGTCGTGAAACGAAGGGCCATCTGTACCCCAATGTTTATAGCAGCAATGGCCACAGTCGCCAAACTATGGAAAGAACCAAGATGCCCTTCAACGGATAAATGGATAAGGAAGATGTGGTCCATATACACTATGGAGTATTATGCCTCCATCAGAAAGGACGAATATCAAACTTTTGTAGCAACATGGACGGGACTGGAAGAGATTATGCTGAGTGAAATAAGTCAAGCAGAGAGAGTCAATTATCAAATGGTTTCACTCATTTGTGGAGCATAACCAATAGCATGGAGGACAAGGGGCGTTAGAGAGGAGTAGGGAATTTGGGTAAATTGGAAGGGGAGGTGAACCATGAGAGACTATGGACTCTGAAAAACAGTCTGAGGGGTTTGAAGTGGCGGGGGGGGTGGGAGGTTGGGGTACCAGGTGGTGGGTATTATAGAGGGCACAGCTTGCATGGAGCACTGGGTGTGGTGAAAAAATAATGAATACTGTTTTTCTGAAAATAAATAAATTGGGAGAAAAAAAAAAAACCACATTGAGATATCACCTTACACCAGTTAGAATGGCCAAAATTAACAAAACAGGAAACAACATGTGTTGGAGAGGATGTGGAGAAAGGGGAACACTCTTCCACTGTTGGTGGGAATGCAAGTTGGTGCAGCCTCTTTGGAGAGCAGTGTGGAGATTCCTCAAGAAATTAAAAATAGAGCTTCCCTACGACCCTGCAATTGCACTCCTGGGTATTTACCCCAAAGATACAGATGTCGTGAAAAGAAGGGCCATCTGTACCCCAATGTTTATAGCAGCAATGGCCACAGTCGCCAAACTATGGAAAGAACCAAGATGCCCTTCAACGGATGAATGGATAAGGAAGATGTGGTCCATATACACTATGGAGTATTATGCCTCCATCAGAAAGGACGAATATCCAACTTTTGTAGCAACATGGACGGGACTGGAAGAGATTATGCTGAGTGAAATCAGTCAAGCAGAGAGAGTCAATTATCATATGGTTTCACTCATTTGTGGAGCATAACCAATAGCATGGAGGACAAGGGGCGTTAGAGAGTAGTAGGGAATTTGGGTAAATTGGAAGGGGAGGTGAACCATGAGAGACTATGGACTCTGAAAAACAGTCTGAGGGGTCTGAAGTGGCGGGGGGGTGGGAGGTTGGGGTACCAGGTGGTGGGTATTATAGAGGGCACAGCTTGCATGGAGCACTGGGTGTGGTGAAAAAATAATGAATACTGTTTTTCTGAAAATAAATAAATTGGGAAAAAAAAATAGAGCTTCCCTATGACCCTGCAATTGCGCTCCTGGGTATTTACCCCAAAGATACAGATGTCGTGAAAAGAAGGGCCATCTGTACCCCAATGTTTATAGCAGCAATGGCCACAGTCGCCAAACTATGGAAAGAACCAAGATGCCCTTCAATGGATGAATGGATAAGGAAGATGTGGTCCATATACACTATGGAGTATTATGCCTCCATCAGAAAGGACGAATATCCAACTTTTGTAGCAACATGGACGGGACTGGAAGAGATTATGCTGAGTGAAATAAGTCAAGCAGAGAGAGTCAATTATCATATGGTTTCACTCTTTTGTGGAGCATAACCAATAGCATGGAGGACAAGGGGCGTTAGAGAGGAGTAGGGAATTTGGGTAAATTGGAAGGGGAGGTGAACCATGAGAGACTATGGACTCTGAAAAACAGTCTGAGGGGTTTGAAGTGGCGGGGGGGTGGGAGGTTTGGTTACCAGGTGGTGGGTATTATAGAGGGCACAGCTTGCATGGAGCACTGGGTGTGGTGAAAAAATAATGAATACTGTTTTTCTGAAAATATATAAATTGGGGAAAAAAAAAGAATGCGTGGATCAACCTGGAGATCAAGGATGTACAGAAACAATTCATGGAAACCAAAGACAATGAAGACGCTTCAACCCAAAACCTATGGGATACTGCAAAGGAAGTCCTAAGGAGGACATAGCCATCCAAGCCTCCCTCAAAAAAATAGAAAAATCCAGCACACAGCAGCTGTCTCTACACTTTAAAGAACTGGAGAACCAACAACAAATCAAACTAACACCACACATAAAAAGGGAAATTAAGATTAGAGCTGAGATCGATGAGGTAGAAACCAGAGATACAGTAGAACGTATCAATGAAAATAGAAGCTGATTTTTTGAAAGAGTCAATAAGATCAATAAACCATTGGCCTCACTAATCCAAAATAAAAGAGAGAAAGCCCAAATTCATAAAATTATGAATGAAAAGGGAGAGATCACAACAAACACCAAGGAAGTAGAAACAATCATCAGAAATTATTATCAACAGATATATGCCAATAAGCTAAGCAAACTAGATGAAAAGGATGCATTCCTGGAAAACTATAAACTCCCAAAATTGAAACAGGAAGAAATGGAGAACCTGAATAGACCAATATCTAGTAACGAGATTGAAGCGGTGATCAAAAACCTCCCAAAAAACAAGAGCCCAGGACCTGACGGATTCCCTGGGGAATTCTACCAAACTTTCAGAGAAGAAATAATACCTATTCTCCTGAAGCTGTTTCAAAAAACTGCAGCAGAAGGAAAACTTCCAGACTCTTCCTATGAAGCCAACATTACACTGATTCCCAAACCAGGCAAACACCCTACCTAAAAGGAGAATTTAAGACTAATATCACTGATGAATATGGATGCTAAGATTCTCAACAAGATCTTAGCGAACAGGATCCAACAGCACATTAAAAAGATTATCCACCATGACCAGGTGGGATTCATCACTGGGCTACAAGGATGGTTCAACATTCACAAATCAGTCAATGTGATAGAACAAACTAATAAGAGAAGAGAGAAGAACCACATGGTCCTCTCAATTGATGCAGAAAAAGTATTTCACAAAATCCAGCATCCGTTCCTGATTAAAAAATAGGGATAGAGGGAACATTCCTGAACCTCATCAAATCTATCTATGAAAGACCCACAGCAAATATCATCCTCAATGGGAAAAAGCTTGCAGCCTTCCAGTTGAGATCAGGAACACGACAAGGATGCCCACTCTCACCACTCTTGTTCAACATAGTATTAGAAGTCCTAGCAACAACAATCAGACACAGAGAGAAATAAAAGGTATGAAATTGGTAATGAAGAAGTCAAACTCTTTCTCTTCACAGATGACATGATTCTTTATATGGAAAACCCAAAAGATTCCACCCCCAAACTACTAGAACTCGTACAACAATTCAGCAACATGGCAGGATACAAAGCCAATGTACAGAAATCAGTGGCTTTCGTATACACTAACAATGAAAATACAGAAAGGGAAATTAGAGAATCAATTCCATTTCCTATAGCACCAAGAACCATTAGTTACCTGGGAATGAACCTATCCAAAGAGGTAAAGGATCTGTACTCGAGGAACTACAGAACACTCATGAAAGAAATTGAAGAAGACACAAAAAGATGGAAGAACATTCCATGCTCTTGGATCAGAAGAATAAATATGGTTAAAATGTTTATACTGCCTAGAGCAATCTATACTTTTAATGTTATTCCTATCAAAATTCCACCGGTATTCTTCAAAGAGCTGGAGCATATAATCCAAAAATTTGTATGGAATCAGAAGAGACCCCGAATCGCTAAGGAAAAGTTGAAAAACAAAAATAAAATGGGAGGCATCACACTACCTGATTTCAAGCTTTAGTACAAAGCGGTGATCACCAAGACAGTATGGTACTGCCATAAAAACAGACACATAGACCAGTGGAACAGAGGAGGGTGCCCAGATATGGACCCTCAACTCTATGGTCAATTAATCTTCGACAAAACAGGAAAAAATAAACAGTGGAACAAAGACAGTCTTTTCAATAAATGATGCTCGGAAAACTGGACAGCTATATGTAGAAGAATGAAACTCGAATATTCTCTTACACCGTACACAAAGATCAACTCAAAATGGATAAAAGACCTCAATGTGAGACAGGAATCCATCAGAATCCTAGAGGAGAACATAGCCAGTAATCTCTTCGATATCAGGCACAGCAACTTCTTTCAAGATATGTCTCCAAAAGCAAAGGAAACAAAAGCGAAGATGAACTTTTGCGACTTCATCAAAATCAAAAGCTTCTGCACAGCCAAGGAAACAGTCAAGAAAACAAAAAGGCAATCAATGGAATGGGAGAAGATTTTGCAAATGCCATGACAGAAAAAAGGTTGATATCCAGGATCTATAATGAACTCCTCAAACTCAACACGCACAAAACAGACAATCATATCAAAAATGAGCAGAAGATATGGACAGACACTTCTCCAATGAAGACATACAAATGGCCATCAAACACAGGAAAAAATGTTCATCACTAGCCATCAGGGAGATTCAAATTAAAACTACATAGAGATATCACCTTACACCAGTTAGAATGGCCAAATTTGGGGGGGGACAAGATGGCGGGGTACTAGGAAGAGGCGTCTTTTCAGCTGGTACCCCAAAGTGAGCTGATTACCTACCAAAGAACTCCGATCACCCATGAAATCAGCCTGAGATCAGAATTATACACGTCTGGATCTCTACAGGAGCAGAAGACGCCAGTGAGCAGGTAAAGCGGAATGGGAACAGCGGACTGATATCGGAAGATAAACAAAAGGGGGAGGGAGCCACCAGAGGCGACCGGTGCAAAAGTAATACCCCGATACGAGCGAGAGTGCCCTGCGTCTGGGGACCAGCATTAACTTGGAGACTGGTTGAAAGCACTCCAGAAGAGCAAAGGATCGCGGGGGCAAATTGTGGGAATCGGGGCGGCTAGGGACAAGGGCTTAAGTCCCTGGTCCCAGACGGCCTCCCCGGCGCGAAGGCAGAGAGTGCGGTGGAGAAACCGGCTCCTGGTCCCTAAGCCGCCTGCGCGCCCCAGAGCGCGGGGGGTTCCGGCTCCTGTGAGGGGATGGGAGCAGCGCCGGTCTGCAGAACGCACACTAGCCCTACCACAAAGCTTGAGATGCGCGCGCATGCCCCTCCAGCTCTCCTGGGTTTCTAAGGCCCGGGGGCGCTTCTTGACCCGCGCCATTGTTTCAAAGTCTAAGCCGCGCGTGCGTGAAACTCTTCCCCGGACAGAGGCGCGCAAAAGCCCAGCCTGCGGCTTACAGACCAGCGCCCCGTTCTCAGTGCCCCAGACACGCGCCCGGCCCAAAGCCGCCTCTGAAAAGAGGTGCGCGCAAGCCGGGCACTCCCAGCCCGGGCCGGCGGCAAAAACTCAGTGTGCGATCGCTGCTTGGAACCTCTGTGGCGGTCAGGAGCTCCAGGACAGCCGCCACTGCCTTGGCTTTGGGGACGAGCAAAAGATCCTGCACCCCCAGGGTCTTTAACTTGGAACCTGCACTACCAGCGTGCAAGGGGGAATTTATTCAGCTTCTGCACCCAGACTGAGGCTTCTCTCTGAGACGGAGATCAGGAAGTGTTCCAGGGTGCACCTTGACTGCACCAGAGTTGATACATCCAGCTATATCTGTTCAGTCTTCTCCCACCAAAATGACTAGGAGGAGGAATGCCCAACAAAAGAAAAATACAGAGGATGGACCTTCTGCACTAGAGCTAACGGCTATCAACATAGACAATATGTCGGAAAGAGAATTGAGGCTAACAATTATCCAGGCAATAGCTAGGTTGGAGAAAGCCATGGATGACCAAACAGAATTGATTAGGGCTGAACTGAAAGCGACCAGACAGGATGTTCACAATGTTAGGGCGGAGCTTAAAGCTACCAGGGAGGAGGTCCACAATGCTCTCAATGAGTTCCAATCCAATCTAAACTCTCTCAAAGCTAGGGTAACTGAGACAGAAGATAGAATTAGTGATCTGGAAGACAAACAGATAGAGAGAAAGGATCAGGAGGAAGCCTGGAACAAACAGCTTAGATCCCACGAAAGCAGAATTAGGGAAATAAATGATGCCATGAAGCGTTCCAACGTCAGAATTATTGGAATTCCTGAAGGGGAGGAGAAAGAGAGAAGTCTAGAAGATATCGTGGAACAAGTCCTTCATGAAAATTTTCCGAATCTCGCGAATGAAACCAGCATACATGTACTAGAGGCTGAACGGTCTCCACCCAAGATTATACACTCCAAAAAAACATCACGACACCTGATAGTCAAATTGAGAAATTATAATTGTAGGTATAATCTCTTGAAAGCCGCCAGGGCAAAGAGGCTCCTTACTTACAGAGGGAAGCCCATCAGAATAACGTCAGACCTGTCCACAGAGACCTGGCAAGCCAGAAGAGGCTGGCAGCTATATTCAGGGCACTAAATGAGAAGAACATGCAGCCAAGAATACTTTATCCAGCAAGACTGACATTCAAAATGGATGGAGAGATAAAGAGTTTCCAAGACCGGCAAGGCTTAAAAGACTATGCAACCACCAAGCTGACAAAGCAGGAAATATTAAGGGGGGTTCTATAAAAGAGGAAAAATCCCAAGAATAGCATTGAACAGAAATATAGAGACATTATACAGAAAGAAAGACTTCAAAGGTAACTCGATGTCAATAAAAACGTATTTATCAATAATCACTCTCAATGTGAATGGCCTAAATGCACCCATAAAACGGCACAGGGTTGCAGATTGGATAAAACGACAGGACCCATCCATATGCTGTCTACAAGAGACCCATTTTGAACCTAAAGATACACGCAGACTGAAAGTGAAGGGGTGGAGAAGCATCTTTCATGCCAATGGGACTCAAAAGAAGGCTGGGGTAGCGATTCTCATATCAGATAAATTAGACTTCAAACTAAAGACTGTAGTCAGAGATACAGAAGGACACTACCTAATCCTTAAAGGGACTATCCACCAAGATGATCTAACAATTGTAAATATCTATGCTCCCAATATGGGAGCAGCCAATTACTTAAGAAAACTGTTAATCAAGATAAAGAGTCATATTGATATGAATACACTAATCGTAGGAGACCTTAACACGCCTCTTTCAGAATTAGACAGATCATCGAAGCAGAAAATCAATAAAGAAACAAGAGCATTGAATGACACATTGGACCAGATGGACCTCATAGATATATACAGAACATTCCACCCTAAAACAGCAGAATACTCATTCTTCTCAAGTGCACACGGAACCTTCTCCAGAATAGACCACATACTGGGTCAGAAATCAGGACTCAGCCGATACCAAAAGACTGAGATTATTCCCTGCATATTCTCAGATCACAATGCTTTGAAACTGGAGCTCAATCACAAGGAAAAGTTCCGAAGGAACTCAAACACCTGGAAGCTAAAGACCACCTTGCTTAAGAATGCTTGGATCAACCAGGAGATCAAAGAAGAACTGAAACAATTCATGGAAACCAATGAGAATGAAGACACTTCGGTCCAAAACATATGGGATACAGCAAAGGCGGTTCTAAGGGGAAAATATATAGCCATCCAAGCCTTGCTCAAAAAAATTGAAAAATCCAGAACACACCAGCTGTCTCTACACCTTAAAGAACTGGAGGATCAACAACAAATCAAACCAACTCCACACATAAGAAGGGAAATCATCAAGATTAGAGCTGAGATCAATGAGGGAGAAACCAGAGATACAGTAGAACGTATCACTGAAACTAGAAGCTGGTTTTTTGAAAGAATCAATAAGATCGATAAGCCACTGGCTACACTAATCCGAAAGAAAAGAGAGAAATCCCAAATTCATAAAATTATGAATGAAAAGGGAGAGATCACAACTAATGCCAAGGAGTAGAAACAATCATCAGAAGTTATTACGAACAGTTATATGCCAATAAGCTTAGCAACCTAGATGAAATGGATGCATTCCTGGAAAAATATAAACTACCAAAATTGAACGAGGAAGAAATCGACAACCTGAATACACCGATATCTAATAAGGAGATTGAAGCAGTGATCAAAACTCTCCCAAAAAACAAGAGCCCAGGACCTGACAGATTCCCTGGGGAATTCTACCAAACCTTCCAAGAAGAAATAACACCTATCCTCCTGAAGCTGTTTCAACAAATTGAAGCAGAAGGAAAACTTCCAGACTCTTTCTAGGAAACCAGCATTACCCTGATCCCCAAACCAGGCAAGGGCCATACCAAAAAGGAGAATTTCAGACCAATATCACTGATGAATATGGATGCTAAGATTCTCAACAAGATCCTAGCCAACAGGATCCAACAACACATTAAAAAGATTATCCACCATGATCAGGTGGGATTCATCCCTGGGCTACAAGGATGGTTCAACATTCGTAAATCAATCAATGTGATACAACAAATTAATATGAGAAGAGAGAAGAACCACATGGTCCTCTCAATTGATGCAGAAAAAGCATTTGACAAAATCCAACATCCGTTCCTGATTAAAACGCTTCAAAGTATAGGGATAGAGGGAACATTCCTGAACCCCATCAAATCTATCTATGAAAGACCCACAGCAAATATCATCCTCAATGGGAAAAAGCTTGCAGCCTTCCCATTGAGATCAGGAACAAGACAAGGATGCCCCCTTTCACCACTCTTGTTCAACATAGTATTAGAAGTCCTAGCAACAGCAATCAGACAACAGAGAGAAATAAAAGGTATCCAAATTGGTAATGAAGAAGTCAAACTCTCTGTCTTCGCAGATGACATGATTCTTTATATGGAAAACCCAAAAGACTCCACCCCCAAACTACTAGAACTCATACAGCAATTCAGCAGTGTGGCAGGATACAAGTCAATGTGCAGAAATCAGTGGCTTTCTTATACACTAACAAGGAAAATACAGAAAGGGAAATTAGAGAATCGATTCCATTTACTATAGCACCAAGAACCATAAGATACCTGGGAATAAACCTAACTAAAGAGGTAAAGGATCTATACTTGAGGAACTATAGAACACTCATGAAAGAAATTGAAGAAGACACAAAAAGATGGAAGACCATTCCATGCTCTTGGATCGGAAGAATAAACATTGTCAAAATGTCTATACTGCCTAGAGCAATCTATACTTTTAATGCCATTCCGATCAAAATTCCATCGGCATTCTTCAAAGAGCTGGAGCAAATAATCCTAAAATTTGTATGGAATCAGAAGAGACCCCGAATCGCTAAGGAAATGTTGAAAAACAAAAATAAAGCTGGCGGCATCACCTTACCTGATTTCAAGCTTTATTACAAAGCTGTGATCACCAAGACAGCATGGTACTGGCATAAAAACAGACACATAGACCAGTGGAACAGAGTAGAGAGCCCTGATATGGACCCTCAACTCTATGGTCAATTAATCTTCGACAAAACAGGAAAAAATATACAGTGGAAAAAAGACAGTCTCTTCAATAAATGGTGCTGGGAAAACTGGACAGCTATATGTAGAAGAATGAAACTCGACCATTCTCTTACACCGTACACAAAGATCAACTCTAAATGGATAAAAGACCTCAACGTGAGACAGGAATCTATCAGAATCTTAGAGGAGAACATAGGCAGTAATCTCTTTGATATCAGCCACAGCAACTTCTTTCAAGATATGTCTCCAAAGGCAAAGGAAACAAAAGCGAAAATAAACTTCTCGAACTTCATCAAAATCAAAAGCTTCTGCACAGCTAAGGAAACAGTCAAAAAAACAAAGAGGCAACCCACGGAATGGGAGAAGATATTTGCAAATGACAGTACAGACAAAAGGTTGATATCCACGATCTATAATGAACTCCTCAAACTCAACCCACACGAAACAGACAAACACATCAAAAAATGGGCAGAAGATATGAACAGACACTTCTCCAATCAAGACATACAAATAGCTATCAGACACATGAAAAAATGCTCATCATCATTAGCCCTCAGGGAGATTCAAATTAAAACCACATTGAGATATCACCTTACACCAGTTAGAATGGCCAAAATTAACAAAACAGGAAACAACATGTGTTGGAGAGGATGTGGAGAAAGGGGAACCCTCTTCCACTGTTGGTGGGAATGCAAGTTGGTGCAGCCTCTTTGGAGAACAGTGTGGGGATTCCTCAAGAAATTAAAAATGGGGATTCCTCAAGAAATTAATAATAGAGCTTCCCTACGACCCTGCAATTGCGCTCCTGGGTATTTACCCCAAAGATACAGATGTCGTGAAAAGAAGGGCCATCTGTACCCCAATGTTTATAGCAGCAATGGCCACAGTCGCCAAACTATGGAAAGAACCAAGATGCCCTTCAACGGATGAATGGATAAGGAAGATGTGGTCCATATACACTATGGAGTATTATGCCTCCATCAGAAAGGACGAATATCCAACTTTTGTAGCAACATGGACGGGACTGGAAGAGATTATGCTGAGTGAAATAAGTCAAGCAGAGAGAGTGAATTATCATATGGTTTCACTCATTTGTGGAGCATGACCAATAGCATGGAGGACAAGGGGCGTTAGAGAGGAGTAGGGAATTTGGGTAAATTGGAAGGGGAGGTGAACCATGAGAGACTATGGACTCTGAAAAACAGTCTGAGGGGTTTGAAGTGGCGGGGGGGGGTGGGAGGTTTGGGTACCAGGTGGTGGGTATTGTGGAAGGCACGGCTTGCATGGAGCACTGGGTGTGGTGAAAAAATAATGAATACTGTTTTTCTGAAAATAAATAAATTTGGAAAAAAAAAAAGAAAGAATGGCCAAAATTAGCAAGACAGGAAAAAAGATTTGTTGGAGAGGATGTGTAGAAAGGGGAACCCTCTTCCACTGTTGGTGGGAATGCAAGTTGGTGCAGCCTCTTTGGAGAACAGTGTGGAGATTCCTCAAGAAATAAAAAATAGAACTTCCCTATAACCTTGCCATTGCACTCCTGGGTATTTATCCCAAAGATACACATGTAGGGTAAAGAAGGGCCATCAGTACCCCAATGTTTATAGCGGGAATGGCCACAGTCGCCAAACTGTGGAAAGAACCAAGATGCCCTTCAATGGACAAATGGATAAGGAAGATGTGGTCCATATACACTATGGAGTATTATACCTGCATTAGAAAGGACGAATACCCAACTTTTGTAGCAACATGGATGGGACTGGAATAGATTATGCTGAGTGAAATAAGTCAAGCAGAGAGAGTCAAGTATCATATGGTTTCACTTATTTGTGGATCATAACAAATAGAATGGAGGACAGGGGAGTTGGAGAGGAGAAGGAATTTGGGTAAATTGGAAAGGGAGGTGAACCATGAGAGTCTTTGGACTCTGAAAAATAATCTGAGGGTTTTAAAGGGGCGGGGGTTGGATGGTTGGGGTACCAGGTGGTGGGTATTATAGAAGGCACAGATTGTGTGGATCACTGGGTGTGGTGCAAAAATAATGAATACTGTTATGCTAAAACTAAAAAATAAATTAAAAAAAAGAAAAAAAAGATTAAAATTAAGAAAATAAAATGTGTTCTCAAGAATAAAAAAGAAATAAAAAGATACAGACAAAGTAAATGGTACTTTTGTGATGACCATCTTGTATGTACGAGATGAACCACTGAATTCTCCTGAAACCATTTTGTGCTGTATGATCTCTAACTAAAATTTATTTTTATTTACTTTTTTATTAATTTCTTTTAGTGTTAACAGAATTCATTGTTTATGCACCACACCCATGTTCCGTGCCATATGTGCCCTCCATAATACCCACCACATGGCTCCCCCAACCTCCCACCCCCTACCTCTTCAAAACCCTCAGATTGGAAGGGGAGATGAACCATGAGAGACTATGGACTCTGAAAAACATTCTAACTAAAATTTAAAGTAAACAAACTTACAAAGCTGTTACTATGGGTTTGCCAACCTGCTTTAGCACTTGACTCCCAGTACTTTCCCCTGGAAGTTTGTGTGCAGTGTTGAGTGCAGAGTCAAAGGTGCTTCAGCAAGAGGCAGCAGAGGGCATCATGGGAGTAAACAGGAGAAGCACCTAGTAGCCTGTTTAGAGGGCTAGATAGTGACGAGGGAGAACACTCAGAGCCAGCTGCTTGCTCTGGCTTGCACTTACTCCATTCATTGGCTCAAATGGTAGAGGGCTAATCCCAGCAGGGCGTGCTTTCCAGGTTTCCATTTATGTGGCCTTGGGCTGTCCCTGCACTGTTCCGTCAGTCATAAGAGATTTGCTCATTTATTCCAGCATGCATTCAGCCAGCAGTTATTAAATACTTGTTGTGTGCTTGCTTGGCAGTGTGTCTTGCAATGTCCTTTACCCGCCAAGAATTCAACATGTGATTAGGAATTCAGTACAGAATATTATGTGGCCCACATGTATTCTGACTCACTCATCCTGTTTCCCCAGCTTGTGGCATTAGTGTCTGGCACATAGCAGGTGTTCAACTAATACTTGTTGTATGAATGAATAAAAAAATAACTAATTATAATACCTCTTATTTACTGAGCTCTTTCCACTTCTCATCTACTGTCTAAATGCTCAAAGTAAGTCCTGTTTTTATCCTATTCCATTGATAAAGTGAAGCACAGAGAGGTTAAGTAAATTGTCTAGGTCGCACAGCCAGTCTGAACTCTTAACCACTATTCCCTGTACCATCACAGCAGTGCAAGGTAGGATGCACTCAGGGCCAAGGTGTAGCACATAAGGGAGCCTTGGAGGGCAGAGTCATCAGGAGTGGCTCGGACAGGGAGGAAATGTTTCATGAAGACTGGGCAGAAGGGCTAGTAGAGGTGGAATAGGAGATCATCTTGCCTCATGGAAGGGGAATGGTTGGAAGTAGCCAGGGGTTAAGGGGTGGTGCCCACAGTAGGTCCTCCATACAGGCTTCCTGGGTCAAGGGCCTGGGATGCCAGTAATGAAACATCCTTCAGCAAATGTGAGGTTTCCCATATTTCAAGCCCCAGGCTGTGACTTGAGTGGACATGAACATGAGTAAGAACTCCCCTCTAGGATGGACAGGAAGGCAAAGGCAAAATATGTAAATGACTGTGTTCCAGGAGAGGAAGTGCTGAGAGCCAGAGTGGTGTCAGGACAGTTTACTGGGAAAGAGAGACCGGTTCCATTTGGGAAGGACAGAGGAGGCTCCTGGGTGAGGTCACATTTGAACAGAGCCATAAGAGGTGGGCAGGACTGCAACTAGTAGTGGGAAAGGGCACCCTGGGATGAGAGCACTAAAGACACAGGCCCAGAGGGTCAGGTGGGAGGGGGAACCCATGTGCCCTGAGCTGAGGGCCTGGAGGGGGCTTACTGCTCAGGGTTAGCCCACTGCCAGAGGAATATCTGTGCTGTGCTAAGCACCTCAGCTCTCTCCCCAATGTGACGGGGGTCCAAGGGAATTTTGTACGACAGGGACAGGTGTTGCTTCCAAAGAGGCAATGGAAAAATATTTGTCTTCTGGGGTGCCTGAGTGGCTCAATCAGGTAGGCTCCCGAATCTTCATTTCAGCTCAGGTCAAGAGCTCCTGGGCCCTGAAATCAAGTCCCTTGTAGGGATCTCAACTAGCAGGGAGTAGATTTGAAGATTTGAAGATTACCTTCCTCTGAGTCTCCCTACTCTCCCATCCCTTTCTCTCAGGCTTAGCTGGGAACTCTACCGTCAGGAGCCTGCTGCATCCTCTCTTCTCTAGGATTCTCTCTTTGCGGACCCGTTCAGGGAAGGATGCTTTTGCCAGAGAACAGTGTTGCTTTGGATGAAGGACCCTCTGGTTCGGTCGGCTTCCAGGC
This sequence comes from Neogale vison, assembly GCF_020171115.1. Taxonomy (NCBI): domain Eukaryota; kingdom Metazoa; phylum Chordata; class Mammalia; order Carnivora; family Mustelidae; genus Neogale; species Neogale vison. The sequence continues at coordinate 81,533,922 of NC_058095.1, forward strand.
CTCCATGAGAAATGACTCTACCTTCCAGAAAACAGGCTGTCACACCAGAGGTGCTAGCGGCACCCACGGGCCCCTGGGGTGAAACCAAAGCACTCTGGGTGTCTGTACTTTCGCCCTGTCTGAAAGAAGGCTTTCAGGCTTCAGGGGAAATCAGCCCTGACAGCTTCTCCTCCGTGAAGCCCGTTCCTGGAGATGAGGCATTGGCGGCTTACTCTGTGCTTCTGGGTGTCACAACTCCTCCTCTCTTCCTGGGACTGAGTGTGGCATTTGGGCTACAGCGTCGTCCCTAAGTGCTCCTGTGGCACTTGCATTGGCTTCCACCCTTCCAACCGCTCCTGACCGGCCACTCCTGTTTGGGCAGGCCTCTCTGCTCAGGGCACCTCTGAGGATGTGTGCCCCACGAAGGGCTTCAGTGTCAGGTCCTCTCCGCGGGTCGGGTATGCAGCACGGTGCTTTCCTAAAAGCTTTCTCCACTGGGGCTGACCGTCGTCGACGTTCAGGCTGAGAGAGGCTGGCCTGTGTCAGATGGACTCCCGCACACTCGGAGCTTTGGTGTGTATTCTACTGGGGGATCCGTGGTCACGGTAGCTACAGGTGCCAGTTTCGACACACTTGTGCAAAGCTTCTGGGAGCCTGAGGGAAAAGGCGCCTTCTCCGATGTCCTTCGACCAGAGGACCAGCAACCATCCTTAGGCCTCTGCACCAACACTCAAGCACGAATCTTTCTGTCTTCACCAGAGCGGCCTGCACTAGAAAGCCAGCTTGGCTTCAGGCTGGGTTCATGGAGGGAAGGCTCTGGCTCTCTCCTGCGTTGTACCGGCTCGGGTTTGAGAAGACATGCTTCTCCGTCGAGCGTCGTGGGCAGGGCTGCTGCTGGCATTCCACCGTGATTCTTTCTCACAGTGAGGCAGAGGGTCTCTACCTCAGACGTTCTCACGCACTCCGAGTTACCGAGGGCTTTCCCCGCCTAGGACCCAGGCGCTGAGACGGCAGATGCTGGCAGCTTAGCCTTGGAACTCTCCCGTCAGGAGCCTGCCGCTTCCATATCATCTAGGATTCTTTCTTCGTGGACCCGTTCGGGGAAGGACGTTTTGAGAGAACAGTGCTGCTCTGGATTACGGACCCTCCGGTTCGGTCTGTTTCCTGGCCTCTGTGACAAATGACTCTGCCTCCCGGAAAACAGGCTGTCACCCCAGAGGTGCTGGCAGCACACACAGGCCCTTGGGTTGAAACCAAAGCACTCCAGGTGTCTGTACTTTCTCCCTGACTGAAACAAGGCTTTCTGGCTTTAGGGGAAATTGGCCCTGATTGGGCCTCCTCCATCAAGCGGTTCCTGGAGCTGAGGCGTTAGTGGCTTACTCTGTGCTTCTGGGTGTCACAATTCCTCCTCTCTTCCTGGAACTGAGTGTGGCATTTGGGCTACTGCGTCTTCCCTATGTGCTCTTGTGGCACTTGCTTTGGCTCCTACCCCTCCAACCGTGCCTGCCCGGCCACTCCTGTTTGGGCAAGCCTCTCTGCTCAGGCACCTCGGAAGATGAGTGCCCCACGGAGGGCTTCACCATCCACGCCTCTCTGCGGGTCAGGTATGCAGCACGTGCTTTCCTAAAAACTTTCTCCACGGGGGCCGACCGTCGTCAACGTTCAGGCTGAGAGAAACTGGCCAGTGTCAGATGGACTCCCGCACACTGGATGTGTATTCTACTGGTGGCTCCTTGGTCACGGTAGCAACAGGAGCCGGTTTCGACACACTTGTGCAAGCTTCTGTGAGCCCGAGTGAACGGGCGCCTTCTCTGATGTCCTCCAACCAGAGGGCCAGCAACCTTCCTCAGGCCTCTGCACCAACACTCAAGCGTGAATCTTTCTGTCTTCGCCAGAATGGCCTGCATTAGAAATCCAGCTCACCTGATCAGGCTCATTCCTGAGAGCAGCCTGTGGGAGGTATCAAGGAAGCTTTGTCGCATTTCTTCTAAGCCCCTTAACACCTGCTTTTCCACCATTCTGGGAGAGCCCCTGCTCTTGCAACCAGGGCTCACAAGTGTTTCTTATTAGATGTCTCCCCGATCGGCCCTCAGGACCCTCTCCAACAGAGCCAACAAGTAAACCTGAACCTTACCTTCAGGGGAAATTTTGCCCATTTGGGTATGTTAACGCTTCTCCCCCAAGAGCCTAGTTCTGGGACCCTTGGCCTGTTCTAGATCGCTGGTTGCCCTGCAGCTCTTGGCCTGCATGTGGGCACGATGCAACCTTGTATCTGACCAGGGCCTTACAGGGGCTTTCCTGCCTGTGGAGATGGAGCCCAGATCCAACCACTTGCTCATTCATCCTGAGGTGACAGATGCACATTGTTGACAGTCCATCTCCTTTGGACTTGCCATCTATAGAGTCCTGGGCTTCTCCAACAACCGGGGCAAGGTCTGTCTCTTATTGGAGGTTACAACAGCCAACCCACTGGCCCCACCTTGGCAAGGCCGGACAGTGAGCTCTCTCTCTGCCTGCAGGAGAAATATGTACATTTATTTAGGTTAGTGTTTGGAATTCTACAGATCAAGATCCTGCTCCTGTGTCCCAGTGTCTCCTGACCTCTGCCAACTTCTAGGTTCTTGGCTACCATTACCTTTATAGCCAAGAAACAGACAGCTCACTTTAATCACCAGGCCTTGGATATCTGGGGCCCTGCAGGCCCTAAGAGATGAACGCTGGGCTTCAATCACTTCATAGTCTGCAGCAATGAGGGGGTACACACATTTAAAATCACCCTAAGCAGCAGCGACAAACTGATGCCAGTAAAGCTCTACTGGATCCTACTGCCTAAAGGGCCCTGTAGTTCTCTAGCAGGACAAGTTCCCCAGTATCTCCCATTAAATGATACTCCCCACCCCAAGACTTCAGGGCCCACACAGCCAAGGCAGTCAAGGAACCTCAGGTCCTACATTCAGGAGCACTGTGCACATGTTCATCCTGCTCCACATCACAGGCTACTCTGTACTAGGCTGGAGCATGCACAGCCCTCTCCTTTCAGCTGACCCAAGGCCTTCAGGACACTGCAGGCCCATGGAGCCATGGCTGGGCCATGGTCACCTTCATTGTATCCAATGTAGTGGCCCACACACCGAAAAGCATCCTGGGCTCGAGAGGGGAGTGGACACATGCCAACTTCCAAACACTAAGCTACACAAATGCTCACTTTTTCCCTACAGATAGTACCACAGATATCTGCACTGCCTTGCCAGAGTAGACCCAGCAACTGACAAAAGTAGCCTCAGCCCAATAGGAAGACTGGGAATACTGAGTGCCAGAGAAGACTGGGACCCCAGCAGGCAGACTGCCATCATTTAAAAAGGTGTTTCAGAAAAATGTGGGGGGTTGACTCCTTCTACCCTGGAAGGTATGCAGGTGGATGGGGAGCCACCCAAGGTCCAGAGGCCTTCCCAAGCTTTGCTGATGGGGGGGCTTACTGTGCATGCACACACTGTCATCAACAGGGCAGGAAATGAAATCAGCTGGTCAGTGGAACAGGCTTCTGGAGGCTCAAGGCCACCTTCCTCCTTCCAAACTCTAATTATAGTTTTCCATTGAAGGCAGAGCTGGAGAAACCAGTGTTGCCAAGGAAGAGCTGGACAGGCTGGGTAGGGTATCTTCTATCAAGACACACTGGGGAGTCTTTATTGCTGGTCAAGCCCAGGACCCCATCCCAAGTGAGTCCAAATGGATACTGACTATGACCAGTTTCAGAGCCATAGAGATTCATGGAATATACCTGATTCCAATAGACCTGGAGGACCTGGCAGCCCAATACTGCTGGCTTACACACTGTAGACACTCTTGGAAGACACTACTTATCTCTCCTGGTACAGATGTGAAAACGCTGATTAAACTCCCATTTCCTCTCCTATCTTTACCTGCTAGATGTAGCTGGTCATCATTTGAATGTCTCCATATTTACTGTCTGCATCATATTATGCATACATCTTGGATTTCTTTTCCTTCCTTCTCCCCTTCTTCATTCCTTCTATCCTTCTTTTCATTTTCCTTCCTTCCTTTTCTTTGTTTGGGCTAACTGGGCACATTAATCTGTCCAAAGCTCTTATTCCCACACTTGGTACAGTCTCCAAATAACCTGTTGGCCCTAAGGGGAGTTTTTCTAAGTATGTTGCTGCTCTACCTCAGCGAGGCGGTGAAATTCATGCAGGTCCAGACTGAAACCAGTTCCTGCCAAGTGTGCCTGGGACCTTAAACTGCTTGAGGCTATTATTTATATCCCTTCAAAGGCTATCCATACCTCAATTAATCTACAGGTCTGGACAGTCAAGGAGAAGACAGTCAGGACTTCAGTAAGGGCACCAGAATGTGCAGAACACTGTCTAGCAGGGTTACAGGATACCCCAGATCTCTCTAGGGCCCCTCAACGTTGGCCTTAAGGGATAATCTGGAGTCCTGGTGACCTGCTGGGAAACTTCCAGCCTCTCACAGCCCAGTTCCCTGTAGCCTGTAGCTCCTGGATGAAAGGACTGCTGGTACAGGGCTGGGTGGCCCCAGTGATGCACCAGCAAGTGCTTGTGTGCATCTTGTGTTTAGGGACTCTGGCTCTTCCTTCTCATCTCATTCTGCTTTTCCTTCCTCCTTGCCAGCTCACCTGATCCTGCTCATTCATCATCTCTTCTTCTATGGGCCCACACACATCTACTCCGTGCCTGCTGTGTGCCAGTCAGCAAGATGGGCACTGAGCACAATAATGTCTTTCGGGATACTTGTTCTCTATTTTATTTTTCAGTTCAGCATATTTTATTTATTTTTTTTCAATTTATTTATTTTCAGAAAAACATTATTCATTATTTTTTCACCACACCCAGTGCTCCATGCAAGCCGTGCCCTCTATAATACCCACCACCTGGTACCCCAACCTCCCACCCCCCCGCCACTTCAAACCCCTCAGATTGTTTTTCAGAGTCCATAGTCTCTCATGGTTCACCTCCCCTTCCAATTTACCCAAATTCCCTACTCCTCTCTAACGCCCCTTGTCCTCCATGCTATTGGTTATGCTCCACAAATAAGTGAAACCATATGATAATTGACTCTCTCTGCTTGACTTATTTCACTCAGCATAATCTCTTCCAGTCCCGTCCATGTGGCTACAAAAGCTGGGTATTCATCCTTTCTGATGGAGGCATAATACTCCATAGTGTATATGGACCACATCTTCCTTATCCATTCATCCGTTGAAGGGCATCTTGGTTCTTTCCATAGTTTGGCGACCGTGGCCATTGCTGCTATAAACATTGGGGTACAGATGGCCCTTCTTTTCACAACATCTGTGTCTTTGGGGTAAATACCCAGGAGTGCAATTGCAGGGTCATAGGGAAGCTCTATTTTTAATTTCTTGAGGAATCTCCACACTGTTCTCCAAAGAGGCTGCATCAACTTGCATTCCCACCAACAGTGGAAGAGGGTTCCCCTTTCTCCACATCCTCTCCAACACATGTTGTTTCCTGTTTTGTTAATTTTGGCCATTCTAACTGGTGTAAGGTGATATCTCAATGTGGTTTTAATTTGAATCTCCCTGAGGGCTAATGATGATGAGCATTTTTTCATGTGTCTGATAGCCATTTGTATGTCTTGATTGGAGAAGTGTCTGTTCATATCTTCTGCCCATTTTTTGATGTGTTTGTCTGTTTTGTGTGGGTTGAGTTTGAGGAGTTCATTATAGATCGTGGATATCAACCTTTTGTCTGTACTGTCATTTGCAAATATCTTCTCCCATTCCGTGGGTTGCCTCTTCGTTTTTTTGACTCTTTCCTTTGTTCTCTATTTTTTAACCAGCCAAGATGGAGATCTAGGATTTCTACTGGTGTCTAACACTAGTTGAATTTAAGCTAGATAATTTTACTAACAGTTAGTTTATATGAGTTATTTTCATTGACATGTGATTGAATCAGTGACGAAAGTAGGATGATACATTGATAGAACTTGTGTTGAGAAAACATCAATTCCAATTTTAGTCCAATTGATTTTAAAATAGCAATGATGAGGGTGACAGTTGGTTAAGCGTGGGACTCTTGATTTCAGCTCAGGTCTTGGTCTCAGGGTCATGAGTTCAAACCCCAGGTTGGACTCCATGCTGGGTATGAAAAAGTCATCTGGAGATCTCTCATCTCTCACTCGCGTTATTTCACTAGGGACCCTCATTTGACTCCAAACTCACAGATCACTTTTACTAGTATCTGCTTTGTCATAATAAAAGCTGCTCATGTGGTCTTAGGTTTACTTTTAGGCCAAAGCCCTAACCCTCAAATGGGCCTGCCAATTCCTTTTGTACGCACCCTCTTGTCTTCATTACTAGTAAAGTGATCAAGAGACTGCCGGGTCTGGATCTCCACCTCCTGTCTCTCTCCTGGGCATCAGGCATACCCCACTTAGATATCACAGGTCTAGGAGAGTCATTGTGCCTCATTTACACATAATTATGTATCCCACCCTCTACATACATCCCCTTGAGTTCCCCAGTTAAGGCACTGATGCCCAGCTCTGCCTGATACCATCCTTCTCCTACTTGAGCTGGACATCCGTGACTTTCTATTTTCTCTATTCTTCAGTACCTCCTTACCATGTGTTCTAATTTCTATTCCCTTCCAAGACAAACTTGAGTAGCCTTTGGAAAACATCTACAAGTTTTTCTGGGTGATTATCAACTTTATTGATCCTTATTGCTCTAGAAAATTCCAAAGAGTGAGAGTTCTTTAGACTCTACCCACCAGGGGCCTGGTTCACCTTTTATGTGTGTGACTCACATTCCCTAGAGTTGTGCAGGGTGTTCTCTCTGGATATTCCTCACATCCTATTCGAGAATGTGGTGGACTCAGGTCCTCTGGATCCTCTGGGGTCCTCATCTTATTGTGCCTCTCTTCTCTTGTATCTATTAGGGAAATCATAAGAAATGGAAGTTTTCACTTACCCTAGTGTTATGGTTCTGAGGAGCAGGTGAGAAAATTGTGTTTCTCTGTAGCATGCTCCTCCTCTGGGCCACACATTACTATCCAGCTCTCATTTCTTCTCATGAGATGGGGTCATTCCCTGCCACCCTGTCTCTCATTTCCTGCCCTTCCCCATCACCATCTGTGAATGTCAGACTCTGACATTTCTTTGCCCAAATGGTGGTGGCTGAATGCTCCTTCAGAGCACCATTAGCAGAGTAAACAAAAAGAATGGAAGGTTCCCAGGAAATACAAAAGGCTGGGTGCTTCTTCAGAAGGAAGATGTACAGCCAATTACCTGCCTCCTTCAGGGAGGCAGGGGGATGGGAGAGCAAACCAAGGCTGCTCTTTGCCATGTGGTACCCCAGGCATTGGACAGCAGAGTTTTCTCTGTGTTCTTTGTGTTGCTTTGTGAGCACATAGCCTAGGCAATGGAAATGTTCACTGGCTGTATTTACCAGACCTCACTCTTCTGGGAGAATTCTGGAACAAGGTACCTGTCAGTGCTCCCTCCTAGTGACCATTGTTATCTGCAGCGTGACTTCTGCTGGAGAAAGCTGTGTAGTCAACAAGATAATGGGTGTCCAGAGGAAGTAGAGAAGTTTTGCTCATGGATCATTGCCATGGGTCTTCTACTTCCTTTCAGTGACTGTTTCCAAATGCCCAATCCAGTCCAGCTCTGTCTATAAAAGAAAGAGAATTCACTTCAGTCTATGAGGCAGGTTATAGTCAAAATAGCAACTGTGGTGTGTGTCTGCCTAATCATTCTATAATTTAAAACCAGCAGGTGATGTTTGTGGTTCTCCCCTCAGCCACTCACAGCTCAGTATGTCTGTTTCTCTCTTTTCCTTTTTGTCTAGGATATTTTTGAGTATATTTGCCAAATCTCCTTTCTTGAGGATGGCCCATCTTGACAGTTGTCTAGCCTGCTTTCATCAGTGATGATATTAACGTGCCTCTGGGCTTGTTGATTTTGCTTTTCCTAGACATTCCTTCAGAAGCAGTACCTCAGGGCAAGAAATTTGTTCCCTGTGGGCTGCGGGGTTCCACCTGGCAGTTTTCCCCCACAGAGAAATCCAGAGATAGAATCACAGATGCAGTTTTGTCTTCATCAGATGAAGGTTGTGAAAGTCAGTGTGAGTCTCCATGACTCCTCCAATATTCACAGCAGACATGTTAAATGGTCAATAGTTAAAATAACCCATCCTGACTCTCTGCAGAGCTTCATAATCTAACTTCTCTTTCCCTTCCCCTCTATGGATGTTGTATGGTTTCTGATTTAATCTGAGGGAGGGCATGGTTCCAAGGGCTGTCCTTGTTTTTTTTTGTTTTGTTTTTGTTTTTAAGATATTATTTATTTATTTGTCAGAGACAGAGAGAGCACAAGCAGGAGGAGTGGCAGGTAGAGGGAGAAGCAGGCTCCCACTGAGCAAGGAGGCCGATGCAGGACACTATCTCAGGACTCTGGGATCATAACCTGAGCCAAAGGCGGAGGCTTAACTGACTGAGCCACATACATTACCCTCAAGGGCCTCTCTTTGGTCTCCTTTCCTAATAAACATGATACGAAATTTCAGAAAGCCAAAGTGGGAATTCCACCAGGTATATGTATTTACATATGTATATGTATTTACATTCCACATTCTTGAACTGGGGAAATAAGCACAGGATGAATCTGTGCTCTCAGTGAACAAACTTAAATACTGAACAAGGCTTCTTCTATTTCCACACCTTCCAAAGCCCCTACTCAACTGCTGGGCAGACCACCTAACAGTTCTGACTTTGGGCATCAACATATGTTCAGAATCATTCTATAAAAGTCCTCAGAAAATGTAGTGTTTCCCCTTTTTCCAGAGTTTATCCCATCTGTAAATATCTACATCTTGGGGACATTTGGGGAAGTTGGTGGTGGGAGATAAGATGTATGGTGCACACACAGAAGGTTGTCAGGTCATTCCTCAAAGGGCTCCAGTCTTTCCCTCAGTCTAAGGGCTCAGAAGCCCACACTGGATTAGGACTCATGGCTGGAGAAGAGACCATGACTCCTCACTGTAGTAACTACTATATCTAAATATTTATTTATTTATTTATTTATTTATTTTTTGCTACACTGCACAATAATTTCAATCTGGACAGACCTGATCAACTACCCAACAACTCACATCCCTGACAGTCACATCCTCTGGTTACCATTCTGTCCATGTGGCTTGCTACGTGACTACATATGCCTTGTTTCTGCTGGTTGAGGCTTCTGCCCCTGCCACTCCTCACCTCCCATCTTCTCCTACAGTGTAGGACAGCTCCCACAAAGCTCCTCAAGGACACTGGTACCTCCTGTATCAATGCATTTTTAAGTGTGTTGATGAAAGTAGTGGATTGATTGCTGTGTCTCTCAGCAAGCATGATTAGGGGTGGCTGAGCAGACTGCACATCACAGATACATTTCAGCATTCCTGATTCTTATGCTTCATGACTTCTTCCTGCCTTTCTCAATAATATGCCAAGGAAATTCCAAGATTTAGCCCTTATTGACCCAATATAGCATCCAGAATATCAACACCATGTGCAAGTGGTCAGAACAGTCCTTATATCCCAAATCTTAACGGAGCATATTGGTTTCAACAAATTCAATCCAACCAATATCTTTCCTTTTTCTCTTTAAGCTATCACTCTCACAGCTGATTCCTACTCATGCTACTCAGGATTTTCCCAACACAGATAAACTAGGTCCTTTAAGCTGTAAGTGTATGGCTTCTCCTCCAGGGAAGAAATTGGAACTTTCTAATTAGTGATATTCTTTTTTTTTTTGAGACAGCAGAGAAAGAGTGAGTATGAACAGCAGCAGGGGAAGGGGGTTTAAAAGTTCAGAGAGGGTTGAGAATCCCAAGTAGGGTCAAAGCTCAGCATGGAGCTTGAAGGTGGGCTCAGTCTCATGATCTTGAGATCATGACCTAGGCCAAAATCAAGAGTCAGAAACTTAACCCACTGAACCACCCAGGTGCCTCTAAAATTTATCTTTAGATCAACCTTTGTTATGAACGTCTCTCAATACAGAACAACAAAGTCAAGAAATTCTTTTATTCTATTAAAAAAAACCTTCTCCCTGAGGAAAAAATGACTCCATAGGGGCCAATAAAAGTCACACATCAAGTTAACCATGAACTACAAATCAAGCAAGAAAAATAATTTTGGGGCGATGGATACATGTGCATTGATTACAATGTTTTTTTTATTGGTATGTACCTATATCAAGAGTCATGAAATTGTACACACATCCATGGAAGCTTTGGTTATATAATTATACTTAAAAAAGTTATAAAATTTTTAAAAACTCATACAGCTAAGAAGCTAAGGACTCTGTCCTAATTGATATGAAATACTAAATAAACGACTCATCTCAAAAATCACTACCATGTCATAATGAGGAATCCTGGTAGGTCAGAAGAAATGAACATAATATAATGAATTGACTAAGGTACCTGAAATATAAGAAGCTAGAAGCAAATATATCAAAGTCATATTTACTCTCCAATTTCCCTCTTGATATTCTCTCTTTTTATTGATTTCTATCTTCTTATCTATTTTGTCCACTTCCTACCTCTCACCTTGGCAAGCATGTGTATGTTCTCCAGATCTATAAGGTCAGGTTTTTGTGTTCTTTGCTTTGTTAGATTTTTTAAAATTAACATATAATATATTATTTGTTTTAGGGGTACAGGTCTGTGATTCATCAATCTCACACAATAATTCACAGCACTCAACATAACACACATTCTCACCCATGTCCATCTCCCAACCACCCCATCCCTCCTGCCCCGCTCCAGTCCAACAACCCTCAGTTTGTTTTCTGAGATTAAAACTCTTACGGTATGTCTCCCTCTCTGGATTCATCTTGTTTCATTTTTCTCTCCCTGCCCCTATGATCCTCTGTCTTTTTCTCAAATTCCTTGTTATCAATGAGACCATATGATAATTGTCTTTCTCTGATTGACTTATTTCACTCAGCATAATACCCTACAGTTTCATCCATGTTATTGTAAATGGCAAGATTTCAGGGGGGGTTGATGGCTGCATTATATTGCATATATATATAATATTATATAAATTATATTTGATATGATAATAAATATATATTTAATATAATGAAACATATTATTATATAAAAAATGGTATTTATATAATATTATATTTTATATACAAAAATTTTTTTCACATATTCTTTTTTTTTAATTTTTTTATTTTTTATAAACATATATTTTTATCCCCAGGGGTACAGGTCTGTGAATCGCCAGGTTTACACACTTCACAGCACTCACCAAAGCACATACCCTCCCCAATGTCCATAACTCCACCCCCCTTCTCCCAACCCCCTTCCCCCCCAGCAATCCTCAGTTTGTTTTGTGAGATTAAGAGTCACTTATGGTTTGTCTCCCTCCCAATCCCATCTTGTTTCATTTATTCTTCTCCTACCCACTTAAGCCCCCATGTTGCATCACCATTTCCTCATATCAGGGAGATCATATGATAGTTGTCTTTCTCCGCTTGACTTATTTCCCTGAGAATGATATGCTCTAGTTCCATCCATGTTGTCGCAAATGGCAAGATTTCATTTCTTTTGATGGCTGCATAGTATTCCATTGTGTATATATACCACATCTTCTTGATCCATTCATCTGTTGATGAACATCTAGGTTCTTTCCATAGTTTGGCTATTGTGGATATTGCTGCTATAAACATTCGGGTGCACGTGTCCCTTTGGATCACTACGTTTGTATCTTTAGGGTAAATACCCAGTAGTGCAATTGCTGGGTCATAGGGCAGTTCTATTTTCAACATTTTGAGGAACCTCCATGCTGTTTTCCAGAGTGGTTGCACCATCTTGCATTTCCACCAACAGTGTAGGAGGGTTCCCCTTTCTCCACATCCTCGCCAGCATCTGTCATTTCCTGACCTGTTGATTTTAGCCATTCTGACTGGTGTGAGGTGATATCTCTTTGTGGTTTTGATTTGTATTTTCCTGATACCGAGTGATATGGAGCACTTTTTTTTTCCAATTTATTAATTTTCAGAAAAACAGTATTCCTTATTTTTTCACCACACCCAGTGCTCCATGCAAGCTGTGCCCTCTATAATACCCACCACCTGGTACCCCCAACCTCCCACCCCCCCGCCACTTCAAACCCCTCAGATTGTTTTTCAGAGTCCATAGTCTCTCATGGTTCATCTCCCCTTCCAATTTACCCCAAAGCACATACCCTCCCCAATGTCCATAACCCTACACCCCTTCTCCCAACCCCCCTCCGCCCAGCAACCCACAGTTTGTTTCGTGAGATTAAGAGTCACTTATGGTTTGTCTCCCTCCCTATCCCATCTTGTTTCATGGATTCTTCTCCTACCCACTTAAGCCCCCATGTTGCATCACCATTCCCTCATATCAGGGAGATCATATGATAGTTGTCTTTCTCCGCTTGACTTATTTCGCTAAGCATGATACGCTCTAGTTCCATCCATGTTGTCGCAAATGGCAAGATTTCGTTTCTTTTGATGGCTGCATAGTATTCCATTGTGTATATATACCACATCTTCTTTACCCATTCATCTGTTGATGGACATCTAGGTTCTTTCCATAGTTTGGCTATTGTGGACATTGCTGCTATAAACATTCGGGTGCACGTGCCCCTTTGGATCACTACGTTTGTATCTTTAGGGTAAATTCCCAGTAGTGCAATTGCTGGGTCATAGGGCAGTTCTATTTTCAACATTCTGAGGAACCTCCATGCTGTTTTCCAGAGTGGTTGCACCAGCTTGCATTCCCACCAACAGTGTAGGAGGGTTCCCCTTTCTCCGCATCCTCGACAGCATCTGTCATTTCCTGACTTGTTGATTTTAGCCATTCTGACTGGTGTGAGGTGATATCTCATTGTGGTTTTGATTTGTATTTCCCTGATGCCGAGTGATATGGAGCACTTTTTCATGTGTCTGTTGGCCATCTGGATGTCTTCTTTGCAGAAACGTCTGTTCATGTCCTCTGCCCATTTCTTGATTGGATTATTTGTTCTTTGGGTGTTGAGTTTGTTAAGTTCTTTATAGATTTTGGACACTAGTCCTTTATCTGATATGTCGTTTGCAAATATCTTCTCCCATTCTGTCAGTTGTATTTTTGGTTTTGTTAACTGTTTCCTTTGCTGTGCAAAAGCTTTTGATTTTGATGAAATCCCAAAAGTTCATTTTTGCCCTTGCTTCCCTTGCCTTTGGCGATGTTCCTAGGAAGATGTTGCTGCGGCTGAGGTCGAAGAGGTTGCTGCCTGTGTTCTCCTCAAGGATTTTGATGGATTCCTTTCTCACATTGAGGTCCTTAATCCATTTTGAATCTATTTTTGTGTGTGGTGTAAGGAAATGGTCCAATTTCATTTTTCTGCACGTGGCTGTCCAATTTTCCCAACACCATTTATTGAAGAGGCTGTCTTTTTTCCATTGGACATTCTTTCCTGCTTTGTCGAAGATTAGTTGACCATAGAGTTGAGGGTCTATTTCTGGGCTCTCTATTCTGTTCCATTGGTCTATGTGTCTGTTTTTGTGCCAGTACCATGCTGTCTTGATGATGACAGCTTTGTAATAAAGCTTGAAGTCCGGAATTGTGATGCCACCAACTTTGGCTTTGTTTTTCAGTATCCCTTTGGCTATTCGAGGTCTTTTCTGGTTCCATATAAATTTTAAAATTATTTGTTCCATTTCTTTGAAAAAGATGGATGGTACTTTGATAGGAATTGCATTAAATGTGTAGATTGCTCTAGGTAGCATAGACATTTTCACAATATTTATTCTTCCAATCCAGGAGCATGGAACATTTTTCCATTTCTTTGCGTCTTCCTCAATTTCTTTCATGAGTACTTTATAGTTTTCTGAGTATAGATTCTTAGCCTCTTTGGTTAGGTTTATTCCTAGGTATCTTATGGTTTGGGGTGCAATTGTAAATGGGATTGACTCCTTAATTTCTCTTTCTTCTGTCTTGTTGTTGGTGTAGAGAAATGCAACTGATTTCTGTGCATTGATCTTATATCCTGACACTTTACTGAATTCTTGTACAAGTTCTAGCAGTTTTGGAGTGGAGTCTTTTGGGTTTTCCACATAGAGTATCATATCATCTGCGAAGAGTGATAATTTGACTTCTTCTTTGCTGATTTGGATGCCTTTAATTTCCTTTTGTTGTCTGATTGCTGAGGCTAGGACTTCTAGTACTATGTTGAATAGCAGTGGTGATAATGGACATCCTTGCCGTGTTCCTGACCTTAGTGGAAAAGCTTTCAGTTTTTCTCCATTGAGAATGATATTTGCAGTGGGTTTTTCATAGATGGCTTTGATGATATTGAGGTATGTGCCCTCTATCCCTACACTTTGAAGGGTTTTGATCAGGAAGGGATGCTGTACTTTGTCAAATGCTTTTTCAGCATCTATTGAGAGTATCATATGGTTCTTGTTCTTTCTTTTATTGATGTGTTGTATCACATTGACTGATTTGCGGATGTTGAACCAACCTTGCAGCCCTGGGATAAATCCCACTTGGTCGTGGTGAATAATCCTTTTAATGTACTGTTGAATCCTATTGGCCAGTATTTTGGTGAGAATTTTTGCATCTGTGTTCATCAAGGATACTGGTCTATAGCTCTCTTTTTTGATGGGATTCTTGTCTGGTTTTGGGATCAAGGTGATGCTGGCCTCATAAAATGAGTTTGGGAGTTTTCCTTCCATTTCTATTTTTTGGAACAGTTTCAGGAGAATAGGAATTAGTTCCTCTTTAAATGTTTGGTAGAATTCCCCGGGAAGCCATCTGGCCCTGGGCTTTTGTTTGTTTGGAGATTTTTAATGACTGTTTCAATCTCCTTACTGGTTATGGGTCTGTTTAGGCTTTCTATTTCTTCCTGGTTCAATTTTGGTAGTTTATATGTTTCTAGGAATGCATCCATTTCTTCCAGATTGTCAAATTTGTTGGCATAGAGTTGCTCATAGTATGTTCTTATAATAGTTTGTATTTCTTTGGTGTTAGTTGTGATCTCTCCTCTTTCATTCATGATTTTATTTATTTGGGTCCTTTCTCTTTTCTTTTTGATAAGTCTGGCCAGGGGTTTATCAATTTTATTAATTCTTTCAAAGAACCAGCTCCTAGTTTGGTTGATTTGTTCTATTGTTTTTTTGGTTTCTATTTCATTGATTTCTACTCTGATCTTTATGATTTCTCTTCTCCTGCTGGGCTTAGGGTGTCTTTCTTGTTCTTTCTCCAGCTCCTTTACGTGTAGGGTTAGGTTGTGTACCTGAGACCTTTCTTGTTTCTTGAGAAAAGCTTGTACCGCTATATATTTTCCTCTCAGGACTGCCTTTGTTGTGTCCCACAGATTTTGAACCGTTGTATTTTCATTATCATTTGTTTCCATGATTTTTTTCAATTCTTCTTTGATTTCCCGGTTGACCCATTCATTCTTTAGAAGGATGCTGTTTAGTCTCCATGTATTTGTGTTCTTTCCAAACTTCCTCTTGTGGTTGAGTTCTAGCTTCAGAGCATTGTGGTCTGAAAATATGCAGGGAATGATCCCAATCTTATGATACCGGTTGAGTCCTGATTTAGGACCGAGGATGTGATCTATTCTGGAGAATGTTCCATGTGCACTAGAGAAGAATGTGTATTCTGTTGCTTTGGGATGAAATGTTCTGAATATATCTGTGATGTCCATCTCATCCAGTGTATCATTTAAGGCTTTTATTTCCCTGTTGATCTTTTGCTTCGATGATCTGTCCATTTCAGTGAGGGGAGTGTTAAAGTCCCCTACTATTATTGTATTATTGTTGATGTGTTTCTTTGATTTTGTTATTAATTGGTTTATATAGTTGGCTGCTCCCACGTTGGGGGCATAGATATTTAAAATTGTTAGATCTTCTTGTTGGACAGACCCTTTGAGTATGATATAGTGTCCTTCCTCATCTCTTATTATAGTCTTTGGCTTAAAATCTAATTGATCTGATATAAGGATTGCCACTCCTGCTTTTTTCTGATGTCCATTAGCATGGTAAATTCTTTTCCACCCCCTCACTTTAAGTCTGGAGGTGTCTTCGGGTTTAAAATGAGTTTCTTGGAGGCAACATATAGATGGGTTTTGTTTTTTTATCCATTCTGATACCCTGTGTCTTTTGATTGGGGCATTTAGCCCATTAACATTCAGGGTAACTATTGAGAGATATGATTTTAGTGCCATTGTATTGCCTGTAAGGTGACTGTTACTGTATATTGTCTCTGTTCCTTTCTGATCTACCACTTGTAGGCTCTCTCTTTGCTTAGAGGACCCCTTTCAGTATTTCCTGTAGAGCTGGTTTGGTGTTTGCAAATTCTTTCAGTTTTTTGTTTGTCCTGGAAGCTTTTAATCTCTCCTTCTATTTTCAATGATAGCCTAGCTGGATATAGTATTCTTGGCTGCATGTTTTTCTCGTTTAGTGCTCTGAAAATATCATGCCAGCTCTTTCTGGCCTGCCAGGTCTCTGTGGATAAGTCAGCTGCCAATATAATACTTTTACCATTGTATGTTACAGACTTCTTTTCCCGGGCTGCTTTCAGGATTTTCTCTTTGTCACTAAGGCTTGTAAATTTTACTATTAGGTGACGGGGTGTGGGCCTACTCTTATTGATTTTGAGGGGCGTTCTCTGAACCTCCTGAATTTTGATACTCGTTCCCTTTGCCATATTGGGGAAATTCTCCCCAATAATTCTCTCCAGTATACCTTCTGCTCCCCTCTCTCTTTCTTCTTCTTCTGGAATCCCAATTATTCTAATGTTGTTTCGTCTTATGGTGTCACTTATCTCTCGAATTCTCCCCTCATGGTCCAGTAGCTGTTTGTCCCTCTTTTGCTCAGCTTCTTTATTCTCTGTCATTTGGTCTTCTATATCGCTAATTCTTTCTTCTGCCTCATTTATCCTAGCAGTGAGAGCCTCCATTTTTTTTTAAAGATTTTATTTATTTATTTGAGAGAGACAGTGAGAGAGAGCATGAGCGAGGAGAAGGTCAGAGAGCAAAGCAGACTCCCCATGGAGCTGGGAGCCTGATGTGGGACTCAATCCCGGGACTCCAGGATCACGCCCTGAGCCAAAGGCAGTCGTCCAACCAACTGCGCCACCCAGGCGTCCCGAGAGCCTCCATTTTTGATTGAACTTCATTAATAGCATTTTTTATTTCAACTTGGTTAGATTTTAGTTCTTTTATTTCTCCAGAAAGGGCTTTTATATCTCTGGAGAGGGTTTCTCTAATATCTTCCATGCCTTTTTCAAGCCCGGCTAGAACCTTGAGAATTGTCATTTTGAACTCTAGATCTGACATATTACCAATGTCTGTATTGATTAGGTCCCTAGCCTTTGGTACTGCCTCTTGTTCTTTTTTTTGTTGTGAATTTTTCCGTCTTGTCATTTTGTCCAGCTAAGAGTATATGAAGGAGCAAGTAAAATACTAAAAGGGTGGCAACAATCCCAGGAAAATATGCTTTAACCAAATCAGAAGAGATCCCAAATCGTGAGGGGGGATTTCTCCCCCCTCACGATTGGGTGAGGGATCTCCTCTGATTGGGATCTCCTTTGATTGGGATCTCCCAATCTCTTCTGATTGGGATCTCTTCTGATTTGGGGATAAAAAGAGGTTCAAAAAGAAAGAAAGAAAAAAAGAATTAAAAAAAAAGAGATTGAATTAAAAATTCAATCAAGAATTTAAAAAAGAATTAAGAAAAATAAAGATTGAAGAGATTAGGATCTCTTCTGATTTGGGGATAAAAAGAGGTTCAAAAAGAAAGAAAGAAAAAAAAAGAAAAAAAAGAATTAAAAAAAAGAAAATGAATAAAGAAAAGTATAAAAAAGAAAAAAATATATATATTAGATAATCTAGTTAAAAAACGTTAAAAAAGAAAAGGGTAAAAATTATAAAAAAAATTTAGCAGAAGAAGAGAAAAAAAAATGAAAAAGAAAAAAATTAAATTAACTGCAAGACTAAAAAATCACAGGCAGAAAGCCATGAGTTCCATGGTTTGTTTTCTCCTCCTCTGGAATTCTGCTGCTCTCTCCTTGGTATTGAAACTGCACTCCTTGGTAGGTGAACTTGGTCTTGCCTGGATTTTTTTGTTGATCTTCTGGGGGAGGGGCCTGGTGTAGTGATTTTCAAGTGTCTTTGCCCCAGGCGGAATTACACCGCCCTTACCAGGGGCCGGGCTGAGTGATCTGCTCGGCTTTGCTTTCAGGAGCTTTTGTTCCCTGAGCGCTTTCCGAAGAGTTCCGGAGAACGGGAATACAAATGGCGGCCTCCTGGTCTCCGGCCCGGAGGAGCCGAGAGCCCGGGGCCCCACTCTCCTGTGCGCCCTCAGCGAACCGCTCCTAGTAACTCGCGTCTGCCTAACCTCCGGCCGCGCTCCGAGCTCACCGAGCTTGCGACCGGTTCAAGGCAACACCGAGCTGCGAGCTTACTGTCGGCTCTGTCTCTGCAGCCGGCTTTCCCGTTCCAATATCCGCAAGCTCTGCGACACTCAGACACCCCCGATCCTTCTGTGACCCCGCGGGACCTGAGGTCACGCCGACCCCGTGTGGGCTTCGCCCTGGTTTAGCCTCCGGAGCGATGTCCCTCAGCGGAACAGACTTTTAAAAGTCCTGATTTTGTGCTCCGTTGCTCTGCCGCTTGCCGGGAGCCGGCCCCTCCCCCCGGGGTCTATCTTCCTGTCGCTTTGGATTCACTTCTCCGCCAGTCCTACCTTTCAGAAAGCGGTTGTTTTTCTGTTTCTAGAATTGCTGTTCTTCTTCTCTTCGATCTGCCGATGGATTTGCAGGTGTTTGCAATCTTTAGATAAGCTCTCTAGCTGATCTCCTGCTAGCTGAGGTAGTCTCAGCCTGCTACTTCTCCGCCATCTTCGCACACACAGCTCGATATGGAGCACTTTTTCATGTGTCTGTTGGCCATCTGAATGTCTTCTTTGCAGAAATGTCTGTTCATGTCCTCTGCCCCTTTCTTGATTGGATTAGTTGTTCTTTGGGTGTTGAGTTTGCTAAGTTCTTTATAGATTTTGGACACTAGTCCTTTATCTGATATGTCGTTTGCAAATATCTTCTCCCATTCTGTCAGTTGTCTTTTGATTTTATTAACTGTTTCCTTTGCTGTGCAAAAGCTTTTGATCTTGATGAAATCCCAATAGTTCATTTTTGCCCTTGCTTCCCTTGCCTTTGGCGATGTTCCTAGGAAGATGTTGCTGCGGCTGAGGTCGAAGAGGTTGCTGCCTGTGTTCTTCTCAAGGATTTTGATGGATTCCTTTCTCACATTGAGGTCCTTAATCCATTTTGAATCTATTTTTGTGTGTGGTGTAAGGAAATGGTCCAATTTCATTTTTCTGCACGTGGCTGCCCAATTTTCCCAACACCATTTATTGAAGAGGCTATCTTTTTCCATTGGACATTCTTTCTTGCTTCTTCATCCATGCATCTATTGACAGACATCTAAACTCTTTCCATAGCTTGGCTATTGTGGACATTGTTGCTATAAACATTCAGGTGCAAGTGCCCCTTTGGATCAATACATTTGTATCTTTAGGTAAACACCCAGTAGTGGAATTGCTGGGTCATAGGGTAGCTCTGTTTTCACCTTTTTGAGGAATCTCCATACTGTTTCTAGAGTGGCTGCACCAGCTTGCATTCCCACCAACAGTGTGGGTGGGTTCCTCTTTCTCCACATCCTTGCCAATACCCATCATTTCCTGACTTGTTAATTTTAGTCATTCTGACTGGCACGAGGTGGTATCTTATTGAGCTTTTAATTTGTATTTCCCTGATGCTGAGTGATGTTGAGCACTTTTTACGTGTCTATTGACCATTTGGATCTCTTCTTTACAGAAATGTCTGTTCCTTTCTTCTGCCCATTTCTTGATTAGATTATTTGTTCTTTGGATATGGAGTTTGAGAAGTTCTTTATAATTTTGGTACTAGCCCTTTACCTGATATGTCTGCCTATCTTTTTGGCAAATATCTTCTCCCATTCTGTCATTTGTTTCTTGGTTTTGTTGACTCTTTTGCCTTTGTCATGCAAAAACTTTTAATCTTCATGAATTCCCAATACTTTGTTTTTTCCCCTGCTTCCCTTGCCTTCTGTTTTTCATTTGTTTCTTTGTTTCTTTGTTTCAGATTCCATGTTAACTCATGTGGCGTTTGTCCTTCTCTTTCTGACTTCACTTAGCATGACCCGCTAATGAATACAGGTGTGAAAATATCTTTACGAGTTAGCAATTTCATTTTCTTTGGTTCTAATACCTCAGAGGGGAATTGTTGGATGATATGGTCGTTCTATTTGATTTGTTTAAATTGAGGTAATCTCTACTCCCAAGATGAGGCTCAACCACATGACCCTGAGGTCAAGAGTCACACACTCTTCTGATTGAGCTAGCCAAGTGCCCCTAATGTTGAATTCTTGAGGGAGCTTTGTATTGTTCTCAATGGTGGCTACACAAATTGACAAACCCAACAGAGCACAGGGTCCTCTCTCCTCCACATTTTTGCTAATCTTTTTTATTTCTGGTTTTTTGGATATTAGCCATTCTGACAGGTATCAGGTGACATCCCTTTGGGTTTTGATTTGCTTTTCTCTGGTGATGTGGTGATGAACATCTTTTCATGTATTTGTTGGCCATCTGTGTATTTTCTTTGGAAAATATCTATTCTGAACTCTGCCCATTTTGTAATGGCAATTTTTGTGCTATTGAGTTATATGAGTTCTTTAATAATTTGGATATTAACCCTTCATTAGATAGGTAGTTTGCAAATATTTTCTCCCATTCATTATATTGTTTTTTCATTGCTTTGATGGCTGGTTATTTCCTTTGCAGTGCAGAAGCTTTTTAGTTTGATGTAGTCCCACTTGTTTATTTTTGGTTGTAGCCTTTGTTTCTGATGTCAAATCCAAAAACCAGGGTCAGACTGATATCAAGAAACATTCTTGAAAAAATTGTGTTATGGTGGATAAATGAATAGATACATTATGACACCTAGGTACTCAATAACTTTAATATATGCCTGGCTGGCTCAGTCTTGAGTTCAAGCCCCATTTTGTTCATGGAGCTTATTTTTTAAAAAAAAATAAGAGCTAATCTGCCCAAGTTTTTCATCTAGGAGTTTTATGGTTTTAGCTCTTTGTTTAAGTCTTTAATACATTTTGACTTAGTTTTTGTGTATGGTGTTGACTAGGCATCCAGTTGCATTCCTTTGCCTGCAGTTGCCTAGGGTTTCCAAGACCAATTATTAGAGAGTCTGCCCTTTCCCCATTTTATATTCTTGGCTCTTTTGTTGTAGATTAATTGACTACATCTGTGTGGGTTTCTTTACGGGCTTTCATTCTGTTCCATTGATCTGTATGTCTGTCTTTGTGAGTAACATAACTTTTTTATTACTACAACTTTGTAATACCGTTTGAAATCAGAAAGCATGATGCCTCCAGTTTTTTTTTTCTTACTCAAGATGTTTTTGACTATTCAGGACTTTTCTGTTTCTACTCATATTTAAGATCTTTTGCCCAATTTCTGGAAATGGCATTGAATTTTTAATGTATAGTTCACCTTAGTGAGGAGCTTTGATTATATTCATTCTTGGGATCCATTAGCATGGGATGTCTTTCCACATATTTCTGTCTTTTTCAATTTTTTTCACTAATTATTTATGGTTTTCACTATACAGGTCTTTCATCTCTTGGCTAAATTCATTGCTAAATATTTTATTCTTTTTGAGTGATTATATGTTATAAATTAGCTTCTTAATTTCTCTCTATGATAACTTATTATTCATGTACAGCTATGAAACTCATAAAATCTTT
Source organism: Neogale vison (assembly GCF_020171115.1). NCBI lineage: Eukaryota > Metazoa > Chordata > Mammalia > Carnivora > Mustelidae > Neogale > Neogale vison. The sequence goes on from NC_058095.1 coordinate 81,555,751, forward strand.
TAAAAATAAAATAAAATAAAATAAAATGGGTGCCTGCGTGGCTCAGTGAGTTAAGCCTCTGCCTTTGGCTCGGGTCATGATCTCAGGGTCCTGGGATTAAGTCCCACATCGGGCTCTGCTTGGCAGGCAGGCTTCTTCCTCCTCTCTCTCTGCCTGCCTCTCTGCCTACTTGTGATCTATCTCTGTCAAATAAATAAATAAAATCTTAAAAAAATAGAGATGGAATTCATCTATACATATTTAATCTGTGTCCTTAAGCTTTACTGATCCCAACTGTCTACAAGCTGTAGATAGTATTTTTTTAGAGCCATTAACATTTCTCCAAATCTTACCATTTCTCCTAATAAATGAAAAATTAACTGGGAATATAGGTTGATGATATCTGATTTAGAAGAAAGGATACAGATATGCGGAGTGACAATTTCCAAATTTTCTGAAATGTTTTGTGGTAACGTAATCAAAGGAATCCATAAATATGGCTTGTTTTAATTTACTGTTTTATGCAATTGGATATACAGAGCTGTGGCTTAGACCAGTTAACCCAACGTTTTATCGCCCTATGTCCAGTATATCTTGGGACTATCCACCTTATCTCTATTTTTTGTCCTGAAACCCAATGCTTGAATTACATGCTCAGAAATTACTACTTGAAATACTGCAATTGGGAAGAGGACTGTCTTTTTCACAAATTTCCTAGAAGACATCCTCTGGAACATTGAATTTTGCAGAACTGGTTTTGGTCTCTCTGGAAACCCTCAAAGATGTCCAAGGTTGATGTGGTTTGTTTGGCAGACAGATCAGGGAGCCCAGCGGCACTCCTGCAATATCTCCTCTGGCCACCAGAGGATGGTGTGTGCTCTTAACAAGGACACTGCTCCACCTCCACAGAAGATACAAGTTAACCTCCTTTAGGACTTCCTTCACAATCTTAGGCAATTGCTTCAAGGATTATTTATTCTATAAATACTTTGGGATCTATTGACAATTCCCTACAAGTGACAACCCAAGGTACTACAGTGACTAACCCGCATCCCTTCTTACACATTCAGATACATAAAATTATAAATGACTGAAGGAAAAGTGGATCTTCTCCTCAGATGAGAAATAAAATGAACTCCAAATGGGTCACAGACCTAAATTTAAGAGCTAAAAGAGCTAAATTTAAGAGCTAAAACTATAAGCCTCAGAGAAGAAAGCCTAATAAGAAATCTCCTTGACCTTAGCTTTGGCATCTGTTTCTTAATGATGACGCCAGAATCAACAACTGGAAGAACAAGAACAGATACATGGGTAAATTGGTCACCAACATGACTGCCTTTCCTCTGGGCTCCCCACATGCTCCCAGGCAGCAGGCAGAAACTGTATGAGTCATTTCTTTCTACATCCCATTTACCAGTACCCATTACATTCTTCAATTTAGGGATGGGGTCCATAGCTTCAGAGCCCTGCCTGAGCTCACCCAGCTACAAAGAGGCTGAGTAGGGGCTATAACTGCTGTCTCTCTGCCATTAGATTCTGTGCTCCATTCACACAGCCCCTACCTGAACTCAGAGAGATGAAAAGCTCCACATCCAACCCCAAGACTGGAGACCTCACTGAACTCAGGGGGCAGTGGTGCCACCTCTAACTGGGGCTTGGCCTGGGTCTGTTGTCTGACGATGGCAGGCCTTGGCACTGAGGGCTCTCCCAGTACCAATAAAGCTTTGTCTGAAGAAGGTTTCTCCCTGGGCACCAGACACAGAGGTTCATGTAACCTCAGAGTTCAGAAGTCCTTTCTGAAGCATCTGGATGCAGCCTCCTTGTCAGGTCAGGCCCACAAGTGTTGCAAGCCCTGGGTTCAAATCCTGCCTGTAACTCATTGTGGAGCATGGAAAGGGACAGTTTCTTAAAGCCATGGTATCCTTATTAGTCAAACAGAGACAGCATTTCTACCTTCCCCCTTGGAATTTTTATGGGGATTGACTGACATGATTCATGTTCTCAAAAGACAATCATCCTTAGCCCTACCTACTTAAATTAGCCCACTGTGAGACCACTGCTGCCATGGGCTCTGGGCCTCTCCTTTATTCTGTCCCTTCTGCCTGGCAAGCCTGACTTCCCCTGACTCAATTCTCCTTCCAGAAAGACTTCATCCCTCCAGTATGGTGGACCTGGCCCTCAGCTGGGATCCTGCAACATCGTGCTCACCCATCAGACCCAGGCCAGCCCTGGGACAGGATGTCAGTCAGAGCTTGTGTCCTAGACTGTACAACCCTGTGTGGACACTGGCAGTCTGGAGCATCATGAATTGTCACCTGTTTTTGGAACAAATGTTGGGGTGCCTTGTGTTGGGACTTTTTCCTTCCAAAGCAGGCAAATGAGTTACCCTCAACTCCATCACAACTGTCCCCCTCTTGCCACACTGTGTAATCATCAGTACATAATATCTTAGACCTCCTTGGCTGCCAGGATCCCAGAGTCTTTTGGTTGTTGGAGTTGAAAGTATTTTCTGGAGGTCAATTTGATTATTAATTGGCGGGTTGGTAGGATGAAGCCTGGCCACTCCCTACAGGCCCACACAGAGCCTGTGCCCCTGACCAATATGGCAGCACCCAGCCCACAGCAGCCCTTCCCCTAGAGCTCAGGGCTTTCTCAGAGTCCCATTCACTGGTGTTTCTCTCTCTTCCTGCAGGGAGAGCACCAAATGTCCTCTCTCTGTGGATCTATCTTCCATGCCTGGGAGCTCCATCTTTTGGCAGAAAAGATAGGGATTACTGACCATGGCCTCTCTTACAGAATCAGATCAAGTGGATGCCCCCTTACTTGAATTTGTGGAAGAAGAGGGGTCTCCCCTTTCTGCTAACATGGTGCCTTGAGCAGGAAGCCCTGCCTCCCCCCTCACAAGCTGAACTTGAGGGATACCAAGGCTGGGGATGGCAGGGCCTAGGGGTCATGGTTAGAGGAGTCTGAGGAGTGTGGACAAGCTATGTCCAGTGCCAAAGCCCCTGATTCAGGCTCTGTCCATCCTGCAGCTTCCATGATCAGCCAATGTGATTTGTAAAGGCTCTCTTGCTCACATAAGTTCAAGCAGTTCTTGCTGTTGCCACTAAAACTACATCTGGATGAACACATGTCTGTAACTCACTGACATGCGCCATCCTTAGAGGTTCCTCCCTGAGAGTATGGGGTCTAGCCAGGAAGGACAGGGAGCAAGCTTACAGGAGTCACCTAGCCTGCACCTGCCCCCTTACCTGAAAACAGGGCTCTAGTTAGAATCTGAATTATGGAGTTATGAATTTATGGAGTTATGGAGCACAAGGGACTGGAGTGGCTGGAGCATGTCACTGGACAGGGCCTGGGTGAGGTGTTTCCAGGATATGGGGCAGAGATGCTTGTGGGGGAGGATGCATGAGGAGGATGTGGGCAGATTCTTCTTCCCTGCTCTGTGGTCACTCCCAGTACCCAGATGTTCTCATGGCTGGCTTGTTTTCCTCATGATTTCAGGTCTCATCTATAGACTCTGGGTCCCTCCTTTCCAGAGCAAGGCTTCCCCTTAATAAAGAGAGCATAGATAGAGTAGCCTGCAGCCAATCCTCCAAAAATGTTGTTTAAGTGTGTTCTGAAATAGTACTTATAGGACTCAGTCCTAAAGAAACAAAGACTTATGGCACAGTCACACTTTTCAGTGTAATTATGAGAGACAGATATGTATAAATGGCTCAACTGTTTAATAGCTGGGGCAGCTGAGTAAATGTTGTGTGGTCAATGAGGATGCCCAATGGGACAGAAGAAACAGTGCCTCTCCACTGTGGGGATATCAGGTGGAACAAGAGGCCAGACCTGGAACCTTCCCTGCCCCACCTTGTCACGTGCACATGCACACACACACACACACACATACACACACACTACACTCAACGGGAAAGGCATGAAAGAGAGAGACACCATGTGTTATGGGTAATTATTTCTTTGTAGAAGGAATGTGTCTTCTTTTCTTCATATTTAAATCATTATTTTACTAAATAAACAATCTGGCAAATACCTAAGACTGTTTACTTTAGTACCAGATATATTAATAATAAGTGAGAAGATTTAATATGAGATTTTAATATTTTTATAATATGCACATTAGAGTAAGATCAACATGGTCTATCTAGGAAAATGAAAGAATTTAAAGGTATCTCATGGACTAGGCATTTCTCTTGTGGTTTTTGCCTTTTGAGGCATCCTTATAAAAGAGAACCCTATCCCAGATAATGAAAATAGTTCATTTGGGGGATTCCTATGATCTTTGTTCTATCAGGAATATTCATTTGCTATAAAAATATTATTTTTATAATAACTTGGGAAAAATTATTAATCACTCTTATGTAGCCAGACACAGAAGGCCATATTGTAAGATTCCAGGTCCATGAAAAACCCAGATGAGGTAAAGTACCAGAGACAGAGAGAAGAGCAGTAGTTGCAGGGACTGGGGTGAGGCAATGAGCAGGGAGTGATTAGTAGCACAGGTGTCTCTGTGATGGAGTGTGCAACACTCTGAATGTACCTAACAGCACTTTGATGTACATTTTACAAGGATCAGAATAAAATTTTCACTCAATTTACAGTTTATTTATAGAACAAAATACATCAAGCATTTATACAGGTGTATAAAAAAACACAAAAATTACACACAGTGCAATGACAGGGGAGGGGAAGCCATCCTTAGGGCTACAGCCTGCACAAGCTGTTGCTCGGAGGCTGAGGTTGGTTGCTCCACTGAGGCAGGTGGTGGCTTGAGACCTTCAGCAACCCCAATAGCTGGGGCTGGAGCTGGCTACTGATCCAGGGCTGTCAGTGTTCAGGTGGCTCTTGCAGCTCCTGACAGTGAATTAGAGCTGTGACTACCACCTGCATTAGTCCTGACATGGCAGGTGGTATCACTGCCCTTCCTGACCGGTGAGCTCCAGCACCAGGGATGCGTTGGGCAGGCTCTGGGTCTGAAACTGCAGCCAGTGCCGCAGTGGGAGCTGGGACAAGGTCCTGAGGTAGTTCAGGACTTTGCTATGGAGCTGGTACTGTAGCTCCCAGAAAAGAAAGTATCATCAGCGTGACTGACATCCCATGTGCCTTCTAAATAAAGGAAAATTTCCCCATCTCTCAAGAACCAGTCTTTGGGAGGTCTCAGTGACTGAAGCCCATGGGAACAGGAATCTGTGAATACTCACTGCTCTTGGCCCAAATGCACTCTATGAAGACTTGCTCAGTGTGGCCCATTCTGTCCCCTCCACAGGCCCACATCAGTCACCTCCAGTCCTCCTCATCCCCAGCCTCTGGCTCTGTGGGCTCAAGGTGTTGCAGCTGTGAGAGCAGAAGCAGGGCATGGCACTCCAGGTCTGAGCCTGGCATATTGAGCCCCATGTATACCAGCAGCATGCTCAGGCTGGAAATTCTAGGGCCTGGAAAGAATCTTGGGGATATTGTTTCAGCCATGTGCTCAAGATGCAATAGATGGCCCTGGGGACAGACAGGTAAGCAGAGGAATCAGAGGACAGGGCACCCTCCCATACCAATGTCCCAGGAAACCCCTGTGGGTACATGGTCCCCTAGACCTCCAGCTCCTGAATATCAGAGACCAGTCCTACTCCTTGTCCACCTGTGATCTGGCAGTCCTGCCTAAGACAGGCCTGGTCACAGACAACAGGCTGGCAAAAAGCTTCTATGAGTGGGAGCCCTTGATCAATGGTGGGACCATTTCTGTCCTTCTCTGAGGAGATGGAAATACTCCTCTGTCTCCTTGCCCACTTGCCACTTAAATTAAACTGCACGGGTCCAGGGAGGGGTGGTCTCTGGCCTTTCATTGTCCTCACTGCACACCCCACTGCTCTGTGAAGATCAACCAAGGAGGGAACAAAGGAACTCTATCTCTAGCCAGGCCTTAAACTTTACATCCTCCGTCTATGTGCGGTCTCATTCACTAGGTATCATGAGTGTGTCTCCTCCATGGACATTAATCTCCCACAGGATGCAGGAGCTCTGCATCTCCTGGGCACTCTCTGGGTCTCCTGAGCACCCTCTGAGCACCCAGTGTCCAGGTTCCAACAGACTGCTGAGTGTGATGGTTCCCACAGCATCTGTTCTGGGTCCTGAGGTTGGGATAGAAATGGGGCTGGGAGCGTGTGGGGGTGGGTAATGACTCTCTTAGGGGCTAAAGCTGTCCGCCAGCTCCCTCTGCACTCCCACAGTGCCCACACCCCACCCACAGCTACCCCAGGACCCTTCCCTTTTTCCAGAAGAAATTCTCAGACCTTTATCCTAAAACAGTAATCACAGATGTGTGGCTTGAGGGTCCAAGAGTCCCTCCAATTCATAGTCCCCTTACTGTCCTGGTGGAGAGGGAAGGCCCTCCTGCATCAGCCAAAGCTTCACTCACATTTTCCGCAGCTCTCGGGCTCCACTGACCTCATCATAGTGGAGAGAATGCACCCATATCTAGAGGGGGTCAGGAGGCATCACATGAAATGTCCTGTAGATGCTACCTCTCATCATGTCCAGTGTCACTGTCTGACCGCTGACTAACCTGGAACCCTGGGGTGCTGTCTGCTCTGTGCAGGGTTCACAGTCAGCTCCTAGAGATGCACCTTGCTGAGTGGGGCTTCCTGAATGCCTGATGAATGAAAGGGCCCCAACCAGCCCATCACAGAACCCTGCTCAACAATGGGGACACCCAGGACACAAGCCCCAGATGGAGCCTCAGATTTCCCCTTTGAATGGCAAAATAGCCCAGCCCAAGGTTATAGTGATAGTGAGGGATAAGGCAGAGGCTTTATCATGAGAAGTAGGACAATGATAAATGAGCATGACCACAGCCCCTCTAGCAGACCTTTCTTTTTTTTTTTTTATTTATTTTTTTTCCCAATTTATTTATTTTCAGAAAAACAGTATTCATTATTTTTTCACCACACCCAGACCTTTCCACAGGACCAGGCACCCAGTTGTACTTTCCCTACTCTTCCCCCTCTGAGTCCCTATAATAACTCTGCCCCAGTCAGAGGAGAAAAGTGAGGCTCAGGAAGTTTGGGGACATTCCCAAGACTCACAACGAGGTGGTGGTTAAATTCCCTTGGGCAGTTAGGGGCAGAGTGCTAACCTTGCAACCTCCTGCTTGGATGGTGGCAAAGGCTCTATATGTTCCCAGAAACATGTAGACATAGTTTAGATCTCTTCCTAGGAAGGTGGGCACCAGGAATTCTATTTGCTTCTCTAGCAGGTTGGCCCAGTTGGTCCACAGCATGCAGGTCTCATTCCTCTTCCTGATTGAGCCATTTTTCCCCTGAGGTGAAACAGAGAAGATAGGAGTCAGTGCTGTAGTCACCAGGAGGGGTGGGAGTAGAAGTGCAGACCAAACCCCCAATCCCAGGGACTTATGACAAGAGGTGGGACAAAATGGCCCATAGCTGTAAAACAAATAAGGATACTCAGTGGTTTTTGGGTTAATAGTAAGACTCTTGGTTTTGGCTCAGGTCATGATCTCAGTCTCCTGAGACTGAGCTCCTCATAGGGCTGTGTACTTAGGGCAGAGTCTGTTTGAGGATTCTGTCTCTCCTTCTGCTTCTTCCCACTCTCCCCCTGCCTCTCTCTCAAGTCAGCCAAACAACAAGTCAATCAATAAATCTTTAAAGAAAAAGAAAAAAGGTTCTTGGCATCCATACAAGGCATTGAAGTAGGTGATGTCTGAACAGGTTAGCATCTCAGGTCAGATTGTGAGTTGAGTATTGATGGCACCTCCCTGCATGAACGATATCAATCCTGTGATTTCTGACAACATATATCATGCTCAGATCCCACCCCACAATCCCTGCAGGTGTGTATGTGTGTGTGTGCATGTGAGCAAGTGCACTTTCACCCATGTGTGCACACGTGTGTACACCACTGCTCACATTCTGGGGGCCCAGAAGATGACAGCCCCATCTACAAAGGGATGGGCAATGGCTTCTCAAGATCTTAGGTGTTCCAATTTTCAAAGCAAACCCTAAGGAAGGGATTGGAGCCTTGGTCCTTGAAGGTCAGAATCCACCCTTAGCCCTAGAGACTGCATGTCCTGTGCTGAGAGCTATTACCTCCTTTCCAATGGATATGATGTGGATAGGGGTCCACTCAGTGGGTTGCCATGACCTGGGCTCCTCCTCAGGCCAGAACTTGCTGGAATGCCTCCTTTCTAGGATATCAATGCTCACTCTCACCCCCATACCATTTCCATGTCTGTAGCCACTTCCTTCAAGACAACTTTTTCCAGAGCCCCCCAGTGAATGGCTAGGTGCAACTGGGGCCCCAACTTTGAGGACATTCCTGATTCAGCTTTCTTACCAGGATGTGATTCTGGGCAAGGCACTAACCCTTCAGGGGTCTTCATCTTCTCCTCTCAGTGGTTCCCTAAAATCCCATATCCTATTTACACATCTTTATGTAACCCATCCCCTGCAGTGTGGTGTGGGTTTCTTCCATTCCACAGAACATGGAAAAATGACCCAGAAGCCCCCTCTGAGATTTAGTTATAAAAGCTCATTGCCCAGCCCCATGCTGACTCTGACCCACATTCTCTCTCAGATCCTCACACTGAAGTACAAGCCCCTATGTTGAACCATGACACAGACATGTGCACATAGACCAACAATGAGGGCCAACAACAGACAGAAGAACTCAGGCCTTTTGAAGTGGACTGAATCCTGCCAACACCCCTAAGTGAGCTCAGGTTCTCAGTGAAGCAGGTCCTGCCTTGGTGTTGTCAGCAGCCCCAATACACAGAGAGGATCTGGCAGGAACCCCTAGCAAAGCACTGCTGCATTCCTGATCCTATGAGACTGTGAGACAGTGTTTGAGGGTTAAGCCACTGAGTGTAGGGTAATGTGGTCACAGAGCACTAGGAGCAGGGTAATGATACTGTCCACCTGCCCAGGCCCTGCCCCTCCTCCCCTTCCTCTCTGCTCCCCTCTTTGGCTTCCTCCAGCCATCCTGACCACCTTTCTAACATCCACTCCAGGAACATCAAATTCTGGCTCCAATACTCTGCACCATGATGCCCTCTGCCTGGCTAAGTATACTCAGACTTGTGCAGGGATGTCTCCTTCTTTTCCTGCCGCAGGAATTCTCAATGCCACTGTAGCACAGCCTTGTTAGACCCCTCACCTGGTGGATCTCAGGATCCAATTGCAGTCCCAGCTCTTTTCCTATGGAGCAATTCCTCTTTCCATTCATGTTTTTGTTCCATATTTGTCGATCTTCCCCTCAAGACCCTGAGCTCCTAGAGGGAGAACCTGGTTGGCCGATAAGCACTGACACCATCTGGGTGCTCAGGGCACTATGCCTGAAATAACAGGTGAGAGAATCCAGGCCGCCACCAATCAGTTCAATTGTTAGAGCCGAATAGACTTTAGTCATTTGTAAATACTTTGTTTTCTGTTTTGTTTCTTTTTTTTCCCCATCTTGGAAATTTTATTTATTTATTTTTATTTTTTTTCCAATTTATTTATTTTCAGAAAAACATTATTCATTATTTTTTCACCACACCCAGTGCTCCATGCAAGCCGTGCCCTCTATAATACCCACCACCTAGTACCCCAACCTCCCACCCCCCCGCCACTTCAAACCCCACAGATTGTTTTTCAGAGTCCATAGTTTCTCATGGTTCACCTCCCCTTCCAATTTACCCAAATTCCCTACTCCTCTCTAACGCCCCTTGTCCTCCATGCTACTTGTTATGCTCCACAAATAAGTGAAACCATATGATAATTGACTCTCTCTGCTTGACTTATTTCACTCAGCATAATCTCTTACAGTCCCATCCATGTTGCTACAAAAGTTGGGTATTCGTCCTTTCTGATGTAGGCATAATACTCCATAGTGTATATGGACCACATCTTCTTTATCCATTCATCCGTTGAAGGGCATCTTGGTTCTTCCCATAGTTTGGCGACCATGGCCATTGCTGCTATAAACATTGGGGTACAGATGGCCCTTCTTTTCACGACATATGTGTCTTTGGGGTAAATACCCAGGAGTGCAATTGCAGGGTCATAGGGAAGCTCTATTTTTAATTTCTTGAGGAATCTCCACACTGTTCTCAAAGAGGCTGCACCAACCTGCATTCACACCAACAGTGGAAGAGGGTTCCCCATTCTCCACATCCTCTCCAACACATGTTGTTTCCTGTTTTGTTAATTTTGGCCATTCTAACTGGTGTAAGGTGATATCTCAATGTGGTTTTAATTTGAATCTCCCTGAGGGCTAATGGTGATGAACATTTTTTCATGTGTCTGATAGCCATTTGTATGTCTTCATTGGAGAAGTGTCTGTTCATATCTTCTGCCCATTTTTTGACGTGTTTGCCTGTTTCGTGTGTGTTGAATTTGAGGAGTTCATTATAGATCCTGGATATCAACATTTTGTCTGTACTGTCACTTGCAAATATCTTCTCCCATTCCGTGGGTTGCCTCTTTGTTTTTTGACTGTTTCCTTTGCTGTGCAGAAGCTTTTATTTTGATGAAGTCCCAAAAGTTTATTTTCGCTTTTGTTTCCTTTGCCTTTGGAGACATATCTTGAAAGAAGTTGCTGTGGCTGATATCGAAGAGATTACTGCCTATGTTCTCCTCTAGGATTCTGATGGATTGCTGTCTCACGTTGAGGTCTTTTATCCATTTTGAGTTTATCTTTGTGTACGGTGTAAGAGAATGGTCGAGATTCATTCTTCTACATATAGCTGTCCAGTTTTCCCAGCACCATTTATTGAAGAGACTGTCTTTTTTCCACTGTATATTTTTTCCTGTTTTGTCGAAGATTAATTGACCAGAGTTGAGGGTCCATATCAGGGCTCTCCACTCTGTTCCACTGGTCTATGTGTCTGTTTTTATGCCAGTACCATGCTGTCTTGGTGATCACAGCTTTGTAATAAAGCTTGAAATCAGGTAAGGTGATGCCGCCAGCTTTATTTTTGTTTTGCCACATTTCCTTAGCGATTCGGGGTCTCTTCTGATTCCATACAAATTTTAGGATAATTTGTCCAGCTCTTTGAAGAATGCCGGTGGAATTTTGATCGGAATGGCAATAAAAGTATAGATTGCTCTAGGCAGTATAGACATTTTAACAATGTTTATTCTTCCGATCCAAGAGCATGGAATGGTCTTCCATCTTTTTGTGTCTTCTTCAATTTCTTTCATGAGTGTTCTGTATTTCCTCATGTACAGATCCTTTACCTCTATGTTTAGGTTTATTCCCAGGTATCTTACGGTTCTTGGTGCAATAGTAAATGGAATCGATTCTCTAATTTCCCTTTCTGTATTTTCATTGTTAGTGTATAAGAAAGCCACTGATTTCTGCACATTGACTTTGTACCCTGCCACGTTGCTGAATTGCTGTATGAGTTCTAGTAGTTTGGGGGTGGAGTCTTTTGGGTTTTCCATATAAAGAATCATGTCATCTGCGAAGAGAGAGAGTTTGACTTCTTCATTACCAATTTGGATAACTTTTATTTCTCTCTGTTGTCTGATTGCTGTTGCTAGGACTTCTAATACTATGTTGAACAAGAGTGGTGAAAGTGGGCATCCTTGTCTTGTTCCTGATCTCAATGGGAAGGCTGCAAGGTTTTTTCCCATTGAGGATGATATTTGCTGTGGGTCTTTCAAGATAAATTTGATGAGGTTCAGGAATGTTCCCTCCAACCCTATACTTTGAAACGTTTTAATAAGGAACAGATGCTGGATTTTGTCAAATGCTTTTTCTGCATCAATTGAGAGGACCATGTGGTTCTTCTCTCTTCTCATATTAATTTCTTTATCACATTGATTGTTTTGCGAATGTTGAACCATCCTTGTAGCCCAGGGATGAATCCCACCTGATCATGGTGGATAATCTTTTTAATGTGCTGTTGGATCCTGTTGGCTAGGATCTTGTTGGGAATCTTAGCATCCATATTCATCAGTGATATTGGTCTGAAATTCTCCTTTTTGGTAGGGTCCTTGCCTGGTTTGGGGATCAGGGTAATGAAGGCTTCATAAAAAGAGTCTGGAAGTTTTCCTTCTGCTTCAATTTTTTGAAACAGCTTCAGGAGAATAGGTGTTATTTCTTCTTTGAAGGTTTGGTAGAATTCCCCAGGGAATCCGTCAGGTCCTGGGCTCTTGTTTTTTGGGAGGTTTTTGATCACTGATTCAATCTCGTTATTAGATATCGGTCTATTCAGGTTGTCAATTTATGCCTGTCTCAATGTTGGTAGTTTATATTTTTCCAGGAATGCATCCATTTCATCTAGGTGCTAAGCTTATTGGCATATAACTGTTGATAATAACTTCTGATGATTGTTTCTACTTCCTTGGTGTTAGTTGTGATCTCTCCCTTTTCATTCATAATTTTATGAATTTGGGCTTTCTCTCTTTTCTTTTGGATTAGTGTGGCCAGTGGCTTATAGATCTTAAAAAACCAGTTTCTAGTTTCATTGATACATTCTACTGTATCTCTGGTTTCTACCTCATTGATCTCAGCTCTAATCTTGATGATTTCCCTTCTTATGTGTGGAGTTAGTTTGATTTGTTGTTGACTCTCCAGTTCTTTAAGGTGTAGAGACAGCTGATGTGATCTAGATTTTTCAATTTTTTTGAGGGAGGCTTGGATGGCTATGTATTTTCCTCTTAGGACCGACTTTGTTGTATCCCATAGGTTTTGGACCGAAGTGTCTTCATTCTCATTGGTTTCCATGAATTGTTTCAGTTCTTCTTTGATCTCCTGGTTGATCCAAGCATTCTTAAGCAAGGTGGTCTTTAGCTTCCAGGTGTTTGAGTTCCTTCGGAACTTTTCCTTGTGATTGAGCTCCAGTTTCAAAGCATTGTGATCTGAGAATATGCAGGGAATAATCTCAGTCTTTTGGTATCATTTGAGTCCTGCTTTGTGACCCAGTATGTGGTCTATTCTGGAGAAGGTTCCATGTGCACTTGAGAAGAATGAGTATTCTGTTGTGTTAGTGTGGAATGTTCTGTATATATCTATGAGGTCCATCTGGTCCAATGTGTCATTCAATGCTCTTGTTTCTTTATTGATTTTCTGCTTCGATGATCTGTCTAATTCTGAAAGAGGCGTGTTAAGATCTCCTACGATTAGTGTATTCATATCAATATGACTCTTTATCTTGATTAACAGTTTTCTTAAGTAATTGGCTGCTCCCATATTGGGAGCATAGATATTTACAATTGTTAGATCATCTTGGTGGATAGTCCCTGTAAGGATTATGTAGTGTCCTTCTGTATCTCTGACTACAGTCTTTAGTTTGAAGTCTAATTTATCTGATATGAGAATCGCTACCCCAGCCTTCTTTTGAGTCCCATTGGCATGAAAGATGCTGCTCCATCCCTTCACTTTCAGTCTGCGTGTTATCTTTAGGTTCAAAATGGGTCTCTTGTAGACAACATATGGATGGGTCCTGTCGTTTTATCCAATCTGCAACCCTGTGCCGTTTTATGGGTGCATTTAGGCCATTCACAGAGGATGATTATTGATAGATACGTTTTTATTGGCATCGAGTTACCTTTGAAGTCTTTCTTTATGTAGACTGTGTTTATATTTCTATTCAATGCTATTCTTGGGATTTTTCCTCTTTTATAAAACCCCCCTTAATATTTCCTGCAGTGTCGGCTTGGTGGTTGCATAGTCTTTTAAGCCTTGCTGGTCTTGGAAACTCTTTATCTCTCCGTCCATTTTGAATGTCAGTCTTGCTGGATAAAGTATTCTTGGCTGCATGTTCTTCTCATTTAGTGCCCTGAATATATCTTGCCAGCCTCTTCTGGCTTGCCAGGTCTCTGTGGACAGGTCTGACATTATTCTGATGGGCTTCCCTCTGTAAGTAAGGAGCCTCTTTGACCTGGCAGCTTTCAAGAGATTATACCTACAATTATAATTCCTCAATTTGACTATCAGGTGTCGTGATGTTTTTTTGGAATGTATAATCTTGGGTGGAGACGTTCAGCCTCTAGTACATGAACGCTGGTTCCATTCACGATATTGGGAAAATTTTCATGAAGGACTTGTTCCACGACATCTTCTAGACTTCTTTCTTTCTCCTCCCCTTCAGGGATTCCAATAATTCTGACGTTGGAACGCTTCATGGCATCATTTATTTTCCTGATTCTGTTTTCGTGGTTTCTAAGCTGTTTGTTCCAGGCTTCCTCCTGATCCTTTCTCTCTATCTGTTTGTCTTCCAGATCACTAATTCTATCTTCTGTCTCAGTTACCCTAGCTTTGAGAGGGTTTAGATTAGATTGGAACTCATTGAGAGCATTGTGGACCTCCTCCCTGGTAGCTTTAAGCTCCGCCCTACCATTGTGAACATCCTGTCTGGTTGCTTTCAGTTCGGCCCTAATCAATTCTGTTTGGTCATCCATGGCTTTCTCCAACCTAGCTATTGCCTGGATAATTGTTAGCCTGAATTCTCTTTCCGACATATTGTCTATGTTGATAGCCGTTAGCTCTGTTGCAGAAGGTCCATCCTCTGTATTTTTCTTCTGTTGGGCATTCCTCCTCCTAGTCATTTTGGTGGGAGAAGACTGAACAGATGTAGCTGGATGTATCAACTCTGGTGCAGTCAAGGTGCACCCTGGAACACTTCTGAGCAATCAGGATTCCCCGCCCAAACGAGAGACAAAAGAAAAGAAAAAGAAAAAGAAGAAGAAAAAAAAAAGAGAGAGAGAGTGAGAGAGAGAGACAGGAAAGAAAGGGAAGATGAAAAAGAAGGTTCAGCCCAGATGGGCCCCAAGGTAAGATTTATGAAGTAGACAAACAAAAAGAGATAAAAAGACTGATACAAGTATATGGCAAGAGAAAAAAATATATATATATATGCAAGTAAAGAAAGAACCTCATCAAAAAGAACCACAAGTGTAAAATTTATATACTATCAGGACAAACACAAAAAACACAGAAACACTGGTGGAAGAAGATGGGAGAGTTCTTATAAATTCTCAGTGTCTGCGAGGAAGGTTGTTTTGATTCTTCCTGGATATATCTTGATATCTTTGTTGAAGGTCTCAACTTTCCTAAGATAAAGGGGATTAAAAATTGGTTTGCCTATAGGGGTAGTATTGATTGGGGAAAGGGGATTACTTTGAAGTTTAACTCTATATGAATATTAGAAGATAAAGATAAAAAGGAATAAACTAGACTAAACTAAACTAAAATTTAAAAAAAAGAAATTCAAAAAATAAAAATGCAAAAGAAAAACATAGGTGTATGTATCAAAAAGTTCAGGTTAGAAATGTATTATGGGGGGCGCCTGGGTGGCTCAGTGGTTTAGGCCGCTGCCTTCGGCTCAGGTCATGATCTCAGGGTCCTGGGATCGAGTCCCACATCGGGCTCTCTGCTCAGCAGGGAGCCTGCTTCCTCTTCTCTCTCTCTGCCTGCCTCTCTTCCCACCTGTAATCTCTCTCTGTCAAATAAATAAATAAAATCTTTTAAAAAAAAAGAAAGGTATTATGGAATTTGATGTACTGTACAGCTTGCTGTGATGGTAAATAGGTTAAAAAATTACCTATGTGTAAAAAAATATGTATATGAACCGGAATAGTGGAAATGAGTGAACAATACAAGTTTTCCTATGAAGTAGTGGTGGTTCTCTTGTAGTCCTTTTTTTTTTTTTCTTGGTTTGTTTTCTGGGGGAGGGGCCTGCCACGTGGGTTGTCAGTCAATGATGTTTCCTGAGTTGAGTCCGCCTGCCCCCCTCTAGGGGGTGGGCTCTGGGGAAACTGGTTTTTTTTCAGGCTTTCAGGCATAAAAAGCGGTTTTTATGCTTGTTCACTTTTTTTCCTCTCACCTTGACCGCCTTTGGTGGTTTTTGTAGTATTAGAAGAAATCAAACCGCACCCTGATCTCCCTCTCAGAGAGAAGCCTCAATCTGGGTGCAGAAGCTGAATAAATTCCCCCTTGGCCGCTGGCAGAGCAGGTTCCAAGTTGCAGACCCTGGGGGCACAGGATCTTTTGCTCGTACCCAAAGCCGAGCCAGTGGCGGCTGTCTGGCAGCTCCCGACTGCCAGAGAGGTTCCAAGCAGCAGTCGCACACTGAGATTTTGCCGCTGGCCCGAACTGGGAGTGCCCGGCTTGCGCGCACCTCTTTTCAGAAGCGGCTATGGGTAGGGCGCGCGTCTGGGGCACTGAGAACAGGGCGCTGGTCCGTAAGCCCCAGGCTGGGCTTTTGCGCACCTCTGTCAGGGGAAGTTTTCGGGCACGCAGCTTAGGTTTTGAAACAATGGCGTGGGTCAAAGAGCGCCAGCCGGGCCTTTGTAGCTCAGGGGAGCATGAGGGACGTGCCCGCGTATCTCGAGCTTTGTGGTAGGGCTAGCGCGTGTTCTGCAGACCGGCGTGGCTCCCATCCCCTCACGGGAGCCAGAACCCACCCATTCTCAGGCGCACTGGCGGCTTAGGGACCAAGAGCGGTTTCTCCACCGCACTCTCTCTGCCTCAGTGCCGGGGAGGCTGTCTGGGACCGGGGACTTAAGCCCCTGTCCCTAGCCACCCCGATTCCTACAATTTACCCCCCACAATCCTTTGATCTTTTGGAATGCTTTCAACCAGTCTCCAAGTTAATGCTGGTCCCCAGATGCAGGGCACTCTCCCTCGTATTGGGGTATTACTTTCCAACCGGTCGCCTCTGGTGGCTCCCTCCCCCTTTTGTTTATCTTCCAATATTAGTCCGCAGTTCCCATTCCGCTTTACCTGCTCACTGGCATCTTCTGCCCCTGTAGAGATCCAGACTTGTATAATTCTGATCTCAGGCTGATTTCATGGGTGATTAGAGTTCTTTGGTAGGTAATCAGCTCACTTTGGGGTACGGCTGAAAAGGCGCCTCTTCCTACTACCCTGCCATCTTGTCCCCCCTCCTTCTGTTTTGTTTCTTAAGTAAACTCTATGCCTTATGTGGGCCTCAAACTCATGACCCCAACATCAATAGCCACATGCCCTACTAACCGAGGAAGCCAGGTGTCACTTTGGTCATTTTTAACAGTACTAGACTAGGAGAGAAGAGGCAAGACGGCAGAGGAGTAGGGGACCCCATTTCAACTGGTCTCCTGAATTTAGCTGGTATCTACCAAATCATTCTGAATACCCACGAAATCAGCCTGAGATGTAAGAGTATGTATCTGGATCTCTACAAACAAAAAAAGCACTGCTTATTGTAAGGTAGGCAGAGTGAAGTCATGAATCTGTGGGGAGCTCTTGGAAGATAAACAGAAGGGGAAGGGAGCCTCCATAACCTGGTGCCTGGAAAGTGATGTAACACGGGAGTGCATAAGCCTTAGAAATCTTCTCTAGGGAGAGACACCCTCTCTGGAAGGGGCTCTGGAAACAAAAAGTAGAATTCTAGGTAGAACACTGTGGTCTCAGGATATGGGGAGCCACAGAGCCAAAGGGGCTTCCTGGACTGGCAGAGTGCCTGAGTGGTGGAGCCAGGAATCTGGTTATGGTCAGCGAGCCCATGCAGTGTCTCTCAGCTCAGTTAACCATAAACTACAATCCTGGCCATTAAAGAATCTCTTTCTCTTGGATAACCTGAAAAAAATCTAGAACTTGAGCCCATGATCAGGCAAAATACTGGAGAGCAGTAGCGGGCAGGAAAGGGCTTTGAGCAGCACCCAGGCAGGAACTGGGAGCTGCAGTTGTGCACACAAGCCCATGACCACTCACAGATTTAGATGCACAAAGGGCAGGGACAGTCCCAGGCCCCTGGGATGAACTCTGAGAGAGTCACTGTGGGTGTACACACAGGGGAACATACAGAAATAGAGACTTTGCCCTGGAGTATTTAGTGCAGAGAGCAGAGTGTGATTTCTCTGCTCTGAGGCGGAGGCTTGGCTGTAGTCATTTATGCTCTGACCCTCAGAAGAGGCAAAAAAAGCCACCAGAGAACAAAACCTCAAAAAATGGTTTCCACAGGGCTCATTCCCTGTGTGTGTGTGTGTATGTATATATATATATATATATATATATATATATATATATATACACAATATTAATTTCCCTGTAATTTTGAGAAGTAGTGTTCTCTAACAAACACACCAAAATACACCCAGGAACAACTGAAACAACCTACATTGTCCACACTGAGATAATAGACGCCCATCACCCCTTTAAAAATTTTTTTAATTTGCTAATTTTTTTTCAATTTATTTATTTTATTTTCTTCAATTTATTTATTTTCAGAAAAACAGTATTCATTATTTTTTCACCACACCCAGTGCTCCATGCAAGCCGTGCCCTCTATAATACCCACCACCTGGTACCCCAATCTCCCACCCCCCCGCCACTTCAAACCCCTCAGATTGTTTTTCAGAGTCCATAGTTTCTCATGGTTCACCTCCCCTTCCAATTTACCCAAATTCCCTTCTCCTCTCTAACGCCCCTTGTCCTCCATGCTACTTGTTATGCTCCACAAATAAGTGAAACCATATGATAATTGACTCTCTCTGCTTGACTTATTTCACTCAGCATAATCTCTTCCAGTCCCGTCCATGTTGCTACAAAAGTTGGGTATTCATCTTTTCTCATGGAGGCATAATACTCCATAGTGTATATGGACCACATCTTCCTTATCCATTCGTCCATTGAAAGGCATCTTGGTTCTTCCCATAGTTTGGCGACCATGGCCATTGCTGCTATAAACATTGGGGTGCAGATGGCCCTTCTTTCACGATATCTGTATCTTTGGGGTAAATACCCAGGAGTGCAATGGCAGGGTCATAGGGAAGTTCTATCTTTAGTTTCTTGAGGAATATCACACTGTTCTCCAAAGAGGCTGCACCAACTTGCATTCCCACCAACAGTGGAAGAGGGTTCCACTTTCACCACATGATCTCCAACACAAGTTGTTTCCTGTTTTGTTAATTTTGCCCATTCTAACTGGTGTAAGGTGATATCTCAATGTGGTTTTAATTTGAATATCCCTGAGGGCTAATGATGATGAACATTTTTTCATGTGTCTGATAGCCATTTGTATGTCTTCATTGGAGAAGTGTCTGTTCATATCTTCTGCCCATTTTTTGACATGTTGGCCTGTTTCGTGTGGGTTGAGTTTGAGGAGTTCATTATAGATCCTGCATATCAACCTTTTGTCTGTACTGTCATTTGCAAATATCTTCTCCCATTCCGTGGGTTGCCTTTTTGTTTTTTTGATTGTTTCCTTGGCTGTGAAGAAGCTTTTGATTTTAATGAAGTCCCAAAAGTTTATTTTCGCTTTTGTTTCCTTTGCCTTTGGAGACATATCTTGAAAGAAGTTGCTGTGGCTGATATCGAAGAGATTACTGGCTATGTTCTCCTCTCGGATTCTGCTGGATTCCTGTCGCACATTGAGGTCTTTTATCCATTTTGAGTTTATCTTTGTGTACGGTGTAAGAGAATGGTCGAGTTTCATTCTTGTACACATAGCTGTCCAGTTTTCCCAGCACCATTTATTGAAGAGACTGTCTTTTTTTCCACTGTATATTTTTTCCTCTTTTGTTGAAGATTAATTTCCCATAGAGTAGAGGGTCCATATCTGGACTCTCTACTCTGTTCCACTGGTCTATGTGTCTGTTTTTATGCCAGTACCATGCTGTCTTGGTGATCACAGCTTTGTAATAAAGCTTGAAATCAGGTAAGGTGATGCCGCCAGCTTTATTTTTGTTTTTCAACATTTCTTTAGCGATTCGGGGTCTCTTCTGATTCCATACAAATTTTAGGATTATTTGCTCCAGCTCTTTGAAGAATGCCGATGGAATTTTGTTCGGAATGGCATTAAAAGTATAGATTGCTCTAGGCAGTATAGACATTTTGACAATGTTTATTCTTCCGATCCAAGAGCATGGAATGGTCTTCCATCTTTTTGTGTCTTCTTCAATTTCTTTCATGAGTGTTCTATAGTTCCTCAAGTATAGATCCTTTACCTCTTTAGTTAGGTTTATTCCCAGGTATCTTATGGTTCTTGGTGCTATAGTAAATGGAATCGATTCTCTAATTTCCCTTTATGTATTTTCCTTGTTAGTGTATAAGAAAGCCACTGATTTCTGCACATTGACTTTGTATCCTGCCACGTTGCTGAATTGCTGTATGAGTTCTAGTAGTTTGGGGGTGGAGTCTTTTGGATTTTCCATATAAAGAATCATGTCATCTGTGAATAGAGAGAGTTTGACTTCTTCATTGCCAATTTGGATACCTTTTATTTCTCTTTGTTGTCTAATTGCTGTTGCTAGGACTTCTAATACTATGTTGAACAAGAGTGGTGAAAGTGGGCATCCTTGTCATGTTCCTGATCTCAATGGGAAGGCTGCAAGCTTTTTCCCATTGAGGATGATATTTGCTGTGGGTCTTTCATAGATAGATTTGATGAGGTTCAGGAATATTCCCTCCATCCCTATACTTTGAAGCGTTTTAATAAGGAACAGATGCTGGATTTTGTCAAATGCTTTTTCTGCATCAATTGAGAGGACCATGTGGTTCTTCTCTCTTCTCATATTAATTTGTTGTATCACATTGATTGTTTTGCGAATGTTGAACCATCCTTGTAGCCCAGGGATGAATCCCACCTGATCATGGTGGATAATCTTTTTAATGTGTTGTTGGATCCTGTTGGCTAGGATCTTGTTGAGAATCTTAGCATCCATATTCATCAGTGATATTGGTCTGAAATTCTCCTTTTTGGTAGGGTCCTTGCCTGGTTTTGGGATCAGGGTAATGCTGGCTTCTTATAAGGAGTCTGGAAGTTTTCCTTCTGCTTCAATTTTTTGAAACAGCTTCAGGAGAATAGGTGTTATTTCTTCTTTGGAAGTTTGGTAGAATTCCCTAGGGAATCCGTCAGGTCCTGGGCTCTTGTTTTTTGGGAGGTTTTTGATCACTGCTTCAATCTCGTTTCTAGATATCGGTCTATTCAGGTTGTCGCTTTCTTCCTGGTTCAATTTTTGGCGTCCATAGTTTTCCAAGAACGCATCCATTTCATCTAGGTTGCTATGCTTATTGGCATATAACTGTTGATAATAACTTCTGATGATTGTTTCTACTTCCTTGGTGTTCATTTTGATCTCTCCCTTTTCATTCTTAATTTTATGAATTTAGGCTTTCTCTCCCTTCTTTTGGATTAGTATGGCCAATGGTTTATCAATCTTATTGATTCTTTCAAAAAACCAGCTTCTAGTTTCATTGATAACGTTCTACTGTATTTCTGGTTTCTACCTCATTGATCTCAGCTATAATCTTGATGATTTCCCTTCTTACGTGTGGAGTTGGTTTGATTTGTTGTTGATTCTCCAATTCTTTAAGGTGTAGAGACAGCTGATGTGTTCTAGATTTTTCAATTTTTTTTGAGGGAGGCTTGGATGGCTATGTATTTTCCCCTTAGGACCGCCTTTGCTGTATCCCATAGGTTTTGGACCAAAGTATCTTCATTCTCTTTGGTTTCCATGAATTGTTTCAGTTCTTCTTTGATCTCCTGGTTGATCCAACCATTCTTAAACAAGGTGGTCTTTAGTTTCCAGGTGTTTGAGTTTCTTTGGAACTTGTCCTTGTGATTGAGCTCCAGTTTTAAAGCATTGTGATCTGAGAATGTGCAGGGAATCACCTCAGTCTTTTGGTATCGGTTGAGTCCTGATTTGTGACCCAGGATGTGGTCTATTCTGGAGAAGGTTCCATGTGCACTTGAGAAGAATGAGTATTCTGTTGTGTTAGGGTGGAATGTTCTGTATATATCTATGAGGTCCATCTGGTCCAATGTGTCATTCAATGCTCTTGTTTCTTTATTGATTTTCTGCTTCGATGATCTGTGTATTTCTGAGAAAGGCATGTTAAGATCTCCTACGATTTGTGCATTCATATCAATATGACTCTTTATCTTGATTAACAGTTTTCTTAAGTAATTGGCTGCTCCCAGATTGGGAGCATAGATATTTACAATTGTTAGATCATCTTGGTGGATAGTCCCTGTAAGGATTATGTAGTATCCTTCTCTATCTCTAACTACAGTTTTTAGTTTGAAGTCTAATTTATCTGATATGAGAATCGCTACCCCAGCCTTCTTTTGAGGCCCAGTGGCATGAAAGATGCTTCTCCATCCCTTCACTTTCAGTCTGGGTGTATCTTTAGGTTCAAAATGGGTCTTTTGTAGACAACATATGGATGGGTCCTGTCGTTTTATCCAATCTGCAAACCTGTGCCATTTTTCGGTGCATTTAGGCCATTCACATTGAGGATGATTATTGATAGATACGTTTTTATTGACATCGAGTTACCTTTGAAGTCTTTCTTTATGTAGACTGTCTCTATATTTCTGTTCAGTGTTATTCTTAGGATTTTTCTTCTTTTATAGAACCCCCCCTTGGGACACCTGGGTGGCTCAGTTGGTTAAGCAGCTGCCTTCGGCTCAGGTCATGATCCCAGCGTCCTGGGATCGAGTCCCACATCGGGCTCCTTGCTCAGCAGGGAGCCTGCTTCTCCTTCTGCCTCTGCCTGCCTTTCCATCTGCCTGTGCTTGCTCTCTCCACCCCTCTCTCTGATAAATAAATAAAATCTTAAAAAAAAAAAGGAGTTTAGAACTCCCCCTTAATATTTCCTGCAGTATCGGCTTGGTGGTTGCATAGTCTTTTAAGCCTTGTCAGTCTTGGAAACTCTTTATTTCTCCATCCATTTTGAATGTCAGTCTTGCTGGATAAAGTATTCTTGGCTGCATGTTCTTCTCATTTAGTGCCCTGAATATATCTTGCCAGCCTTTTCTTCCTGCCAGGTTTCTGTGGACAGGTCTGACGTTATTCTGATGGGCTTCCCTCTGTAAGTAAGGAGCCTCTTTGCCCTGGCGGCTTTCAAGAGATTATACCTACAATTATAATTCCTCAATTTGACTATCAGGTGTC
This sequence comes from Neogale vison, assembly GCF_020171115.1. Taxonomy (NCBI): domain Eukaryota; kingdom Metazoa; phylum Chordata; class Mammalia; order Carnivora; family Mustelidae; genus Neogale; species Neogale vison. The sequence goes on from NC_058095.1 coordinate 81,578,610, forward strand.
GTGATGTTTTTTTGGAATGTAGAATCTTGGGTGGAGACCGTTCAGCCTCTAGTACATGAACGCTGGCTCCATTCACGAGATTGGGAAATTTTTCATGAAGGACTTGTTCCACTTTATCTTCTAGACTTCTTTTGTTCTCCTCCCCTTCAGGGATTCCAAAAATTCTGACATTGTAATACTTCATGGTATCATTTATTTCCCTCATTCTGTTTTCTTGGTTTCTAAGCTGTTTGTTCCAGGCTTCCTCCTGATCCTTTCTCTCTATCTGTCTCTATCCTTTGTCTCAGTTACCCTAGCTTTGAGAGAGTTTAGATTAGATTGGAACTCATTGAGAGCATTGTGAACCTCCTTCCTGGTTGCTTTAAGCTCCGGCCTAACATTGTGAACATCCTGTCTGGTCGCTTTCAGTTCGGCCCTAATCAATTCTGTTTGGTCATCCATGGCTTTCTCCAACCTAGCTATTGCCTGGATAATTGTTAGCCTGAATTCTCTTTCCGACATATTGTCTATGTTGATAGCCATTAGCTCTGCTGCAGAAGGTCCATCCTCTGTATTTTTCTTCTGTTGGGCATTCCTCCTCCTAGTCATTTTGGTGGGAGATGACTGAACAGATGTAGCTGGATGTATCAATTGTGTTGCAGTCAATGTGCACCTTGAAACACTTCTGAGAAATCAGGATTCCCCACCCAAACAAGAGACAAAAGAAAAGAAAAGGAAAAAGAAAAAAAAGAAGAAAAAAAAAACAAAAAAGAGAGAGACAGGAAAGAAAGGGAAGATGAAAGAAAGGTTCAGCCCAGATAGGCCCCAAGGTAAGATTTATGAAGTAGACAAACAAAAACAGACAAACAAATAGACTGATACAAGTATATGACAAGAGAAAAAAATATATATATGCAAATAAAGGAAGAACCTCGTCAAAAAGAACCCCAAGTGTAAGATTTATATGCTATCAGGACAAATACAAAAACACAGAAACACTGGTGGAAGAAGATGGGAGAGTGGTTATAAATTCTCAGTGTGTGTGAGGAAGGTTGTTTTGATTCTTCCTGGATGTATCTTGATATCTTTGTTAAAGGACTCAACTTTCCTAGGATAAAGGGGATTAAACATCGGTTTACCTATGGGGTAGTATTGATTGGGGAAAGGGGATTACTTTGAAGTTTAACTCTATATGAATATTAGAGGATAAAAATAAAAAGGAATAAACTAGACTAAACTAAACTAAAATTAAAAAAGAGGAGTTCAAAAAATAAAAATGCAAAAGAAAAACATAGGTGTATGTATCAAAAAGTTCAGGTTAGAAGGGTATTATGGAATTTTATGTACTGTACAGCTCGCTGTGATGGTAAATAGGTTAAAAAAATTACCTATGTGTAAAAAAAAAAAGAACCAGAATAGTGGGAATGAGTGAAAAATAAAAATTTTCCTATGAAGTAGTGGTTGTTCTCTTATAGTCCTTTTATTTTTCCTCTTTTTTTTTTTTTCTTTCTTGGTTTGCTTTCTGAGGGAGGGCCTGCCACGTGGGTTGTCAGTCAATGATGTTTCCTGAGTTAAGTCCTCCCTCCCTGCTCAAGGGGGTGGGCTCTGAGGAAACTGGTTTTTTTTTCAGGCTTTTGTTCTCTGGTGGTTTTTATGTTTGTTCACTTTTTTTTCTCTCACCTTGACCGCTTTTGATGGTTTTTGTAGTTTTACAGGAAAACAAACCGCACCCTGATCTCCCTCTCAGAGAGAAGCCTCAGTCTGGGTGCATAGCCTAAATAAGTTCCCCCTTGGGCGCTGGCAGAGCAGGTTCCAAGTTGCATACCTTGGGGTGGCAGGATATTTTGCTTGTACCTAAAGCCAAGGCAGTGGCGGCTGTCTGGGAGCTCCCGACTGTCAGAGAGATTCCAAGCAGGGATCGCACACTGAGATTTTCCCGCTGGCCCAGGCTGGGAGTGCCTGGTCTTGCTGAGTCTAAGAGTGCCCAGCTTGCGCGCACCTCTTTCAGGGGCAGCTATGGGTCATGCGCGCATCTCAGGCACTGAGAACGGGGTGGGGGGGGGCACAGGTCTGAAAGCACCAGGCTGGGCTTTTGCGCACCTCTGTCAGAGGAGAGTTTGGAGTGTGTGGCTTAGGCTCTGAAACAATGGCGCGGGTCAAAGAGCACCGGCTGGGCCTTTGTAAATCTCTCAGGGGAGCATGAGGGATGTGTGTGCATATCTCAGGCTTTGTAGCAGGGCTTGTGCATTCTGCCCACCAGCGTGGCTCCCATCCCCTCACAGGAGCCAGAACCCACTCATTCTCTGGGGCGCTGGTGGCTTAGGGACTAAGACCTGGTTTCTCCACCCCACTCTCTCTCCCTAGCTCCAGGGGACGCTGTCCTGGGACCAGGGACCTAAGCCCCTGTCCCTAGCCGCCCTGATTCCCACAATTTCCCCCCACAATCCTTTGCTCTTTTGGAGTGCTTTCAACCAGTCTCCAAGTTAATGCTGGTCCCCAGACACAGGGCACTCTCACTCGTATTAGGGTATTCCTTTCCAACCGGTCGCCTCTGGTGGCTCCCTCCCCCTTTTATCTTCCAATATCAGTCCGCCGTTCCCATTCCGCTTTACCTGCCCACTGGCGTCTTCTGCCCCTGTAGAGATCCAGACGTGTATAATTCTGATCTCAAGCTGATTTAATGGGTGAACGGAGTTCTTTGGTAGGTAATCAGCTCACTTTGGGGTACAGGTTGAAAAGGTGCCTCTTCCTACTCCCCCGCCATCTTGTCCCCCTCCCCCAGATTTTTTTTTTAATGGAAAGGCACTCAGAAGAGTTTTTCATGGAGAATTCATTTTTGTACTAAAACAACATGGAATGATCCAATTTTTGCCAAAACTTTTAGTGTTTGTATACTTTATAGCACTAATGCAACATGAATACCAATGCCTTCAATAAATGGAGTTATAATTGTCTAACTAAGCTGTTTTGTAGGAGTCCAGTCTTAAAGGAGAAGTAAACTCAGCTTTTGTAAATGGAAGTGCCGCTTTCTTCCCTGTTGTACCTTTAAAAAAAAGGGTTATTAAAGCTTATTTTAACAGCCGAAAACACTAACCGATTTTATAGAACCCTAGAATCTTGAAGGCAGTCATCTGTCTCCTTAATAACCTCTTTTCCCTCTTTATACTCACTTTCAAACCAGTTATCTACTGACTCCATAATTTCTCCCAGGTTTAGCTACCCTTTCTGCTCCTAGCAGGTCTTTTGAGTATGGTCCAGTCACACTCCTTTACCCTGGTGAAATTCTTCTTTAAGCTCTTTTGACTTTAAACTCACCTTCTTATCTTTAATTATCATTAATATATTAAATTTAAACAAATTAAGTTGTCCTACACTTGAATAATTTCACATCATATTTTATGTCCTACTTAAATTCCACTGTTCAGTTTAAATTCAGCATCATTCTCTTCCCCCATGAGGCAAAGGCCAAGAAAATCTCAGACACCTTGACTCTGATACATTCAAAACATTGATTCAATTCCAGAAACCACCTACCTCTCACATAATCATTGTGTGAGAAAAAGAATATATTTGAGCCATTAAAGTCAGATCTCTTATTAATACTACTGAACCCAATCCCTAATGGGTATCTTCATATAATGAGTGCTTAACATTGACAGTTTAGAATTCCATTCCTTGAAAAAATCCATTTAAAGGCCCAGATCCTAGTGAGGGATGGTGGAGGAAAAGCACTAAGAAAATGAGGATAGAAAGAAAGAAATGGATTTGATAGACACTTGAAAGGTAAACTGACAATGTGGTGACAGGGGAAATAAACATGATTCTCTCATCAAACATTAAATATCTATAACCTGTTATCTAAAAATCTATTACCAGAGGCCGAGACTAGAGAAATACAACGAAATCTCAGACTATGGGACCAGACACATAAATAATCAGAGCAAAACAATAAATGCTATGATAAAAGTATCTGTGCTATAAAAGATGCTATGTGAACAAAGAAAAAGAAATACAATATTCTTCCTGCAGATGTCAGGAATATTGACAGCTGACAGTATGGTCCCAACTGTTCCCCTGAGCTCCAGTAATTTATATCCAATGTCTTACATACCTAATAAGCAACTTAAACTTACCATGGCCAAAACAAAGCTACTGATTTCCCACTATCCCCCAATCTTAACCTCTCCAAGTCTTCCCTATAACTAAATAGCACCACCATCTACTGAGTTGCTCAAGGGGGAAAAAAAAATCTTAGCAATTAGCCAATAGATATGACTATCCTATCTCAATTTTACCTTTATGATACATACCAAATTCAATCACTGATTGTATCTACCCCTAAAATCAAGGTTAAACCTACCACCACTCCTCAAATGGTCTGCTAAATTTTCTGTTTTAGCCTTACCTCCGTAAAATCCATATTAAAAACTATAAAAATCCAATTAAAAACTATAAACCAACTCATACCTCTCCCCTACTCAGAATTCTCTAATAGCTTCCCAATACAAACAGCATAAAACCTAAATTTATCATGGCCTACAAGGATTTACACTGCATATAAGTTTTATTCAAATCTGTATCCTAAGTGACTAAAAACAGTGCCTGGCATACAGTAAATGCTCAATGTATGTTTTTTACTTGATTGACTTTGGGACTTGGCTTAAATGTCATTTCAAAGTATTTCATAGGACATGGAGTTTATAACTATGTAATTTTTAACCCAATTTTCTTTTTTTTAGTTTGAGCTTTTTAAAAAAAAAAATAAACATATAATGTATTTTTATCCCCAGGGGTACAGGTCTGTGAATTGCCAGGTTTACACACTTCACAGCACTCACCATAGCTCATACCCTCCCCAATGTCCATAACCCCACCCCCCTCTCCCAAACCCCCCTCCCCCAGCAACACTCAGTTTGTTTTGTGAGATTAAGAGTCACTTATGGCTTGTCTCCCTCCCAATCCCATCTTGTTTCATTCATTCTTCTCCTACCTCCTTAACCCCCCATGTTGCATCTCCACTTCCTCATATCAGGAAGATCATATGACAGTTGTCTTTCTCTGATTGACTTATTTCGCTAAGCATGATACCCTCTAGTTCCATCCATGTCATCGCAAATGGCAAGATTTCATTTCTTTTGATGGCTGCATAGTATTCCATTGTATATATATACCACCTCTTCTTTATTCATTCATCTGTTGATGAACATCTAGGTTCTTTCTATAGTATGGCTATTGTAGACATTGCTGCTATAAACATTTGGGTGCAGGTGCCCCTTTAGATCACTACGTTGGTATCTTTAGGGTAAATACCCAGTAGTGCAATTGCTGGTTCATAGGGTAGTACTATTTTCAACATTTTGAGGAACCTCTGAGCTGTTTTCCAGAGTGGTTGCACCAGCTTGCATTCTCCTTTCTCCACATCCTCGCCAGCATCTGTCATTTCCTGACTTGTTATTTTTAGCCATTCTGACTTGTGTGAGGTGATATTTCTTTTTTAAAAAATAAACTTTATTTATTTATTTGACAGACAGAGACCACAAGTAGGAAGAGAAAAGGCAGAGAGAGAGGAGGAAACAGACTCCTTGCTGAACAGAGAGCCCAATGCAGGGCTCGATCCCAGCACCCTGGGATTGTGACCTTGGCGGGAGGCAGAGCCTTTTTTTTTTTTTAAAGATTTTATTTATTTATTTGACATAGATCACAAGTAGACAGAGAGCAAGCAGAGAGAGAGAGGAAGGGAAGAAGGCTCTCTACTGAGCAGAGAGCCCAATGCGGGTTTCGAGCCTAGGACCCTGAGATCATGACCTGAGCCAAAGGCAGAGGTTAACCCACTGAGCCACCTAGGCACCCTGTGAGGTGATATTTCGTTGTGGTTTTGATTTGTATTTCCCTGATGCCGAGTGATATGGAGCACTTTTTCATGTGTCTATTGGCCATCTAGATGTCTTCTTTGCAGAAATGTCTGTTCATGTCTTCTGCCCATTTTTTGATTGGATTATTTGTTCTTTTGGGTGTTGAGTTTGCTAAGTTCTTTATAGATTTTGGACACTAGCCCTTTATCTGATATGTTGTTTGCAAATATCTTCTCCCATTCTGTCAGTTGTCTTTTGGTTTTGTTAACTGTTTCCTTTGCCGTGCAAAAGCTTTTGATCTTGATAAAATCCCAATAGTTCACTTTTGCCCTGGCTTCCCTTGCCTTTGGCGATGTGCCTAGGAAGAAGTTGCAGCGGCTGAGGTCGAAGAGGTTGCTTCCTGTGTTCTCCTCAAGGATTTTGATGGATTCCTTTCTCACATTGAGGTCCTTCATCCATTTTGAGTCTATTTTCATGTGTGGTGTAAGGAAATGGTCCAATTTCATTTTTCTGCATGTGGCTGTCCAATTTTCCCAACAACACTTATTGCAGAGGCTGTCTTTTTTCCATTGGACATTCCTTCCTGCTTTGTCGAAGATTAGTTGACCATAGAGTTGAGGGTCCATTTCTGGGCTCTCTATTCTGTTCTATTGATCTATTTGTCTGTTTTTATGCCAGTACCATGCTGTCTTGATGATGACAGCTTTGTAATAGAGCTTGAAGTCCGGAATTGTGATGCCACCAATTTTGGCTTTCTTTTTCAATATTCCTTTGACTATTCGAGGTCTTTTCTGGTTCCATATAAGTTTTAGGATTATTTTTTCTCTTTCTTTGAAAAAAATGGATGGTATTTTGATAGGAATTGCATTAAATGTGTAGATTGCTTTAGGTAGCATAGACATTTTCACAATATTTGTTCTTCCAATCCAGGAGCATGGAACATTTTTCCGTTTCTTTGTGTCTTCCTCAATTTCTTTCATTAGTACTTTATAGTTTTCTGAGTATAGATTCTTATCTTCTTTGATTAGGTTTATTCCTAGGTATCTTATAGTTTTGGGTGCAATTGTAAATGGGATTGACTCCTTAAATTCTCTTTCTTCTGTCTTGTTGTTGGTGTAGAGAAATGCAACTGATTTCTGTGCATTGATTTTATATCCTGACACTTTACTGAATTCCTGTATAAGTTCTAGCAGTTTGGGAGTGGAGTCTTTTGGGTTTTCCACGTATAGTATCATATCATCTTTGAAGAGTGATAATTTGACTTCTTCTTTGCCTATTTGAATGCCTTTAATTTCCTTTTGTTGTCTGATTGAGGAGGCTAGAACTTCTAGTACTATGTTGAATAGCAGTGGTGATAAATGGACATCCCTGCCATGTTCCTGACTTTAGCAGAAAAGCCTTCAGTTTTTCTCCATTGAGAATGATATTTGCAGTGGGTTTTTCATAGATGGCTTTGATAATATTGAGGTACGTGTCCTCTATCCCTACACTTTAAAGAGTTTTGACGAGGAAGGGATGCTGTACTTTGTCAAATGCTTTTTCAGCATCTATTGAGAGTATCATATGGATCTTGTTCTTTCTTTTATTAATGTATTGTATAACATTGATTTGTGGATGTTGAAGCAAGCTTGCAGCCCTGGGATAAATCCCACTTGGTCGTGGTGAATGATCCTTTTAATGTACTGTTGAATCCTATTGGCTAGTATTTTGGTGAGAATTTCCGCACCTGTGTTCATCAAGGATATTGGCCTGTAGTTCTTTTTGATGGGATCCTTGTCTGGTTTTGGGATCAAGGTGATACTGGCCTCATAAAATGAGTCTGGCAGTTTTCCTTCTATTTCTATTTTTTGGAACAGTTTCAGGAGAATAGGAATTAGTTCTTCTTCAAACGTTTATTAGAATTCCCCTGGGAAGCCATCTCGCCCTGGACTTTTGTTTGTTTGGAGATTTTTGATGACTGTTTCAATCTCCTTACTGGTTATGGGTCTGTTCAGGTTTTCTATTTCTTCCTGGTTCAATTGTGGTAGTTTATATGTCTCTATAAATGCATCCATTTCTTCCAGTTTGTCAAATTTGTTTGTGTAGAGTTGCTCATAGTATGTTCTTATAATTGTTTGTATTTCTTTGGTGTTGGTTTTGGTCTCTCCTCTTTCATTCATGATTTTATTTATTTGGGTCCTTACTCTTTTCTTTTTGATAAGTCTGGCCAGGGGTTTATCAATCTTATTAATTCTTTCAAAGAACCAGCCTCAGTTTCGTTGATTTGTTCTATTTTTTTTTTTTGTTTCTATTTCATTGATTTCTGCTCTGATCTTTATTATTTCTCTTCTCCTGCTGGGTTTAGGGTTTCTTTCTTGTTCTTTCTCCAGCTCCTTTACGTGTAGGGTTAGGTTGTGTACTTGAGACCTTCTTGTTTCTTGAGAAAGGCTTGTACTGCTATATATTTTCCTCTCAGGACTACCTTTGCTATGTCCCATGGATTTTGAACCGCTGTGTTTTCATTATCATTTGTTTCCATGAATTTTTTCAATTCTTTAATTTCCTGATTGACCCATTCACGCTTTAGAAGTATGCTGTTTAGTCTCCATGTATTTGGGTTCTTTCCAAATTTCCTCTTGTGATTGAGTTCTAGCTTCAGAGCATTGTGGTTTGAAAATATGCAGGGAATGATCCCAATCTTTTGATACAGGTTGAGACCTGATTTATGACCCAGAATGTGATCTATTCTGGAGAATGTTCCATGTGCACTAGAGAAGAATGTGTATTCTGTTGCTTTGGGATGAAATGTTCTGAATATATCTGTGATGTCCATATGGTCCAGTGTGTCATTTAAGGTCTTTATTTCCTTGTTGATCTTTTGTTTGGATGATCTGTCCATTTCAGTGAGGGGAGTGTTAAAGTCCCCTACTATTATTGTATTTTTGTGGATGTGTTTCTTTGATTTTGTTATTAATTGGTTTATATAGTTGGCTGCTCCCACGTTGGGGCCATAGATATTTAAAATTGTTAGATCTTCTTTTTTTTCCAATTTATATATTTTTAGAAAAACAGTATTCATTATTTTTTCACCACACCCAGTGCTCCATGCAAGCCGTGCCCTTTATAATACCCACTACCTGGTACCCCAACCTCCCACCCCCCCGCCACTTCAAACCTCTCAGACTGTTTTTCAGAGTCCATAGTCTCTCATGGTTCACCGCCCCTTCCAATTTACCCAAATTCCCTACTCCTCTCTAACGCCCCTTGTCCTCCATGCTATTGGTTATGCTCCACAAATAAGTGAAACCATATGATAACTGACTCTCTCTGCTTGATTGATTTCACTCAGCATAATCTCTTCCAGTCCCGTGCATGTTGCTACAAAAGTTGGGTATTCATCCTTTCTGATGGAGGCATAATACTCCATAGAGTATATGGACCACATCTTCCTTATCCATTCATCCGTTGAAGGGCATCTTGGTTCTTTCCATAGTTTGGCGACTGTGGCCATTGCTGCTATAAACATTGGGGTACATATGGCCCTTCTTTTCACGACATCTGTATCTTTGGGGTAAATACCCAGGAGTGCAATTGCAGGGTCATAGGGAAGTTCTATCTTTAATTTCTTGAGGAATCTCCACACTGTTCTCCAAAGAGGCTGCACCAACTTGCATTCCCACCAACAGTGGAAGAGGGTTCCCCTTTCTCCACATCCTCTCCAACACATGTTGTTTCCTGTTTTGTTAATTTTGGCCATTCTAACTGGTGTAAGGTGATATCTCAATGTGGTTTTTTTTTTGTTTTTTTTTAATTACTATTTACTTATTTATTTATTTTCAGAAAAACAGTATTCATTATTTTTTCACCACACCCAGTGCTCCATGCAAGCCGTGCCCTCTATAATACCCACCACCTGGTACCCCAATCTCCCACCCCCCCGCCACTTCAAACCCCTCAGATTGTTTTTCAGAGTCCATAGTCTCTCATGGTTCACCTCCCCTTCCAATTTACCCAAATTCCCTACTCCTCTCTAATGCCCCTTGTCCTCCATGCTATTGGTTATGCTCCACAAATAAGTGAAACCATATGATAATTGACTCTCTCTGCTTGACTTATTTCATTCAGCATAATTTCTTCCAGTCCCATCCATATTGCTACAAAAGTTGGGTATTCATCCTTTCTGATGGAGGCATAATACTCCATAGTGTATATGGACCACATCTTCCTTATCCATTCATCCGTTGAAGGGCATCTTGGTTCTTTCCATAGTTTGGCGACTGTGGCCATTGCTGCTATAAACATTGGGGTACAGATGGCCCTTCTTTTCACAACATCTGTGTCTTTGGGGTAAATACCCAGGAGTGCAATTGCAGGGTCATAGGGAAGCTCTATTTTTAATTTCTTGAGGAATCTCCACACTGTTCTCCAAAGAGGCTGCACCAACTTGCATTCCCACCAACAGTGGAAGAGGGTTCCCCTTTCTCCACATCCTCTCCAACACATGTTGTTTCCTGTTGTTAATTTTGTCCATTCTAACTGGTGTAAGGTGATATCTCAATGTGGTTTTAATTTGAATCTCCCTGAGGGCTAATGATGATGAGCATTTTTTCATGTGTCTGATAGCCATTTGTATGTCTTGATTGGAGAAGTGTCTGTTCATATCTTCTGCCCATTTTTTGATGTGTTTGTCTGTTTCGTGTGTGTTGAGTTTGAGGAGTTCATTATAGATCCTGGATATCAACCTTTTGTCTGTACTGTCATTTGCAAATATCTTCTCCCATTCCGTGGGTTGCCTCTTTGTTTTTTTGACTGTTTCCTTTGCTGTGCAGAAGCTTTTGATTTTGATAAGATCTTCTTGTTGGACAGATCCTTTGAATACAATATAGTGTCCTTCCTCATCTCTTATTATAGTCTTTGGCTCAAAATCTAATGATCTGATATAAGGATTGCCACTCCTGCTTTCCATTAGCATGGTACATTCTTTTCCACCCCCTCACTTTAAATCTGGAGGTGTCTTCAGGTTTAAAATGAGTTTCTTGTAGGCAACATATAGATGGGATTTTTTTTATCCATTATGATATTCTGTGTCTTTTGATTGGGTCATTTAGCCCATTAATATTCAGGGTAACTATTGAGAGATATGAATTTTGTGCCATTGTATTGCTTGTAAGGTGACTGTTACTGTATATTGTCTCTTTTTCTTTCTGATCTACTACTTTCAGGCTCTCTCTTTGCTTAGAGGACCCCTTTCAATATTTCCTGTAGAGCTGGTTTGTTTGCAAATTCTTTCAGTTTTTGTTTGTCCTAGAAGTTTTTAATCTCTTCTTCTATTTTCAATGATACTCTAGCCGGATATAGTATTCTTGGCTGCATGTTTTTCTTGTTTAATACTCTGAATATATCATGCCAGCTCTTTCTGGCCTGCCAGGTGTCTGTGGCTAAGTCTGCTGCCAATCTAATATTTTTACCATTGTATGTTACAGACTTCTTTTCCCGGGTTGCTTTTACAATTTTCTCTTTGTCACTAAGACTTTTAAATTTTACTATTAGGTGATGGGGTTTGGACCTATTCTTGTTGATTTTGAGGGGGGTTCTGTGCACCTCCTGGATTTTTATGCTTTTTCCCTTTGCCATATTAGGGAAATTCTCTCCAATAATTCCCTCCAATATACCTTCTGCTCCTCTCTCTCTTTCTTCTTCTTCTGGAATCCCAATTATTCTAATGTTGTTTTGTCTTATAGTGTCACTTATCTCTTGAATTCTCCCCTTGTGGTCCAGTAGCTGTTTGTCCCTCTTTTGCTCAGCTTATTTATTCTCTGTCATTTGGTCTTCTATATCACTAATTCTTTCTTCTGCCTCATTTATCCTAGCAGTAGAGCCTCCATTTTTTATTGCACCTCATTAATAGCTTTTTTGATTTCAACTTGGTTAGATTTTAGTTCTTTTATTTCTCCAGAAAGGGCTTTTATATCTTCCAAGAGGGTCTCCCTAATATCTTCCATGCCTTTTTTGAGCCCAGCTAGAACCTTGAGAATCGTCAATCTGAACTCTAGATCTGACATATTACCAATGTCTGTATTGATTAGGTACCTAGCCTTCAGTACTGCCTCTTGTTCCTTTTTGGGGGGTGAATTTTTTTGCCTTGTGTTTTTGTCCAGATAAGAGTATATGAAGGAGCAAGTAAAATACTAAAATGGTGGCAAAGACCCAGGAAAATATGCTTTAACCAAATCAGAAGAGACCCCAAATCGTGGGGTGGGGGGAGAAATGGGATGAAGAGGGGTTCAGAAAAAAAAAGAATTAACAATTTTAAAAAGAATTTTAAAAACAATTAAAAAAAATAAAACAAAAAATATTAAAAGGAAAAATATATATATTTGATACACTAGTTTTAAAAAGTTAAAAAAAGAAAAGGGTAAAAGTTAAAAAAAATTTAGCAGAAGAAAAAATTTAAAAAAAAAAAAAAACAAATTAAATTAACTGCAAGACGAATGAATCATGGGGAGAAAGCCATGAGTTCAGTGCTTTGCTTTCTCCTCCTCTGGAATTTCGCTGCTCTCCTTAGTATTGAACCTGCACTCTTGGTAGATGAACTTGGTCCTGGCTGGATTTCTTGTTAATCTTCTGGGGGAGGGGCCTGTTGTAGTGATTCTCAAGTGTCTTTGCCCCAGGCAGGGTTGCACCGCCCTTAATAGGGGCCAGGCTGAGTAATCAGCTCGGGTTGCTTTCGGGAGCTTTTGTTCTCTGAATGCTTTCTATGGAGCTCTGGAGGACCGGAGTGAAAATGGCAGCCTCCCAGTCTCCAGTCTAGAGGAACTGAGAGCTCCTCTCGTGGGGCCCCACTCCTCAGTGTGCCCTCAGAGAATAGCGCCCAATAACTCCATCTCCTGGCCTCTGGCTGTGCTCTGATCTCACCCAGGCTCCAACCAGTTCAAGGTAACGCCGAGCTGAGAGCTCACTCCTCGGCTCTGTCTCTGTAGCTGGCTTCCCCGTTTTAATACCTGCAAGCTCTGGGACACTCAGACACCCCCAATCCTTCTGTGACCCTGTGGGACCTGGGGCCATGCTGACCCCATGTGGGCTTCACCCCGGTTTAGCCTTTGGAGCGATATCCCTCAGCGAAACAGACTTTTTTTTTTAAGATTTTATTTATTTGACTGACAGAGATCAAAAGTATGCAGAGAGGCAGACAGAGAGAGAGAAGGGGAAGCAGGCTCCCCGCCAAGCAGAGAGCCCAATGTGGGGCTTGATTCCAGGACCCTGGGATCATGACCTGAGCCAAAGGCAGAGGCTCAACCCACTGAGCCACCCAGGCGCCCCCCCTTTATTTTTAAAGATTTTATTTATTTATTTGACAGACAGAGATCACAAGTAGGCAGAGAGAGAGAGAAAGGGAAGCAGGCTCCCCGCTGAACAGGGAGCCTTATGCGGGGCTTGATCCCAGCACCCTGAGATCATGACCCGAGCTGAAGGCAGAGGCTTAATCCACTGAGCCACCCAGGCGGAACAGACTTTTTAAAAGTCCCGATTTTGTGCTCCATTGCTCCGTCGCTTGCTGGGAGCCGGCCCCTCCCCCCACGGTCTATCTTCCCATTGCTTTGGATTCACTTCTCCACCAGTCCTACCTTTCAGAAAGTGGTTGATTTTCTGTTTCTAGAATTGCTGTTCTTCTCTTCAATCCCTGTTGGATGTATAAATGTTTGCAATGTTTAGATAAGCTATCTAACTGATCTCCTGCTATCTGATGTAGCCTCAGCCTGCTACTACTCTGCCATCTTGACTCCTCCTGACCCAATTTTCTAATTAATGACTATTTTTCCCATTAAGTCAGAAAAACTAAGATCACAAGGCCCAAGTCTATAATGCTCCTCTCCCCTCCCTCCTCAAACCTGAAATGTTTCCTGGCATAGTCAACAATCAATTACATGCTGGGAAGGGGAAAGGAAGAAGAGCTGAAGAAGATAAGTAGAAGAGGGGGGGGAAAGAAAGAGGAGAGCACAGAGTATTTATAGTAGGGAAAAAGCAAGAAAAGTGACCAGGAAAACTAAGTATATTTTTATTTTTATTTAAAAAAAAAAGATTTATTTTTTTTTCCAATTTATTTATTTTCAGAAAAACAGTATTCATTATTTTTTCACCACATCCAGTGCTCCATGCAAGCTGTGCCCTCTATAATACCCACCACCTGGTACCCCAACCTCCCACCCCCCCCGCCACTTCAAACCCCTCAGATTGTTTTTCAGAGTCCATAGTCTCTCATGGTTCATCTCCCCTTCCAATTTACCCAAAAGCACATACCCTCCCCAATGTCCATAAGCCTACCCCGCTTCTCCCAACCCCCTTCCCCCCCCCGCAACCCACAGTGTGTTTTGTGAGATTAAGAGTCACTTGTGGTTTGTCTCCCTCCCTATCCCATCTTGTTTCATGGATTCTTCTCCTACCCACTTAAGCCCCCATGTTGCATCACCCCTCCCTCATATCAGGGAGATCATATGATAGTTGTCTTTCTCCGCTTGACTTATTTCGCTAAGCATGATACGCTCTAGTTCCATCCATGTTGTCGCAAATGGCAAGATTTCGTTTCTTTTGATGGCTGCATAGTATCCCATTGTGTATATATACCACATCTTCTTGATCCATTCATCTGTTGATGGACATCTAGGTTCTTTCCATAGTTTGGCTATTGTGGACATTGCTGCTATAAACATTCGGGTGCACGTGCCCCTTTGGATCACTACGTTTGTATCTTTAGGGTAAATTCCCAGTAGTGCAATTGCTGGGTCATAGGGCAGATCTATTTTCAACATTTTGAGGAACCTCCATGCCGTTTTCCAGAGTGGTTGCACCAGCTTGCATTCCCACCAACAGTGCAGGAGGGTTCCCCTTTCTCCACATCCTCGCCAGCATCTGTCATTTCCTGACTTGTTGATTTTAGCCATTCTGACTGGTGTGAGGTGATATCTCATTGTGGTTTTGATTTGTATTTCCCTGATGCCGAGTGATATGGAGCACTTTTTCATGTGTCTGTTGGCCATCTGGATGTCTTCTTGGCAGAAACGTCTGTTCATGTCCTCTGCCCATTTCTTGATTGGATTATTTGTTCTTTGGGTGTTGAGTTTGTTAAGTTCTTTATAGATTTTGGACACTAGTCCTTATTCTGATATGTCGTTTGCAAATATCTTCTCCCATTCTGTCAGTTGTCTTTTGGTTTTGTTAACTGTTTCCTTTGCTGTGCAAAAGCTTTTGATTTTGATGAAATCCCAAAAGTTCATTTTTGCCTTTGCTTCCCTTGCCTTTGGCGATGTTCCTAGGAAGATGTTGCTGCGGCTGAGGTCGAAGAGGTTGCTGCCTGTGTTCTCCTCAAGGATTTTGATGGATTCCTTTCTCACATTGAGGTCCTTAATCCATTTTGAATCTATTTTTGTGTGTGGTGTAAGGAAATGGTCCAATTTCATTTTTCTGCACGTGGCTGTCCAATTTTCCTGACACCATTTATTGAAGAGGCTGTCTTTTTTCCATTGGACATTCTTTCCTGCTTTGTCGAAGATTAGTTGACCATAGAGTTGAGGGTCTATTTCTGGGCTCTCTATTCTGTTCCATTGGTCTATGTGTCTGTTTTTGTGCCAGTACCATGCTGTCTTGATGATGACAGCTTTGTAATAAAGCTTGAAGTCCGGAATTGTGATGCCACCAACTTTGGCTTTGTTTTTCAATATCCCTTTGGCTATTCGAGGTCTTTTCTGGTTCCATGTAAATTTTTAAATTATTTGTTCCATTTCTTTGAAAAAGATGGATGGTACTTTGATAGGAATTGCATTAAATGTGTAGATTGCTTTAGGTAGCATAGACATTTTCACAATATTTATTCTTCCAATCCAGGAGCATGGAACATTTTTCCATTTCTTTGTGTCTTCCTCAATTCCTTTCATGAGTACTTTATAGTTTTCTGAGTATAGATTCTTAGCCTCTTTGGTTAGGTTTATTCCTAGGTATCTTATGGTTTGGGGTGCAATTGTAAATGGGATTGACTCCATAATTTCTCTTTCTTCTGTCTTGTTGTTGGTGTAGAGAAATGCAACTGATTTCTGTGCATTGATCTTATATCCTGACACTTTACTGAATTCCTGTATAAGTTCTAGCAGTTTTGGAGTGGAGTCTTTTGGGTTTTCCACATAGAGTATCATATCATCTGCGAAGAGTGATAATTTGACTTCTTCTTTGCCGATTTGGATGCCTTTAATTTCCTTTTGTTGTCTGATTGCTGAGGCTAGGACTTCTAGTACTATGTTGAATAGCAGTGGTGATAGTGGACATCCCTGCCGTGTTCCTGACCTTAGTGGAAAAGCTTTCAGTTTTTCTCCATTGAGAATGATATTTGCAGTGGGTTTTTCATAGATGGCTTTGATGATATTGAGGTATGTGCCCTCTATCCCTACACTTTGAAGGGTTTTGATCAGGAAGGGATGCTGTACTTTGTCAAATGCTTTCTCAGCATCTATTGAGAGTATCATATGGTTCTTGTTCTTTCTTTTATTGATGTGTTGTATCACGTTGACTGATTTACGGATGTTGAACCAACCTTGCAGCCCTGGGATAAATCCCACTTGGTCGTGGTGAATAATCCTTTTAATGTACTGTTGAATCCTATTGGCCAGTATTTGGGTGAGAATTTTTGCATCTGTGTTCATCAAGGATATTGGTCTATAGCTCTCTTTTTTGATGGGATCCTTGTCTGGTTTTGGGATCAAGGTGATGCTGGCCTCATAAAATGAGTTTGGGAGTTTTCCTTCCATTTCTATTTTTTGGAACAGTTTCAGGAGAATAGGAATTAGTTCTTCTTTAAATGTTTGGTAGAATTCCCCGGGAAGCCATCTGGCCCGGGGCTTTTGTTTGTTTGGAGATTTTTAATGACTGTTTCAATCTCCTTACTGGTTATGGGTCTGTTCAGGCTTTCTATTTCTTCCTGGTTCAATTTTGGTAGTTTATATGTTTCTAGGAATGCATCCATTTCTTCCAGATTGTCCCCCTTCCAGATTTCTCCCCCCTCACGATTGGGTGAGGGATCTCCTCTGATTGGGATCTCCCAATCTCTTCTGATTGGGATCTCTTCTGATTTGGGGATAAAAAGAGGTTCAAAAAGAGAAAGAAAAAAAAAAGAAAAAAAGAATTAAAAAAAAGATTGAATTAAAAACTCAATCAAGAATTTAAAAAAGAATTAAGAAAAATAAAGATTGAAGAGATTAGGATCTCTTCTGATTTGGGGATAAAAAGAGG
Organism: Neogale vison; assembly: GCF_020171115.1. Lineage (NCBI taxonomy): Eukaryota > Metazoa > Chordata > Mammalia > Carnivora > Mustelidae > Neogale > Neogale vison. The sequence continues at coordinate 81,595,694 of NC_058095.1, forward strand.
TTCAAAAAGAAAGAAAGAAAAAAAGAAAAAAAGAATTAAAACAACGAGATTGAATAAAAATTCAATCAAGAATTTAAAAAAGAATTAAGAAAAAAAAAGATTGAAGAGATTAGGATCTCTTCTGATTTGGGGATAAAAAGAAGTTCAAAAAGAAAGAAAGAAAAAAAAAGAATTAAAAAAAGAGAATGAATAAAGAAAAGTATAAAAAAGAAAAAAATATATATATATTAGATAATCTAGTTAAAAAACGTTAAAAAAGAAAAGGGTAAAAGTTATAAAAAAATTTAGCAGAAGAAGAGAAAAAAAAATGAAAAAGAAAAAAATTAAATTAACTGCAAGACTAAAAAATCACAGGCAGAAAGCCATGAGTTCCGTGGTTTGTTTTCTCCTCCTCTGGAATTCTGCTGCTCTCTCCTTGGTATTGAAACTGCACTCCTTGGTAGGTGAACTTGGTCTTGCCTGGATTTCTTGTTGATCTTCTGGGGGAGGGGCCTGGTGTAGTGATTCTCAGGTGTCTTTGCCCCAGGCGGAATTACACCGCCCTTACCAGGGGCCGGGCTGAGTGATCTGCTCGGCTTTGCTTTCAGGAGCTTTTGTTCCCTGAGCGCTTTCCGAAGAGTCCCGGAGGATGGGAATACAAATGGCGGCCTCCTGGTCTCCGGCCTGGAGGAGCCGAGAGCCCGGGGCCCCGCTCCCCTGTGCGCCCTCAGCGAACAGCTCCTAGTAACTCGCGTCTGCCTAACCTCCGGCCGCGCTCCGAGCTCACCGAGCTTGCGACCGGTTCAAGGCAACTCCGAGCTGCGAGCTTACTGTAGGCTCTGTCTCTTCAGCCGGCTTTCCCGTTCCAATAACCGCAAGCTCTGTGACACTCAGACACCCCCGATCCTTCTGTGACCCCGCGGGACCTGAGGTCACGCCGACCCCGTGTGGGCTTCGCCCCGGTTTAGCCTCCGGAGCGATGTCCCTCAGCGGAACAGACTTTTAAAAGTCCTGATTTTGTGCTCCGTTGCTCCGCCGCTTGCCGGGAGCTGGCCCCTCCCCCCGGGGTCTATCTTCCCGTTGCTTTGGATTCACTTCTCCGCCAGTCCTACCTTTCAGAAAGTGGTTGTTTTTCTGTTTCTAGAATTGCTGTTCTTCTTCTCTTCGATCTGCCGATGGATTTGCAGGTGTTTGCAATCTTTAGATAAGCTCTCTAGCTGATCTGCTAGCTGAGGTAGTCTCAGCCTCCTACTTCTCCGCCATCTTGACACCTCCCCTCAGTATATTTTTAAATACATAAAAATTGTTTCTGTTTCCCCACTAACTATTCCTTTTCTCCTTAATTTCTTTGTAAAATACTCTTACTAATTTTGAAAATTTTTGCCATTTCAGCAACTTCCTTAATCAACTTGCATCTATTTGTTTGTCTTTAGGTGTTGCACTCAGGATTATACAGACTCAAAACTTGTTTAACCAGAATGGGACTACTTCTTTTTTAAACATGATCTAAGATTTTGAGAAATGACTATAAGATATCATGACATATCTTCCAAAACCTAAGTCATGTCAGGTCTTATATATACGAACAAAAGGTGAATGAAGTCTATAACCTTGAGAAATTAACATTTATCCAAATTAATGTTACCAGTGTACCAAAACTTAGTCTGTGAAATTTGATTAAGCTGGCCTTCATAGCATTATTTATAATATCTAGAAAGATATTAGAAAGCAGAGAAAAAGTAAAAACATAATGGAAGAAAATATCCCAGAAATGTAGGCTATGTGCCTCCAGAGTAAGAGAATACCAATGAATGCTTGATACAATAGATGGTAATAGACCAAGACACATAGTTGTAAAATTTCAAAGCATGGTGACAAAGCTTATACTTATCCACAGATGAAAATAAAATCATCTATGCATGTGTGCGCACATACAGACATAAAAATATTTTCAGAGAAGATTGTAGTCAATTTTTTCTCACACATGTATATCACCCATTCCCACTAGTCACTCTTTCCTTGCTTCTCCAAATTAAATAATTACATGATTGCTTTTGCACCCAACTAAGTAACTCTATTTTTATACCTATTAAACTTCATTTCCTTTTTTTTCCACTAAAAACAAAAACCAAAAAAAGGCACCAAAAACCTTATTTAAATTGAAGTATATAAATGATTGTAAGAGTATCAAAATGTTAAGAACCATTGAGGCATCGTAATAAACACATAGGAGTTCATCTGTACTATTTTATCTACTTGCTGGTATTTTTGAAATTTTACTTAACAATAAGGAAAGAATGTTATTTTAAAGAGGCTGGTAAAAAATAAAAATAAAGAGGCTGGTAAGCTGCTTCTCTCTCAGTTGATGAAGGATTAAAAATATATCTTTGCAGTACACATGAAAATTAAATTATGATTCTTAAATTTGTTTCTTTTTTCCATTCATTAGTTTTTGATGGTTTCCTCATTCATTTCATCCTTACAGTGCTGCAATAGCTTGTTATCTTGTCTCTGATTTCCTTTTTTCCTCCTTTCATTCTAAAACTTACTCTTCTAAAGAACACTTGTCAGTTCTTTTTCTAAAACTCAGATTTGCTCAGGCAATTCTCCCCACTCAGAACTTTCAAATGGCTTCCTATGACCTAGTTTAAGATTAAGATCCTTGCCATCATGGAACGCATCTACCATTTCCAGGCTTCTCTCCTATAATATCTCTTATCCATCCGAACTCTCCATGAAAGGAGCATGAAAGCTATTTGGTTTTGCTCATATTGCTCATATTGTACATATTAATCTGCCTACAATGTTCTATACCCCCTCTCTTCTATTAATGAAAACTTACGCATCTTTCATTTATCATGTTTGAATCCTACTGGACTCTGCACCGTAGGATAACCCACTCTATCCTCTGAACTCCCTACTTTGATAATATCACTAACATTTCTCACAATATACCATGATTAGTTTATATATACACTATATATACACTCAGATCATGAGCTCCTTGAATACAGAGACCCTATCTTACTACAGTATACAGCACAGTGCAGTGCACATTGGAGGTGCTCAGATATAACAGGAAAATTGGGGAAGTCCTTTTCTTTCTGTCTCACCAACCCTAATAGTTATTCAAATAGTGGACTAATAAATAAAAGCTTAGACCTTCTTTTCTCTTTTTTAAAAGATTTTTATTTGTTTATTTGAGAGAGAGAACAGGAGAACAGAGAGGGTCAGAGGGAGAAGCAAACTCCTGCTGAGCAGGGAGCTTAATCCAGGACTTGATCCTGGGACTCCAGGATCATGACCTGAGCCAAAGGGAATTTACTTAACCTACTGAAATGCCCAGGACCCTGAGCTTAGACTTTTTTTTCCAACCACACTTTTTACAGCTGCCAGAATTGTTACTTGTAAGTCACTTTGAGAATGATGTTACTTATAAGGCACTTTCTTACTCATAAATAGGCAGTAACTCCTCCAATTTATCCTTGTTTCTAGTCTTTCTAGAACTAAACCACACCCTACAAAGCCATCTCTCTTCTACTTCTTCCCAAAAAGAACTTATCCAATAAGGCTAATTTCTTAAATAATACTCTCATCCACGATCTACTCAAGCATTTCTTTCTTTGCCCAAGTCATTTCCTAAACCATAAAACTTTTTCTTCTGTTCTCTATAATCACAAAGTTCTTATTAAAATGGCATATGCATCTCTAATACTGCATCTTTAGACTTAAAAAAAAACAGAAATAGAAGGGAAATATATATAGCACTCAATGTTATTTTTAATCTCAAGGTACTTTCTCATCAACTCATTTCTCTAATTTCTATAGCATTTTGTCTAAAATAAACATTTTGGTGCCTAATAATGTCTAAGAAATTTACCTCTTCGGGCACCTGGGTGGCTCAGTGGGTTAAACCTCTGCCTTCAGCTCAGGTCATGGTCTCAAGGTCCTAGGATTGAGCCCTGCATTGGGCTGTCTCCTTGGTGGGGAGCCTGCTTCCCCCTCTCTCTCTGCCTGCCTTTCTGCTTGCTTGTGATCTCTCTCTCTCTAATAAATAAATAAAATCTTTTAAGAAAAAGAAGAAATTTACCTCTGCATATTTGGGATACTTATTACATTCTTATAATATTTCTTTGCATTATCCAGAGTTGCAGGATAGATAATAAAAGAAAACTCAGACTTTTTAAAAGAACAATAGTCCTACAGAAATTTGAACAAGGATATTTATTTATTTAAAGTGACAGAAACTTGTCTGAAATTTAATATCAAACTGTAGCCTAAAAATGCCAAACACTCCCATACAATCACTAGTTGAAGATTTTGAGCAACATCAATAAAATATATCCTACAGATCACAATATATATAAAGAGTGTGAGCCACACACATTATTAAAATACACAGCCTAGGGACGCCTGGGTGGCTCGGTGGGTTAAGCAGCTGCCTTCGGCTCAGGTCATGATCCCAGCGTCCTGGGATCGAGTCCCACATCGGGCTCCTTGCTCGGCAGGGAGCCTGCTTCTCCCTCTGCCTCTGCCTATGCTTGCTCTCTCTCCCTCTCTCTCTGACAAATAAATAAATAAAATCTTTAAAAAAAAATACACAGCCTAGGGGCACCTGGGTGACTCAGTCCAATAAGCCTCATACTTGTGATTTCAGCTTGGGTCATGATCTCATGGGTCATGAGGGTGAGCAGACCATTGGGCTCCCCACTCAGCAGTGGATCTGCTTGAGATTCTCTCCTTCTGCCCCTCCCCCAACTCGTGCATGCTCTCTTTCAAATAAATATTTAAAAATTAAAAAATAAAATACACACCTTATTTCTAAATCAGCATTTCTAATAGATTAATAATATTTATTGCACATTATCAAGGCAAGAAAAACCATTAAACTATACCCATTATATTCAAATCTTGATTCATTCAGAACCAAATCAGAATAGGAAAATAACCTCTCATATAACTAAAAGGAACTTTAACAAAATAATTTTAACAGACAATATGTATATAAAAAACTCATTCACAGTGACTACTTTTTTTTTAGAATATTTTAATAATTTATTTGAGAGAGAGAAAGAGAAAACACAGAGAGAGAACTGACCCTTGGGGAGCAGAGAACCCATTGTAGGACTATTCCAGGACCCTAAGATCATGACATGAGCCAAAAGCAGGTCATGACTGAGCCATCCTGGCACCCACAGTGACCACTTTCAATAAGAGACCAGCCCCTAGGAAAGTCTTTTTATTCTTTAGTTTCAGAGATCTACTGCAAAAAGACAAAGTATGCAGAATTGGGCAGTTTACAAAGGCACCTTGTTTTCATTTCTGTTAGGAAAAATTAAAAGGACTACTGCAAGTGAATTATTTCATCATCAAGAGAACTTTTCTACCTCTTCATTGTAAACAAGTGTAACAATATGTTCAGTCCTTAAATAAGATAGCACTGCAAAGAGCCTGATGACAATTCAAAAGAGAAATAGACATTATCACACATTTTCAAAAGATTTTCAGCAGAACAAGAACCAAATACCTACCCAAAGTAGGATGTAAATTAAAATCAAATTCTCTACACAGAACTGTGTCCAGCAGAGCAGCTATGTCTGCTATGTGTGCTATAGCACACATATTGCACAAGGCAGTGTGGTGGTGGACAGGGCTGAAGTACCAAAATGATCACAGGAAAGTGCCTGCCTACAGAAGTTCCTGAGTATATAACCTGATCTAAAAGTCACTCCCAGTCTTCACTTCAGTCTCGTTCAATACAAGAGTCAAGAACTAAGAAGTAATAAGGTAAAGGAAAAAGAGTACACGATCAGGTTTCAAAAAAAAAGTTTATACATTGCTGTATATTGTGAAAGTATGAAAATATGACATTATTCTTTGGATTGGGTCTGTGATCATATGGAATGGAGAAGTCAGAAGTCAGACTTGATACTGAAGTGGGAATATCAACATGCAAGTCCCCACCTAAACCTAATCCTTTTAAGTTATTAATTTTACAAATCAATGGTTTTATCCTATTCTGTTGAGTCTTTCTTAGAGACTCCCCAAAATGCCCAGGCTTTAGGGTAAATACCTAGTAGTGCAAACAACAGGTCATAGGGTAGCTCTATTTTTAAGTCTTAAAGAAACTCCATACTGTTTTCCAGACTGGCTGTACCAGCTTGCATTCCCACCAACAGTGCAAGAGGGTCTGCCCTCTTGTTAACAAGAAAAACCTGCCTTCTTGTTAACTTTGGCTCTTCTGGCTGCTTTATGGTGATATCTCTCAAATGAGGAACATAAGAAATAGAGCAGAGGACCACAGGGGGAGGGAGGGAAAACTAAATGGGAAGGAATCAGAGAAGGAGATAAACCATGACAGACTCTGGACTCCGGGAAAAAAACTGAGGATTACAGAAGAAGCGGGGGTGGGGGGAATGGGGTGACGAATGATGGGTTATTAAGAAGAGAATCTGTTGGGATGAGCATTGAGTGTTATATGCAACTAATGAATTGTTGAATACTACAACAAAAACTTATGATGGCTGTATGTTGGATAGCTGAACATAATGAAAAAAATTTTTTAAATGCCTAAGCTGCTTGAGACATCTCAAACTATAAGATATATTACACAAACAATTTTAGTGTCATTTGCCATCTTCCACAATTTTTTAAAAGAAAATTAGTAAAAATAAGTTTCCAATTTTGATAAAAATTATGAAATGATCTAAAATGAGAGCTTAGCCTATGAAAAAGTATGAACTTTTTTATCTGACAAACATATACCATAATTCAAAATAAAATCAAGACATATAGTAAGAATTTGGCATTTGTTAGTATAATAGGCTATAAATTCACATGCTTGCAAAAATGGAGATAAAACAATCAGCAAATTTGGAAGGAAGCTGAAGGTTTAGAAAGAAAGGTAGCTATTTCCACTTAACTCTCATCTCTTGAGTAGTGGTATGGGAGCAGAATGAAGAACAAACAATGAGAGCAACCAAGGATAATTTACTAAAATTCATCTCAAAAAGATCGACCCTGCCATCTTGGATCTCTGCACCTGGTGTAACTTCCACAGTACAGTCTTCAGCCTAAGTTAAATAACATATTTCCCCCATTAAGTTACCACATAATTTTTCATTGAGAAGCCATATAAAGACAAACTAGCTTTCTGTGACTTGAAACTGAGAACATCAGATAATGATTAACATGAAACTGAACGGGAAAGAAGGGGGAAAAAAACAAACATGGTAAAGAGAATAAAAATTTTAAACTATCTTACAGCACTCAGCCACATTAATGGGGAAAAAGCGATTTACTTGGGGAGTTAAGTTTAGAACTGTAGAGAAGACTGGGGTATTCTGGAATATTTACTTAATTACTGTAATTTTACTTGTAGTAGAGGTAACTGTTTCCTTTGCTGTGCAGAAGCTTTTGATTTTGATGAAGTCCCAAAGGTTTATTTTCGCTTTTGTTTCCTTTGCCTTTGGAGACATATCTTGAAAGAAGTTGCTGTGGCTGATATCAAAGAGATTACTGCCTATGTTCTCCTCTAGGATTCTGATGGATTCCTGTCTCACGTTGAGGTCTTTTATCCATTTTGAGTTGATCTTTGTGTACGACGGTGTAAGAGAATGGTCGAGTTTCAGTCTTCTACATATATTCCCAGCACCATTTATTGAAGAGACTGTCTTTTTTCCACTGTATATTTTTTCCTGTTTTGTCGAAGATTAATTGACCATAGAGTTGAGGGTCCATATCAGGGCTCTCTACTCTGTTCCACTGGTCTATGTGTCTGTTTTTATGCCAGTACCATGCTGTCTTGGTGATCACAGCTTTGTAATAAAGCTTGAAATCAGGTAAGGTGATGCCGCCAGCTTTATTTTTGTTTTGCCACATTTCCTTAGCGATTCGGGGTCTCTTCTGATTCCATACAAATTTTAGGATAATTTGCTCCAGCTCTTTGAAGAATGCCGGTGGAATTTTGATCGGAATGGCATTAAAAGTATAGATTGCTCTAGGCAGTATAGACATTTTAACAATGTTCATTCTTCCGATCCAAGAGCATGGAATGGTCTTCCATCTATTTGTGTCTTCTTCAATTTCTTTCATGAGTGTTCTGTAGTTCCTCAAGTAATGATCCTTTACCTCTTTGGTTAGGTTTATTCCCAGGTTATCTTATGGTTCTTGGTGCTATAGTAAATGGAATCGATTCTCTAATTTCCCTTTCTGTATTTTCCTTGTTAGTGTATAAGAAAGCCACTGATTTCTGCACATTGACTTTGTATCCTGCCACGTTGCTGAATTGCTGTATGAGTTCTAGTAGTTTGGGGGTGGAGTCTTTTGGGTTTTCCATATAAAGAATCATGTCATCTGCGAAGAGAGAGAGTTTGACTTCTTCATTGCCAATTTGGATACCTTTTATTTCTCTCTGTTGTCTGATTGCTGTTGCTAGGACTTCTTTTTTTGTTTGTTTGTTTGTTTGTTTTGTTTTTTTTGTTTTTGTTTTTGCTTTTGTTGCTAGGACTTCTAATACTACGTTGAACAAGAGTGGTGAAAGTGGGCATCCTTGTCTTGTTCCTGATCTCCATGGAAAGGCTGCAAGCTTTTTCCCATTGAGGATGATATTTGCTGTGGGTCTTTCATAGATAGATTTGATGAGGTTCAGGAATGTTCCCTCTATCCCTATATTCTGAAGTGTTTTAATCAGGAACGGATGCTGGATTTTGTCAAATGCTTTTTCTGCATCAATTGAGAGGACCATGTGGTTCTTCTCTCTTCTCATATTAATTTGTTGTATCACATTGATTGATTTGCGAATGTTGAACCATCCTTGTAGCCCAGGGATGAATCCCACCTGATCATGGTGGATAATCTTTTTAATGTGCTGTTGGATCCTGTTGGCTAGGATCTTGTTGAGAATCTTAGCATCCATATTCATCAGTGATATTGGTCTGAAATTCTCCTTTTTGGTAGGGTCCTTGCCTGGTTTGGAGATCAGCGTAATGGTGGCTTCATAGAAAGAGTCTGGAAGTTTTCCTTCTGCTTCAATTTTTTGAAACAGCTTCAGGAGAATAGGTAACTGGTATAACTTCAAGTACCATTTGTAATCTCTTTTGTTTTTCAGAGTAAGCTTTCCAGGTATCTTCATTACACCCATAATTAAAATGGTCAAAAAGATCAGCATCTAAAGATATATCACAGTGTTAGTGTACAACGATTTCAATTCTATTTTTATGAACATTTTATAGTTTATTTTATATTTTTTTAAATTTAATTTCTTTTCAGTGTAACAGATTTCATTGTTTACGCACCACACCCACTGCTCCATGCAATACATACCCTCCATAATACCCACTACCAGACTCTCCCAACCTCCCACCCCCCACCCCTTCAAAACCCTCAGATTGTTTTTCAGAGTCCATAGTCTCTCATGGTTCATCTCTCCCTCCAATTTCCCTCAACTCCCTTATCCTCTCCATCCCCCATGTCCTCTGTGTTATTTGTAACCCTCCACAAATAAGTGAAACCATATGATAATTGACTATCTCTGCTTGACTTATTTCACTCAGCATAATCTCTTCCAGTCCTGTCCATGTTGATACAAAAGTTGGGTATCATCCTTTCTGATGGAGGCATAATACTCCATTGTATATACGGACCATATCTTCTTTATCCATTCATCTGTTGAAGGGCATCTTGGTTCTTTCCACAGTTTGGCAACTGTGGCCATTGCTGCTATCAACATTGGGGTACAGATGTGGTGTATATGGATCACATCTTCAATTCTATTTTTATGCAGCATATATAATATAATAAACCATGAAAATATAAATTTCGTGTTCTATAAGTTTTAGCACCCCTTCCAGTTTTCCCAGTTCTCCCAATTACTACCATAAAGCAACAGAACTATAAAAATTGTGATCAAAATATTTCCTTTAAGCCAGAGAATATTATGCTAAGCCATGTAAGTCAGTCAGAGAATAACAAACATCATACGATTCACTCATGTGGAATTTAAGAAGCAAATGAACATAAAGGGGGCAAAAGCATTTCCTTTAGAAATGGCATTAGGAAGGCACATGATGTGAAGAGCACTGGGTATTATACAGAACTGATGAATCATTGAACATTATATTAAAAACCATTAATGCACTACACCTTGGCTAACTGAATTTAAATTAAAAAAAAAAAAAGAATCAAGGGCCGTTAGAGAGGAGTAGGGAATTGGGGTAAATTGGAAGGGGCGGTGAACCATGAGAGACTATGGACTCTGAAAAACAATCTTAGGGGTTTGAAGTGGCGGGGGGGTGGGAGGTTGGGGTACCAGGTGGTGGGTATTATAGAGGGCACGGCTTGCATGGAGCACTGGGTGTGGTGAAAAATAATGAATAATGTTTTTCTGAAAATAAATAAATTGAAAAAAAATTACCCTGGTAAAGTAAAAAAAAAAGAGAGAGAGAGAGAGATGGCATTATAATAAAACAATTTGCAAGTCTACTTTGATATTACACATGAAAGTGTATGGACTCTGAAAAACAATCTGAGGGGTTTGAAGTGGTGGGGCAGGTGTGAAGTTGGGGTACCATGTGGTGGGTATTATAGAGGGCACGGCTTGCATGGAGCACTGGGTGTGGTGAAAAAATAATGAATACTGTTTTTCTGAAAATAAATAAATTGGAAAAAAAAGAAAGAAGGGAATTTGAAAAAAAGCCCTTTAGGGTGACTGAATCTTCCAGTAGTCCAATGTTTTGCCCCAGATTGTTGATATGAGAGGGACTCTTGTTACAAACAGGTTTAAAATCATATGGCCTTGAGAGAAGGAAACGCAAGAAATCCATAAAATCTTTTTTCTACTTCCTTCTTCTATTCTTGCTAGGAACTGCACCCCCACTTTATACATGCCCCATAGGGCAAATAGTGTATGTCTTCTTTGTAAGGGACAGAGTTAATAATTTCATTAGAGTCTTCCAGTAAAATAGACAACATCTAAGGACCAGGAGAGAATGACCAGAAGAAACCTTTATACACATATTTCAGACCATTGGGGTGAAACATTTCTATCCCAAGACCTCCTGGGTCCAAGGAATAATTGACTTATGAAGGACATTTGGGAGCTTGTCCATGTTCTAACCACATCCTGGATGCCTGAGAGGACATATACACTGGACTACAATCCTCAGGAAAAAATCCAGACCCAGAACAAAGACAAGGCTCTCTCCTTTCTTTTCTGAGTCTCCCAGATACTCGTCTCTGCTCTCTCCATATACCTTAAGTAAACTTTGCTCTCATCTCCTTCTAGCTTGCATTTGATTTCTATCCTGTGTGTAGCCAAGAAACTTCTTGGCTAGTCTTGTGAGACAACCCCTCTGGGTCCTTGGACCTAGCCTGCCTGCATCAGCCTGGACACTTTGGGTGTTGTTAATAAGGGCAACCAGTTGCCCTTATTAAATATATGTGGCTGAGGTTGGAGCTCCAGCATTAACCTGTAGACAGGCCCTCTAATATGGCCAGTTATGAGTATTTTTTTCTCAGTTGTTAGCTTGGTTGGTAATGGGCAAGTTTCTTTGGGTTGTAGGGTTTACATTAGCCAAACAAATGGCATGCAGGGCTCAGCATTTGCCATGTTTGGTTGAAATATAGCTTATTTGGGGTTCCTAGGTGACTAGTTCAGTTAAGGATCTGCCTTGGGCTCAGGTCATGATCCCAGGGTCCTGGAATCAAGTCCCACATCAGTTTCCCTGTTCAGTGGGAAGCCTGCTTCTCCCTCTTCCTCTGCTACTCCCCCTATTTATTCTCTTTTGTTCTGTCAAATAAATAAAACCTTTAAAAAACAAAAAAAAGAAACTACCACTTCTTTGGAAGGTTTGGGCCTCTCTATCATAGACCAGTGAAAGCTCTTAGACTAATAGTAATAAGACAATAGTTAACAGAATGGTGTGCAGCTGCAGTCAATGAACTTTTGTTGTCTGATATTGGTTTTCCTCTGGAATATATCACTATGGGGTATGGTGTTGATTTTATTTTTATCTCTGTGATATTTATTTATTTATATTTATTTATTTATTCATTATTAGAGGAATTCTCGACCTACCTTTTTTTGGTATTTCACATTGTCTATGGGACTGGCCCTCGAGAACTAATTTCAATTTCCTAAAGGGGATCAGACAGATAGTCCAGTTTAATTATGTACTTCTTACAACTAAATATTCAGGAAGACTTTTTTGTTGTTGTGTAGGGGATTTAGGGTTACTTGAGTGGTATAAGTTTAGGCCAAAATGAGTCCTATATTAGATGGCTACTTCGTGGCCCACAGGACAATCAATGGTTAATGCGTCTCAGGAGTGTGCACCTTCAGTCAGGACTCCAGATCTTAGGGGATGAAGATGAAATTAAAAGTTTAGAGAAATAGGGAGAGCCATATTATGGGCTTTTTATATACACGGAGGCAAAACATAACCCCCTTAAAGTATACGAAAGAATAATTGTAAAGTTTTTTGGGGGGGTTGTTGCTTTTTAATTAATTTTTTATTAACGTAAAATGTATTATTTGTTTCAGGGCCACCAATCTGTGATTCATCAGTCTTACAGAGCACACAGCACTCACCATAGCACATACTCTCCCTAATGTCCATTACCCAGCCACCTCATCCCCCCAACCCCTCCAGCAAACCTCAGTTTGTTTCCTAAGATTAAGAGTCTTTCATGTTTTCTCTCCCTCTCTAGTTTCATCTTGTTCCATTTTTTCCTCTCTTCCCCTATGATCCTCTGCCTTGTTTCTTAAATCCTACATAGCCGTGAAATCATATGATAATTGTCTTTCTCTGATTGACTTATTTCACTTAGCGTAATACCATCTAGTTCCATCCACATCATTGCAAATAGCAAGATTTCAGGGGTTTTTTGAGGTGTTTACTTTTGTTTGGTTCGGGTTTCGATGGCTGTAATGGGTAAGTTTTTTAAAGTTGGTTTATCAGTCAGGATTTTTCAGAGATGCAGGCTAGCAAATCCAACATCTGCCTGATGAGCTAGTAGACTGCAAACCAGGAGAAACATTGCTGCTGTTACAGTCTAACGGCAGTGTGTTGTATAACCAGGAAGGACTGATATTACAGATGAAATTGGAAAGCAGTCTGCTAGAGAATTTTCTCTTGCTCAAAGGAGGCTAGTCTCTTTGTTCTACTAAGACCTTCAACTGATTAGATGAGGCCCATGCACCCATATCAGAGAGGTCAATCTGCTTTACTCAAAGTCTACTAATTCGTTAACCCCATCCAAAAATGCCCTTACAGAAACATCTAGAATAATGTTTGACCAAATATCTGGGCACTCTCTGGTCCAGCCAAGTTGACACATAAAATTAATAAGTACGGTTGTGAAATCAGTATTAAGGCCTGGGCAAGAAGAGATTCATTATTCAGACTGGAATTTGAAAAAGGAGTTGAGGAGACCATATGTCTCTCAATTAAACTATCTGGGAACTATCAAGGACATAAAACTTGCACTAAATACCTTTATTAAGAGCCCAGCACTGTGTATTTTGAGAAGGGAAATTTGTACCTTGAGAAATGTCTGTAACTCTGAAGAGAATAAAGAACATTCTGGCAAGGCTTTGAATTGTGGCCTCAACATATGGAGATTTTTATTTATATTTTGGTGTATGTGAGACAAGAGATTCCAAAGTTCTTACCTGGAAGGGGACAGCTCTCAGCAATGATCCAAAAGTTTGTAAAGAATGTGCAGATGGAAGGGGAGATGAACCGTGAGAGACTATGGACTCTGAAAAACAATCTGAGGGGTTTGAAGTGGCGGGGGGGTGGGAGGTTGGGGTACCAGGTGGTGGGTATTATAGAGGGCACAGCTTGCATGGAGCACTGGGTGTGGTGAAAAAATAATGAATACTGTTTTTCTGAAAATAAATAAATTGGAAAAAAAAAGAATGTGCAGATGGGACCATTTGATGGCCAGAGTTTCCAATCTAGTGTTAAGATGACTGCCTTAAATTTGATCAATTTGCTTTGATCCCTGATGCATCTACTATCAGAGACCTCTTGGCTACAGGATGAAAGGCAGTAACATTCCATTGAGCTCAATGGTGGCAATGCTGTCCATAGAGTCTGTGTATTTCCATCTCTGCTCACTCAGTTTATTAAAAGGGATTCACTGGATAGCCAAGTGATCTTGAGGAAGGGTGACCTCCTCTGCACTATGGCATCTGGCAAAGGACTAAGGACAGGGAAGGCCACCCCTTTCTGTGGTGGAATATGCCCAGGATTGCCTCCATCCTGTCTTCAGGACACTTGTATAGCCATGTTGAGCCTGGTATACTGTTTCTGTGTTCCAAGGCATAAATGGGCAGCTGAGTATGGATGGCCACAGGCTCAAGGTCTGTTAGAGCCCTTATTTCTAGGAAATCCCAGTATGTAGCCAGCAGTTTTCATCTTAATAGAGTTTATCCCAGGGCCAAGGGGACCATCCTTTTGCACCAGAGGATTTGGGGCGACTTATTATATGTGGTCCAGAGACCCCAAGCGCCATGAGAAAAGGAGTCAAACCTCTCCAAAGAAGGAGTCTCTGAGGGCACTAATGGAAGTGTCTGTTGATTTTAACTTGGACAGATTCTAGAATATTTGTTGTAGGTACCCCATTTAAAATAGGCTGATTTGTAAGTTGCAGCTTCAGTGAGATTGAAATGATAAATGAATACTGTTTTTCTGAAAATAAAAAATTTGAAAAAATTAAAAAAAAAGAATCAGTGGAGATAATCACTCCTTTATTAATTAGGTCTTTCATAATAGTTTCACTCTGTAAAGGCCCTGTTATAACATACAATGGGCCATATTAACTGGAGGTCTATGGAGGTCTATTATCCTGCCAATTTGTAAATGACAAAAACTTTAATTTTTTTAAATTTATTTATTTTGAGAAAAACATTATTCATTTTTTTTCCAATTTATTTATTTTCAGAAAAACAGTATTCATTATTTTTTCACCACACCCAGTGCTCCATGCAAGCTGTGCCCTCTATAATACCCACCACCTGGTACCCCAACCTCCCACACCCCCGCCACTTCAAACCCCTCAGACTGTTTTTCAGAGCCCATAGTCTCTCATGGTTCATCTCCCATTCCAATTTACCCAAAAGCACATACCCTCCCCAATGTCCATAACCCTACACCCCTTCTCCCAACCCCCCTCCCCCCAGCAACCCACAGTTTGTTTCGTGAGATTAAGAGTCACTTATGGTTTGTCTCCCTCCCTATCCCATCTTGTTTCATGGATTCTTCTCCTACCCACTTAAGCCCCCATGTTGCACCACCACTCCCTCATATCAGGGAGATCATATGATAGTTGTCTTTCTCCGCTTGACTTATTTCGCTAAGCATGATACGCTCTAGTTCCATCCATGTTGTCGCAAATGGCAAGATTTCATTTCTTTTGATGGCTGCATAGTATCCCATTGTGTATATATACCACATCTTCTTGATCCATTCATCTGTTGATGGACATCTAGGTTCTTTCCATAGTTTGGCTATTGTGGACATTGCTGCTATAAACATTCGGGTGCACGTGCCCCTTTGGATCACTACGTTTGTATCTTTAGGGTAAATTCCCAGTAGTGCAATTGCTGGGTCATAGGGCAGATCTATTTTCAACATTTTGAGGAATCTCCATGCCGTTTTCCAGAGTGGTTGCACCAGCTTGCATTCCCACCAACAGTGTAGGAGGGTTCCCCTTTCTCCGCATCCTCGCCAGCATCTGTCATTTCCTGACTTGTTGATTTTAGCCATTCTGACTGGTGTGAGGTGATATCTCATTGTGGTTTTGATTTGTATTTCCCTGATGCCGAGTGATATGGAGCACTTTTTCATGTGTCTGTTGGCCATCTGGATGTCTTCTTGGCAGAAACGTCTGTTCATGTCCTCTGCCCATTTCTTGATTGGATTATTTGTTCTTTGGGTGTTGAGTTTGTTAAGTTCTTTATAGATTTTGGACACTAGTCCTTTATCTGATATGTCGTTTGCAAATATCTTCTCCCATTCTGTCAGTTGTCTTTTGGTTTTGTTAACTGTTTCCTTTGCTGTGCAAAAGCTTTTGATTTTGATGAAATCCCAAAAGTTCATTTTTGCCTTTGCTTCCCTTGCCTTTGGCGATGTTCCTAGGAAGATGTTGCTGCGGCTGAGGTCGAAGAGGTTGCTGCCTGTGTTCTCCTCAAGGATTTTGATGGATTCCTTTCTCACATTGAGGTCCTTAATCCATTTTGAATCTATTTTTGTGTGTGGTGTAAGGAAATGGTCCAATTTCATTTTTCTGCACGTGGCTGTCCAATTTTCCCAACACCATTTATTGAAGAGGCTGTCTTTTTTCCATTGGACATTCTTTCCTGCTTTGTCGAAGATTAGTTGACCATAGAGTTGAGGGTCTATTTCTGGGCTCTCTATTCTGTTCCATTGGTCTATGTGTCTGTTTTTGTGCCAGTACCATGCTGTCTTGATGATGACAGCTTTGTAATAAAGCTTGAAGTCCGGAATTGTGATGCCACCAACTTTGGCTTTGTTTTTCAATATCCCTTTGGCTATTCGAGGTCTTTTCTGGTTCCATATAAATTTTAAAATTATTTGTTCCATTTCTTTGAAAAAGATGGATGGTACTTTGATAGGAATTGCATTAAATGTGTAGATTGCTTTAGGTAGCATAGACATTTTCACAATATTTATTCTTCCAATCCAGGAGCATGGAACATTTTTCCATTTCTTTGTGTCTTCCTCAATTTCTTTCATGAGTACTTTATAGTTTTCTGAGTATAGATTCTTAGCCTCTTTGGTTAGGTTTATTCCTAGGTATCTTATGGTTTGGGGTGCAATTGTAAATGGGATTGACTCCTTAATTTCTCTTTCTTCTGTCTTGTTGTTGGTGTAGAGAAGTGCAACTGATTCTATGCATTGATCTTATATCCTGACACTTTACTGAATTCCTGTATAAGTTCTAGCAGTTTTGGAGTGGAGTCTTTTGGGTTTTCCACATAGAGTATCATATCATCTGCGAAGAGTGATAATTTGACTTCTTCTTTGCCTATTTGGATGCCTTTAATTTCCTTTTGTTGTCTGATTGCTGAGGCTAGGACTTCTAGTACTATGTTGAATAGCAGTGGTGATAATGGACATCCCTGCCGTGTTCCTGACCTTAGTGGAAAAGCTTTCAGTTTTTCTCCATTGAGAATGATATTTGCAGTGGGTTTTTCATTGATGGCTTTGATGATATTGAGGTATGTGCCCTCTATCCCTACACTTTGAAGGGTTTTGATCAGGAAGGGATGCTGTACTTTGTCAAATGCTGAGACCTTTCTTGTTTCTTGAGAAAAGCTTGTACCGCTATATATTTTCCTCTCAGGACTGCCTTTGTTGTGTCCCACAGATTTTGAACCGTTGTATTTTCATTATCATTTGTTTCCATGATTTTTTTCAATTCTTCTTTAATTTCCCGGTTGACCCATTCATTCTTTAGAAGGATGCTCTTTAGTCTCCATGTATTTGTGTTCTTTCCAAACTTCCTCTTGTGGTTGAGTTCTAGCTTCAGAGCATTGTGGTCTGAAAATATGCAGGGAATGATCCCAATCTTTTGATACCGGTTGAGTCCTGATTTAGGACCGAGGATGTGATCTATTCTGGAGAATGTTCCATGTGCACTAGAGAAGAATGTGTATTCTGTTGCTTTGGGATGAAATGTTCTGAATATATCTGTGATGTCCATCTCATCCAGTGTATCATTTAAGGCCTTTATTTCCCTGTTGATCTTTTGCTTGGATGATCTGTCCATTTCAGTGAGGGGAGTGTTAAAGTCCCCTACTATTATTGTATTCTTGTTGATGTGTTTCTTTGATTTTGTTATTAATTGGTTTATATAGTTGGCTGCTCCCACGTTGGCGGCATAGATATTTAAAATTGTTAGATCTTCTTGTTGGACAGACCCTTTGAGTATGATATAGTGTCCTTCCTCATCTCTTATTATAGTCTTTGGCTTAAAATCTAATTGATCTGATATAAGGATTGCCACTCCTGCTTTTTTCTGATGTCCATTAGCATGGTAAATTCTTTTCCACCCCCTCACTTTAAGTCTGGAGGTGTCTTCGGGTTTAAAATGAATTTCTTGGAGGCAACATATAGATGGGTTTTGTTTTTTTATCCATTCTGATACCCTGTGTCTTTTGATTGGGGCATTTAGCCCATTAACATTCAGGGTAACTATTGAGAGATATGATTTTAGTGCCATTGTATTGCCTGTAAGGTGACTGTTACTGTATATTGTCTCTGTTCCTTTCTGATCTACCACTTGTAGGCTCTCTCTTTGCTTAGAGGACTCCTTTCAGTATTTCCTGTAGTGCTGGTTTGGTATTTGCAAATTCTTTCAATTTTGTTTGTCCTGGAAGCTTTTAATCTCTCCTTCTATTTTCAATGATAGCCTAGCTGGATATAGTATTCTTGGCTGCATGTTTTTCTCGTTTAGTGCTCTGAAAATGTCATGCCAGCTCTTTCTGGCCTGCCAGGTCTCTGTGGATAAGTCAGCTGCCAATCTAATACTTTTACCATTGTATGTTACAGACTTCTTTTCCCGGGCTGCTTTCAGGATTTTCTCTTTGTCACTAAGGCTTGTAAATTTTACTATTAGGTGACGGGGTGTGGGCCTACTCTTATTGATTTTGAGGGGCGTTCTCTGAACCTCCTGAATTTTGATACTCGTTCCCTTTGCCATATTGGGGAAATTCTCCCCAATAATTCTCTCCAGTATACCTTCTGCTCCCCTCTCTCTTTCTTCTTCTTCTGGAATCCCAATTATTCTAATGTTGTTTCATCTTATGGTGTCACTTATCTCTCAAATTCTCCCCTCATGGTTCAGTAGCTGTTTGTCCCTCTTTTGCTCAGCTTCTTTATTCTCTGTCATTTGGTCTTCTATATCGCTAATTCTTTCTTCTGCCTCATTTATCCTAGCAGTGAGAGCCTCCATTTTTGATTGAACTTCATTAATAGCTTTTTTGATTTCAACTTGGTTAGATTTTAGTTCTTTTATTTCTCCAGAAAGGGCTTTTATATCTCTGGAGAGGGTTTCTCTAATATCTTCCATGCCTTTTTCAAGCCCGGCTATAACCTTGAGAATTGTCATTTTGAACTCTAGATCTGACATATTACCAATGTCTGTATTGATTACGTCCCTAGCCTTCAGTACTGCCTCTTGTTCTTTTTTTTGTTGTGAATTTTTCCGTCTTGTCATTTTGTCCAGCTAAGAATATATGAAGGAGCAAGTAAAATACTAAAAGGGTGGCAACAATCCCAGGAAATTATGCTTTAACCAAATCAGAAGAGATCCCAAATCGTGAGGGGGGATTTCTCCCCCCTGACGATTGGGTGAGGGATCTCCTCTGATTGGGATCTCCTTTGATTGGGATCTCCCAATCTCTTCTGATTGGGATCTCTTCTGATTTGGGGATAAAAAGAGGTTCAAAAAGAAAGAAAGAAAAAAAGAATTAAAAAAAAGAGATTGAATTAAAAATTCAATCAAGAATTTAAAAAAGAATTAAAAAAAAAGATTGAAGAGATTAGGATCTCTTCTGATTTGGGGATAAAAAAGGTTCAAAAAGAAAGAAAGAAAAAAAAGAAAAAAAAAGAATTAAAAAAAGAAAATGAATAAACAAAAGTATAAAAAAGAAAAATATATATATTAGATAATCTAGTTAAAAAACGTTAAAAGAGAAAAGTGTAAAAGTTATAAAAAATTTTAGCAGAAGAAGAGAAAAAAAATTAAAAATTAAAAAATTAAATTAACTGCAAGACTGAAAAATCACAGGCAGAAAGCCATGAGTTCCGTGGTTTGTTTTCTCCTCCTCTGGAATTCTGCTGCTCTCTCCTTGGTATTGAAACTGCACTCCTTGGTAGGTGAACTTGGTCTTGCCTGGATTTCTTGTTTATCTTCTGGGGGAGGGGCCTGGTGTAGTGATTCTCAAGTGTCTTTGCCCCAGGCGGAATTACACCGCCCTTACCAGGGGCCGGGCTGAGTGATCTGCTCGGCTTTGCTTTCAGGAGCTTTTGTTCCCTGAGCGCTTTCCGTAAACTTCCGGAGGACGGGAATACAAATGGCGGCCTCCTGGTCTCCGTCCCGGAGGAGCCGAGAGCCCGGGGCCCCGCTCCCCTGTGCGCCCTCAGCGAACAGCTCCCAGTAACTCGCGTCTGCCCAACCTCCGGCCGCGCTCCGAACTCACCGAGCTTGCGACCAGTTCAAGGCAACTCCAAGCTGCGAGCTTACTGTCGGCTCTGTCTCTTCAGCCGGCTTTCCCATTCCAATATCCGCAAGCTCTGCGACACTCGGACACCCCCGATCCTTCTGTGACCCCGCAGGACCTGAGGTCACTCCGACCCCGTGTGGGCTTCGCCCCGGTTTAGCCTATGGAGCGATGTCCCTCAGCGGAACAGACTTTTAAAAGTCCTGATTTTGTGCTCCGTTGCTCTGCCGCTTGCCGGGAGCTGGCCCCTCCCCCCGGGGTCTATCTTCCCGTCGCTTTGGATTCACTTCTCCGCCAGTCCTACCTTTCAGAAAGTGGTTGTTTTTCTGTTTCTAGAATTGCTGTTCTTCTTCTCTTCGATCTGCCGATGGATTTGCAGGTGTTTGCAATCTTTAGATAAGCTCTCTAGCTGATCTGCTAGCTGAGGTAGTCTCAGCCTGCTACTTCTCCGCCATCTTGACTCCTCAACATTATTCATTTTTTTTTCACCACACCCAGTGCTCCATGCAAGCCGTGCCCTCTATAATAAACACCACCTGGTACCCCAACCTCCCACTCCCCCGCCACGTCAAAACCCTCAGATTGTTTTTCAGAGTCCATAGTCTCTCATGGTTCACCTCCCCTTCCAATTTACCCAAATTCCCTACTCCTCTCTAATGCCCCTTGTCCTCCATGCTATTGGTTATGCTCCACAAATAAGTGAAACCATATGATAACTGACTCTCTCTGCTTGATTTATTTCACTCAGCATAATCTCTTCCAGTCCTGTATATGTTGCTACAGAAGTTGGGTATTCATCCTTTCTGATGGAGGCATAATACTCCATAGTGTATATGGACCACATCTTCTTTATCCATTCATCCGTTGAAGGGCATCTTGGTTCTTTCCATAGTTTGGCGACCGTGGCCATTGCTGCTATAAACATTGGGGTGCAGATGGCCCTTCTTTTCACGACATCTGTGTCTTTGGGGTAAATACCCAGGAGTGCAATTGCAGGGTCATAGGGAAGCTCTATTTTTAATTTCTTGAGGAATCTCCACACTGTTCTCCAAAGAGGCTGCACCAACTTGCATTCACACCAACAGTGGAAGAGGGTTCCCCTTTCTCCACATCCTTTCCAACACATGTTGTTTCCTGTTTTGTTAATTATGGCCATTCTAACTGGTGTAAGGTGATATCTCAATGTGGTTTTAATTTGAATCTCCCTGAGGGCTAATGATGATGAGCATTTTTTCATGTGTCTGATAGCCATTTGTATGTCTTGATTGGAGAAGTGTCTGTTCATATCTTCTGCCCATTTTTTGATGTGTTTGCCTGTTTCGTGTGGGTTGAGTTTGAGGAGTTCATTATAGATCCTGCATATCAACCTTTTGTCTGTACTGTCATTTGCAAATATCTTCTCCCATTCCGTGGGTGGCCTCTTTGATTTTTTGACTGTTTCCTTTGCTGTGCAGAAGCTTTTGATTTAGATGAAGTCCCAAAGGTTTATTTTCGCTTTTGTTTTCTTTGCCTTTGGAGACAGATCTTGAAAGAAGTTGCTGTGGCTGATATCAAAGAGATTTCTGCCTATGATCTCCTCTAAGATTCTGATGGATTCCTGTCTCACGTTGAGGTCTTTTATCCATTTTGAGTTGATCTTTGTGTACGGTGTAAGAGAATGGTCGAGTTTCATTCTTCTACATATAGCTGTCCAGTTTTCCCAGCACCATTTATGGAAGAGACTGTCTTTTTTCCACTGTATATTTTTTCCTGTTTTGTCGAAGATTAATTGACCATAGAGTAGAGGGTCGATATCTGGGCTCTCTACTCTGTTCCACTGGTCTATGTGTCTGTTTTTATGCCAGTACCATGCTGTCTTGGTGATCACAGCTTTGTAATAAAGCTTGAAATCAGGTAAGGTGATGCCGCCAGCTTTATTTTTGTTTTGCCACATTTCCTTAGCGATTCGGGGTCTCTTCTGATTCCATACAAATTTTAGGATTATTTGCTCCAGCTCTTTGAAGAATGCCGATGGAATTTTGATCGGAATGGCATTAAAAGTATAGATTGCTCTAGGCAGTATAGACATTTTGACAATGTTTATTCTTCCGATCCAAGAGCATGGAATGGTCTTCCATCTTTTTGTGTCTTCTTCAATTTCTTTCATGAGTGTTCTATAGTTCCTCAAGTATAGATCCTTTACCTCTTTAGTTAGGTTTATTCCCAGGTATCTTATGGTTCTTGGTGCTATAGTAAATGGAATCGATTCTCTAATTTCCCTTTCTGTATTTTCCTTGTTAGTGTATAAGAAAGCCACTGATTTCTGCACATTGACTTTGTATCCTGCCACGCTGCTGAATTGCTGTATGAGTTCTAGTAGTTTGGGGGTGGAGTCTTTTGGGGTTTCCATGTAAAGAATCATGTCATCTGCGAAGACAGAGAGTTTGACTTCTTCATTACCAATTTGGATACCTTTTATTTCTCTCTGTTGTCTGATTGCTGTTGCTAGGACTTCTAATACTATTTTGAACAAGAGTGGTGAAAGTGGGCATCCTTGTCGTGTTCCTGATCTCCATGGGAAGGCTGCAAGCTTTTTCCCATTGAGGATGATATTTGCTGTGGGTCTTTCATAGATAGATTTGATGAGGTTCAGGAATGTTCCCTCTATCCCTATATTCTGAAGTGTTTTAATCAGGAACGGATGCTGGATTTTGTCAAATGCTTTTTCTGCATCAATTGAGAGGACCATGTGGTTCTTCTCTCTTCTCATATTAATTTGTTGTATCACATTGATTGATTTGCGAATGTTGAACCATCCTTGTAGCCCAGGGATGAATCCCACCTGATCATGGTGGATAATCTTTTTAATGTGCTGTTGGATCCTGTTGGCTAGGATCTTGTTGAGAATCTTAGCATCCATATTCATCAGTGATATTGGTCTGAAATTCTCCTTTTTGGTAGGGTCCTTGCCTGGTTTGGAGATCAGCATAATGCTGGCTTCATAGAAAGAGTCTGGAAGTTTTCCTTCTGCTTCAATTTTTTGAAACAGCTTCAGGAGAATAGGTGTTATTTCTTCTTGGAAGGTTTGGTAGAATTCCCCAGGGAATCCATCAGGTCCTGGGCTGTTTTTTGGGAGGTTTTTGATCACTGATTCAATCTCGTTATTAGATATTGGTCTATTCAGGTTGTCGATTTCTTCCTGGCTCAATGTTGGTCGTTTTTTTTTTTTTCCAGGAATGCATCCATTTAATCTAAGTTGCTAAGCTTATTGGCATATAACTGTTGATAATAACTTATGATGATTGTTTCTACTTCCTTGGTGTTAGTTGTGATCTCTCCCTTTTCATTCATAATTTATGAATTTGGGCTTTCTCTCTTTTCTTTTGGATTAGTGTGGCCAGTGGCTTATCGATCGTATTGATTCTTTCAAAAAACCAGCTTCTAGAGTATTGATACATTCTACTGTATCTCTGGTTTCTACCTCATTGATCTCAGCTCTAATCTTGATGATTTCCCTTCTTATGTGTGGATTTGGTTTGATTTGTTGTTGATTCTCCAGTTCTTTAAGGTGTAGAGACAGCTGATGTGTTCTAGATTTTTCAATTTTTTTGAGGGAGGCTTGGATGGCTATGTATTTCCCCCTTAGGACCACCTTTGCTGTATCCCATCGGTTTTGGACCGAAGTGTCTTCATTCTATTGGTTTCCATGAATTGTTTCAGTTCTTCTTTGATCTTCTGGTTGATCCAAGCATTCTTAAGCAAGGTGGTCTTTAGTTTCCAGGTGTTTGAGTTCCTTCGGAACTTTTCCTTGTGATTGAGCTCCAGTTTCAAAGCATTGTGATCTGAGAATATGCAGGGAATCATCTCTGTCTTTTGGTATCAGTTGAGTCCTGCTTTGTGACCCAGTATGTGGTCTATTCTGGAGAAGGTTCCATGTGCACTTGAGAAGAATGAGTATTCTGTTGTTTTAGGGTGGAATGTTCTGTATATATCTATGAGGTCCATCTGGTCCAATGTGTCATTCAATGCTCTTGTTTCTTTATTGATTTTCTGCTTCGATGATCTGTCTAATTCTGAAAGAGGCATGTTAAGATCTCCTACAATTAGTGTATTCATATAAATATGCCTCTTTGTCTTGATTAACAGTTTTCTTAAGCAATTGGCTTCTCCCATATTGGGAGCATAGATATTTACAATTGTTAGATCATCTTGGTGGATAGTCCCTGTAAGGATTATGTAGTGTCCTTCTGTATCTCTTACTACAGTCTTTAGTTTGAAGTCCAATATCTGATATGAGAATTGCTACCCCAGCCTTCTTTTGAGGCCCATTGGCATGAAAGATGCTGCTCCATCCCTTCACTTTCAGTCTGCGTGTATCTTTAGGTTCAAAATGGGTCTCTTGTAGACAAGATATGGATGGGTCCTGTCGTTTTAGCCAATCTGCAACCCTGTGCCGTTTTATGGGTGCATTTAGGCCAAAAAACTTAATTTAATTTTAATTGACTCCTCATTGTGTTAGAGGATCTGTGTCCAATCTAGGATATTTTAGAGCAATAAGTACTGTGGTTATGGGAAATTTATTGGAAGGCTATAGTTAAAATAAGGCATACTTATTTTTCTTCTTTTCTTAGAAAAGTCACTAACTTTTCTTAGAAAAGTCACTAACTATAAAATAGACTATAGGGGGTACAATGTTTATACTTAGTGGAACCCCAGGTATCACTGTAATTTGAGCCCAAGCGTTGATTAAGATCATGAAGCTTTGTCAGTTGCTGCATTTTAAGCAGATGTTAAAGTTAATTTAGAACCTATATTGTTGAGGGACAAAAGCCAATCAGTGCCCCTTTTGATTTTTGTTATATGAATTCTTTTAGGAAATTTTCCACTTACAGTAGAGTCAAATTAAATATATACACTGTATTTATTTTTTATTTTCCACACTGCATATTTGTTTGTCTTAGTCTTGAGCTGACAGAATCCACAATTTCTAGTTTCTGTTTCTGGCTAATAATACTATGTGTTTACCTTCTAAGTGGTTACAGCAAAAGCAGGGGAAAGGTAGGAGCCCCTAATAGGTGGCACTTTCTCCTTCCAAGCCATCCAAGCCATCCAAGCCATCCAAATACACCTCCCAAAGATTAAGACTTGTACTTAGAGAGCTATATAACAGCCTCTTCTTGGGATAGTACAGTTAGCTCTTGGTTTGAAGTACTAATTCTTTTTCATTGTCTTTTTGGTAAACTCTTTAAAAATGACTTATATGTCTAGGCAGGTAAAATTTTTAGTTTTTGTTTTAGTCTCCTATCTGTCTCAAACTATTTTGACCTTTGAGTATTTACCAAAGGACTTAGTGGTCCCAAATGGTCCCATCTGTAGGCCGTGGCCTCCCTCTCCTTGATGTCTCAGTTGACCTCTGAGGTGTCCACATCCACTTCCATGAGAACAGTGGCCTTATCAGTACTTTGAGGATCCAGGTTTTGAGCATAAGGCCCTTGGTGTGCTGGTGAGCAGCAGTACTCCGAAAGGCCCATGGGTGTTGCCCAGAGTTTTACACTCCTGAAACAATGTCGTGACTTCCTCAGGGGTCTTAGGCTAAGAATAGTGTCCCCCAAGTTTTCTCTTTTCATTAAGCTTTGTGCTACTAGTTTCCATCCATATGGCCCTCCTACCCTTCTGAGTTAGGCAGTTAGACAAACAATACCATAACAATCATTTCCTTTATCACAAGACCTGTGGGTGCCATGGTCACTAAGATACCCCCACAATGACCCTATGAATGGCTTGAGAGAGAGAAGTCTCCTACGTAGTGTAGAATAGGCCAAATAAAATTACTCTGTAATAGGATATAATGACTTCATTGGCCCTACCACTTGCTGACCAGTAGGCTACTCAGACCCATCCCCTTGCCACTTGGATGGGATCATATCTCACTTCCTTCAGAGGAAACTTTTAACAATCAGAAGTAATCAATTAATTTGAGTTGCCCCCAGGTGCTCTGCCCTGGACACTTGACTCAGAGAGGACATAAGGGAGGACTGTTCACAAATTTCACAGTTTGTGGAGTAGATTCACAGCAACATCTGGTAGAGGCAACAAAAAGCAGCTATGGCCCACAGCACCAACATGCCAGCCAGTGGCATGCCTGTGCAAGTAGCCACTACTGTCTGGAAGAAGCTGTAAGTCAGAAAAATCTAGTGAAATGTCATTTGGTCTGGAGCCAAATCATCTGGCTTTGCTGGTTCAATTGTTTTGGCCTTATCAGGTTTTTATTATTATTATTATTACTACTACTATTATTACTACTACTATTACTACTACTATTATTATTATTTAGGTGTGGTAAGGTCAGGAGACAACTGCCTCTGAATAGATAATTAAAAGTTCTCAAGAGGAGTACACATCATGTGGGACAAGAAGGTGGCACTGGGGGACAAAGAATGACCAAACGTGAGGTCAAGGGGCAGAGAGTGAAGAGGAACCTGTACACCAAAGATTTCATGATTTCCTTGGGAATGATGGATTAGGCAGGGTAACCAGGGTTAGGATTGGCTAGTTTGAATCACTTCAGCAGGCTCAGGAGCACAGGGGCTGCCCCCCCCCCCGTCATCTGGTATTTAGCCCTGGAGTGATTAGGACAGATATATAGCAACACATAGTGTGATAGCCTGATAAAGAAAGTGGTTGGGTGTGGATTTAATTAGCTACTCAAAAAAGGGAATTGACTAGCCTCTAGCCAGAGCCTCAAAATTGAGTCAAGATAGCATTTATAACAACTATATTAAAAGAATCCACCGGTCTTATAATTTGTTCTAATATTTGCTCAGTAGTGGGGTAAAAATAGTGTCTTCCCCCAAATTCATGTCCACCTGCAACCTCAGTGTATGATCTTTTTTTTTTTGATCTTTTTTTTTTAAGAGTTTATTTATTTATTTATTTGAGAGAGAGACAAGAACAGTGTGGAGATTCCTCAAGAAATTAAAAATAGAGCTTCCCTATGACCCTGCAATTGCACTCCTGGGTATTTACCCCAAAGACACAGATGTCGTGAAAAGAAGGGCCATCTGCACCCCAATGTTTATAGCAGCAATGGCCACGGTCGCCAAACTATGGAAAGAACCAAGATGCCCTTCAACGGATGAATGGATAAGGAAGATGTGGTCCATATACACTATGGAGTATTATGCCTCCATCAGAAAGGACAAATACCCACCTTTTGTAGCTACATGGATGGGACTGGAAGAGATTATGCTGAGTGAAAAAAGTCAAGCAGAGAAAGTTAATTATCATATGGTTTCACTTATTTGTGGAGCATAACAAATATCAGGGAGGACAAGGGGCGTTAGAGAGGAGTAGGGAATTTGGGTAAATTGGAAGGGGAGGTGAACCATGAGAGACTATGGACTCTGGAAAACAATCTGAGGGGTTTGAAGTGGTGGGGGGGTGGGAGGTTGGGGTACCAGGTGGTGGGTATTATAGAGGGCAAGGCTTGCATGGAGCACTGGGTGTGGTGAAAAAATAATGAATAATGTTTTTCTGAAAATAAATTGGGAAAAAAAGAGTTTATTTATTTATTTATTTGAGAGAGAGACAGTGAGAGAGTGCACGAGAGGGGAGAAGATCAGAGGGAGAAACAGATACCTTGCTGAGCAGGGAGCCTGATGCGGGACTCGATTCTGGGACTCTGGGATCATGACTTGAGCCAAAGGCAGTCGCTTTAACCAACTGAGCCACCCAGACACCCTCAGTGTATGATCTTATTTGGAAATAGGATCTTTGAAGATGCAATTAAGTTAAGATGATGTCATACTGAATTAGAATAGGCCCATATTCAAACACTGTTGTGTAAGGCCCATATCTAATTGTCCTTATAGGAAGAGAAGAGGACACATGGAAGAAGGCCATATGAATATGGGAGGCAGAAATTGAACAATGCATCTACAACGTAAGGAATGCCAAGGATTTCCAGGAGCCACCAGAAGCTAGGAGGCGGCAAGGGAGTTTTTCCCAGAGACTTCAGAGGATGTATGGCTCTAGCAACAGCTTGATTTTAGACTTCTGGCCTCAGAACTTAGAAGCATTGAGCTTAGATATTTAGCTGAAGGGATTTCTAAGCAAAGTGTTGTAGGCACTGACTATCCTTGATGCTTACAGTAAAAAGCAAAAGGAAAAGTAAATTAAGAAAAGGACAATTAAGCAAAAAGGAGCCAACTCTTGATGATTTGGGTGGTTCTCAAGTTATCCAGATTACAAAGGATTCAAATATTAAGAAATTCACTGTTGGGAAGTGTGCTCTGAAAAAAGGGGCCAAGGGTGTGGCTGGACAATCTTTCACTAAAGAGGTTGGTCCCAACTCATGTATCCAACTGGCCATCCCAGCAGAAACAAGAATGGATATGGGGTTATTCAGGATAGATCAATAGAAGATGCTCTTGTCTGAGAACTGAAACCCCATGAACTGCACAGAAGGTTGACAAGGTTTCTGAGAATGTTATACCAGGAAAACTATTGGCAACCTGAACTCCAAGGAACAGAGATAGAAGAAAATGAAGGGAGGCTGTGGGATTTCCAAAACCCTGCAAATAGGACATGAGCTGATAGAGATTCTCAACTATAGACACTCTTTACCCTCCAACTTTTAAGTTTTTATTGAAAGGTAGACACGATGAGTATCTGGGTGGCTCAGTTGGTTAAGCATTTGCCTTTGGCTCAGGTCATGATCCTAGGAAACCATCTGCCTTTGACTCAGGTCATGATTCCAGGGTCCTGGGATTGAGCCCTGTATCAGGCTCCCTGCTCAGTAGGAAGACTGCTTCTCCATCTCCCTCTACTGCTCCCCCTGCTTGTGCTTGCTCTCTCCCTTTTTTGTTGAATAAATAAAATCTTAAAAAAAAAAGGTAGACATGATGTATCAGGTAAAAGGAACTAAGCTATGCAGGGTTTTAGTGTGAGATTTTATATTTATCCTCCTAAGAATCACTCTGTGTTTATTGTCTGCTATGGCTATAGGTATCAAAGACTAAAATTTCCTCCAGTGTTCTTATTTGTCTTCTCTGCTGTGTTTGGGTTTCCCATCAGATTTCTTACATAGATTCTGAGCCCTGCAGTCTTTCAGCTGTTTTATATATTATATATATCGTAATAAGAACCTTACGGATGTGGTGATAATATTTGGGAGGAGGGGAAGTCTCTTACTGAACTTCTGCCCTGAGTCTATAATCTTCAAAAGCTCTTCCCTGCTTTTTTTTCTCCCTTTATGTGACACAGGAAGGGTAGAGAGGGCTGGGTATTTCTCTTCCCTCAGGTTGGGTGGGGTCTAGTAAAATAGTTTCTCTGAGAATAAACCTTTGTTAAGGAGAAATGGGTGCTCTGGCATATTTCAAAGTGGTACTTTTCCCTCCTCTTGCCAGAAGCAAAGGAGATTCTTCTCCAGTCTTGACCCTAAGAACCTAGTAGGGTTCCTCTGGAGGTAGAACCCACAAAAATGTGAGGGTTGTCAATACAAAATGAATAAAACTTGTAGACACTCTAAAAGAAAAAGTTTTATTCCATCCCAGGTTAGGACACCTGTCTGGGATACACACTCTTCACAGGAAATAACAGGTCAAAGGTTTTTTTTACATCTTGTAAAAGGTCAAAAGATTACAGATTAACATATATGCAGGAATCACAAGTTTTCATGTTAAGAAATGCAAGAAGTAGGAGTATTCATTGACACCTCAAGGATAAGATGGTTTTCCTTTATGGCTTGGTAGGCCATTAATCAGGCTTTTGATTTAGAAAAAAAGTTTATACAGTCATGCTAACTTAGACATCTAAAATGGCTTCCCCTTGAGAAAAATTAAACAAAGATGTTACTGCAGATGGAAATCTTCTCTTCTTTTGCCTTTAACCAATGTCATACTCAAGGGCTTTATTCTTTCACAAAATCTGTATATGGTCTGGTTGGAGTCTCATTTCCTTAGTTTATAAATGAGAATGCCCCAGTCCTCTGGTGAATCTGCCTATTTCTCTCTGTCCTGGGTGAGGAGTCAAGAGCAGAGGTGAGGTTGTGATGACCATGGTGCAGCTCAGGTAGAAAACCTTTTGACTTTCCTATCTCTGAAGAATTACTTCCAGTTTTCCTGAGGGCTCTGACTCTGAGGCTGATGGCCATTGGATCCATGCCTAGATCCCAAATGGAGTTGGAAACTGTTCTAACTGCCAAAAGCTTTGGTGTTTTTTTGTTTTTGTTTTTGGGGTTTTTTTTTTTCAGTTTTTATTTGAGGAAAACTGGCGTTTCTCTGACTGGCTATTTCTAATCTGTTTGTAATGTGTGAGTTGAGTCTGAACCTGCCCAGGGAGTGTTATGGGCTCCATGTTGAGGAAAGCCACAATGACAGTGACTTCCCCACATCGAAAAACTTGAAAATTATATCAATAATTGTCTACATCAGAGCCAAGTTATATTTGCTTTATTCCAAACCATGAAGAACTAAAAGTGCATATACAAAACGTTTATACTGTTCTCATATATCACCTATTTTGGGTTTATGTGACTAGATCAGTACTTTCTAGAAAATGGTTCTGTTAATAATTTAGTGAGTTGCCATTAAAACTGCTATGGTAATCAATTGATGTCTCTTAGTTATTTTTGTCTGAATTAAGCCATCATGGTAGCAACTACCTAGATTCTTTTTCTGCAAAAGAACAATAAATATTAAACATGTCAAAATAAAAGAAAATAAGCTTCCCTTATATATCAGGCCTTTAGAGAGTTTTTCTCTCATCAGGATCAATTAGCCTTTAAGTTTTCTTAACAGTTACTGGCTCCAGCAGCAGCTTCCGAGCCTGGTATACTATGATTCTCTGTATTCATTCTTCTCCCCAATTTTCAAGGCAGCAATTTGCCCCATGACTTCAATTTTCTTTTTTTTTTTTTTTAGTTTTTAATTTTTAGTTTTTTATAAACATATATTTTTATCCCCAGGGGTACAGGTCTGTGAATCCCCAGGTTTACACACTTCACAGCACTCACCAAAGCACATCCCCTCCCCAATGTCCATAACCCCACCCCCCTTCTCCCAACCCTCCTTCCCCCAGCAAACCTCAGTTTGTTTTGTGAGATTAAGAGTCACTTATGGTTTGTCTATGACTTCAATTTTCTGGTGGACCTAAGAAGAGTTGTTAAATTTTAGACAGTTTTCTTGTGAGAACTAGTGATGACTTCCCAGCTCCACTGTATCCTATTTTAACCTATTTTAAATTAATAGGATCACAGAAATAACCCCCCCAAAATGTATGAGTGAGTAAATAAGTGTAGAGGTCCACTTCTGAAGGCAGGACCTCAGCCCTGCCCATAACCTCCCTTGGTTGAGTAAGTGAACCAGACCAGACGAAGGGGGTGGGAAACTGACAAAGGCACTTAGTGACTCATGTGTGTACGTTTGGCTCTCCTTTTGACTGGAAGTATGCAAGTTTTGGGGGGAGAGAGATTCTTTAAAAAATTTAAGTAATTTCCATAATGGGTAGAAGGCAAAGCGGTTTGCTTAAGAACCCTAACCACTGGACTAGAAGGCAAACAAAGCAGCCGCAAGACCAGAGAAAATTAAATTGCCGGAGACTTCTTCCAACTGGCCCTCTCCTGTCCATTCAGGCACTTCATCCTATGCCCCTCCAGAGACTGCCCCGCTTGTTGCAGCCCAGCCTCTGGACTGGCTCTGGAGCAAAAGTTGCAAGTGTCTTGACTCCACTCATTTCTTCCTTCCTCCCGGAGGGTTCCACTACCCAGAGGTGTGTGGAAAGACTAGGCGGTGGTCGCCCTCCATGAA
Organism: Neogale vison; assembly: GCF_020171115.1. Classification (NCBI taxonomy): domain Eukaryota; kingdom Metazoa; phylum Chordata; class Mammalia; order Carnivora; family Mustelidae; genus Neogale; species Neogale vison. Next base: position 81,627,713 of record NC_058095.1, read on the forward strand.
GATTAACAATAAATTTTGAGTATTTTAAATATTACTCAATATATAAATATAATGGTATTTGCACCTATAATGTATATGGTATCTTATATAGTTAATATATTACCCATAGAAAAAATAGTTAATGATGTGGTGACAATTAACACTTCGTTCAAAACACATAATGATAGGTCCCAGAGCTCCCCGGGCCCCCAATTTCTCAGGCTTAAATGGAAAGAAACGCCCAATGTGACCTAAGAGGAAAATACAAAATTCTGGCCGCCACAAAATTAAGCCAATCACTTTCCCATACCGGGAGTCGAACCCGGGCCGCCTGGGTGAAAACCAGGAATCCTAACCGCTAGACCATATGGGAAACACCAAAGAAAAGGTTTCTCCTTTCTGTAGACATGACTTACTTCAGCCGTCCGTCTGCCTCCTCATTTGACAGTTTCATACCCGCCGGGCTCGCCCTGCCTCCAGAAATTCTGACTGCGGCTGCGCGAGTCCCGGCTTGAAGGATCCCCTTCCCCCAAACTGGCACGGGCTACATCCGGGCCTCTCGAGGGGGCGGGAACTCCTATTCCCGGAAATCTCCCAAAGGTCTAGAGCCTGCCGGGACAGACTGCCAATCGCTGGTGGTTTTCTGTCTGTATTGCTGTGGGCGCTGGGCACGCGGACATACCCAAAGCTCAACTTCAAACTGTAAAATGAAGGCTATTGCTTGACCTTTGACATCAGCTGACATTAAAACAAAGGACCCCATTGGGGACGGAATTCCACGTGAATATCTTTTATGTGAAAAACAAATATGTATATATATATTTTTAATTTTTATTTGACAGAGATCACAACTAGGCAGAGAGAGGAAGGGAAGCATGCTTCCCGCTAAGCAGAGAGCCGGATGCGGAGCTAGAACCTGGGACTCTGGGATCATGACCTGAGCTGAAGGGAGAGGCTTTAACCCACTGAGCCACCCAGGTGCCCCTATATTGTGTTTTTAACTTTTGCTTCAAAATCTCACTGGTTGACACTTTGTAGCGGGATTTTGTTCTGAAATTCAACCTATGTGGGAAGGGATGTACTTTTTTTCTCTAGTTTACTTTTGAGGTCTTCCATTAGGCTTTTCACTGACAACTCAACCTCAATATGGCAAAAACAAAACGAAAAAAACCCAATTCCTTCCCCCCCACCCCATCCAACCACAGATATGACCTATTGCCATTAAAGTATATGTTAAAGAACAGTGTGGTACCTGTATATTAACTGACAGTAAAATCAATGAAACAATGGAAGCTCCAAAATACGGTATGGGTATACATTGGGATTATGTGAAAGAAAAAAAAGGGGGGGAGCATCTCAACTCAGTGGTTCCACATACAGTAATGTAGACCTATGGTAGAAAAAAACAAGCTGGATGTAGGATTCACCCCATACCTCAACTGAAACCACATAAGTTCTTTAGGAAAATACTGGAGAATTCTTTTATCATATCATTTACAACCCCAAATCCAGAAATGATAAAACAGCTGACTGATAAAGTCAACTCTTTCACAAATAGGCAGAGAGGCAGGCAGAGAGAGGAGGAAGCAAGCTCCCGGCAGAGCAGAGAGCCCAATGCCGGGGCTCGATCCCGAGACACTGGAATCATGACCTGAGTGGAAGGCAGAGGCTTTAACCCACTGAGCCAACAAGGCACCCCTGACAAAGTTAACTCTTAAATCAATTAAGAAAACTAAGTAAAAGAAAATACAAGAGCTGGGTGATGGTTACTATAGCTTTCACCTTAGTTATTCATTAAACTATTCAATATTTTGTGCAGGTTAACGCATTTTATTTTAAAATGAAGTTTTAAAAAAAAAAACATAAGCAAAGTTACAAGAGAAATTGGGAAAAATATTTACATTTCATATTATGAACAAAGGATTAATTTTCCCCAAGCAAACTTTTAAAAATACAACCCAGTAGGATAATGAAGCAAAGACACAGATCCTATCACAGGAAATACATTTGGCCTTTCAAAAATTAAAAGTAGCATGGTCTCGCTCCTATAAAGATAAATGAAGAGTTCCTTGAGTTCCCTTGAAAATCTAAGTCAGATCTTTTAGACTTTCTGGCTTAAAACCTGCCAAGGACTACCTACCTACTTAGGCGTTCACGTTTTTTATTGACATGGAATCATACTGTCTTAATTTGTTAGCCATGTTTGTCTTTTTTTCCTACACCAAAATCAGTTTTCAGAACCTAGTGCAACTGAAGCACCTATTTGTTGTCCTTCCCTGCCACTAACTGTGCAGTATTTTATCCTGTAAAGAAACCACAGCTGATATATCCATGAGGCTCTTCAAGCTTTCACACCTAACAAAGCTAGAAACATGCAAACCAGAGAAATTTTAAGGAACAGGGATTAGTTGGGGTGGGAATAGGGCAGGGGCAATCTGTGAAGGAAGAAGGCCTGAGATAAGGTAGCCACACCAAAGAACAGCTGTGCTCACTGTCCAGCCTCTGGTCACAAGTCAGGCAGACTGGGGTTCCAGCTGCTTGAGTTTTTCCTGGAGGCCCCGGAGTTGGCTTTGACCCCAGTCAATGCGGATCTGAAGGCTGGCCATGTCTGCAGCCAGCTGCAGGCCTAGAGGAAGAGACAAGATTGTCACCATGGTATCCGCTATGTGATATGACTCAGGGGCCTCTGAACATCCTCAGGGACTGGAAAGGCTCCAGAATTTTCTAGCTTCCATACTATTTCTGAAACATTCCCAGAAGAGCCTTGCACTGGCTGCTTCAGAATCTCACTAGACCCACAGCCTCACCTCCTTCACATCTTTACTAAAATGTCACCTCTTCAACAGATTTCCTTTACTCCCTTACATTACCCTGTGACTAAAAATTCACAGATCATAACACTGTCGCATGCCCTCATTTCCTTCCTTCTTTCCTTCATTATAATAGTCCTTCACTATTCTTGCCCTCTGTTTACCCTGCCCCCAAAAGTGTTCCACATTCTGGATCCACATCTAGGTGGCTTTTGCCTGATGCTTCTGCTTAACAGTCTTCTGGGCCCTCCATGCCCAGGCCACTCGCCAGTCCAGTCTTCAGCCTACCTGCCTGAGAGAAGAGCTGGCCACACATCTGCTCAGTTCCCTCCAGGAAGCACTTTCTCCTCTTGGTTTCTGGGATCTCTCACCCTCTGGCAGTTGTTCCTGCCTCACTGCTACTTCTCAGTCTCTTCAAAAGTGGTTTCTCGGGACGCCTGGGTGGCTCAGTTGGTTAAGCAGCTGCCTTCGGCTCAGGTCATGATCCCAGCGTCCTGGGATCGAGTCCCACATCGGGCTCCTTGCTTGGCAGGGAGCCTGCTTCTCCCTCTCCCTTTGCCTGCCATTCTGTCTGCCTGTGCTTGCTCTCTCACCCTCTCTCTCTCTAATAAATAAATAAAATCTTTAAAAAAAAAAAAACTGGTTTCTCTCCTTCCTCTTCCCACATTTCTGTCCACACTCTGAGGCCCTCTGCTGATCTCAGCTTAAATGCTGTGTCTGTGTCAGCCCCCTGTGTCTATGCAGGGGGCTCCCAAATCTCTTTCCAGCCCAGGTCTCTTCCAAACTCAGATGCATGTGCCCAGACACCTGAGAAGAGTCTCCACCACACAGTAGTAGGAACACACTCTCACTCAACTCTTGACTTACCCTTGGCTGCAGCTCTCCCGCACCAGGTGAGAACACCCAGGTGTTCCTGCTGGAATCTGTGGGTTCATCCTTCATTCCTCTCCTTCCCTTACTCTCAAATTGATCTGTCAGTAAATCTTGTGGCTTCTACTCTCAAAACATGAAGATTCCTGTCACTTGTACTTTCCTTCACTGTTTCCACCTACATCTCAATCCTGGCTGCTCCCCGACATCTGCTTCCTCCCTCTGCTCTTGTCTATTCCCACCCAGCACCCAGAGTCTTCCTATCACTCTGTGATCCAACTCTGCCTCACTCTCTTCAGAGCCACCCGTGACTCCCAAAGTCCTCATCAGGGCCTATACCTCAAATAACCTGGGCCCAGTCCCTCTGACCTCAGTTCCTGGTAATCCCTGCTTCATAAACTCCACTCTAACCCATTTGGCCTCTCTCTGCCAACCTAAACATGATTTCACCTCAAAGCTTTTGCCCTGGCTGGCCCCTCTGCCTATAGCACAGATCAATTACAAAGTTCTTTCCATCTTTTCAGAGAGGACTTTTCAGATCACCCTTCATAAAATAGCTACCCTCACCCACTCCTGTCCCACTCCATCCACCATACCCTATCTTATTTTTCCATAACAATTCTCACTACCCCATATTATATATAGGGCCTACTTATTTATTTGCATGTTTTCACTCTCCCCTCAATGAAATATACATTCCATGAGGGGTATTTATATCTTTTGTTTCCTGCTGTATCTCCAGCCCCTAACATGAGCCTGGAACACTGCCAACAGCCAGTAAATCCTTTTTTGAAAAAACAGCATGTGTGCAACAAAAGCCTACTATGGAAAAAACCCTGGAAAACCCTTTGCAGATTAACCCCAGCCAGGCATGACATTACTACTACTTCTTCCTATAGATAGAGGGTCTACTCACCTTCCCGGAAGCTGGCTTGGGCATGACGCAGACTGTGCGGAACCAGGATTCCAAACCAGTTCAGAGGGTCCCGGGGGGCTGGGGAGGACTCTGGCTCTGGGGTTCTGGAGAGACCCTTGCGCCTGCGCAAAGCTGGAGAAAGACAGACTGGAGGTTGGGGGTCTCATTACCTGTCCTTTGTCTTCTCTGTGACAATGTTGAACTTGATCTAAGCTCATAATCCTGACAAACATTGAAGGCTGTAAAATCCCTCCAACCATTTATGTTCCAGAAAACATACCACAAAGAACAACCTTTCCGTTTGTGATTCAGATGAGATGCCCTGACCACTCTCTCATGACTCTCATAAGATCAGCAAATGACCCCCTTGTTTACCTGTGACAGAGCCACACACTGACTTTTCCCATTTTGTCTGAACATGCTGAAAGGCCAGACAGACCCTCCTACTCCCCGTTTGTCTCATAAATGACTAAGATTAGAAGTTCGTCCCTCTGAAACCAGTTAGACATATAAACATTTTTTGTTCAACTGAAACTTCCCCCGATTGCAAAACTATTCCAACCGTAAAGGACTTCACCTATAACTTATCTATTTCTCCCTATAGAAGTCTAAAGCAAAAACAAACAAAACAAAACAAAACAAACAAACAAACAAAACAAACCAGCCTGCTGAGACACTGTGATCCTCCGATCTGGGCCACTCTCCATCGCAACACCCTTAATAAAATAATCTCTTCAATTATCCTGTACATTTTGTTTTTGACATCGGGAGGGAGCCCTGACGCGAAGAAAGGGGAACTCACCTGCCTCACGGGGCCCCACCTCTTCTGGAGTCTGGGCGCTGGCTCTCACCACCCAGACTTTCTGGAGTCCGTCCTGGGCCTCGCTGAAGAACGAGAAGGCAGGATCGACATTTGGAGGCCCCAGCCTGGACCCTGTCCGCCCACCCGTTCCAACATACACGCCTCCTCACCTGGTGTAGACGCAGACCTGAGGCTCCATGCGGGAGGCATATTGCAGAGGACCTACAGACTTGGCACCCATGGCATAGCGAGCTTTGGAGAGTGAGAACCAGCCCTGGGATAAGAAGAGAGCGGTTAAACTCAGTTTACCTCCGCATGCCCGCCCATCCCTCCCTCCGCAAGATCCCACATCCCACCTCCTCCACCCGGGCGTTCAGTTCTGCCCGCTTCGCCTCCAGTTCTTCCAGGTCCCGGAGCAGTTGCAGAAGGAGCGAGTCCATCTGCGCGCGTAAGCCCGGCGCAGCCATGGGCCCACGGTACTGAGGTCTGGAATCAGACTCCTCACACGTTGCCCAATCGTCGCTCACCATGGCCGGCATGACAACCAATAGGCTCACCTTCAACGGGCGTTCCCAGCCGTGGGCCGAGTTGCCCAGCGTTTCTAAAGGCAAACGCTTAGAGCCGCGCCGCAGAATTGATTAGCTGGGTTTTCCGAGACGTGTGAGCCTACGAAACAGTCGGCTAGAGCTGTGGGTGGTTCCGAGTCGCTTTGGGAAGAGGCCGCATTTTACACTTGATCTTAGTCAAAAGGCCGAGAAGCGATAAGAGGCCGCTTTTTAACAGTAGGGTGATAGCTGTGGTGATGGAAGAGGCATAGCTGTATGGCAGCTATTTTAAGGGAGAAGAGGCTTTACTTCCAGCAGCTGGTAGGCGAGCCTCCAGTCAGCCGCTGTGCTGCTTTTACAGTTGCTGGATCATTTTGAACCGCGAATTACTCTAGCGGTTCATCATCTTAAAATTGGGCATCCTGCACAGTGGTAAGTAATGAAGCCATGCACTAACATCTTTAGTAAGGGCGAGCCTTACCAACGTGACAACGTTTTGACGCCCGCCTATTGGTGTTCCAGTAAGCTTGCGTGTCCAGATTGACCAATCGCCTTGCAACTCCTAACCCTCCGCCATCTTAACATTTGGCACTTCCCACTGTAATAGAGTGCAACAAAGCCTCTAGCGACCTTCTTGATTGAGGGCAGAATCGTTAGTGACGTTGCTGACGCTACGCCCGGCGTTCTCCTAGACCCACGTGGAATCCGTGCTCAGAATGGTAGGAGGGATGTTTGAGCTCCTGTTTTTTATAGTGGGGGCTCGCGCAGGGCTGAGGATGATTTATGGGCTTGGGGCTGGTGGGGCTGGTGGCCCCCGGGCCCGGCTGTGCGTGGCGAGGAGGCTGAGCTAACCCGCTTTTTCCGTAGCTGCGTCGTGAGGCCCGCCTTCGCCGGGAGTACCTGTACCGCAAGGCCCGAGAGGAGTCCCAGCGAGCTGCCCAGGACCGGAAGGAGAAGGTTCGGCGCGCCCTGGAAGGTACGTCTCCGCCCCGACTCGGGGACGGGGCAGTGCTTTGAACCTGTCGTTATAGAGACCATTGGTTTGCATTTTAAAATCCAACGGAATAAAAGACCAAATGATATAAAACGCGTTTAATTAGCATCTCTTAGTATTTGTATGGCTGAGCATCCTTTCAAGTATTTACTGGCCGTTTTCCTTGCCTTTTGGGTTTTTTAAATTCTTTCGGTGATGCTATAAATTTCATATCTTGTCATATATCCTGCAGTATCCAGATTTCCAGTTTGCCTATTAATTTTGTTTACAGTGTGCTTAGTTCTTCCCAAATTTTAAATTTTTACATTGTCCTCCCGCGCCTCCCCCCGTTGTTTTTCTTTTTGCTACCTTCAGTACAAGATGACAAGAATATCTTTAAGTTGTTACTATGATTACGTTGCATTTAAAAAGTGAGAAACCGTAGAGAATTTATTTTTATTCGAGTTGTGAATTGGGATCTAACTGCAGTATTTTCTCCGCTTTTTGTTTGTCATACGAATGAAGAGTGTTAACTTGTTTGAATGAAAATGTTATATTTATCCCTGTTTTCTTGGTTCTTGGGTAAGTAGAACTTTCCTGTCTGGATGGTACATCAGCTTACTATCTATGATTATTTTTTTTTAAGATTTTATTTATTTGAGAGGGAGGGCATGAGAGAAGAGAGGTCTGGGGGAGAAGCAGACCCCCTGCTGAGCAGGGAGCCAAGTGTGGATCTTGATGTGGATCTCAATTCCGGACGTAATCTGGGAACTCTAGGATCATGACCTGAGCCAAAGGCAGTCGCTTAACCAACTGAACCGCCCAGGCCTCCTCTCTGATTATTTTAAATTCACTTTAATTTCTGTGTTTTAGACATATAAAGTGCATGAGTCTATATGTTTACATTAAACGTTATGTTAAATATCTGTGATCTGTCTGCCCACATTAGAAATAAAAAATGCTCAATATATAGAAATTCAGGAATATTTTCCCCCAACTCAGATAGCCACACTACAGGATACTTTTTAAAAATAAGCCATTTTCTTACTCTTATTTGTGCTTATGTCATACTTGTTTGTATCCTTAAATCACATGGGTTGATTTTTAGTTTTAAACGTAGTTATTAGGTTGTATGTATTCTTCCCCAGCTTTATGTTTTTTAAGATCTATTGAGTGTAGTGGGGGCTCCCATTTCCCTGTGCTTGGTGTTGACCTTATTTTTTTAGTCTGGTGCAGTTAGGAACAGCATTGCTGCTATGAACCTTCTCTTCCATGTGCAAGAATTTCTCCAGGGCATACTGGAAAAACATGCTGGTTCCAAGGGCATGTTCATATTGAGCTCTGTACTCCAAAGTGGGCATGCCCACAGCCCAGCCCTTTTTTTTTTTTTTTTTTAAACTAAGTCTAGCTTTAGTTTACAGAGGAAATCTGACCCAAAGCATAAAGTTTAGCACTTTCGTTGTCAGAGGGTTTCAGGGTTTTCAGGGTTTCTGGGCCACATTCATATAGAAAGAACACTCTGTATTTGTTCTTTTAAAAATCGGTGTTAAGTTGGGAGAAGGGGGGTAGGGTTATGGACATTGGGGAGGGTATATGCTTTTGGGTAAATTAGAAGGGGAGGTGAACCATGGGAGACTATGGACTCTGAAAAACAATCTGAGGGGTTTGAAGTGGCGGGGGGTGGGTGGGAGGTTGGGGTACCAGGTGGTGGGTATTATAGAGGGCACGGCTTGCATGGCGCACTGGGTGGGGTGAAAAAATAATGAATACTGTTTTTCTGAAAATAAATAAATTGGAAAAAAAAAGTTAAAAATAGAGCTAAAAAAAAATCAGTGTTAATTTTTTTCTAAGTACAAAAACAATATATACTTGCCACTAAATATTTTAGAAAGCCATCAAACCATGAAACTAGAAGCCATAGAAAATGAAATCTCCTGTAACCATTGTTAACAGCTTGGCACGTAGACAGAAATAGTTTTGTCTCTCTCTTCCCCCTGCCAAAGAAGTCATGTACACATTTCTGCACAGAAAGGAGTGAAAGGGGTACTTTTTAATCAAGTCTGTACAGTTTTTGTAAGCCACAGTGTTGTATAAACTGAGGGCCCCATGCATGTGTCTTACTCAGCTACTCTGTGTTCCCCCTGCAGAGAACCGCCTGATTCCCACCGAATTACGCAGGGAGGCTCTGACCTTACAGGGTTCCTTGGAGTTTGATGACGCCGGCGGTGAAGGTAAACTTTCCTGGCACTGGGCCAGCTTCTTCCTCTGCACTTGAGCCTGCTGGTTTCCATGTCATTCCGCGGACAGCTTGAAGAAAGGCTGTGTAGCCCCTGTTTGCGAAACTTTCTCCCAGATGCCCTCCTGACTGTGCACAGATGGCACTTTAGGAGAACTCTTTCTTAGCGCTCCCAATTTCGTTTATTTTGCACATACAGGGTTATCCCACTTACTCTGTTTTGTCTGTTAATTATCCCTCTTATCAGAATATGAACTCTTGCTGAGGCAAATCCATTTTGTTTACTGCCATGTCCCTAGCTCCCAGCACTTCATTAACACCTAAACAGACATTATGAATTTTTTTTATGAGGAAAAGGAGTCAGTTACCTTTGGCCTTAACAGAATCTGGGTTTGCACTTGGTAGTCATTAACCCCATGTGATAAATGTAGTTAAAATGAAGTAAAATTAAATCAAATTTAAACATTTAGTTCCTCAGTCATAGTTGTTTTTATAACCAGTGTGGCTGGAGGGCTACCCTCCTGCTCAGTGCAGGTGTGGAACATCTTATTTTCATCATCAAAAGTGTTGTCAGACAGTGCTGCTCTAGACAGATTGAGCCACCCTCAAGTTAGCATTTTACTTCCCAAGACAATTCCCCTCATGCTGTGACCAGGTGTGACCAACCATGTGGATGATGAATATCGATGGGCAGGGGTTGAAGATCCTAAGGTCATGATCACTACCTCCCGAGACCCAAGTTCCCGCCTCAAGATGTTTGCAAAGGTACCAGTAGTGGGAAGCGAATGGGAGGTCCTAAAGCACTAATGGCCCTAGTCCTAATTGAAATGCATTCACATACAAGGAGCTGAAGTTGGTATTCCCGGGCGCCCAACGCATGAACCGTGGCCGGCATGAGGTAGGGGCACTGGTGCGAGCCTGCAAAGCCAATGGTGTCACTGACCTGCTGGTTGTCCATGAGCATCGAGGCACACCTGGTGAGACTGTGGTGGGAACAGGGTGTCTGCTGGGTTGGTTGTCTGAGAGCAGATAAGGTTTCTGACAGCCCGCCTGGCCCCACCAGTGGGGCTCATTGTCAGCCACCTGCCCTTCGGCCCCACTGCTTACTTCACACTGTGCAATGTGGTCATGCGCCATGACATTCCTGACCTGGGCACCGTGTCCGAGGCCAAGCCTCACCTCATCATGCATGGCTTCTCCTCCCGACTAGGCAAGCGGGTGAGTCTGAGTCCATGGGGTGAGGGCTGGGGGCAGGGGATTCCAGGCTGGGCATTTGCCACTCGCCTTCCCTCTGACCCAGGTCTCTGACATACTCCGTTACCTGTTCCCCGTGCCAAAGGATGACAGCCACCGTGTCATCACCTTCGCAAACCAAGATGACTATATCTCCTTCCGGTAGGTCCATGGGCTGGCCTCAGAATGGCATCCTGACCTTTGTGTTCCACTGCTGTTTGTTATTGACTCACATCTGCTCACTGTCTTCTCTCACCCCTACCCTGTCTCCCCTTGCCTCCAGGCACCACGTATATAGGAAGACCAACCACCGCAGTGTGGAGCTGACAGAGGTTGGACCTCGCTTTGAACTGAAGTGTGAGTTTGGGGCTTAATTCCACTTCTTATGGTGGTGGCATGCTGGCGGTGTGGGTGACAATGTACCCATCTACACCTCCCAGTGTACATGATACGCCTGGGCACGCTGGAACAGGAGGCCACAGCAGATGTGGAGTGGCGCTGGCACCCATACACCAACACCGCACGCAAGAGGGTCTTTCTGAGTGCTGAGTGAACCCACTTGCTGGTCAGGACGTGGACCTGACCCAGGACTTGGGGAGGGGTCAGAATAAAGTCTGTTTGCCACACTACCCCATTTGCTTCTGTGTGGTCAGGACAAACCCACCGTCGGGCTGCATGTGAGGGACAGTTTCTACTGGGTCTTCTTACGTGGGGAGCTGACAGCTCAGGGACATTCTCAGGTCTGCTCTTGACGTTGTATCTAGGACAAGGCAGGCCCAACCTGCTGGCTTGCTCCTTAACCATAGGAAAGATTTGGGAGATTTGGTGGTGGTGTCACTTGGGAGTCGGAGGCCCTATGAGAGCCCATCTCAGACTGGGACTGATGTGTACCTAAGGACCCTGGTTTTACACAGAACATGTGTCAGGAGCCTACAGCATGCCCCCAAGTTGATGTGGAGGGGAGTATGACATTAAGAAAGAAAGCCATCACACCACTTTGGGCAGGTCTGTAAGAAAACAAGTCAGGCAGGGGGATGGAGAGTGGAGGAGACCTCTGCAGATGCCCCGAGAGCTACAGGATGGCATGAAGCAGCAGGGATCACCTGGATGATCCATGCAAAGACCCTGAGGTGGACATACTCATAAGCGTTCCAGGAGCAACAGTGGCCTAGTGAGAGGAGTCTTGAGGGAGAACAGGCAATAGGTTTCATGGGATGTCTGTGACTTCTAGCCCCACTCATGTAAATCCAGGACCTTCCAGAACCCCTCTCGCCTTGCCATAACCTCAGCTCACAAATGAAGGATATGCCACTAAAATTTTCATGCAAGTTACAGAAATTCCAAAATACATACAAAGTAGAAGTAGTATGATGTTTTTATTAGTTTTCTGGACTACCAAAACTGCCATGGACTGGGTGTCTTAAAATAGCAGAATTATTCTCTCATAATTCCGGAGGCCAGAAATCGGGTCACTCCCAACCCCTCCTCCATTATTTGCCTCTTCCAGCTTCTGGTAGCTATTGACAATCCTTAGTGTTCTTTGGCATGTAGTTGCATTGTGGTTTCAGTCTTTGTCTTCACATGATCTTCCTCTACTGTCAAGTTTCCACTGTGTGTCTGATAAGGACACTTGTCATTAGATTTATAGCACATCAGAAAATCAAGGATGGGGGCACCTGGGTGGCTCAGTGGGTTAAAGCTTCTGCCTTTGGCTCAGGTCATGATCTCAGGATCCTGGGATCAAGCCCCGCATCAGACTCTCTGCTGAGCAGGGAGCCTGCTTCCTCCTCTCTCTCTCTGCCTGCCTCTCTGCCTACTTGTACTTGTGATCTCTGTCTGTCAAGTAAATAAATAAAATCTTTAAAAAAGAAAATCAAGGATGACCTCTTCATTTAAAGATTCTGAACTTAATCACATCTGCAAAGACTTTTTTTCCCCCAAATAAGATCATGGGTTCCAGGAATTAAGCTGTGGACATACCTTTTGGAGCCACCATTCATCCAACTACATGTCCTCATTTCTCACCTTCAGGAGCTGTGGGCCTCCTGCCCTTCCTGTTTACTGTATCCCCTGTACCTCTTGCAGACGTCGTAGGCATGAGGCTAATGCTCCTCTGCTAACTCTGAACATCCTCCTAGGTAAGCGCCATGAGGCCTGGGGCTGCATTCACTGTTCCACCAAGCCTAGAGCAGACCCTTAGTCACTGGCATTTTATTTTTTTAACAGCACAGAAGTCTCAGCAGGCCTTTGTGCTAGGGGCCAGCTCTTAGGGATAGGTGGAAAATAAGAGGCAAACTATTTATTATTCACTTTATTGTGGCCTCCACTGCTAAAGAGGCCTTTGAGAAGCCAGCACACTTGGGCTCACCAGTAGTGGAGGGATTTATGGAGATATTTGGGTCCACGTTTTGCTCATCAGCTGTGTTTAGCCACTGGATGTGAGTGATATCTACTGTCAAGTGATACTGGAAGAAACGACCCTTCACACTGTGCTGGTGGAAGAACCAGTGGGTAAAGGCTTTTCAGATGGCAGTCTGGTAGAGTTTCTAAGCATTTGAAAGTTCTACTTCTTGAGTCGCTGGTGATGCTGCAGACAGCTTAGGTACAGCTTTGGGTATTTGAGCAGGGGAGTTTGGAAAGTGAGCCAATAAAATAACCGTAATTAAAACAAGAAATAAGTAAGTTGTGGGAAATGTCCACTGTAGTGCCTTGTGTATTGCACAGATAATATCCTGAGGACTCACAGGGAGCCTTGGGTTTGAGGCATGGTATAGGGCATAAAGGGATATTTATGCATCTTTTATTTGACTTTTTAAGGAAGAAATCAGTTCTTATATGGTTTTGAAATGTGAAGGACAAAGGAGAAGACAGAAGTCAGCGTGGGCTTTGGTGCTTACCATTTGAGTATCTCCTCTGGCCAGAGAACAGTGGCCCAGAGAGAGTAGAGGGCCTTTGTGACCAGGTTTTCCTTTGTCATGTCTGCAACTGATTTTCATGTTCTAGTATTCTTCTCAATATTCAGAAATACTAATGTGGGGAATCTAAGTTAAGGGCATGAGGGCACAGATTGCCCTGTTTTTGCAACTTTTATATAAATACGACATTTCAAAATAAAAATTATGGGGCACCTGGGTGGCTCAGTTGGTTAAGCAACTGCCTTCCGCTCAGGTCATGATCCTGGAGTCCCTGGACGGAGTTCCACATCAGCCTTCCCTGCTTAGCAGGGATCTGCTTCTCACTCTGACCTCTCACTTCTCATGAGCTCACTCTCTCTCAATCTCCCTCTCAAATAAATAAATAAATAAATCTTTAAAAATCTAAAAACTTAGAACACTTTCTAAAGGAATCTTGGAGTTCCTTTAGAAAGTGTTCTAAGTTTTTAGACATAGTGAAGTATTTAGGGGTGGAATATCAGCCTGATACTTGCTTGAAAATGCTTCAATAGGGAGAAAAAGCTGAAGCAAAATACTAATTGTCACATTTAAATGATGCAGAGAGTTTGTTACAATATTCTTTCTACATTGATGTATGTTTTAAGTTTTTCACAGAGGATTAAAAGGAAAATAATTACAAAAGTGTATTGTTGTTTAAGCATTTTTCATATTTTTAAGTTAAAAATCTCAGTAAAAAGGTTGAGGTGTGAAAATAAAAGGGGGCCTCCTTTACAATAAAGTTGGAAAGCCAGCAGGGAGCTATCTCATGCCCTACCACTCCTTAAACTCCTTAATTGTAGACCCAAACAGAAGAGAAACCTTGTAAGTCCCTGCTGTGGGTTAGCTGTTTGGTATTCCAGCAGAAGAAAGGTTTTCTACTTCTCTGGCAACAGTCCAGTCAATGAGAGACAGTCACAACTCAGCCAATGAAAAGCAACTATCCCTTGAACTCCCAGTTTACTCTAATGGACTTTTTGTTTCTAACAGCCCTCCCAGCTTCTCACTTTCCTCCATAAAAGAGCATTCCTCTCTTTTGTTCTCCGTACTTGGCTATGGTTTTGCCTTACCATGCTTGCCTTGGACTGTAGTTCTCTACTACTCCCAAATAAACATATTTGTTGCTGGTAGACCAACTGCTGGTTTTATTTTTAAAGTTAATGAAGGAGAGACAGGCCAACTATTAGTGGTGGTGAAAGCCATTGAGAGTTAGGGCCAAGGGGTGGTGGTATGTTTTCATGTGCAGAAAAGAAGTGAAAATCCAAGCACAATATGAGGTACATTTTGGCATTGTTCCACCAAACTGGCTGCAGTGAACATCTTGCCCACTATCCCTTATTCTTTCCTAGTGTAGACTCCTAGAAGGGGAATTTCTGATCCAAGGAGATGTGCAAGTCTAAGCCTTTTGGTATTTACTACCAGAAATTTTATAGCAGGAAACCACTTTTATCAAATTGGCAAAGATGAAGAAGGTTCATATGGTTCATTAAGGTGTGGGGAGTTGAGTTTTGTTTAACAGATGTAAAACTTTGTGGGGAGATTTTATAATTTCTACTTTGATCCAGTAGTCAGAACTAAGGATGTGCCCAGCCTGTACACCAGGTACACAGTGGTCACGTGCAAGGATCTATACCATTGTTTGTAACAGACACTGAGTACAATCAGACTTCATCTGGCCAAGCTCTAGGTGCAAAATGGTGGTTGCACCTGGAGGTTGTTCATCTTTTTAAATACTATTGGCCATTTGTATGTATGTGGTTCTCTGACCTGTTTGCTCTCTTCTATAGAAATGATTGTTCACCTCTATCCTGATTGATTTAAATATTTTAATTGTGCAAAATTTCCAACATACAAGAGCAGAAAGGACCATACAGTGAGTCCATGAGCCTACCTCAATGTTGACCATCTGGTTTCCTTCGTAGCCCCACCTACTCCATATATCCACTCACTTGTTTATTTTGAAGTAAATCCTTGACCTCATTTCATCCATTAATATTTCTGTATATATCTACAAAAGATAAGGACTCAACAAGAATAACAATACCATTGTCATGTCTAAAGAACCAGTTATTCCAAATATATATTTTATATATTGTATAATCCAAACATTTTTTCAAATATCCAGTTAATTTTGAGTTTTCCCTGATTGCAGTATGTTAGTTTGAACTAGGATCCAAATGAGGTCCTTTCATTGCAAATGATTGAAAAGTATCTTGTCACTCTTTTTAAATAGGTTTATTGAGATACAATTCACATATCACACAGTTCACCCTATACCTTAAGGTATACAATTAAAATATATATATACAATTAAACTTTTTTATCATTTTCACAGGATTGCACAACCATCACTACAATCTAATTTTAGAATATTTTTGTACATCCTAAAAAGAACTCCATACCCATTAGCTGTCACTCACCATTCTCCGCCAACCATCCCTCTACCCTCAGGCCCTTGCAACCACTAATCTACTCTTGTTCCATAGACTTGTCTATTCTGGACATTTCATACAAATGGAATCATACAATATGTGGTATTTTTTGACTGCCTTTTACTTAGCAGTGCATTTTCAAAGTTTATCCCTGTTGTAGCATGCATTATACTTCATTTCTTTTTACTGGTGAGTAATAGTCCATTGTATAGATATACCATTATACCATATTTTATTTATTTATCACTTTATGAAAATTGGGCTGTTTCTACTTTGGGGCTAATATGAATAATGCTGCAGTATTTGTGAACATCCTAAGTCTCTTTTAACCTGTAGGATTCTTTTTTTTTTTTTCTTTGTAATTTATTCAATTAGGAAACTGGTTTATTTGCCTTACAGAGTTTCCACAGTCTGGATGTCTCTGATCTTGTCCCTGTCGTGTCACTTAACATTTTTCTGTGCCCTTCTGTTTCCTCTGAATTAACATTTAGATCTAAAGGCCCAATCCGGTACAGGTTTGAATTTTGCTGGTGGGAATACTTGGTAGGTAGAGTGTTGTGTTCTTTTACCAGGAGAATGATAATGTGTGGGTGTCTTTTTTTGTGATGGTAGCAGACATTAGTATCATTGTTTAGCTCTATTAATTCAATAAGGGTTTGGAACTTGGTGCCTATTTTTAAGAAATTAATAGGTTTTTTTTGCATTATAGTCTCAAATTCATTCTGCTGTTATATAGGAAAATGATTTCTATATTTATATGTGTGATGTGTTTGTGTGTGTGTGTGTATGTATTATATTTCAACTGGATACCTTATTAAATTTTCTTTTAACCCTTTATGGTCTTTCATAAGATTTTCTAACTTTCCAGCTGATTATGCCATGTGCCAGTTACACAGTGTTTTTGACAGACCCCTGCCTTTCTTTCTCCTTGCCATAGTGCATTGGCTAGGACTTGAGAACACTGAGCAGCAGCAGCATGAGATGCCCCCTGCCCTTGCTGTTGGTCTCATTACAGAAATCCTTCCAGAGATATTCATACTTGCCCAGACATAGATGTGCACTTAACTTCTCTCTGGTTTTATAATTGAGTGGCAGATGCTAGTGGAGATGATCTGTACCTCTTTTTGGTTGTGATGCCATGGGCTCTGCATTCAGCACCCATAGAAGAGCCCTTAGCTATGCAGGACTTCTGCCAGACTAAGCTTAAAAGAACATGGTAAGTTGGTCTTTTCCAAATAAGGTTCCACACACACACAGAAGTGTGTGTGGGCTGGGCTAAAGTTGGGTATGGAAGCTGCAAGCCAAGGATGCAGGGCCACCAGACCAGAGGCCCCAGGATGCCACTAGCATCACTGTCAGAGTTTGTTTGCCTAGAGTTTACAGCAGTCGAAGCTATTGGCACAGAGAGCCCAGGACTGAGTTCATTTACTCCAAAGGCATGGACTATCATCTGGGGCTCACTCTAGGTGATGAAGATACCCAGGCTCTGCCCTGGAAGAAGTGGGGGCTGGCTGATAGGAACATTTTAAGGATATCATTTTTTAAAGATGAGGAAGAGGGCTTTCCTTCTCCCTCTGTGGAGCAGAACAACAGGGCAGTTCCCAGGGGTAAAAACCAGCCTCCACAAAGAGGTCATGTGGGTTGGCAATGGGACTGAGAAGCAGTAAGTAGGGTGGATTTCTCCTTGTGCTGTGTTCCCCCAGCTCTAAGCTGCCTGCCTTCCCCCCCCCGTCCCCAGAAAGGGACCAGGAGGGATCCTCAATTCAGAACACTGAAATCCAGAAGCCCTGAGGAGAGTTAGAGGAGACTAACAAAAGCCCACCCAAAGGTAGTTAGCTGTAGTCCCTGGCGGGCACAAGCTGCCCCTTTGGAGACAGTGTCATTTTTCGTTTGCTAAGCACCACACTTGTGGATGGACCAACAGGTCAGCCCATCAAGCCTGCAGGTTCTTAACAGGAGCAAAGGGAGAATTTTTTTCCAATATCTTCTGCGCTTTTTTGGTCTATCAAAAAAAAAGAAGCCAGAGAAGAACTGTACAGTAGTACTATCAATAGCCTCAAAGTATCTCCCAGCAAACTCCTGGGGTTAAAGTGGCATCTTTGTTTCTCCATTATAAACAATTTTTTCCTTTGCAACATCAGCTCAGCCTGGGTTCCTTACAGCATTAAGAAAACTTACCCAAGCACCTTCCAGCACCCAGTTCATTTGGCTCTGTTGAGTGAGCACTCCGAGCAGGCAAATAGGCAGATGGGCATGTGGCATGTGGGCACTGAGTTACTTAGTATCTCCAAGGACAGTGCCCACTGCTCCCACTTCATGGGATTGCTACCAATAGGGTGAACAAAAGGGCGCCTACCAGAAGCAAATTTCATTGTAAGAACATAGCATGCAATTCTCTGGGAAAAGGGAGAGGTGGGACAGGCCAGGCTACTGGAGTAACTCCCTTGGGTCTTCCCATCCCCCACACCCAGCCTGAGCTGAGGAGATTGCAAGCCAGGAGCATTTGGATATCCGGAGAGACTTAGAGGGATAGTCAGTGGAGCAGGCAAATTAAACAATGAGAGGCGGGCATGGAGTTAGGGTGACAATACAACCCAAAATACAGCCAATCCAGCTGAAAGCATGACAGGTGGGCCACAGCCTCAGTCATTCTATTCATAAGCCAAAAGATTTTGAACCACATAGAAAGATCCCCAAACAGGCAGACACACACACCCCTGGCTAGACAGACTTCTGGATGGACCAAATCCCAGGGAGACAAACAGACTCCAGAGAAACAGACAGCCAGACAAATGGACAGATTCTTGAACAAAGATAGGAATATGCCTAGCCAGACATCCAGAAAGACCTGTGGTCAGACACATGGACACCCCCTGGTGCCAGCCAATTAGAAAGTGATTGGTTAGAAAGCCAACCAAAAGACAAAATCCTTCAAGGACAGAGACCCCCCGCCCATAGATAGATACCCCAACTAAGAGATACCCCACCTACCCAGCCAGAACTCAGCTTGATTACCTCCTGCCAGTAAGAAGACCCCAGCCTATGAGAAAGCCAGGTTCTCAGCAAGGTAAATGTTACCCCAAAAAGCCAGGTAGACAGATAGATACATCCCCCCACTGGACAAACAGACTAATCACTAATTAGTGATTAATTAATCACTGATTAGTCACGAATCAGAAGATCCCCAGCTTCTGGGTCAGCCCTCCTGCCTCCCAGTCATCACCATAGATGACATTGATGGCCCAATGACCCTTCAATGTTGCATTTGCTCCCCTAAACCACCAGTTTCCAGTAACCTTTGACCTCCAGTGACATCCACTAACACCAGGGTCCATAAAGACCTTTCATGATCCCACAGTGACTCTTCCTCCTATACTCTGGTATCCCCTACTCCCTAATGACTGCCATTAATATCCATGAGTACTCAGAGACTAAAGAGTGTCCACGACTCCTGCACTGAACATCCATATCTTCTTAAAGTTACCTGATACTTCTGTATCCCACCTCCCTGAGTCTCAAAAAACCCATGACCAGTCACAAAAGTTCAGTTCATTGACATACACTATAGTGCACTGAGAAGGAGCCCTCAATGACCTTCCTTCTTTTGATCCCTCAATTACTTAAACTACCATTCCAAATCCCAATAGCCCTTCAGCCATTTTCCCTGTCACTTACCCCCAGTGACTGCCATTAACATCTGATGACAGTTGCCCATGAACATCCAAAGACCTCTCTCACTGACGTCCAATGAATTCACTATAAACGTCCATTCAGTGATCATTTTTTACCATCTTTGAACTCTTAGAGATGAAACTAATAAACAGAGTCCACAGTGACCCCGCCTATAAATTAAACATCCCCACTGATCATCCACTTTGACTTCTGTCACTTAAACCTCGGTCAGCAAACCACACAGCCTCAGGACACACACACACACACACACACAATGTTTTGTGACACATGAAAATTACGTGAAATTAAAATTTCAGTGTCCACAAATAGTTTTATTGGAATATAACCCCACTCATTTCTTTACAGGTGGCTTATAGCTATTTTCACACTGTCATGGTGGAGTTGAGTAGCTGGTACGGACACTGGAGACAGCAAGGCCAAAATCCAAAGCCTTTTGAAAAAAAAAGAGTTTGCCCATCCCTAACTCAACATTCTAATAATCCGTAATTAATTAAATCCACAACCTGAACCAATGACCTTGTTGACCCTTCAATCATTTAAAGTACACCTCACCCCATTGGTTAACCTTTGACACCTCAACGACCTCAAACTGGACTCCACAGACACCCCTTCTGGTGATACCCCCTGAAATTCCTTCCATGACCCCTGGAGCCCTGCTGGGTGAGGGGTGGGCTGACCCATCTACACAGGCAGGAGCCCTAGGCTCCTCTAGGCTTTCTCCAGCCTCCCCTTGGTGACCTCGGGAACTGGATCACCATGTTGTCCTCTGGCCTTTTCCTGCCCATTTTCTGAAGGTGAGAGTGTGCAGACAGCAAAAAGGAGAAGTTTTTTGAAAGCCTTGAGAACATCTTTCTCCCTGGAGCCCATTTTGACGAACTCAATTCTGTTTCCCTGCAGGTTTATGTGGGTTGAGATTTTTAAATTCAGAAAGGATCCTGGTACCCCCAGTTCCTCCTAGTCCGCCCCAAAAAGAGGAACCTCAGGAAACAGAGACACAGAAACATACGCTTCCATGCGGTCTTTCTCACAGGAGGGGTGCCCGGGTGTCATCCCCGCCCCCCCGCCCCACACACACATACCGCCCCGCTGCAACCTCGATAACCTCCCGTGACCTCCCTCGGGCCCCGCCGCCGTAGCGCACAGTGAAGGATGCCCCCAACCCAGGGTCCTTGAGGGAGGAGTTGCAGCTCCATCTCGGCGACCATCAGAGCCCAGTCTCTCTCTCAGGGAGACGACCTGACAGGCCAGGCGAGAATGCAAGGGCATCTACCCAACGCGGGTCCTTGGATGAAAGTTGGCCCCGGGCGCGGGTTCCGGGACCAATCAGGAGACAACGTCCAGCGGATTCTGCGGACTCAGTCAACGTGCCCGAGGCCCATAAAAAGGGAAGCACCAGCTCTGGGCTCCTCAGACCCAGAGGAAGAGGACCAAGGTCTCCGGCTGCTGCCTGGTCAGCGAGCCTGTGGGCGGTACCGGGACGAGCTCCGAATGTTATTGGCCGAGGGGAGAGACCTGCCGCCTGCTGCGCGCTTTCATTGGGTCGCAAGATCGGAGACGTGGCCTCCGCAGGCCGCCTCCGCCTCCAGTTTTCTCGCTACTAGCTACTCGCGCGGAGCGCAGCTGCGTAAGTGGAGCTCGCCAAGCCACCGCGTCACGAACGGCAACTTGGACGCTGTGCAGAGCCTCTTGGAGCAGTTGGAGGCGCGAGGCGGCCGGTAGAGGGCGGTACTGACTGGCGAGTTCAGCGTGAGTGGGCGAGAATGGACGACCAAACCGCGCGCTCTGACTCATGATCCCGGACTGTCTGGATACCTGTACTGTGCGCCCTGCCGCGCTTTGCCCTCCGTCCCTTTTTCTCAGCGTCCAAGAGTGTCTCCTCGCCTCTAGGTCTATTTTTCTCTTCCCAGCACCTCTCTGTCGCTCTCTTCCCTGTCCCCATCCTCTGCTCACAGAGCCCCAGAGGGCGAAGTCCATGGCAGGATTGGGCGTGCCACCCACGCGCCCTCAGGTCCCTCTGCCCTCTCATCCAGCTCCAAGAACGGTCCCACTGCTGGGTGGAGCTGGAGAAGCCGGCTCCCCAAGGGAAGGCAGGCGCACACTTGCACTGGACACTGGTCAGCCCTGGCCTCTGTGATCATGTGGAAGAAGGGGCCAGGAGAAGAGGACCCAAGAAGCCCTACTGCGGGTGGGGAGAAGAGGGGATGGTGGTGTGGATGCCGGACTCTAATAGGAGCTGTGACCTAGGGTACTTTACCTGGGTCCTCTGGTGTCCGTTTCTCCTTGGGTAAAACGCTACGGTTAATGACTGAACGGGCATGAGGAACAAGTGTGGGATTAAAAAAAAAAGCGCCTAGCAGATCTTGAGCGCTCACTTTGTAACTAGTTATAAAAATTCTAAACATTACAGTGCCGTAATACAAGCCATGTGTAAGGAATGCTCTTTCAGCATCGTAGGCATTGGTAGGTGTTATTTATTATCGTCTGATTTTGAATAGCTGATGATGGTAATACACTTCACGAATTATAATAATCTAACAGTAACAAAGTATCAGTGATATTTTGTTACACAAGTAATGTTATACATTATAATTTATATACATTTTATAGTGTCATATATATCATACTTCATGTTTGTTATATTAAATACATATTACATTACAATTATTGTTTATAATACAATGTAACACAGATTGTGTTTGGGTGGTAGATGCAACTCTCACTGTTCTACTTCCTGGTTGGGACTTTCCGCAAGTTACTCAACCATGTCGTGCCTCAGCTTTCTTACCTACACGATGGGAACATCACAATAGAGACCTTGTAGTGATTCAGTATCGTTAGCACAGAGCGTGGCACAGAGAAGGTGCTCCGAGTTGCTATTAATACTGTCTCACTACAATTACCCACCCAGGCACCATGTTATGTAAGAGTCTGCATTCACCTCTCACAAACCATGTGAGAGGCACGCACTTGCGCACTTGCGCACTCCCTACAAGTGCCTCTGTGCCCCGGAACTCTGACTTGGCTCCTATCTTCTCTCTTTCCTTTCCCAGGGTTGGCTAATGGTCCCTTCCACCAGGACATCCAGGCCAACTCAGCCGCATGGAAGACCATCCCTGTATATTCCACTGAGGCTGGCCATCTGCCAGGGAACGTGAGGAAGAATCACTGCAAAGATGTGCTGCCGTGTAAGTTGGGGGCTTCCTGAGGGAGTCGGTGGCGCTCTGCACACATCTCCACCCCATGGCAGTCCAAACCACCCCACTATGCTCCAGTGTACTCCCTCTCGGATCCTTGCAAGTGGCTGCATTTCTCCTGAGCAGCTCCCAATTGCACCCAGATGGGATCCCTGCTGGGTGTGCAGGAACCCTGCTGGCTTTCATCCCGGAGTCTGTCAGGGCCAAAGCACTTTTCTCACCTCTCCCTCTGGCAGATGATCAGACACGAGTGATCCTCTCCCTGCTCTAGGAGGAGGGACATTGCGACTACATCAACGGCAACTTCATCCAGGTCAGGCTGGAAGTCAGGGAAGGAGCTGACATGGTGGGGGTGACAGCAAGATCTCAGTGGTGAACTTAGCCTTTACCAGGGCACAGACGGAAGCCAGGCCTACAACGCCACACAAGGACCCCTGCCTCACACCTTGTTAGACTTCTGGCACCTGGTCTGGGAGTTTGGGGTCAAGGTCAGCCTTAGGGGAGGGTGAGGAGGAACTAACATTCTGAGTCCTCCCTTGGCCGTGTTTCTCCAGTTACCTAACCCAAATCACTCCCCTCTCCCCCTACCCTTCTTGTCTAGGTAATCCTGATGGCATGTCCAGAAATGAAGAATGGGCTGGTAGGTGTCCTCAGCCTTCTAGAATACATTTCTTTGTGCAGGAAGGAGGCAGGAGAAATCTTGCTAGCACCTCCCTAAACCCAGGTCCGAAATAGTGGAGTGACTCCACTATTGCTCTCTTTAATTTTTTGTTGATCTTTCCCTTTTATTCATGGTGTTCATCCCTGCAGTGTTCACAACCCCTTTACTGTTGGTCTTCCCAACCCAAGTCCGCACCATAGACCATAAGGCTTATACTGATCTGTCCCTAGTACAACTCTGATCTCTGTTCTTTTAAAGTGTCTTGTAGGTGGCATATTGTAAGGACTTACTTTTTTATTTGGTCTGACAATCTCTGCCTTTAATTGGAGTATTTAGTTGTTAATATAATTATAAATAATGTTGGGTCTAAATCTACCATCTTTTGTTGGTGGGAATGCAAGCTGGTGCAACCCCTCTGGAAAACAGCATGGAGGTTCCTCAAAATGTTGAAAATAGAACTGCCCTATGACCCAGCAATTGCACTACTGGGAATTTACCCTAAAGATACAAACGTAGTGATCCAAAGGGGCACGTGCACCCGAATGTTTATAGCAGCAATGTCCACAATAGCCAAACTATGGAAAGAACCTAGATGTCCATCAACAGATGAATGGATCAAGAAGATGTGGTATATATACACAATGGAATACTATGCAGCCATCAAAAGAAACGAAATCTTGCCATTTGCGACAACATGGATGGAACTAGAGCGTATCATGCTTAGCGAAATAAGTCAAGCGGAGAAAGACAACTATCATATGATCTCCCTAATATGAGGGAGTGGTGATGCAACATGGGGGCTTAAGTGGGTAGGAGAAGAATCCATGAAACAAGATGGGATAGGGAGGGAGACAAACCATAAGTGACTCTTAATCTCACGAAACAAACTGTGGGTTGCTGGGGGGAGGGGGGTTGGGAGAAGGGGGGTAGGGTTATGGACATTGGGGAGGGTATGTGCTTTGGGGTAAATTGGAAGGGGAGATGAACCATGAGAGACTATGGACTCTGAAAAACAATCTGAGGGGTTTGAAGTGGTGGGGGGGTGGGAGGTTGGGGTACCAGGTGGTGGGTATTATAGAGGGCACAGCTTGCATGGAGCACTGGGTGTGGTGAAAAAATAATGAATACTGTTTTTCTGAAAATAAATAAATTGGAAAAAAATAAAATAAAAAAAAATAAATCTACCATCTTTGTTTTCTATTTGTTCCATCTGTTCTTTGTCCCTTTATTCTTTTCTGTCTTCTTTCCGATTGAGAAATTTTTATTTTTTATTTATTTATTTGAGAGAGAGAAAGAGAGAGTGAGCACTAGTCAGGAAGAGAGGGAGAAAAAGATTCCCCACTGAGCTGGGGCCTGACGCGGGTCTCAATCCCAGGACCCCAAGACTATGACCTGAGCCAAAGGCAGATGCTTAACTGACTGAGCCACCCAGGTGCCCCTAGATTGAGAATTTATGAATCCATTTCAGAGTCATTATATACTTATTAATTATACCGCTGTGTATTATGTGCATAGTGTGACTTTAGAGTTTACCAGTTATATCTTTAACTTATCACAGTATACACTCAAATAATATTATACCATTTCATTTGAAACATAAGAACTTTATACTAGCATATTTATTTCAAATTTCCCATTCCCTGCTTTATGTTACTGTTGCCATAGGTTTTAATTCTAAATATGAAATATACTCCACAATTCACTATTATTTTTACTTTAGATTGTCTTTTTCTTATTTTTTTAATTTTTTATTTTAATTCCAGTATAGTTAACATACAGTGTCATATTAGTTTAAGTGTATAATATAGTAATTCAGCAATTCTAAATATTACTCCATGACCATCATGATAAGTGTGCTTTTTTTTTCATTTTATTTCTATTCAGTGTTCCAGCATTCATTGTTTATGCACCACATCCAGTACTCCCTGTAATACGTGCCCTCCATAATACCCACCATGAGGCTCACCCAACCCCTAAGCCTCCTTCCCTCTAAAAGCCTCATTTTGTTTCTCAGTCCATAGTCCCTCATGGTTTGTCTCCACTTCAACTCACTTCTCTGCTCCATCTCCCAGTGTCCTCCATGTTATTCCTTATGCGCCACAAGTAAGTGAAACCATATGATAATTGACTCTCTATGCTTGACTTATTTCACTCAGCATAATCTCTTCCAGTCCTGTCCATGTTGATATAAAAATTGGATATTCATCCTTTCTGATGGAGGCATAATACTCCATTTTATATATGGACCATATCTTCTTTATCCATTGAAGGGCATCTTGGTTCTTCCCACAGTTTGGTGACTATAACCATTGCTGCTATGAACATTGGGGTACAGATGGCCCTTCTTTTCACTACATCTGTATCTTTGGGGTAAATACCCAGTAGTGCAATTGCAGGGTCTTGGGAAGCTCTATTTTTAACTTCTTAAGGAATCTCTACATTGTTCTCCAAAGTGGTTGCACCAACTTGCATTCCCACCAACAGTGTAAGAGGGTTCCCCTTTCTCCACATCTTCTCCAACACACATTGTTTACTGTCTTGTTAATTCTGGCCATTCTAACTGGTGTAAGTTGGTATCTCAATGTAGTTTTGATTTAAATCTCCCTGATGGCTAATGATGATGAACATTTTTTCATGTGTCTGTTAGCCATTTGTATGTCTTCATTGGAGAAGTGTCTATTCATGTCTTTAGCCCATTTGTTGACATGATTATCTGCTTTGTGGACATGATTATCTGCTTTGTGTGTGTTGAGTTTGAGGAGTTCTTTATAGATCTTGGATATCAGCCCTTTGTCTGTAGTGTCCTTTGCGAATATCTTCTCCCATTCCGTGGGTTGCCTCTTTGTTTTGTTGACGGTTTCCATTGCTGTGCAGAAGCGTATCTTGATGAAGTCCCAAAAGTTCATTTTTACTTTTGTTTCCTTTGTTTTTGGAGACATATCTTGAAAGAAGTTGCTGTGGCCTATGTCAAAGAGATTACTGCTTATGTTCTCCTCTGGGATTTTGATAGATTCCTGCCTCACATTGAGGTCTTTTACCCATTTTGAGTTTATCTTTGTGTATGGTGTAAGAGAATGGTTGACTTTCATTCTTCTATGTGTAGCTGTCCAATTTTCCCAGCACCATTTATTAAAGAGACTGTCTTTTTTCCACTGTATAATTTTTCCTCCTTTGTCAAAGATTATTTGACCATAGAGTTGAGGGTCTATATCTGGGCTCTCCACTCTGCTCCACTGGTCTATGTATCTGTTTTTGTGTCAGTACCATGCTGTCTTGGTGATCACAGCTTTGTAGTAAAGCTTGAAATCAGGCAACATGATACCCCCAGTTTTGTTTCTCTTTTTCAACATTTCCTTAGCAATGCGGGGTCCCTTCTGGTTCCATACAAATTTTATGATTGTTTGTTCCAGCTCTTTGAAAAATGCTGGTGGAATTTTGATTGGGATGGCATCAAAAGTACAGATTGTTCTAGGTAGTATAGACATTTTAACAATGTTTATTCTTCCAACCCATGAGCATGGAATGGTTTTCCATGTTTTTGTGTCTTCTTCAGTTTCTTTCATAAGTGTTCTGTAGTTCCTCTAGTGCAGATCCTTTGCCTTTTTAGGATAAGTGTACTCTTAATCGCCTTCACCTATTTCACCCATTTCCCACCCCTACCTTCCCTCTGGTAACCACCTGTTTATTCTCTATAGTTAAGTCTGTTTTTTGGTTTCTCTCTTTTTTTCCCCTCATTTATTTATTTTGTTTCTTAAGTTCCACATATGTGTGGAATCATATGGTATTTGTCTTTCCCCAACTGATTCTTTTCACTTAGTATTATACCCTCTAGATCCACCCATATTGTTGCAAATGGCAAAATTTCATTGTATATTCCGTGTGTGTGTGTTTGTGTGTGTGTGTGTGTGTGTGTGTGTATATATATATAATCACATCTTCTTTATCCATTCATCTATTGATGGACACGGGCTTCTTCCATAATTTGGTTATTGTAAATAATGCAGCAATGAACACAGGGGTGCATATATCCTTTTATCCTTTTTTTAAAGATTTTATTTATTTTTTTGACAGAGATCACAAGTAGGCAGAGAGACAGGCAGAGGTGGGGGGGGAAGCAGGCTCCCTGCTGAGCAGAGAGCCCAATGCGGGGCTTGATCCCAGGACCCTGGGATTATGACCTGAGCCGAACACAGAGGCTTTAACCCACTGAGCCACCCAGGTGCCCCCCATATATCCTTTTGAATTAGTGTTTGAGTATTCTTTGGATAAATACCAAGTAGTGCAATTACTGGATCATAGGGTAGTTCCATTTTTATTTTTTGAGGAAACACCATATTGTTTTCCAGAGTGGCTGTACCAGTTTACATTCCCAACAGTGCACAGTGGTTCTTTTATCTCCACATCCTTGACAACACTTGATGTTTCTTAAATTTTTATTTTAGCGATTCTGATAGGTGTGAGGTGATATCTCATTGTGTTTTGATTTGCATTTCCCTGATGATGAGTGATGTCGAGTGAGCATCCTTTCATATATCTGTTGGCCATTTGGATATCTTCTTTGGAGAAATGTCTGCTCATGTCTTTTGTCCATTTTTTAATTGGATTATTTCCTGTTTGGCTGTTGAGTTGAATCAGTTTTTTATATATTTTGTATACTAACCCTTTATCAGATATGTCATTTGCAAACATCTTCTCCCATTCAATAGGTCATTTTTTTTAGTTTTATTGTTTGTTTCCTTTGTATGCAAAAGCTTTTTATTTTGCCACAGCCATCAGATAAGAAAAGGAAATACCATCCAGTGGTATTTATTTTGCCACAGCACTCAGATAAGAAAAGGAAATACCATCCAAATTGATAAGCAAGAAGTAAAACTTTAACTTTTTGTGGATGGCATGACACTATATATAGAAAATCCTAAAGACTACACTAAAAAATTACTAAAGCCAATAAATGGAGTAAGGTCACAGTATACAAAATCAGTGTACAGAAATCTGTTGCATTTCTATACACTAATAATGAAACAGCAGAAAGAGAAATTAAGAAAACAATACAATTTCCAGTTGTACCAAAAATAGTAAAATACGTAGAAATAAACTTAACAAAGGAAGTGAAAAACCTATACACTGAAAACTATAAAACACTGATGAAAAAAATTGAAGATGACACAAATAAATGAAAATATACTCCATGCTCATGGATTGGAAGAAGAAATATTGTTAAAATGTCCATTCTATCCAAAGCAATCTACAGATTTAATGCAATCCCTATCAAAATAGCAACAGCACTTTTCACAGAACTAGAACAATCCTGAAATTTGGATGGAACCAGAAAAGACCCCGAAGAGCCAAAGCAATCTTGAAAAGGAAATATAAAGTTGGAGATATCACAATTCCAGATTTTAAGTTATACTACAAAGCT
The DNA here is from genome assembly GCF_020171115.1 of Neogale vison. NCBI lineage: Eukaryota > Metazoa > Chordata > Mammalia > Carnivora > Mustelidae > Neogale > Neogale vison. Next base: position 81,656,406 of record NC_058095.1, read on the forward strand.
GTAGTAATCAAAATAATATGATACTGGCACAAAAATAGACATGTAGATTAATTGAATAGGATAGAAAGCCCGGAAATAAACCCATGATTATATGGTCAATTAATCTATTAATCTGCAGCAAAAGAGGCAAAAATATGCCATGGAAAAAAGAACCTCTTCAATAAATAGTGCTGGGAAAAGTGGATATCTACGTGCAAAAAGAGAGAGAGAGAGAAAGAAAGGAAACTGGACCACTTTCTTACACCACACACAAAAATAAATTCATAATGGATTAAATACCTAAATGTGAGACCCCAAAGCATAAAAATTCTAGAAGAGAGTATAGGCAGTAATTTGTCTTGCATTGGTCATAGAAGTATGCTTCTCAATATGTCTCCCGAGGCAAAGGAAACAAAAGCAAAAATAAACTATTGGGACTAAACAGCTTTATCAAGATGCAATTTAGGGGCACCTGGGTGGCTCAGTGGGTTAAGTCTCTGCCTTCAGCTCGGGTCCTGATCTCAGGGTCCTGGAATCAAGCCCCACATGGGGCTCTTTGCTCAATGGGGAGCCTGCTTCCCCACTGCTTCTCTGCCTGCCTCTCTGCCTTCTTGTGATCTCTCTCTGTCAAATAAATAAACACAATCTTTAAGAAAAGTGTAATTTATCCATTTAAAGTGTGCAATTCAGTTGTTTTTAGTATATTTCTGAGTTATGTAACCATCGCTGCAATAAATTTTAGAACATTTTCATTACCCACAAAGAATATTGTATCCATTGGCAGTCACTCCCCATTTCTTCAAAAAGAGTAACCCCTACTCTATTATTGGTCTCTATAGGTTTGACCACTCTGAACTTTTCATGTAAACTGAATCATATGATATGTTGTCTTTGTGACTGGGTCCTTTCACTGAGCATGTTTTTAAAATTTCATGCATATTGCAGCATGTGTCAGTACTTGACTCCTTTTTATTGTTTAACAGTATTCCATTGAAAGGATCTACTGCATTTTATTTATTCATTTATCAGTTTATAGAATGTGAGTTACTTCCACTTTTTGGTTATTATGAATAATGCTGCTTTTGAATAATAATGCTTATGAAAATGCAAGGGTTTTTTGTTTTTTTTTTTTTTGAAAATGCAAGTTTTTGCATAGAAGCATGTTTTCAGTTCTCTCAGGTACATACCTGGAAGTGGAATTGGTACATCATATGATAACTCCACTCTTAATATTTTGAGGAACTGTCAAACTGTTTTCCACAGCTACATCATTTTACCTTCCAATCAGCAATGTATGAGGATTTGAACTCACATTCTCCCCATTACTTGTCTGTTTTTTTTAACGCTTATTATTATTATTATTATTAGCACTTATTTGTCTGTCTTTTCCCCATTGAATGGTCTTGTTATCCTTGTTGAAAGTCAATTGACTATAAATGTAAGGGCTCTCAACTTTATTCCATTGATTGGTAGGTCTATCTTTGTACCAGTACTATACACTTTTTATTATTGTAACTTTATAGTAAGTTTTGATATCAAGAAAAATAAAGATGTACCTTCTCTGTCTCAGATGATCCCACCTAATTTCAGCCTCTTCAACGTGGTCCTGGAGATGAGAAAGCAGCGGCCTGCAGCTGTGCAGACAGAGGTGAGAGCCTCAGTCTCAATCCAAGAATATATCCCTCCTCCTCTTGTCTTCCATTTTTGATGATTCCTCTTCCCTACCAGGAGCAATACAGATTCCTATACCACACAGTGGCTCAGATGTTCTTCTCAGCAGTCCAAAACATCAGCCCTCTTTACCAGAATTTCAAGGAGGTACCAAGGCCCCCTTCCTACTTTCTTTGTATCTACCATCTAAGCCTCGGACGGAGACCAGGACCCAGAGAAGAAGTATTTGGCCACCATGGACTCCTTCTGGGAGCAGGGAATGACTATGATATCCACCTTTGTCCTCCTTGCTACCTTATCAGACTGTTCTTCTTAAGCTTACCCCTCTACCCCAAGAGTCCATGGTCACTTCCATGGACTTCCCAAACAGGGGTCTGGCCAGTTTCCTCCAAATCTCATACTCTTCCCCTCCTGTCTTTCCCCAGAATTGTGCCCCAGTCTATGATGAGGCCCTCTCCTTCCAGACTTCCCAGATGCTTCCCACCACACGGCACCCACCTGGCCAGGTCCTCAGGTACCCAGCTCCATCTCTTCATTCCTCCCTTTCCAAGTTCTCATGCTCAGAGGCTAACTCTTTCCTTGTTCTTGAAACACCAGCCCTTCCTTGCTGTTCAGTTTACCAAATATTCACTGGCTCTTTCTTTGAACTGAGTCCAGGAACCTGCCCCAAGATGACACTGGTCCCAGGAATCCCACTGCCTCTGCCTCTAAGGCTAGCCCCTATGTTAGCCCTTTCTTTGCTTCCCAAGTCATTAATTTAGCAAATATTTCTTTTTTTTTTTGATGTTCTTTTTTTTTTCTTTTTTTTTCCAATTTATTTATTTTCAGAAAAACAGTATTCATTATTTTTTCACCACACCCAGTGCTCCATGCAAGCTGTGCCCTCTATAAAGCAAATATTTCTTGATGCCGCCCACTTGTCAGGCCTCATGTCAGGTGCTGGGGACAGTCAACCTTCCCTTGCAGCAAATTTTACCCCATCGTCCTCAAAACTAGCTCTCCATTTTGAGGCTATCCCTCCCTCCCCCTTTAGATGCCACTTCCTCATTCTTTTATTCAGACATGTACACAGAAATGACCACCCCTTACCTAGCACCAATACCCTGCCCATTTTCCTGCCAGGCTGTTCCCTTCCCTTCACTCACCTAACTTGCCAGGCGCTCGAGAGACAGAACCGAACTCCCCTCATCCAGAGACCCCATCCTCTCTCCTCTGAGACCTGCCCACCTGCTCTCTTCGACCGGACCTGCTAGCGCCTTGGGTGGGAAGGAAGCCCGCGGTTTGCGAGCTAGGCGCACTCCCCACCCCCTCCCTCGGCTCAGTCTTTTCACTTCCTCCCCCGCCTTCCCCACTCGCAGAAGCATCTCGGTGCCTGGGCCCCCGGCCCTCGCCATGGCCGACACGTATGCGGTGGTGCAGAAGCGCGGGGCGCCGGCGGGCACCGGGGCCGGGGCGCGGGGGCGCGGCTCAGAGGAGGGGCCGCTCTACAGCCAGGTGACGCCGCGCGCCCGGCTGCTGCAAGCGCAGGCAGTGAACGCGCGTGGGGTGCTGCCCAGCGGCGGTGAGTCCCGAGCGGGCAGGGGCGCGAGGCGGACGACCGGCACCCTCCTGCGCCTTCTCCAGACCCAGTCTTGCTGGGGTCGGGAAGGCCCTGGCGGCCTCGAGACCCCCGCCCCTGAGTCCGGCCTGATCTGGGCCTAAGCTGACGTGTGTGCTTTCCCGGCCACGCTTCTGGGACTATTTCCAACTCCCGTCGCGGCCGGAAGTGTGCCAGGCCTAGTCTTGGGCTGAAGGCTGGGTCCGTTTCTCCGGCGACGCTAGCTACTCCAGGGGGACGCGTCGGTTTCCGCTATGCCCCCTCTGGCTGCCCTCACCGCCCTGGCCCTGTCTGCCAGCTCAGGCTCCGGGAGCATGGAGATGCAGTTCTGCCCCGAGTGGGTTCCGGAGCTCCGTGGGCTGCCTGAGTCAATCTTTGGGGGTGGTTTTCTGCCCGCAGTTCCTGCTGACCAAAGCCCTGCTGGGCCTGACGCCTATGAGGACGTGGTGGATGGAGCTCAGAGTGGTGGGCTAGGTAAGTCAAAGCCTGGATTGCTGGGCATCCGCAGCTTCGAATCCCAGGATTTGGGGGTTTAGGGATGGTGGCATGGGGCTCGCACTCTCAGAGTCCTGTGGATGTGGCTGCAGTAAACCACCAGGGCCTGGAGGCTTGAGGATGACCTTCCACACATCTCCGTGCCGCAGCTTCTCCACAAACCCATGGTGCCCTTCTTCCAGGCTTCAACCTACGCATTGGAAGGCCTAAGGGGCCCCGGGACCCCCCTGCTGAGTGGACCCGTGTGTGAGTGCTGGACCCTGCCTGCCTGTTGCCCCACGTGGGCACCTGGACTGCTGACGGCCATTCTTTGCTATGTGAAGTGTTGGGAATGGGAAAGCTGGTCCTGGATCAAAATAAAAGTTTCTCAGGGTGGAAATGTAGGGGTTTTGCCCCGTGATTATAGTATTCAAGGCTCGAGGCTGGGGGAGGTAGTTGGGAGATAATGGCTGGTGAGATTGCAGTGAACAGATTCAAACATAAACATCAGGAATGGGCCCAACCTCAGGGGACTAGGCAGGTTCTTCCAGGTGTGAAGAAGAGGATGGACAGGTGGGTTTCTGGAGACTGCCCCATCACCATAATGGACTAGTTCATCTCAATATCTGATCCTTCCTCACTCAGACACCCAGCTGGACACAGAAATGGGTGGGCCCTGAAAAACACTGATAGACACTCCTCCACCCCCCCAACCACCATTCAGACAGATCCAAGCCAGATATAACAATCCAGCAGACTGATTTCAAACAAGTAAAAAGATCGCCACAGGGGTACACAGACAGATGGACCCCCAAACAGGACAAGTAGATAGCCATACACCTAGACCGACCTTTAGAGGGACAGTCCACAGCTGGATGGATGGACTGCCAGTCAGAGAGATTAATCAACTAATAGCCTGACAGACCACCTCTAGCAAGAGAAACCATCAAAAAGACTCATCTTAGTTAGACAGCCAGCCAGACACAGGCCAGATGGACCCCTAGGTTGACAGATTCCCAGACAGACATAAACAAATCCCCAGCTGAACAGACCTGTACATTCTCTCAGCTAGACAGACCCACCCCCAAGTGGGCGGGCAGACTGACCTAGTCAAACTTCTAACTAGCCAGATGGACTCCAAGCCAGACAGAAAGAACCTTGATTATACAGACAGCCTCCCAACAAGGCAGATAGGTAAACTTCTAGACAGGTGGATAGTCCCCACTAACTCACCAACTCTAAAGACCCACATTTTAGCAGACAAATTGATACACCACCTTCTGAGAAGACTGCGGGGTGGATCCCCAGGCAGTCAACAAGCCAGGTAAGGAGACAAACCCTCAGGTAGATAAGCATCCTAAGCCAGACAGACCACCCACCATCCAGAACATTTATCAACTTGGCATGCCTTACAAATCAGGAGATCCTTCAAACAGGCTAGATCCCTGCTCGCCAGATGGACCTCAATCTCTCAGGGCCTCATTGGAGTATGAACCCCTATTCAGACACATGACAGATGACCCCAGCCAGACAGTGAGGCACTATGCTCAGAGATAAATGAACCCCAAACCAACTGGCCAACTAGACACCAAGCTGGACAGACAGAACCCAAACCCGATGAACAGCTGGACCCCCATCTGGAGAGATGAATGGACCCCTGACAAGTCAGACCCTATTTAGAAAGATCCCCAACCAGATAGACCAGAGTCAGACAGGAAGACCCCCAACCAGACTAACTCTGAGCTGTTCACATAGACTGGCCAGGAAAACCCCCAGTCCTTGAGCTGACAGCAGATGCACACAGATTGCTAATTTGGCAGCAGATCTGCAGCTGGTAAGACAGAGATCTAGCTTCACAGTTGGACGGACCCTAGACCAACAGATCAGTCTGTAGCCAGATGGCCTGATGAATCTCCCAAGTAGATAGCTGGAAAAGTGAACTCCAGACAGACTGAATGCCAGCTTGGTAAGACTCTCAGAAAGACCTCTGGCAGACAGATACGCAGACCCCAGCCAGAAGGACCACAGCTAGACAGATCCCCTACTAGACAGGTAGACAGTCCATGAGCCAGACAGATTTCAGCTAGACAGACAGAAAAATGGGCCACCCAGCCAGAAAACAAACCATCCTCCATCAAGATGGATCTTCAAACAAGACAACCCCAAATGGACAGTAAGACAAGAGTAAATTTATACTTGATGCTCCAAAACCCTGATCCTGCTCTATGAGCCTCTCTCCTAATGTGATCTCCTGACAGTGTCTAGTTCATTCAGGGGGATTCCCTTCCATCACTCCCTAACACAGAAAGCTGTCCTGTGTATGTGATGAACATGGACCACTGACTGAGGCCAGCAGGGCCCTAATGCCTCATACAGTTACTGTGAAAATTCAGTGAAAGAGAGAATATAAAGATTTAGTTCAGGAGCTTATGCATGATAAATGTTAGACCATAATCAGGTCTTTGCTCCTGCATTCAATATAGGTTCTGAGACAAGTCATTTGCCCTTTGTCGGTGAAAGGAAGGTGGAACTTGCCTTCCTTGACCACAATAGTGCTTGCTGGCATTGGACTTAGTCAAGTGTTGTAAGGTTTCTGCACAAGAGTCAGTTCAACCAGCCAAAACCTGGAACTGCAGAGAAACTTAGGGATTCTTTAGCTTAATGGGGAACAGGAAGCCAGTATTACCTGGCATCCAAACTCTTTGACAAAAGGTAGAGCTGACCTCAGTGTAAAGAGACACGAAGGAGGACCCAAGGCTGCTAGTAACAGAGGAGAGTTGAGTTGTCATTTAGAGTATAAAATTATCTCATAGCCAGAAATATTAAGTTCATTTGGCTCCAGAGACCAGAAGGGGAAAAGCAGTAGTATCTTTGAGGAGAGGTGGCCTATGGCAGAAGGAAGAAGCGTATCTCCTTCCTCAGGTGAAGAAACTAATGTCAATTAGAGCATTGGTCTCTGGGGTCTGTCCTTAAGCCAGCACCCACTCAGCCCAATTTCCTACCAGAAGTCATAACTGTGGAGTACAGTAGGCCCATTTAGGTAAGATTTTTTAATAATTAGGTCTGAGGCTGAACTGTTTGCAATTCTTAGGTGCCCATTCCAGACTGAAGAGTTGCTCTGCTGGAAGTGAGAAGAACAGCACCCTTGTGACTACCTAGCAACACAGAAAAACCTGTAGGCTTGGCTTGCAAGGTAGAGCATTAAGGAGAATGCTGGGCTGGGCTCTTGACACATTTTATCTCATTTAATATGTAAAGCAATGTTTGTAAGTTAAGTATTGCTACTGAGCCCATTTTGTAGATGCAAAGAAGACTCGGAGAAGATAGTTGTTAGATATTCACACCCAGATTTAGGTCTCAGTGTTTAGTGTTACAGAAATATATGACTCTGAGCAAAAGAAGTCCTAAATCATTAAATGAATGTTAATAACTAGCACTGACTAGGTCCTTGGTGTAAACATGGACTGAATCATTTGTTATCCCCACCTTACAGAAGCCAGGAATAACTGCAGTGAACACAGCATCATTTAATATTTCTTTAAAGAATCATGGTTAATAGCTGGGACTCAGTCACTTACTAGTGGTTGGATCTTGAGCAAGTTTTCAGTGTCTCTCTGGTTCAGTTAGTTTCCTAGTCTATAAATAGAGGACAAAGTTACTTTTATCATAGGGCCACCACATGAATGATTGTTCAGAGCAAGAGTGAATCTGGATTCTTACAACACACATAGAAAAGATGTCATTTTTTCAGGGATTATTTCCAGAATAAAAAAATTTACATAGTTCTAGTCTTGGTTAACAGTTACATTTTAAGTCAGTGGGCAGAAAAATGTTCTCTTCAATGTATGGTGTTGAGATAATTAAGTAGTCATTTAGGAAAGAAAAAAGTTCCATACGTCATACCCTACAGAAGGACAAATCCTGAATGTATTAGAGATTTAGATATAAAAGAATAAACCATAGAAGCATTAGAAGAAATTATGGGAAATTTTCTTTATATTCTTAGACTGCACCAGTGCTTGCTTAATATGGAAAGACAGCAGAAGCTCAGAAGAAAATAAAATTTATTGCATAAGAATATTTCAACCTCACAAAAATCACCAAAGCACAGTCAGAAAATTCATGACAAACTTGAAAAAATTTACAACTGAGATCAAACAAAAGGCTAGTTTTCTGAAATATAAAAAGCTCTTAAGAATAAAGGCCAAAAACTAAAAAATGTGCAAAGATGCCCTACTTTAGGTATAATAAAAACCATGAAAATCATAATTTTATACTGAGATAGCCGATTTTACTTATGTTAGCAAAGATCAAAAAGTTTAGTAACACGGTGTGTCATCTAAGATATAAGGAAACATTCTCGTATAGAGCCAGTGGGTGTTAAAATGCATACAATCTCCATAGAAAGCACTTTAACAACATCTGTTTAAAAATGCATATACTCTTTGAGGCAGAAGTTTCATTTGCAGGCATTTATCTTCTGTGGATACTCACAGAACTCTAAAATGACTGTTACACTGAGTTAATCACTATAACACTGTCTGTAGCAGCAGAAGACTGGAAATAAATGTTCACAGTGGGGTCCTGGTTAAACAAATGCTATGATGGTATACTATGCAGTGTAAAAAAGGGAAGTGAAACCACCTCTGTGCACTGGTGTGAACAAATTTCCAAATAACATTGTAAAATTTTAAAAAAGGATATTATGTTATAAAAAGAAAATATTTTATATGAACATATATAAATATGTTTTTCCTTATATACACATAAAGAGTCTTGAAAAAAGCACAAGAAATTTGACAAAGAACTGAACATCTGGGGGCCCTATCCTGCAGCCCCATGTGCTTTGCTCCAGCCATCCTGCCTTCTGTTCACCTCCTCAAACCTTCCATGCTCAGGCATTTGTGTTGGTTGTCCTGTCTCCCCAGAGCCTCAAGTGACCATCTCTGACTATAGTGCACACTGAGGTCCCTGCCAGTACTGCTGGGGTGCCCTGAAGATCCACATCCAGTACTGTCCTACCACATAAAAAGATACCAGGACTTTTACCCACAAAGAGTAGCTAGTGTTCATTAGGCTTCTTATGTGGTAGGTACTATTCAAAGTATATTAACTATATAAATTCATTTAATATTCCCAAAGAGATTAAGTAGTATTTTTATCCCTATTTCATAGATATGAAAAACTTAGGTAGAGACGTTGAGCAATCCAAGGTTGCCCAGTTAGAAAATAGCAGAGATATATTTCAAGCCTAGACATTCTTGTTCCCCACCCCACATCCAAAAAAAGTGTAGTCATGCCTAAAAGCCTAAAGTTGAACTTTCTCCATGCTGACCTTCTGTAAATAGGTCAATGTCCCCATGAGAACATGGGATCAGAAGTTCTACAGCTACCAGGAAATATTTCAAATTTGCGGTCATGTGTACAGTGGATGCTTTAAATCAACAAAAGAAATATCGACAGTGTGATACTGTGGTTTGTAATAAATTCAAATTTTGGCCTTCATCTACTTGTTCCTAGCTTCCAGCTCCTAAAATCTTTGGAATTTCCTAAGCGATGAGAGCATCCTTTGTAATCATATCAGGCCTTTTATGCTCTATCCCAGAAATTGTTTCAGAGCCATAAGGGTAAAATGGGTGTAATATTATTCATAATAAGGCCCTTTTTACCATGCTTGATTTTATGTTAATGAAGTGACAGCCCCACCTGTGACCTGCAGTGAGGGAGTGGTATGTGGAGATTAAATTCAATCACCATTGGTGAATGATTTAATCAACCATGATCCTTAAAAGTCCCTGACTACCAGTTTGGACAGCTTCTAGGTTGTGAACTGGCATGCATCCACATTCTGGGAGGGTGACACACCCTAAACTCCACAGGGACATAAGTTCCTGTGTTTAGGACTATTCCTGACCTCACTCTATGTATCTCTTCATGTGGCTTTTCAATCATATACTTTCATATTCTTTGTAATAAATCAATCAATAATCTCCAGCAGGACTGGCTGATCAAGTTGTTATTCCTGAGTTCTAGAAAATTAATCAGACTGAAGGAGGTGATTGTGGGAACTTCCAATTTGTAGCCAGTCAGTAGCACAGATAACAACCTGGACTTGCAATTGGCATCCAAAGTGGGGTCAGTCTATCTCCAGAGAGACATCAGAATTGAGCTGAATTTGTGGAACATTCAGTGTTCACTGAGAATTGAAGAATTGCTTGGTGGTGTTGGAAAAAAAAAACACCAGAAATAATTACTTTGAATATTTTAGTGGGCCCATTTCTCACTTTGGGTTTCTTCTATAGGGTGTGGGAATCTCAATGATCAGAACATCCCAGCTTAGAGAAGACTCAGCCATATTTCTGTTTTCCCAAAATATGACCAATGTGTGTAAGAAAAGGGAAACCAACATGGGGGATATATTGGGGAAACCTGTACAGTGTCCATGGTACAGAGGGAGGAGGGGAGACAAAAGACAAGGAAACACTTTTTCTCAGCTGGTGTGAAAAGTACAATAAACAGTGCAGGGAAGCGTGGGTGGATGGGTCTCAGTCCAGTAAGAAGTGAGGTAGGAGAACAATGGGTCAGGAAGGGCCTCCTAGAGGAAATGACACCTGGCTGAGCTGTATTTACTAAGTTCAGTTATTCATGGACAAAATTAACTATTAGTGAAAGTTAACTTTATGTATGCTTCTGGTCAGGCCATTGCTAGGGAACCACAGAGACCCCATAACATGTGAATTGGTGCTCTCCTATGTTGCAGTGGGAAAATATATTGGGGTAGCTGTTTTGAAGAATTATTTGGCAATGTCTACCTTTTAAGAAACCAGTGCACTAGGAATCTACCCTCTGGATATATTTTCAAATTTCACTTTAAAAAATGGTTGGCTAATTGAACGCAATAATTAAAAAATGTTTTATGTTGACTATATGTTGAAATTATAATATTTGGCATAAATAAAACGCTTAAGTAAAATATAACATTTAATTTAATGTATTAATGTACTTAATATATTGTATTTAATTAAAAAATTGGTCTTCTCTGGAGCTGGGGAGTAGCCTGAGAATGAAGTGCTGTCACCTTCTGAGACAGTGCTGTCTAATTGTTAAATGCTGCTGAACAAAACACTGCCCCAGAAGAATCATGAAAAGGCAGATGTGTTCTGTGCAATTTGGTGGCATGCTGGGGAGAATTAAATGTGTACACTTAATTAACCATCTCTCCATGCCCTCCTTTTCCTCTCATATTTCAGAGAAGGTAAAATATAACTTCTGTGACTGTGCCCATGTTAGTGGGCAAAGTTGTTAACATGAAAGGGCACCAAGTAGACTGGCAAGAAGGACAAGAAAAGGAGCATTTAAAACATGGTTATATTCTGTCATTTGTTTACACTATCTGCTTTTCCATTCAGAAGCTGTGAGGCTGTTTCCTGGGACACATGGCTTCCCCCAAAATGTGCCCACTCTACATGTAGCATCCCCAGGGCTGACATTTGGAAAACAAGGGAGTCTCATGTGTTCCTCCCTGAATCTGGGATATGTATTTGGCAGCTTTCTCACCGAAGCTGAGCAGAGCCCACTCTATGTTTGCAATATAGAAATGCAGCCTGTGGTGCTGAGTGAGCAGTGACAGAGAACCCTGGGTGAGAAAAGTAAGCCTCTGACTACTATTTGTTCAGAGGCCTTTGTTCATTTGTTTGTGTGTTTTACAAATGTGGTCTTAATCACATAAGCACACTCATTCCATCAAATCAATGTGCCTTACATACTCACCAACATATTAGCCACAGAATAAAATACTTAAGTCTCTAAGTGACTCTGATTTTCCTGCTTCTCAGATGGTTTGATGGTTGGTGGGGACCTGACCAAGAGCATTTTGAGTTGAGGGGGATTTTGACTGAACTAATATAATCAGACTTCCTGAAATTTAGAATTAACACTATGTGCTCAGCTCTCATTAACATCTGTCTTCCCACACAAGATTAATGTTGAATTATATTGTCTTTCTTGTCCTGGAAAGACAAGTTAAATGTCTAGAGAATTTCATGTCTGAAAATTGCTTAATTTGAGGGCCCATTACAAAGAAATTTAGATTCCCTAGGACTAAGTGTCCTAGGGAATAATGAATAATGAATACATTTCTAGAGTGGCTTTACTGTTTGTTAGGAGAAAATATGCTTCACAGCCATTCCTTACAGGTTTTTTGTTTGTTCGTTTGTTTTGTTTTGTTTTTAAAGATTTTATTTATTTATTTGACAGAGATCACAAGCAGATAGAGAGGCAGGCAGAGAGAGAGAGAGAGAGAGAGAGAGGAGGAAGCAGGCTCCCTGCTGAGCAGAGATTCCTCCCCCCCCCCCCCCCCCCCCCCCGCCATGTGGGATTCAATCCCAGGACCCTGAGATCATGACCTGAGCCAAAGGCAGAGGCTTAATCCTCTGAGCCACCCAGGTGCCCTCCTTACAGGTTTTTGGCTTCTTTCCTCCCATGTTCACACATACATACACACACACACACACACACACACACACACACACCTTTTCCCAACATCAACTATTTCAGCATTTTCCCAAATTCTAAGTTTTTTGACACTTTCAGTTTTCCAGTCAATGATGTTCCCTGAGTTAAGTCCTTCTGCCCCCCTCAAGGGGATGGGCTCTGAGGAAACCGGTTTTTTCAGGCTTTTGTTCTCTGGAGCTTTTTATGTTTGTTCACTTTTTTTTCCTCTCTCGCCTTGACCGCTTTTGATGGTTTTTGTAAGTTTAGAAGAAAGCAAACTGCACCCTGACCTCCCTCTCAGAGAGAAGCCTCAGTCTGCTCTTCTGTGGGTGTTGCAGAGCCCATATAAATTCCCCCTTGGCCACTGGCAGAGCAGGTTCCAAGTCGTGGTCCCTGGGGACGCAGGATCTTCTCCTTGTACCCAAAACCATGGCAGCGGTGGCTGTCTGGGCAGCTCCAGACTGCCAGAGAGAGAGCTTCCAAGCAGCGATCACACACTGAGACTTTCCTGCTGGCCCGGGCTGGGAGTACCTGGTCTTTCTGGGTCTAAGAGTGCCTGGCTTGCGTGCACCTCCCTCAGGGGAGGCTGTGAGTCCTGCGCACGTCTCAGGCTCTGAGAGCGGGATGCAGGTCCGAAAGCATCAGGCTGGGCCTTCATGCACCTCTCTCAGGGGAGAGTTTGGGGCGCGTGTTTCAGACTCTGAAACAATGGCGGGGGTCTAAGAGCCCGGGCTGGGCCTTTGCACACCTCTCTCAGGGGAGGGTGAGGGGCACACGTGTCTCAGGCTCTGTAGCAGGGCTTGGCATTCTGCCATCTGGCGTGGCTCCCAGCCCCTCACAGGAGCCAGACCCCACACAATCTCGGGCGTGCTGGCAGCTCAGGGACCAAGACCCGGTTTCTCCGCCGCACTCTCTCTGGCTCAGCGCCAGGGGAGGCTGTCCTGGGTCCCTGGACTTAAGCCCCTGTCTCTAGCTGCCCTGATTCCCAAATTTCCACCCCCACCCCTGCGATCCTTTGCTCTTTTGGAGTGCTTTCAACCAGTCTCCAAGTTAATGCTGGTCCCCAGATGCAGGGCACTCTCGTATTAGGGGTATTGCTTTCCAATCGGTCACCTCTGGTGGCTCCCTCTCCCTTTTGTTTATTTTCTGTTATCAGTCCGATGTTCCCACTCCGCTTTACCTGCCCACTGGCGTCTTCTGCCCGTATAAAGATCCAGACGTGTATAAATCTGATCTCAGGCTGATTTCATGGGTGACCAGAGTTCTTTGGTAGGTAATCAGCTCATTTTAGGGTACAGGTTGAAAAGGCACCTCCTCCTGCTTCCCCACCATCTTGTCTTCCTGACACTTTCAGTTTTTCAGAGAGACCCACATTAAGCAACTGAGTTCTGTGTAAGGGACAGAGAAAAAAAAAATCACGACCTGTTAGAACTAGACAGCACCATATTTTTGGAAGAGAGGAAAGGGTAAGAAGAAGGCAGATAGAGGTGACATATAGGAGCCAGGCATATGTGGATGTGAATGAGGATGAAGGCAACAATGAGAAATGAAGGTGCAAATGTAGACGTGTGAAAAAGATGGATGGAAAAATATGTATGACTCGCTCAGGACTGATCACTTGTTGGCAACAGGTTAAAAAGTTGAGTCCCTGACAGCTGACACTGTACAAACAGAATGTATTCATTGTAGAGTATCTTTGTTCCTCAGGGCCACAAAAGTAGGAGGCATTGTAAAGTGGATCTAGGACTTCAGCAGGACTGGCTGAAAAATTATGTCTTATTCATACTCTGCAATTCCTGTGAGTTTTGAGGATGACTAGGAAAATACTCCCAGATTGTGAGAAGAAGGTAAGTCCACGTCTTATGTGACTCTTACCAAAACCCCAGTCCGCCCACACCTGGGCTCTAGCTGAGGAAACAAAACTGGGGCAAGGATGCTTTGAGTGTTAGAGTCACCAGCCTTATTTCTCATTTCAGAGGATATGCTCTGGTTTAAGGGACAGAATTTGCCTCAATGCCTTTGGCTACCCTAGGCCTCATTCCCATATTCACACGCACAGGAACGATGCTTCAAATGCATTAAAGGAAGAGTAAGAGGCACCAGGGGATGGTGCATGGTGGTGAGAGGCTGTCAGTCCCTTGAAACTGCAAGAGTGTAGCACTGTGCTCAGCTCCAGCCCACAGTCTAGTCTCTGGTCTTTAAGATAGGGTTGTTGTCATTAAAAGACATAAGGTATCAAGCACTAGGCACACTTCAGGAGTAAGATGCTCTAGTGTCCCAGGAAGGTGTGGGTGGAGGGAGACACTGAGCAGGGACACTGGAGAGGGAGACCACACTTCAGCCCACTCCCACTGACCCCACTGGACAGATTGTGGCTGGGGCACTAGCCCGCCAGCTGTATGGTCAGATCAGATTAACTTGGGTGGCCCACTCAGGAGTTATTTGAATACCCAGACTTTAAAAACCGGCTGTGAAACTCCAGTGCTTACATGTCTAGGTCCTCTCAGAAATGAGCATGCAAAAACATAAAATACTCATTGTAGATGATGCATGGACACAGGCCCAGGGTTGTGCTACCTGAGTCACCCAGAGCGACTTTTCCCCGGAGAACCCAGCAAAACATACCTAGACTCTTGACTCAGGTAAATAGAAATAAGTTTTGTTGTCTAAGCTTTTAAGTTTGGGGATAACTTTTTTACAGAGTAGATATGAAATACAAAATGTGTTACCTGAAATGACATGCCTATTTGGAACCCCACAAAGTGGGTAATCTGAGAGCTCACCCAGGGGGCTTGGTCTTTCTCCCACTAAAGTCTGGGTAGCTCTCCTCTAAGACAATCCTGACCTGGCTCCAGCTCCAGGTTCAGCCATGTCCCTTTCAAGGCTGCATTAAGTGTTTTGGGGCCAGAAAATTCCTGAGGTATGACTAAGGTCTCTTCTTTTTTTTTTTTTTAGTTTTTTTTTTAAATTTGTTTATTTTCATAAAAACATTATTCATTATTTTTTCACCACACCCAGTGCTCCTTGCAAGCCGTGCCCTCTATAATACCCACCACCTGGTACCCCAACCTCCCACCCCCCCGCCACTTCAAACCCCTCAGATTGTTTTTCAGAGTCCATAGTCTCTCATGGTTCACCTCCCCTTCCAATTTACCTAAATTCCCTACTCCTCTCTAAAGCCCCTTGTCCTCCATGCTATTTGTTATGCTCCACAAATAAGTGAAACCATATGATAATTGACTCTCTCACCTAACTTTTTTCACTCAGCATAATCTCTTCGAGTCCCGTCCAAGTTGCTACAAAAGTTGGGTATTCATCCTTTCTGATGGAGGCATAATACTCCATAGTGTATATGGACCACATCTTCCTTATCCATTCATCCGTTGAAGGGCATCTTGGTTCTTTCCATAGTTTGGCGACCATGGCCATTGCTGCTATAAACATTGGGGTACAGATGGCCCTTCTTTTCACGACATCTGTGTCTTTGGGGTAAATACCCAGGAGTGCAATTGCAGGGTCGTAGGGAAGCTCTATTTTTAATTTCTTGAGGAATCTCCACACTGTTCTCCAAAGAGGCTGCACCAACTTGCATTCCCACCAACAGTGGAAGAGGGTTCCCCTTTCTCCACATCCTCTCCAACACTTGTTGTTTCCTGTTTTGTTAATTTTGGCCATTCTAACTGGTGTAAGGTGATATCTCAATGTGGTTTTAAATTGAATCTCCCTGAGGGCTAATGATGATGAGCATTTTTTCATGTGTCTGATAGCCATTTGTATTTCTTGATTGGAGAAGTGTCTGTTCATATCTTCTGCCCATTTTTTGATGTGTTTGTCTGTTTTGTGTGGGTTGAGTTTGAGGAGTTCATTATAGATCCTGGATATCAACCTTTTGTCTCTACTGTCATTTGCAAATATCTTCTCCCATTCCGTGGGTTGCCTCTTTGTTTTTTTGACTGTTTCCTTTGCTGTGCAGAAGCTTTTGATTTTGACGAAGTCCCAGAAGTTTATTTTCGCTTTTGTTTCCTTTGCCTTTGGAGACGTATCTTGAAAGAAGTTGCTGTGGCTGATATCAAAGAGATTACTGCCTATGTTCTCCTCTAAGATTCTGATAGATTCCTGTCTCACGTTGAGGTCTTTCATCCATTTTGAGTTGATCTCTGTGTACGGTGTAAGAGAATGGTCGAGTTTCATTCTTCTACATATAGCTGTCCAGTTTACCCAGCACCATTTATTGAAGAGACTCTCTTTTTTCCACTGTATATTTTTTCCTGTTTTGTCGAAGATTAATTGACCATAGAGTTGAGGGTCCATATCAGGGCTCTCTACTCTGTTCCACTGGTCTATGTGTCTGTTTTTATGCCAGTACCATGCTGTCTTGGTGATCACAGCTTTGTAATAAAGCTTGAAATCAGGTAAGGTGATGCCGCCAGCTTTATTTTTGTTTTTCAATTTTAGTATATGTGCTGCCGAAGCGAGCAACATTTCCTTAGCGATTCGGGGTCTCTTCTGATTCCATACAAATTTTAGGATTATTTGCTCCAGCTCTTTGAAGAATGCCGGTGGAATTTTGATCCGAATGGCATTAAAAGTATAGATTGCTCTAGGCAGTATAGACATTTTAACAATGTTTATTCTTCCGATCCAAGAACATGGAATGGTCTTCCATCTTTTTGTGTCTTCTTCAATTTCTTTCATGAGTGTTCTATAGTTCCTCAAGTATAGATCCTTTACCTCTTTAGTTAGGTTTATTCCCAGGTATCTTATGGTTCTTGGTGCTATAGTAAATGGAATCGATTCTCTAATTTCCCTTTCTGTATTTTCATTGTTAGTGTATAAGAAAGCCACTGATTTCTGCACATTGACTTTGTATCCTGCCACGCTGCTGAATTGCTGTATGAGTTCTAGTAGTTTGGGGGTGGAGACTTTTGGGTTTTCCATATAAAGAATCATGTCATCTGTGAAGAGAGAGAGTTTGACCTCTTCATTACCAATTTGGATACTTTTTATTTCTCTCTGTTGTCTGATTGCTGTTGCTAGGACTTCTAATACTATGTTGAACAAGAGTGGTGAAAGTGGGCATCCTTGTCTTGTTCCTGATCTCAATGGGAAGGCTGCAAGCTTTTTCCCATTGAGGATGATATTTGCTGTGGGTCTTTCATAGATAGATTTGATGAGATTCAGGAATGTTCCCTCTATCCCTATACTTTGAAGCGTTTTAATCAGGAACGGATGCTGGATTTTGTCAAATGCTTTTTCCGCATCAATTGAGAGGACCATGTGGTTCTTCTCTCTTCTCATATTAATTTGTTGTATCACATTGATGATTTGCGAATGTTGAACCATCCTTGTAGCCCAGGGATGAATCCCACCTGATCATGGTGGATAATCTTTTTAATGTGCTGTTGGATCCTGTTGGCTAGGATCTTGTTGAGAATCTTAGCATCCATATTCATCAGTGATATTGGTCTGAAATTCTCCTTTTTGGTAGGGTCCTTGCCTGGTTTGGGGATCAGGGTAATGCTGGCTTCATAGAAAGAGTCTGGAAGTTTTCCTTCTGCTTCAATTTTTTGAAACAGCTTCAGGAGAATAGGTGTTATTTCTTCTTGGAAGGTTTGGTAGAATTCCCCAGGGAATCCGTCAGGTCCTGGGCTCTTGTTTTTTGGGAGGTTTTTGATCACTGCTTCAAACTCGTTATTAGATATTCGTCTATTCAGGTTGTCAATTTCTTCCTGGTTCAATTTTGGTAGTTTATATTTTTCCAAGAATGCATCCATTTCATCTAGGTTGCTAAGCTTAATGGCATATAACTGTTCGTAATAACTTCTGATGATTGTTTCTACTTCCTTGGCGTTAGTTGTGATCTCTCCCTTTTCATTCATAATTTTATGAATTTGGGATTTCTCTCTTTTCTTTCGGATTAGTGTAGCCAGTGGCTTATCGATCTTATTGATTCTTTCAAAAAACCAGCTTCTAGTTTCATTGATACGTTGTACTGTATCTCTGGTTTCTCCCTCGTTGATCTCAGCTCTAATCTTGATGATTTCCCTTCTTATGTGTGGAGTTGGTTTGATTTGTTGTTGATCCTCCAGTTCTTTAAGGTGTAGAGACAGCTGGTGTGTTCTGGATTTTTCAATTTTTTTGAGCGACGCTTGGATGGCTATATATTTTCCCCTTAGGACCGCCTTTGCTGTAGCCCATAGGTTTTGGACCGAAGTGTCTTCATTCTCATTGGTTTCCATGAATTGTTTCAGTTCTTCTTTGATCTCCTGGTTGATCCAAGCATTCTTAAGCAAGGTGGTCTTTAGCTTCCAGGTGTTTTATTTCCTTCCGAGCTTTTCCTTGTGATTGAGCTCCAGTTTCAAAGCATTGTGATCTGAGAATATGCAGGGAATAATCTCAGTCTTTTGGTATCGGCTGAGTCCTGATTTGTGACCCAGTATGTGGTCTATTCTGGAGAAGGTTCCGTGTGCACTTCAGAAGAATGAGTATACTGCTGTTTTAGGGTGGAATGTTCTGTATATATCGATGAGGTCCATCTGGTCCAATGTGTCATTCAATGATCGTGTTTCTTTATTGATTTTCTGCTTCGATGATCTGTCTAATTCTGAAAGAGGCGTGTTAAGATCTCCTACGATTAGTGTATTCATATCAATATGACTCTTTATCTTGATTAACAGTTTTCTTAAGTAATTGGCTGCTCCCATATTGGGAGCATAGATATTTACAATTGTTAGATCATCTTGGTGGATAGTCCCTTTAAGGATTATGTAGTGTCCTTCCGTATCTCTGACTACAGTCTTTAGTTTGAAGTCTAATTTATCTGATATGAGAATCGCTACCCCAGCCTTCTTTTGAGTCCCATTGGCATGAAAGATGCTTCTCTACCCCTTCTCTTTCAGTCTGCGTGTAACTTTAGGTTCAAAATGGGTCTCTTGTAGACAGCATATGGATGGGTCCTGTCGTTTTATCCAGTCTGCAACCCTGTGCCGTTTTATGGGTGCATTTATGCCATTCACATCGAGAGTGATTATTGATAGATACGTTTTTATTGACATCGAGTTACCTTTGACGTCTTTCTTTCTGTAGACTGTCTCTATATTTCTGTTCAATGCTATTCTTGGGCTTTATCCTCCTTTAAAGAAGCCCCCTTAATAATTCCTGCCGTGTCGGCTTGGTGGTTGCATAGTCTTTTAAGCCTTGCCGGTCTTGGAAACTCTTTATCTCTCCATCCATTTTGAATGTCAGTCTTGCTGGATAAAGTATTCTTGGCTGCATGTTCTTCTCATTTAGTGCCCTGAATATATCTTGCCAGCCTCTTCTGGCTTGCCAGGTCTCTGTGGACAGGTCTGACGTTATTCTGATGGGCTTCCCTCTGTAAGTAAGGAGCCTCTTTGCCCTGGCGGCTTTCAAGAGATTATACCTACAATTATAATTTCTCAATTTGACTATCAGGTGTTGTGATGTTTTATTGGAGTGTATAATCTTGGGTGGAGACCGTTCAGCCTCTAGTACATGAACGCTGGTTTCATTCGCGAGATTCGGAAAATTTTCATGAAGGACTTGTTCCACAATATCTTCTAGACTTCTTTCTTTCTCCTCCCCTTCAGGAATTCCAATAATTCTGATGTTGGAACGCTTCATGGCATCATTTATTTCCCTAATTCTGCTTTCGTGGGATCTAAGCTGTTTGTTCCAGGCTTCCTCCTGATCCTTTCTCTCTATCTGTTTGTCTTCCAGATCACTAATTCTATCTTCTGTCTCAGTTACCCTAGCTTTGAGAGAGTTTAGATTGGATTGGAACTCATTGAGAGCATTGTGGACCTCCTCCCTGGTAGCTTTAAGCTCCGCCCTAACATTGTGAACATCCTGTCTGGTCGCTTTCAGTTCGGCCCTAATCAATTCTGTTTGGTCATCCATGGCTTTCTCCAACCTAGCTATTGCCTGGATAATTGTTAGCCTGAATTCTCTTTCCGACATATTGTCTATGTTGATAGCTGTTAGTTCTGTTGCAGAAGGTCCATCCTCTGTATTTTTCTTCTGTTGGGCATTCCTCCTCCTAGTCATTTTGGTGGGAGAAGACTGAACAGATGTAGCTGGATGTATCAACTCTGGTGCAGTCAAGGTGCACCCTGGAACACTTCCTGATCTCCGTCTCAGAGAGAAGCCTCAGTCTGGGTGCAGAACCTGAATAAATTCCCCCTTGGACGCTGGCAGTGCAGGTTCCAAGTTGCAGACCCTGGGGGCGCAGGATCTTTTGCTCGTCCCCAACGCCAAGGCAGTGGCGGCTGTCTGGGAGCTCCTGACCGCCAGAGAGGTTCCAAGCAGCGATCGCACACTGAGATTTTGCCGCCGGCCTGGGCTGGGAGTGCCCGGCTTGCACGCACCTCTTTTCAGAGGCGGCTGTGGGTCGGGCGCGCGTCTGGGGCACTGAGAACGGGGCGCTGGTCCGGAAGCCGCAGGCTGGGCTTTTGCACGCCTCTGTCTGGGGAAGAGTTTCGCTGGCGCGCGGCTTAGACTTTGAAACAATGGCGCGGGTCTAGAAGCGCCCCTGGGCCTTAGAAACCCAGGAGAGCTGGAGGGACGTGCGCGCGCATCTCAAGCTTTGTGGTAGGGCTAGCGCGCGTTCTGCAGACCTGTGTAGCTCCCATCCCCTCACAGGTGCCGGAACCCCCGCGCTCTGGGGCGCGCTGGCGGCTTAGGGACCAGGAGCCGGTTTCTCCGCCGCACTCTCTCTGCCTCCGCGCCGGGGAGGCCATCTGGGACCGGGGAGTTAAGCCCCTGTCCCTAGCCGCCCCGATTCCCACAATTTGCCCCTGCGATCTTTTGCTCTTTTGGAGTGCTTTCAACCAGTCTCCGAGTTACTGCTGGTCCCCAGACGCAGGGCACTCTCGCTCGTATCGGGGTATTACTTTTGCACCGGTCGCCTCTGGTGGCTCCCTCCCCCTTTTGTTTATCTTCCGATATCAGTCCGCCGTTCCCATTCCGCTTTACCTGCTCACTGGCGTCTTCTGCCCCTGTAGAGATCCAGACGTGTATAATTCTGATCTCAGGCTGATTTCGTGGGTGATCGGAGTTCTTTGGTATGTAATCAGCTCACTTTGGGGTACCAGCTGAAAAGACGCCTCTTCCTAGTACCCCGCCATCTTGTCCCCCCCTCAGATCAATGTAGTTTTAATTTGAACCTCCCTGAGGGCTAGTGATGACGAACATTTTTTCATTTGTCTGATAGCCATTTGTATGTCTTCATTGGAGAAGTGTCTGTTCATATCTTCTGCCCATTTTTTGATATGTTTGCCTGTTTCGTGTGTGTTCAGTTTGAGGAGTTCTTTATATATCCTGGATATCAACCTTTTGTCTCTACTGTCATTTGCAAATATCTTCTCCCATTCCGTGGGTTGCCTCTTTGTTTTTTTGACTGTTTCCTTTGCTGTGCAGAAGCTTTTGATTTTGACGAAGTCCCAGAAGTTTATTTTCGCTTTTGTTTCCTTTGCCTTTGGAGACGTATCTTGAAAGAAGTTGCTGTGACTGATATCGAAGAGGTTACTGCCTATGTTCTCCTCTAGGATTCTGATGGATTCCTGTCTCACATTGAGGTCTTTTATCCATTTTGAGTTTATCTTTGTGTACGGTGTAAGAAAATGGTGGAGTTTCATTCTTCTACATATAGCTGCCCAGTTTTCCCAGCACCATTTATTGAAGAGACTGTCTTTTTTCCACTGTATATTTTTTCCTGTTTTGTCGAAGATTAATTGACCATAGAGTTGAGGGTCCATATCAGGGCTCTCTACTCTGTTCCACTGGTCTATGTGTCTGTTTTTATGCCAGTACCATGCTGTCTTGGTGATCACAGCTTTGTAATAAAGCTTGAAATCAGGTAAGGTGATGCCGCCAGCTTTATTTTTGTTTTGCCACATTTCCTTAGCGATTCGGGGTCTCTTCTGATTCCATACAAATTTTAGGATTATTTGCTCCAGCTCTTTGAAGAATGCCGGTGGAATTTTGATCCGAATGGCATTAAAAGTATAGATTGCTCTAGGCAGTATAGACATTTTAACAATGTTTATTCTTCCGATCCAAGAGCATGGAATGGTCTTCCATCTTTTTGTGTCTTCTTCAATTTCTTTCATGAGTGTTCTGTAGTTCCTTGAGTACAGATCCTTTACCTCTTTGGTTAGGTTTATTCCCAGGTATCTTATGGTTCTTGGTGCTATAGTAAATGGAATCGATTCTCTAATTTCCCTTTCTGTATTTTCATTGTTAGTGTATAAGAAAGCCACTGATTTCTGCACATTGACTTTGTATCCTGCCATGTTGCTGAATTGCTGTATGAGTTCTAGTAGTTTGGGGGTGGAGTCTTTTGGGTTTTCCATATAAAGAATCATGTCATCTGCGAAGAGAGAGAGTTTGACCTCTTCATTACCAATTTGGATACCTTTTATTTCTCTCTGTTGTCTGATTGCTGTTGCTAGGACTTCTAATACTATGTTGAACAAGAGTGGTGAAAGTGGGCATCCTTGTCTTGTTCCTGATCTCATGGGAAGGCTGCAAGCTTTTTCCCATTGAGGATTATATTTGCTGTGGGTCTTTCATAGACAGATTTGATGAGGTTCAGGAATGTTCCCTCTATCCCTATACTTTTTTTTTCCAATTTATTTATTTTCAGAAAAACAGTATTCATTATTTTTTCTTTTTTTTTCCAATTTATTTATTTTCAGAAAAACAGTATTCATTATTTTTTCACCACACCCAGTGCTCCATGCAAGCCATGCCCTCTATAATACCCACCACCTGGTACCCCAACCTCCCACCCCCCCGCCACTTCAAACCCCTCAGATTGTTTTTCAGAGTCCATAGTCTCTCATGGTTCATCTCCCCTTCCAATTTACCCAAAAGCACATACCCTCCCCAATGTCCATAACCCTACTCCCCTTCTCCCAACCCCCCTCCCCCAGCAACCCACAGTTTGTTTCGTGAGATTAAGAGTCACTTATGGTTTGTCTCCCTCCCTATCCCATCTTGTTTCATGGATTCTTCTCCTACCCATTTAAGCCCCCATGTTGCATCACCACTTCCTCATATCAGGGAGATCATATTATCCCTATACTTTGAAGCGTTTTAATCAGGAACAGATGTTGGATTTTGTCAAATGCTTTTTCTGCATCAATTGAGAGGACCATGTCGTACTTCTCTCTTCTCTTATTGATCTGTTCTATCACATTGATTGATTTGCGAATGTTGAACCATCCTTGTAGCCCAGGGATGAATCCCACCTGATCATGGTGGATAATCTTTTTAATGTGCTGTTGGATCCTGTTGGCTAGGATCTTGTTGAGAATCTTAGCATCCATATTCATCAGTGATATTGGTCTGAAATTCTCCTTTTTGGTAGGGTCTTTGCCTGGTTTGGGGATCAGGGTAATGCTGGCTTCATAAAAGGAGTCTGGAAGTTTTCCTTCTGCTTCAATTTTTTGAAACAGCTTCGGGAGAATTGGTGTTATTTCTTCTTCGAAAGTTTGGTAGAATCCCCAGGGAATCCATCAGGTCCTGGGCTCTTGTTTCTTGGGAGGTTTTTTTTGTTTTGTTTTGTTTTTTTTAAATATTTTTATTTATTTATTTGACAGAGAGATCTCAAGCAGGCAGAGAGGCAGGCAGAGAGAGAGCGGGGGAATCAGGGTCCCTGCTTATCAGAGAGCCCGATGTGGGACTCGATCCCAGGACCCTGGGATCATGACCTGAGCCGAAGTCAGTGGCTTAACCCACTGAGCCACTCAGGCGCCCCTTTTGGGAGGTTTTTGATCACTGCTTCAATCTCGTTTCTATATATTGGTTTATTCAGGTTGTCGATTTCTTCCTGGCTCAATTATGGGAGTTTATAGTTTTCCAGGAATGCATCCATTTCATCTAGGTTTCTTAGCTTATTGGCGTATAACTATTGATAATAACTCCTGATGATTGTTTCTACTTCCTTGGTGTTCATTGTGATCTCTCTTTTCATTCATAATTTTATGAATTTGGGCTTTTTCTCTTTTCTTTTGGATTAGTGTGGCCAATGGTTTATCGATCTTACTGATTTTTTTAAAAAAAACAGTTTCTAGTTTCACTGATACGTTCTACTGTATCTCTGGTTTCTACTTCATGGATCTCTGCTCTAATCTTGATTATTTCCCTTCCTATGTGTGGAGTTGGTTTGATTTGTTGTTGATCCTCCAGTTCTTTAAGGTGTAGAGAGAGCTGGTGTATTCTGGATTTTTCAATTGTTTTGTGGGAGGCTTGGATGGCTATGTATTTCCCCCTTAGGACCGCCTTTGCTGTATCCCAGAGGTTTTGGACCAAAGTGTCTTCATTCTTATTGGTTTCCATGAATTGTTTCAGTTCTTCTTTGATCTCCTGGTTGATCCAAGCATTCTTAAGCAAGGTAGCCTTTAGCTTCCAGGTGTTCGAGTTCCTTCTGAACTTTTCCTTATGATTGAGCTCCAATTTCAAAGCATTGTGATCTGAGAATGTGCAGGGAATAATCTCAGTCTTTTGGTATCGGTTGAGTCCTGATTTGTGACCCAGTATGTGGTCTATTCTGGAGAAGGTTCCATGTGCACCTGAGAAGAATGAGTATTCTGTTGTTTTAGGGTGGAATCTTCTGTATATATCTATGAGGTCCATCTGGTCCAATGTGTCATTCAATGATCGTGTTTCTTTATTGATTTTCTGCTCCGATGATCTGTCTATTTCTGAGAGAGGTGTGTTAAGATCTCCTACTATTAATGTATTCATTTCAATATGACTCTTTATTTTTTTAATAATATTCTTATGTAACTGGCTGCTCCCATATTGGGGGCATAGATATTTACAATTGTTAGATCATCTTGGTGGATAGTCCCTTTAAGAATGATGTAGTGTCGGGGAGGACTCAAGATGGCGGAGAAGTAGCAGGCTACTTCTAGCTAGCAGGAGATCAGCTAGAGAGCTTATCTAGAGATTGCAAACACCTGCAAATCCATCAGCAGATCGAAGAGAAGAACAGCAATTCTAGAAACAGAAAAACAACCACTTTCTGAAAGGTAGGACTGGCGGAGAAGTGAATCCAAAGCGACGGGAAGATAGACTCAGGGGGAGGGGCCGGCTCCCGGCAAGCGCAGGAGCAACGGAGCACAAAATCAGGACTTTTAAAAGTCTGTTCCGCTGAGGGACATCGCTCCAGAGGCTAAACCGGCGCGAAGCCCACGCGGGGTCGGCTTGACCTCAGGTCCCGCGGGGTCACAGAAGGATCGGGGGTGTCTGAGTGTCGCAGAGCTTGCGGATATTAGAACGGGAACGCCGGCTGCAGAGACAGAGCCGACAGTAAGCTCGCAGCTCGGTGTTGCCTTGAACCGGTCGCAAGCTCGGTGAGCTCGGAGCGCGGCCGGAGGTTAGGCAGACGCGAGTTACTGGGAGCTGTTCGCTGAGGGCGCACTGGGGAGCGGGGCCCCGGGCTCTCGGCTCCTCCGGGCCGGAGACCAGGAGGCCGCCATTTGTATTCCTGTCCTCCGGAAGTCTACGGAAAGCGCTCAGGGAACAAAAGCTCCTGAAAGCAAAGCCGAGCAGGTCACTCAGCCCGGCCCCTGGTAAGGGCAGTGTAATTCCGCCTTGGGCAAAGACACTTGAGAATCACTACAACAGGCCCCTCCCCCAGAAGATCAACAAGAAATCCAGGCAAGACCAAGTTCACCTACCAAGGAGTGCAGTTTCAATACCAAGGAGAGCAGCAGAATTCCAGAGGAGGAAAAAACAAACCACGGAACTCATGGCTTTCTGCCTGTGATTTTTTAGTCTTGCTGTTAATTTAATTTTTTTCTTTTTCATTTTTTTTTCTCTTCTTCTGCAAAAATTTTTTATAACTTTTACCCTTTTCTTTTTTAACGTTTTTAAACTAGATTATCTAATATATATATATTTTTTTCTTTTTTATACTTTCTTTATTCATTTTCTTTTTTTTAATTCTTTTTTTTTCTTTTTTTTCTTTCTTTATTTTTGAACCTCTTTTTATACCCAAATCAGAAGAGATCCTAATCTCTTCAATCTTTTTTTTCTTAATTCTTTTTTAAATTCTTGATTGAATTTTTAATTCAATCTCTTTTTTTTAAATCCTTTTTTCTTTTTTTTTCTTTCTTTCTTTTTGAACCTCTTTTTATCCCCAAGTCAGAAGAGATCCCAAGCAGAAGAGATTGGGAGATCCCAATCACAAAAGATTGGGAGATCCCAATCAAAGGAGATCCCAATCAGAGGAGATCCCTCACCCAATCGTGAGAGGGGAGAAATCCCCCCTCACGATTTGGGATCTCTTCTGATTTGGTTAAAGCATATTTTCCTGGGATTGTTGCCACCCTTTTAGTATTTTACTTGCTCCTTCATATACACTTAGCTGGACAAAATGACAAGACGGAAAAATTCACAACAAAAAAAAGAACAAGAGGCAGTACCGAAGGCTAGGGACCTAATCAATACAGACATTGGTAATATGTCAGATCTAGAGTTCAAAATGACAATTCTCAAGGTTATAGCCGGGCTTGAAAAAGGCATGGAAGATATTAGAGAAACCCTCTCCAGAGATATAAAAGCCCTTTCTGGAGAAATAAAAGAACTAAAATCTAACCAAGTTGAAATAAAAAAAGCTATTAATGAAGTTCAATCAAAAATGGAGGCTCTTGCTGCTAGGATAAATGAGGCAGAAGAAAGAATTAGCGATATAGAAGACCAAATGACGGAGAATAAAGAAGCTGAGCAAAAGAGGGACAAACAGCTACTGAACCATGAGGGGAGAATTCGAGAGATAAGTGACACCATAAGACGAAACAACATTAGAATAATTGGGATTCCAGAAGAAGAAGAAAGAGAGAGGGGAGCAGAAGGTATACTGAAGAGAATTATTGGGGAGAATTTCCCCAATATGGCAAAGGGAACGAGCATCAAAATTCAGGAGGTTCAGAGAACGCCCCTCAAAATCAATAAGAATAGGCCCACACCCCGTCACCTAATAGTAAAATTTACAAGCCTTAGTGACAAAGAGAAAATCCTGAAAGCAGCCCGGGAAAAGAAGTCTGTAACATACAATGGTAAAAGTATTAGATTGGAAGCTGACTTATCCACAGAGACCTGGCAGGCCAGAAAGAGCTGGCATGATATTTTCAGAGCACTAAACGAGAAAAACATGCAGCCAAGAATACTATATCCAGCTAGGCTATCATTGAAAATAGAAGGAGAGATTAAAAGCTTCCAGGACAAACAAAAACAGAAAGAATTTGCAAACACCAAACCAGCTCTACAGGAAATACTGAAAGGGGTCCTCTAAGTAAACAGAGAGCCTACAAGTGGTAGATCAGAAAGGAACAGAGACAATATACAGTAACAGTCACCTTACAGGCAATACAATGGCACTAAAATCATATCTCTGAATAGTTACCCTGAATGTTAATGGGCTAAATGCCCCAATCAAAAGACACAGGGTATCAGAATGGATAAAAAAACAAAACCCATCTATATGTTGCCTCCAAGAAACTCATTTTAAACCCGAAGACACCTCCAGACTTAAAGTGAGGGGGTGGAAAAGAATTTACCATGCTAATGGACATCAGAAAAAAGCAGGAGTGGCAATCCTTATATCAGATCAATTAGATTTTAAGCCAAAGACTATAATAAGAGATGAGGAAGGACACTATATCATACTCAAAGGGTCTGTCCAACAAGAAGATCTAACAATTTTAAATATCTATGCCCCCAACGTGGGTGCAGCAAACTATATAAACCAATTAATAACAAAATCAAAGAAACACATCAACAATAATACAATAATAGTAGGGGACTTTAACACTCCCCTCACTGAAATGGACAGATCATCCAAGCAAAAGATCAACAGGGAAATAAAGGCCTTAAATGATACACTGGATGAGATGGACATCACAGATATATTCAGAACATTTCATCCCAAAGCAACAGAATACACATTCTTCTCTAGTGCACATGGAACATTCTCCAGAATAGATCACATCCTCAGTCCTAAATCAGGACTCAACCGGTATCAAAAGATTGGGATCATTCCCTGCATATTTTCAGACCACAATGCTCTGAAGCTAGAACTCAACCACAAGAGGAAGTTTGGAAAGAACACAAATACATGGAGACTAAAGAGCATCCTTCTAAAGAATGAATGGGTCAACCGGGAAATTAAAGAAGAATTGAAAAAAATCATGGAAACAAATGATAATGAAAATACAACGGTTCAAAATCTGTGGGACACAACAAAGGCAGTCCTGAGAGGAAAATATATAGCGGTACAAGCTTTTCTCAAGAAACAAGAAAGGTCTCAGGTACACAACCTAACCCTACACCTAAAGGAGCTGGAGAAAGAACAAGAAAGAAACCCTAAGCCCAGCAGGAGAAGAGAAATCATAAAGATCAGAGCAGAAATCAATGAAACAGAAACCAAAAAAAACAATAGAACAAATCAACCAAACTAGGAGCTGGTTCTTTGAAAGAATTAATAAAATTGATAAACCCTTGGCCAGACTTATCAAAAAGAAAAGAGAAAGGACCCAAATAAATAAAATCATGAATGAAAGAGGAGAGATCACAACTAACACCAAAGAAATACAAACTATTATAAGAACATACTATGAGCAACACTACGCCAACAAATTTGAAAATCTGGAAGAAATGGATGCATTCCTAGAAACATATAAACTACCAAAACTGAACCAGGAAGAAATAGAAAGCCTGAACAGACCCATAACCAGTAAGGAGATTGAAACAGTCATTAAAAATCTCCAAACAAACAAAAGCCCAGGGCCAGATGGCTTCCCGGGGGAAATCTACCAAACATTTAAAGAAGAACTAATACCTATTCTCCTGAAACTGTTCCAAAAAGTAGAAATGGAAGGAAAACTCCCAAACTCATTTTATGAGGCCAGCATCACCTTGATCCCAAAACCAGACAAGGATCCCATCAAAAAAGAGAGCTATAGACCAATATCCTTGATGAACACAGATGCGAAAATTCTCACCAAAATACTAGCCAATAGGATTCAACAGTACATTAAAAGGATTATTCACCACGACCAAGTGGGATTTATCCCAGGGCTGCCAGATTGGTTCAACATCCGCAAATCAGTCAATGTGATACAACACATCAATAAAAGAAAGAACAAGAACCATATGATACTCTCAATAGATGCTGAAAAAGCATTTGACAAAGTACAGCATCCCTTCCTGATCAAAACCCTTCAAAGTGTAGGGATAGAGGGCACATACCTCAATATCATCAAAGCCATCTATGAAAAACCCACTGCAAATATCATTCTCAATGGAGAAAAACTGAAAGCTTTTCCACTAAGGTCAGGAACACGGCAGGGATGTCCATTATCACCACTGTTATTCAACATAGTACTAGAAGTCCTAGCCTCAGCAATCAGACAACAAAAGGAAATTAAAGGCATCCAAATCGGCAAAGAAGAAGTCAAATTATCACTCTTCGCGGATGATATGATACTCTATGTGGAAAACCCAAAAGACTCCACTCCAAAACTGCTAGAACTTGTACAGGAATTCAGTAAAGTGTCAGGATATAAGATCAATGCACAGAAATCAGTTGCACTTCTCTACACCAACAACAAGACAGAAGAAAGAGAAATTAAGGAGTCAATCCCATTTACAATTGCACCCCAAACCATAAGATACCTAGGAATAAACCTAACCAAAGAGGCTAAGAATCTATACTCAGAAAACTATAAAGTACTCATGAAAGAAATTGAGGAAGACACAAAGAAATGGAAAAATGTTCCATGCTCCTGGATTGGAAGAATAAATATTGTGAAAATGTCTATGCTACCTAAAGCAGTCAGTTTGATTATTGATGCTTGGCACGAAATAAAGTTTTGCTTGACCTTCGCTTTGTATCAGTCTCGTTCCTTTGATCACGGACCCTAACAGTAGTAATAAACTTCTTCAGCTTTTGTTTGTCTGGGAAAGTCTTTATTTCTCTTTCATATTTGAAGATTAACTTTGTTGGGTAGAGTATTCTAGGCTGGAAATTTTTTTTAAGATTTTTATTTATTTATTTGACAGACAGAGATCACAAGTAGGCAGAGAGGCAGGCAGAAAGAGAGAGAGGAGGAAGCAGGCTCTCCGCGGAGCAGACAGCCCGATGTGGGGCTCAATCCCAGGACCCTGGGATCATGACCTGAGCCGAAGGCAGGGGCTTTAACCCACTGAGCCACCCAGGTGCCCCTAGGCTGGAAATTTTTATCCATCAGTGTGTGACTGTTATCCCATTCTCTCCTGGCATATAGTATTTCTGCTTAGAAATTTTCTGTTTTCCTAATGGGATTCCTTTGTATGTTACACTTTTTCCCCCTAGTGGCCTTTAGTATTCTTGCTATATCTTTGATTTTTGATAAATTCTTTATAATGTCTTAGAGAGTATCTTTGAGATAACAGGGTGGTCTATTAGCTTTTTTAATTTGGGGGGGAGACAAGATGGTGGGGAAGTAGGAGGAGGTGCCCGTTCAACCTGCACCCTAAAGTGAGCTGATTACCTTCCAAAGATCTCCAATCACCCACGAAATCAGCCTGAGATCAGAATTATACACGTCTGGATCTCTACTGGAGCAGAAGACACCAGTGGGCAGGTAAAGCAGAGTGGGAACAGCGGACTGATATCGGAAGATAAACAAAAGGGGGAGGGAGCCACCAGAGGCGACCCGTTGGAAAGTAATATCCCAATACGAGAGTGCCCTGAGCCTGGGGACCAGCATTAACTCGGGAGTCTGGTAGAAAGCACTCAAAAAGAGCAAAGGATCACCGGGGGAGAAATTGCGGGAATCAGGGTGTTAGGGTCCGGGCTTAAGTCCCCAGACCCAGGACAGCCACCCCTGGTGCAGAGCCAGAGAGAGTGCGGCAGAGAAACCAGGTCTCTGTCCCTGAACCACCAGCGTGCCTGAGAGTGTGTGGCACCCGGCTCCGTGAGGGCCTGGGAGCCTCGCCAGCCAACAGAAGCACAGCCTTTTTGCAGTCCCCACGCAAGTGTCCTGCTGTGCCATCAGAGTCCGAGTCGTGCCCCGCGCCCTCCCCTGAGAGAAGTGCACACAAACGCCAGCCGGGCCCTCCGGACCGGAAAGACCAGGCACTCCCAGCCCGGGCCAGCAGGAAAATCTCAGTGTGTGATCGCTGCTTGGAACTTCTTTGGCAGTCTGGAGCTGCCCAGACAGCTGCCGCTGCTATGGTTTTGGGTACAAGCAAAAAATCCTGAGTCCCCAGGAACCGCGATGGGGAACCTGCTCTGCCAGTGGCCAAGGGAGGATTTATTTAGGCTCTGCAGCCAGACTGAGGCTTCTCTCTGAGAGGGAGGTCAGGGTGCAGTTTGCTTTCCTCTAAACCTACAAAAACCATCAAAAGCGATCAAGGCGAGAGAGAAAAACAAAAGTGAACAAATATAAAAACCTCCAGAGAACAAAAGCCTGAAAAAACCAGTTTCTTCAGAGCCCACCCGCTTGAGCGGGGAGGGAGGACTTAGCTGAGAGAACTTCAGGGACTGAAAACCCACGTGGCAGGCCCCTCCCCCAGAAAACCAACCGGGAAAGGAAAAAAAAAAAAAAAAGACCACAAGAGAACAACCACCACTACTTCATAAGACAATTTTTATTATTAATTCGATCCCACTATTCTGGCTCATTTTTTTATATAGTTAATTTCTTATTATTATATAGATAATTTTTTAACCTATTCACCCGTCACAGTGAGATGTCCAGTACATCAAATTCCATAATAACCTTCTAACCTGAACTTTTTTTTTTTTTAAAGACTAAGCAACAACCAAGCCGACACTGCAGGAAATATTAAGGGGGGTTCTATAAAAGAGGAAAAATCCCAAGAATAGCATTGAACAGAAATATAGAGACAGTCTACAGAAAGAAAGACTTCAAAGGTAACTCGATGGCAATAAAAATGTATCTATCAAATATCACTCTCAATGTGAATGGCCTAAATGCACCCATAAAATGGCACAGGGTTGCAGATTGGATAAAACGACAGGACCCATCCATATGTTGTCTACAAGAGACCCATTTTGAACCTAAAGATACACGCAGACTGAAAGTGAAGGGATGGAGAAGCATCTTTCATGCCAATGGGCCTCAAAAGAAGGCTGGGGTAGCGATTCTCATATCAGATAAATTAGACTTCAAACTAAAGACTGTAGTCAGAGATACAGAAGGACACTACATAATCCTTACAGGGACTATCCACCAAGATGATCTAACAATTGTAAATATCTATGCTCCCAATATGGGAGCAGCCAATTACTTAAGAAAACTGTTAATCAAGATAAAGAGGCATATTGATATGAATACACTAATCATAGGAGATCTTAACATGCCTCTTTCAGAATTAGATAGATCATCGAAGCAGAAAATCAATAAAGAAACAAGAGCATTGAATGACACATTGGACCAGATGGACCTCATAGATATATATAGAACATTCCACCCTAAAACAACAGAATACTCATTCTTCTCAAGTGCACATGGAACCTTCTCCAGAATAGACCACATACTGGGTCACAAATCAGGACTCAACTGATACCAAAAGACTGAGATGATTCTCTGCACACAGATCACAATGCTTTGAAACTGGAGCTCAATCACAAGGAAAAGTTCCGAAGGAACTCAAACACCTGGAAGCTAAAGACCACCTTGCTTAAGAATGCTTGGATCAACCAGGAGATCAAAGAAGAACTGAAACAACTCATGGAAACCAATGAGAATGAAGACACGTCGGTCCAAAACCTATGGGATACGGCAAAGGCGGTCCTAAGGGGAAAATACATAGCCATCCAAGCCTCCCTCAAAAAAATTGAGAAATCTAGAACACACAAGCTGTCTCTACACCTTAAAGAACTGGAGAATCAACAACAAATCAAACCAACTCCACACATAACCTGAACTTTTTGATACGTACACCTGTGTTTTCCTTTTGAATTTCTGGGTTTTTTTAAAAGATTTTATTTATTTATTTGACAGAGAGAGATCACAAGTAGGCAGAGAGACAGGCAGAGAGAGAGAGGAGGAAGCAGGCTCCCTGCTGAGCAGAGAGCCCGATGCGGGACTCGATCCCAGGACCCTGAGATCATGACCTGAGCCGAAGGCAGCGGCTTAAGCCACTGAGCCACCCAGGCACCCTTGAATTTCTGTTTTTTAAACTTTTTTTTAATTTTAGTTTAGTTTAGTTTATTCCTTTTTTTAATTTTTATTTTCTAATATTCATATAGAGTTAAACTTCAAGGTAATCCCCCTTCCCCAATCAATGCCACCCCATAAGTAAACCAATTCCTAATCCCCCCTTATCTTAGGAAAGTTGAGTCCTTTAACAAAGATATCAAGATACATTCAGGAAGAATCAAAACAAACTTCCTCACCCACACTGAGAATTTACAACCACTCTAACATCTTTTTCTTCCACCAGTATTTCTGTGTTTTTGTGTTTGTCCTGATAGTATATAAATCTTACACTCAGGGTTCTTTTTGATGAGGTTCTTCCTTTATTTGTATATATATATATACATATATATATGCACAACTATATTTTTTTTCTCTTGTCATATACTTTTATCAGTCTTTTTGTTTGTCTGTGTCTGTATACTTCATAAATCTTACCTTGGGGCCCATTTGGGCTAAACCTTCTCTTTTATCTCACCTTTCTTTCCTGTCTCTCTCCCTCTCTCTTTTTTTTCTTTTCCTTTACTTTTTCCTCTCATTTGGGTGGGGAACCCTGATTGCTCAGAAGCATTTCAGGGGGCACCTTGACTGCACCACAGTCAATACACCCAGCTACACCCATTCAGCCATCTCTCACCAAAATGACTAGGAAGAGTAATGCCCAACAGAAGAAAAATACAGAGGATGGACCTTCTGCAACAGAGCTAATGGCTATCAACATAGACAATGTGTTGGAAAGAGAATTCAGGCTAACAATTATCCAAGCAATAGTTAGGTTGGAGAAAGCCATGGGTGACCAAATGGAATTGATTAGGGCTGAACTGAAAACGACCAGAGATCATGTTTTCAATATTAGGGAAAGCTGAAAGCTACCAGGGATGAGCTTCACAATGCTCTCAATGACTTCCAATCTAATCTAAATTCTCTCAACGCTAGAGTAACTGAGGCAGAAGATAGAATTAGTGATCTGGAGGACAAACAGATAGTGAGAAAGGATCAGGAGGAAGCCTGGAACAAACAGCTTAGAAGCCACGAAAACAGAATCAGGGAAATAAATGATGCCATGAAACGTTCCAACGTCAGAATTATTGGAATCCCTGAAGGGGAGGGGAGGAGAAAGAAAGAAGTCTAGAAGATATAGTGGAACAAATTTTCTTCATGAAAATTTTCCAAATCTCGTGAATGGAACCAGCGTTTATG
Organism: Neogale vison; assembly: GCF_020171115.1. Lineage (NCBI taxonomy): Eukaryota > Metazoa > Chordata > Mammalia > Carnivora > Mustelidae > Neogale > Neogale vison. The sequence continues at coordinate 81,691,056 of NC_058095.1, forward strand.
TACTAAAGGCCAAAAGGTTTCCCCCCAAGATTACAGATTCTCGAAAGTCCTTGAGACACATAATAGTAAGAATGAAGAATTATAATTGTAGGCAGAACCTCTTGAAAGCAACTAGGACAAAGAAGATCTTTACGTACAGAGGAAAGCCCATCAGAATAACGTTAGACCTGTCCACAGAGACCTGGCAAGCCAGAAAAGGCTGGCAAGATATATTCAGGGACTGAATGAGAAGAACATGCAGCCAAGAATACTTTATCCAGCAAAACTGACATTCAAAATGGATGGAGAAATAGTTTCCAAGACCGGCAAGGCTTAAAAGACTATGCAACCACCAAGCCGACACGGCAGGAATTATTAAGGGGGCTTCTTTAAAGGAGGATAAAGCCCAAGAATAGCATTGAACAGAAATATAGACACAATCTACAGAAAGAAAGACGTCAAAGGTAACACGATGTCAATAAAAACGTATCTATCAATAATCATCCTCAATGTGAATGGCCTAAATGCGCCCATAAAACGGCACAGGGTTGCAGACTGGATAAAACGACAGGACCCATCCATATGTTGTCTACAAGAGACCCATTTTGAAATTAAAGATACACGCAGACTGAAAGTGAAGGGATGGAGAAGCATCTTTCATGCCAATGGGACTCAAAAGAAGGCTGGGGTAGCTATTCTCCTATCAGACAAATTAGATTTTAAACTAAAGACTGTAGTCAGAGATCCAGAAGGACACTACATCATTCTTAAAGGGACTATCCACCAAGATGATCTAACAATTGTAAATATCTATGCCCCCAATATGGGATCAGCCAATCACATAAGAAAACTGTTAATCAAGATAAAGAGTCATATTGATATGAATACACTAATTGTTGGAGATCTTAACATGCCTCTCTCAGAAATAGATGGATCATCGAAGCAGAAAATCAATAAAGAAACAAGAGCATTGAATGACACATTGGACCAGATGGACCTCATAGATATATATAGAACATTCCACCCTAAAACAACAGAATACTCATTCTTCTCAAGTGCACATGGAACCTTCTCTAGAATAGACCACATACTGGGTCACAAATCAGGACTCAACTGATACCAAAAGACTGAGATTATTCCCTGCACATTCTCAGATCACAATGCTTTGAAACTGGAGCTCAATCACAAGGAAAAGTTTGGAAGGAACTCAAACACCTGGAAGCTTTTTTAATTTGGATATTTAAGGCTTGATAAGTTTTCAGCTATTATTTCTTTAAATAAATGTTCAGTTTCCTTCTCCCTCTCTTCTCCTTCTGGAATCCCAATTATTCAAATGCTTATCTTTTTTGATGAGTCCCATTGATTATGCAGGCTTTTCTCCCCCTCATTCTTATTATGTTCTCTTTTTTTCTTTTTTAAGTGTGTTATTTCACAGTTTCTTCTTCCATGTCACTTATCCTATCTCCCATCTGCTTTACTCTACCTCAGAGGCTCTCTACTGTATTCTTCATGTCATTCATTGAATTCTTCAGCTTCAGAAGTTTTGTTTGTTTTTCTTTTTGTCTTTTTAGAATCTCCTTTGTAAATAATTCATTTTGTTCATGTACCTTTTTCCTAATCTTATTGAGCTGTATTTTGAGGTTTCTTATACCTTGTTGAGTTTCTTCAATCATCCAATAATCTTTATTAACTAGACTGCAGAATTCTGTATCTTTGAGCTCAGAGAATTAATGATATCTTTTGGTAATGGCACACTTTCTAGATTTTTAAAATTCCTCTTATTTCTGCATTGCTGCTTTCACATTTGAGGTATATTCCCTGGTTATCTTCAGATGGGGCACTCTTCTTGGGTATAGCTTCTCTGTGGTTTCCTAAGCTTCTTATGGGTAAACCTGTTCCATACATTTTACTCTCTCTTGTGGACAAATTCTTATCTTGTGTTTTCTTTTTCTATAACTCATCTGGCTGGCTGCAAAAATCTCTCTCTTGTTTTCCAGGAAGTGGCACTATAGCTCCAGTTTGTGGTTTTCCCTTCTCCCAGACAGTGGTCCATTTCCCTGAGAGCACTCTAATTACCCAACCTGCTTTCACAGCCACACTCAGGAGTGAACACATGGAGCTGGCTACAGAGTGGGGGGAGATGTGGCTTTAGCACTCAAGGCATTGGGGGTCCTGTGGACCTGGATGAGGAGATCTTCAAGTGTGGCATCCCCCCAGAGGCTGGGGGAACTTCCTGCTCAAGTCCTGAAGCAGACAGCAGAAACTAAGTTCCTTTAATGCATTTTGATATATTTTTTAACAAATTATTTATTTCAGAGAGATAGAGAGTGGAGGGAATGTGGGGGGAGGAGGGCCAGACAGGGTCTTAAGTGGACTCTGTGCTGAGCATGGAGTCCTAGTATGACTTGATATCATGACCCTGAGATCATCATCTGAACTAAAAACAAGAGTTGGGTGCTTAGCTGACTGTGCCACCAGGTGCCCTGTAATGCCTTTTGATATTTTTAAATGCTTTCTTCCCTTTCTCCCTCCAAGTTATGGAAGTCCTACCTCAGAAATTAGGGTGATGCTAGAGACAAATGGATTTATCCAGCTACAATTCCCAAACTGGGATACCAAGGCATTCATTTTGTGCTTCCTACTTCCTCCACAGGGGGACCGCTTTGTCCCTTGCAGTGTCACCCCGGGGAGCAGAGTGGCTCTAGAGGAGTTCTTGCCTCTCCTCTGTATCCAATATCATCTCTCTCACACTAGATAGCTTGCTGGAATCTCCTCTCAGACAAGTTGCACTTCCACAAATTCTCTTACCAATTGGTATCTGCCCAGGTCGGCAATTTCCAGGACCCTCACCCCACAACACCATGTCCCTGTCCCACCTTGGTGAGTGAGGAGGGGTAAGTTCACTGACTCCCTTGGATCTTGAACTCTTACTAAGGCTTGTTTATTTGTTTTCAAGTGCACAGATGGGCAGGAATCCTCTCAGGTCCTTTGGCATAGGCATTGAGGGATTCGAGCTCATAGTGTTTTCTAATCAGTTGTTTAAAAGGAGAGGAAGAAAAGGAGAATGACTTACACTGTCACAATGCTGCATCACCCCAGGTGTCTCCCTTTCTGTGGATGGGTTTCATGCCCAGGGTTCAAAGCAGCTGGGTCAGAATGTTCTCTCACACAGCACTCTGAGTGAAATTGCTGGGAGTCCTCCTTCCTGCCTCCAGCCCTGCCCCCCTGCTATGCCCTAGAGTTTCAGCATCACTGTACATGTTTACAGTTGTGCATATTATGCAGTGTGCAACCCTAGGACATATATTGTCATTGGGTGTATGAGAATGACACTCATTGGGGCTGGGCACCAAAAACCTGCACACAAGAGCACAACACTGGAGCTCTATCTCACAGGATTGGTATGGGAAAGCCACACAAGTTCAGCTTTGAAGAATCTGTAAATAGCCCTCTGCATATATGTGTAGTACAAACTCTCAGCACAATTTTTACTTTTTATGTAGGAAAATTTTTTCTTAAAAAAGACATTTCAAGTCTTATCTAGTTTTGTGGAAAGTGGTGTACAGTAAAAACAAAATTCTTACAATTTTGAACTGTTACCAATGAGTCCTGTTTGTATAGTAGGAAAAGGATGCATTCACCTGTAATGTTACCCTGGGCATGGGAACCTCCCAGGAGTCCATATAGAATGTTAGAGCAGAGCAAGATGAATCTCCAGACATCTTGGTGTGAGAAGACTTACTTACAACTTCCCAAAGACTATTTTGAAGATATTTTTTAACTTAGAGCTTGTTGGGGATGAAATTCCAAGCATCTTTTTCTGTTCTTTAGATGTGTGTTTTCTCTATTCCATCCACCTCCTTTGACTCTCATCTGCATAAGTGGAAACTAGTTTCTGCCCTGTGAATTTCAAGCCAAAACGCGCAGAGGTCTTCATCACCTCGCCCTAATCCCATGTATGTTCTAGGCTGGAACACAGAGTGAGGGAAATGACTTTTTCATGATAGCCCTTTATAGCCAGATGAGTTCTCTTTCTCCAAATACAAGATTTTTCCTTATCCACACCTTATATAGAATTGTTATGAAATTAGATGGGCTTCTTGACAAAATTTGCAGAATCAGGTTTAGTCAAATCTTGTTTTGAAAGAGTGCTTGCCTTTCCCCCCAAAACAATAGTTTAAGTCAGTTCAATAATGCAGTACACGATTCCAAAACAGCTGAGCTCAAGGCTTACAACATGGCATTGCAGAATGATTTGGATGGCATTTGTGATCTTCAATTTGAGCCATGTTTCTGGGTGAACTGTAGAACTTTAGAGCTCAGATCCTAGGATTCTGACTCAAAAGGTCTAGGGATGCCATGCAAATATCTATTTATCTATCCATTGATCCATTATCTATCTATCTATCTATCTATCTATCATCTATTTATCTATATGCTTAAGTGATTCTGCTGCACCACCAATATTGAAAACCACTGGACTAGAACTTTGGAAAAACTTATTGACCTAAAGAAGTGAATCAAAGTGAAACTGGATTACCATAAGTTACCATCAAAGAGAAAGCAAAGTAAATCTGAATAAAATTAACTAAAATAAGCCAACAACTAAATCATTCATTTCCCATTAAATTTCTTCTCCTGCTTCAGGAATCCTTGGCTGAGATGTGGACAGCAGGTAGTCATTTATCTTTTCTACTTCCAAGGAAATTGCTTTCTCCCTCTTACAAATACACAAGAAAGGAGACTCCACAAGATCCTGCATCAGTTCTCCTAAGGTTCCCACCTTTATTTACAATGCTGCATTGTAATTGTTTACCCTACATATGCTGTGATTTCAATCTGTTTCTTCCAGTTCTATTCTCACTGGAATCTAGAGGTAGACACTGAGCATCTTCCTACATGCAGGACGCCATGTGTCAACTGAAATGTGCTAAAACCTCCACAGCCACCCTCAGCCTCTTGCTCCCAGACTCATTATGCCACTTTTCAGAAATGCTTTCTTTGGTTCAGACTGTCCAAAAGAAATTTTAAATCTTGAGTTTCAGGGGCTGGGACTTGAAAAATAATGAGAATGTTTTAGAATATTTTAGCTCTTTAAAGTATCTAAGCACATTAATTCCTGGTTGGTGTTTCTATTTCATTTTATTGTTGAGAAATCCAGGACTCAGAAAGGCTAGGCCATTTGCCTAGTGTCACACAGCTGGTAACCAACAATGCCAAGGCTTCAACCCAGGCATTCCACCTCTAAAATCAGTCTGCTTCCTCCACCCTAAAAAGTCTGCCCCAGGCCAAGGATTTATGATTCCAAGCTTGTCATCAGCTGCCACAACTCTGGACCTCTGCAGAATTCAGCTAAGGTCTTTAGCCTCACGTTGTGGAAACCAAAGGGCACTCCAATTCTCCTCTTCCAGAACTGAAGTCCTAGATGGGAGGCATGGAGGAAATCAAAAGAAATTCCCTTGTAATTCTCTCACCAAATTAGTTCATCTTAGATCTCAGCTTCAGGGACTATAAGGCCCTATACCATCTGGCCTGGGTTCCCTCTATGATTTCAATCTATTTCTGCTCCTCCTTCTGTTTCTCTGTGCCAGCCACCCTTGATTCCTTGTGTCTAGAACACACCAGGCACATTCACACCCCATGGATTTTGCACTTGTTCTTTTCTCAGTCAGTGTATAGTTATTGTCAATACAGTGTTGATGACAAATCATTACAAAATTTAGCAGCTTAGAGTAACACACATTTACTGAAGTCTTTGTTACATGAAGTCTTTGTTTAAGAAGACTAGGCCATCCTGCTATCCTAAACCTGAATGTCCTCGCTTTGCTCAACGTGCACCATGCACAGAGCACAGGACCAACCAGCAAGGCAGTGAGGTGTAGTGCCTAGCAAACCCCATATTCTACCTCTTCTGGGATGAACAGCTCCACAGTGCAGAGGAAAATGCCAACCTCTAACAGCATTGCTAAGAGATGGGTTACTACCCCAAGTGAGACATCTCAGTGTTACAAATTGAAAATGCACATAAAACATAAATGACAGGACTCTGGAAGAGTTCCAAGATGATATCAATGGTTGGAACATAAGCAATCTCTTCTCATCTGCTGATGATGCCTGTTAAGCTCTTGCACGAGGAAGTTGAAGGTCAAAGAGCTCTTCCATTTTGTTACCAGATACCAACATTTATCCCACCTGGCTGAGGCACTGAGGATTGGCAAAGGCTCCTGTGCTCTCCTGCACAGCTGCTTTCTGGGGATAGAGCAGTAGAAGGCTGTTGCTTCACTCTCCACATCTCTTCATCCAGTTTTAGGCAGAAGTGGGTGGCCAGCTGGTGCTCATCTTATAGGAAACTGCCTTGCCAACTTACCAGAAGCTCCCTTCCCAGGCAGATGGGCTGTGAATCTAGTCACTTTAGAGTAAGATTTTCCATGAGAGGTTTTCTCTCACTAGACAAGTTCTCACGTGATCTATGGCAGTTCTGAGAAGCTCTTGCAACCCCCCCAAACTCTAGAGCAATTCATAAATTTTAATAACCTTGCCTTATTTCAGCTGAAAATTAGGTGTAAAGAAAGCGGCTTGGAATCAAGTTGTCATCCCCAGAAAAGACACAGAACTCAAGTGTGTGTCAGGCACCCACTTCTCTCTCCCCAGAGCTGCCCTGGCCAGGAATCCCTTTGGCAATCTCTGCTGAAACATCAGGGTTTAAAGGACTACACCCTAGAAAAGAACTTCAAGGGTTCATAGTTGTTGGGTAGTGCTGTGTTCCTTTCATTATGCAAAATGCTCTCCAGATGCTCATCATCCAGCACAGGTTGGGTCTCATCCCATCCAGCTCCTCCCTCCCCACTTTCAGAAGCACCCATAGCAGGCTTTTAAGCCCTCTTCTCTCCTAATTTCCACGGAGTCCAAGGTAAGGATGAACTCTAAGTCATGGGAAAGCCTATGGTCTCCTGAGAAATGCAAGAAACATGACCTCTGACGTCAGACTGATGCTGGGCCAACTTGGCAGGCCCAGCAATTCTGGCAGCAATTGTGTTCAATATAAAACAGGACCCTATTTCCAGAAGCCTTCTCTGTCTCAGGAGAAAAGCAGAAGGAAACCCACTCCTATAAGATGAAGTGAAATAAATATGCTGGAGGGCAGAGTATTTTAATAAAATCATGTTTACCATGTAATATATTCTGGAACTCAAATATTAGAAGCATTGCATGGCAGCTGTCAGCCAACAGTGTACAGACTTCCTAGTGTCCTATGTGTGCACAGGGCTTCTAGGAAATGAGGGTACAAGGAGGGGAGACAGGACAGAAGGATGTGGCCTGTGACTACCCCACCCCAAATCCTCTGCCAATGGCCTGGCCTTCCTGGATCCTACCTAGCCTTGTCAAGATAGGGAGAATCCTTGGGGGATATGGCCTCTCCTCAATAGGGTACACCGCAAAGTGGTATCCCGATCAAAGCAAGGTACCCCTTTGCAGGAGAAGAATTCTCCAAATTGTTTCCAATCAACACACCTATCTCCATGATCTGTACCCCCAGCTGCCTCTGGTTGTGGTTCTTTGAAGCAGATTTGCCCCTCAGCAAATTCAAGCCAAGTTTGTTTTTACTGGGTGGATGAGCACACTTGATTTTGTCTCTTCAATGCTGGAAGTAACAAGACAGATGGGAATTATGAGTATGACTATGATCAGGAATGTAACTGGGCATGTGACTGCTACCTGCATTGTCCCCCAAATTGGATATACAATGTTGGCTTCATGTGTATGTTTTTGTTGTCATTGTTGCTGTTTTCAAGAAAAAAAAATGGCCCATATTTCACTAAGGCTTAAGGTTAGCAGGTAACTCCAAAATTATTTCAAGTTACTGTGTAAAAACATCAATATTTAGATATCCCACTGGCCTATTTGTATCTTTCCCTTCTTTCCCTCAACCCAACCATTTGTTTTTGTTCTCTGGCATGTGTACTGGTTTTGACTAAATTTGTGATGTAACTGAATAATGAAGTGTAATTACATAATTACCTCAACAAGTGCCTCTTAGAATCTGCTCAGCACAAAGAGGCTTGAAACTGCATTACTCCTTTGGTATAATATAAGCTATGGGAACTTTGCCACAAGAATGAATTGAACCCCAAGGATGGTGAATATTGAATATTTTGAAGTTGAAGTTGATTTTTTTTTTCATTTTGAATGGAAAATAGTGGTTTATGTGTTTCCCCTCCAAGGTAAGATTTACCTGTTTTTTTTTCTTGTTTGTTCCAGGAGTAGAATTTAGTGATTCATATAATTTAGTGATTTAGTGTAACATATAACATCCACTGCTCGTCACTCAAGTACCGCCCTTAATGCCCGTCACCCATTTAGCCCATCCCCCATTCACCATCCATCCAGCAACCTTGTTTGCTCTCTATAGTTAAAAGTCACTTATGGTTTGCCTCCCTGTTTTGATATTATTTTATTTTTTTCATCCCTTCCCCTGTGTTCATCTATTTTTTTCTTAAATTCCACAGATAGTGAAATCATATATTTGTCTTTCTCTGATTGACTTATTCCAATTCACACAATACACTCTAGTTCCATCCATGTTACAAATGGCAAATTTCATTTTTTGATGACTGAGTAATATTCCATTGTGTATATATAGCATATCTTCTTTAACCATTTATCAGTCAGTGTACATTTGGGCTCTTTCCAAATTTTGGCTATTGTGGACATTGCTGCTAGAAATGTTGGGGTGTTTGTGCCCCTTCAAATTGGCATTTTTGTATCCTTTGGATAAATACCCAGTAGTGCAATTACTGGGTCATAGGTTAGCTCTATAAAACTTTTGAGGAAAATAATACTGTTTTCCAGAGTGGCTGCATTAGTTTGCATTGCTACCAACAGTGCAAAAGGTTTCCTCTTCTCTCCATCTTCACTAGATCTGTTGCTTCCTGAGTTGTTAATTTTAAACATTCTGACTGGTATGAGGTGGTATCTCATTGTGGTTTTGATTTGTATTTCCTTAATAAAGAGTGAGATTGAGCATTTTTTCATGTTTCATATTTCATTCACTTTTTCTATTAGCCATTTGTATGTCTTCTTTGGAGAAATGTCTGTTCATGATTTCTGTCCATTTCTTAACTGGATTATTAATTTGGGGGGTTTTGATTTTGATGAGTTATTTATAGATTCTGGATACTAACCCTTTATCTAATATGTCATTAGGAATATCTTCTCCCATTCTGTAGGCTGTCTTTTAGTCTTGTTATTTCCTTCACTTTGGAGAAGGTTTTTATCTTGAAGATGTACCAATAGTACAGTTTTCTTTTGTTTGCCTTGCCTCTGTAAATGTGTCTAATAAGAAGTTCCTGTGGCCAAGGTCAGAAATTGCTGCCTATGTTATCCTCTAAGATTTTGATGGTTTCCTGCCTCATATTTAGGTATTTCATCCATTTTGAGCTTATCTTTTGGTATGGTGTAAGAGAGTGGTCAAGTTTAATTCTGCATGTTGTCCAGTTTTTCCAACTCTATTTGTTAAAGAGACTGTCTTTTTCCATTGGATGTTCTTTCCTGATTTGTCAGAGATTAATTGATCATAGACTTGAGGGTCCATTTCTGGGCTTTCCATTCTGTTCCATTGATCTATATGTCTGCTTTCATGCCAGTACCATAGTGTCTTGATAATCACAACTTTGTAATACAGGGTGAAGTCTGGCGTTATGATGCCTCCCATTTTGCTTTTCTTTTTCAACATTATTTTGGCTATTGGGGGTCTTTTCTGGTTCTATACAGATTTTAGAACTGTTTGATCTAGTTGTGCAAAAAATATCAATGGTGTTTTGATAGAGATTGCATTGAATGTATAGATTGCTTTGGACAGTATAGACATTTTAACAATGTTTCTTCTTCCAATCCATGAGCAAGTAATACTTTTCCATTTCTTTGTGTCTTCTTCAATTTCTTTCATAAGTATTCTTATAGTTTTCAGAGTACAGCTCTTTGATTAGGTTTATTCCTAGGTATCTTATGGTTTTGGATGCCACTATAAATGGGATCAATTCCTTGATTTCTTTTTCTACTGCTTCATTATTGGTATATAGAAATGCAACAGATTTCTGTACATCAATTTTATATCCTACAACTTTACTGAATTCATGTATTTGTTCTAACAAATTTTTGGTGGAGACTTAAAGTTTTTGAAAAATAATATTATGTCATCTGTGAAGAGTGAAAGTTTGACCTCTTCTTTGACAATTTAGATGTCTTTCATTTCTTTTTGTCGTCTGATTGCTGAGGCTAGGACTTCCAGGACTATATTTAACAATGGTGGTGAGAATAGACATCTCTATCATGTTCCTGACCTTAGGGGAAAATCTCTGTTTTTCTTTATTGAGGATGATATTAGCTGTGATTCTTTTGTAAGTGGCCTTTATGATGTTGAGATATGTTCCTTCTATCTCTACTTTTTGAGAATTTTTTTTTCCTTTTAAAAATCCATTTTCTATCATACACTGGGTTGGAAGTCAGGAGTTCTTTTTTTTTTCAATTTATTTATTTTCAGAAAAACAGTATTCATTTTTTTTGCTTTTTATTTTTTTTCAATTTATTTATTTTCAGAAAAACATTATTCATTATTTTAGCACCACACCCAGTGCTCCATGCAAGCCGTGCCCTCTATAATACCCACCACCTGGTACCCCAACCTCCCACCCCCCCGCCACTTCAAACCCCTCAGATTGTTTTTCAGAGTCCATAATCTCTCGTGGTTCACCTCCCCTTCCAATTTACCCCAACTCCCTTCTCCTCTCTAACACCCCTTGTCCTCCATGCTATTTGTTATGCTCCACAAATGAGTGAAACCATATGATAATTGACTCTCTCTGCTTGACTTATTTCACTCAGCATAATCTCTTCCAGTCCCGTCCATGTTGCTACAAAAGTTGGGTATTCATCCTTTCTGATGGAGGCATAATACTCCATAGTGTATATGGACCACATCTTCCTTATCCATTCATCCGTTGAAGGGCATCTTGGTTCTTTCCATAGTTTGGCAACCGTGGCCATTGCTGCTATAAACATTGGGGTACAGATGGCCCTTCTTTTCACGACATCTGTATCTTTGGGGTAAATACCCAGGAGTGCAATTGCAGGGTCGTAGGGAAGCTCTATTTTTAATTTCTTGAGGAATCTCCACACTGTCCTCCAAAGAGGCTGCACCAACTTGCATTCCCACCAACAGTGGAAGAGGGTTCCCCTTTCTCCACATCCTCTCCAACACATGCTGTTTCCTGTTTTGTTAACTTTGGCCATTCTAACTGGACAGCTATATGTAGAAGAATGAAACTCAACCAATCTCTTACACCATACACAAAGATAAACTCAAAATGGATAAAAGACCTCAACGTGAGACAGGAATCCATCAGAATCCTAGAGGAGAACATAGGCAGTAATCTCTTTGATATCAGCCACAGCAACTTCTTTCAAGATACGTCTCCAAAGGCAAAGGAAACAAAAGCGAAAATAAACTTCTGGGACGTCATCAAAATCAAAAGCTTCTGCACAGCAAAGGAAACAGTCAAAAAAACAAAGAGGCAACCCACGGAATGGGAGAAGATATTTGCAAATGACAGTACAGACAAAAGGTTGATATCCAGGATCTATAATGAACTCCTCAAACTCAACCCACACAAAACAGACAAACACATCAAAAAATGGGCAGAAGATATGAACAGACACTTCTCCAATCAAGAAATACAAATGGCTATCAGACACATGAAAAAATGCTCATCATCATTAGCCCTCAGGGAGATTCAAATTAAAACCACATTGAGATATCACCTTACACCAGTTAGAATGGCCAAAATTAACAAAACAGGAAACAACATGTGTTGGAGAGGATGTGGAGAAAGGGGAACCCTCTTCCACTGTTGGTGGGAATGCAAGTTGGTGCAGCCTCTTTGGAGGACAGTGTGGAGATTCCTCAAGAAATTAAAAATAGAGCTTCCCTACGACCCTGCAATTGCACTCCTGGGTATTTACCCCAAAGATACAGATGTCGTGAAAAGAAGGGCCATCTGTACCCCAATGTTTATAGCAGCAATGGCCACGGTCGCCAAACTATGGAAAGAACCAAGATGCCCTTCAACGGATGAATGGATAAGGAAGATGTGGTCCATATACACTATGGAGTATTATGCCTCCATCAGAAAGGACGAATATCCAACTTTTGTAGCAACATGGACGGGACTGGAAGAGATTATGCTGAGTGAAATAAGTCAAGCAGAGAGAGTCAATTATCATATGGTTTCACTCATTTGTGGAGCATAACCAATAGCATGGAGGACAAGGGGCGTTAGAGAGGAGTAGGGAATTTGGGTAAATTGGAAGGGGAGGTGAACCATGAGAGACTATGGACTCTGAAAAACAATCTGAGGGGTTTGAAGTGGCGGGGGGGTGGGAGGTTGGGGTACCAGGTGGTGGGTATTATAGAGGGCACGGCTTGCATGGAGCACTGGGTGTGGTGAAAAAATAATGAATACTGTTTTTCTGAAAATAAATAAATTGGGGAAAAAGAAGACATACAAATGGCTATCAGACACATGAAAAAATGTTCATCATCATTAGCCCTCAGGGAGATTCAAATTAAAACCACATTGAAATATCACCTTACACCAGTTAGAATGGCCAAAATTAACAAGACAGGAAACAACATGTGTTGGAGAGGATGAGAATATTTTTTAATCAAGAAAGGATGCATCAAGAAAGGATGCATCCTGCATCTATTGAAAGGATCATATGGTTCTTACCCTTTCTTTTATTAATTTGGTGTATCATCCTAACTGATTAGTGGATATTGAACCACCTCTGCAGCCTAGGAATAAATCCCACTTGATTATGGTGAATAATTCTTTTAATATATTATTAGAATTTGATTAACTAGTGTTTTGTTGAGAATTTCTACATCCATGTTCATCAGGGTTATTGGACTATAATTCTCCTTTTTAGGAAGGTCTTTCTCTGGTTTTGGAATCAAGGTAATGCTGACCTCATAAAATGAGTTTAGAAGTTTTCCTTCCATTTCTATTTTTTGGAACAGCTTCAGAAAAATAGGTATTAATTCTTCTTTAAATGTTTGGTAGAATTACCCTGGAAAGCCATCTGGCTTTGGATCCTTATTTACTGGGAGATTTTTGATTACTGATTCAGTTTCTTTACTGGTTTTGGGTCTGTGCAGGTTTTCTATGTCTTCCTGTTTCAGTTTTGGTAGTTTATATGTTTCTAGGAATTTATCCATTTCTTCCAGATTGCCCAATTTATTGGTATATAATTGTTCATAATATGTTCTTATTATTGTATTTCTGTGGTGTTTGTTGGGATCTGTTTTCTTTCACTGTGATTTTTTTTTCAATTTATTTATTTTCAGAAAAACATTATTCATTATTTTTTCACCACACCCAGTGCTCCATGCAAGCCGTGTCCTCTATAATACCCACCACCTGGTACCCCAACCTCCCACCCCCCCGCCACTTCAAACCCCTCAGATTGTTTTTCAGAGTCCATAGTCTCTCATGGTTCACCTCCCCTTCCAATTTACCCAAATTCCCTACTCCTCTCTAACGCCCCTTGTCCTCCATACTATTTGTTATGCTCCACAAATAAGTGATTTTATTTATTTGGGTCGTTTCCTTTTTCATTTTGGTAAGTCTGGCTAGGGGTTTATTGATTTTTTAAAGTCTTTCAAAGAACCAGCTCCTAGTTTAATTCATCTGTTCTACTGTTCTTTTTAATCATTTATTTCTCTTCTGATCTTAACTATTTCCTTTCTTCTGTTGGTTTAAAGTTTTATATTTTGTTCTTTCTCCAGCTCCTTTTGGTGTAAGGTTAGGTTGTATATTTGAGACTTTTTTTGTTTCTTGAGTAATTACTGTCTTGCTATATACTTTCCTCTTATGACTGCCTTTCTGCATCCCAAAGGTTTTGGACTGTCATGTTTTCATATTCATTTTCTTCCATGTACTTTTTAATTTCTTCTTTAACTTCCTGGTTAACCCATTCATTCGTTAGTAGGATGCTCTTTAATCCCAATGTACTTGTGGTCTTTCCAAATTTTTTCTTTTGTTTGACTTCAAGTTTCATAGTGTTGTTGTCTGAAAATATGCATGGTAAGATCTCAATCTTTCTGTATTTGTTGAGGACTGATTTGTGATGCAGTATGTGATCTATTCTGGAGAATGTTCCATGTACACTCTAAAAGAATGTGTATTCTGCTGCTTTAGGATGAAATGTTCTGAATATATCTGTTAAGTCTCTCTAGTCCAGCATATCTTTCAAAGCCCTTGTTTCCTTGTTGATCTGCTTAGATGATTTGTTCAAATGGGGTGTTAATGTCCTCTACTATTATTGTATTATTATCAATGAGTTTATTTAAGTTTGTTATAATTGTTTTATATATCTGGCTGCTCCCAAGTTAGGGGCATAAATATTTACAATTGTTAGGTTTTCTTGTTGGATAGACACTTTTATTATGATATAATGTCCTTCATCTCTTATTACAGTCTTTGGTTTAAATTCCTGTTTGTCTGATATAAGGATGGCCACTCCACCCTTCTTTCGATATCCATTAGCACAACAGATTGTTCTTCACCCCCTCGTTTTCAATCTGGAGGTATCATTGGGACTAAAATGAGTCTCTTGCAAACACCACATTGATGAGTCTTTTAAAAAGATTTTATTTATTTATTTGACAGAGAGAGAGAGACAAGCAGGCAGAAGGAGGGAGAGAAGCAGACTTCCCGTTGAGCAAGGAGCCCAATGCGGGATTTGGTCCCAGGATGCTGGGATCATAACCTAAGCCGAAGGCAGTTGCTTAACTGACTGAGCCACCCAGGCATCCTAATGAGTCTTTTTTAAATCTCTTCTGATACCCTATTTTTTTATTAGAACATTTAGTCTATTTACATTCAGAGTCAGTATTGATAGATATTAATTTAGTGCCATTTTATTACCTGTAAAGTCATTGCTTCTGTTCCTTTCTAGTCAATGTTTGCTTTGATCTTTCTTTCCCCTAAAAGTGTTCCCTTTAATATTTCTTGCAGGGCTGGTTTAGTGGTCATTAATTCCTTCAGTTTTTCTTGTCTTGGAAACTATGTCTCCTTCTATTCTGAAAGACATCCTTGCTGGCTTCATATTTTCCCATTTAGCATGTTGAATATATCCTGCCACTTTCTTCTGGCCTGCCAAGTTTTCTGTGGACAGATCTTCTGCTTGCCTTAAGTGTCTACCCTCATGGGTTAAGGACCTTTGTCCCTAACTGCTTTCAGAATTCTCTTTATCTTTGTATTTTGCAAGTTTCACTAAGATATGCCTTGGTGCTGATCTGTTTTTGCTGATTTTGAGGGGAGTTCTCTGTGACTCTTGGACTTCAATGCTTGTTTCCTTGCCCAGATTAGGGAAGTTCTCAGCTATAATTTGTTCAAATAAATCCTCTGCTCCTTTTTCCTGCTTTCCTTCTGGGACAACTGTGATATGGATATTATTGCTCTTTGTGGAATTGCTAAGTTTCCTAAGGCTATATATTCCTGATCTAATAGTTTTGTTTCCCTCTTCTTTTCAGTTTCATTATTTTCCATAATTTTATCTTCTCTATCACCTATTTGTTCCTCTGCTTCTTCCATTCACATTGTGATTACGTCTGGTCATTACATCTGACATTTTCCATGTCAGTTATACTATTTTTTTTTTATTTCAGCCCGATTAGTTTTTAGGTCTTTCATCTCTGCAGCAAGGGTTTCTCTGGTGTCTTCTATGCTTCTTTCAAGCCCAAGACTGTTGTTCTAAATTCTTGTTCAGTTATATTCCTTATACCTGTTTTGGGAAAATCCCTGGATGTGATTTCTTCTTGATATTTCTTTTGGGGAGAATTCCTCCATCTTGTCATTATGTCTAGATTGCTGTCTTTTGTATATTATGAAAGTTTGTTATATTTCCTGCTCCTGAGATTAATACTATTTTCTGAAAGGGGCTATACACTGTTCAGAGTCTGGTACTTCAGGAAGTGTTTTTGGTGTGTGCTGTGTATTACTCTGCTCTTTTGTTTTGGCTCTCTTTCCCACAAGACAGACCTCTGCAGAGTTCTTCCTTGCTTGAGGTGGGGATTGTTTAACTTTTAACTAAGTATGGTTTGATTTGTTTGTTAAGATAAGCCTGATTAGGCAGCAACCTCTTCGACCTCAGCCGCAGCAACATCTTCCTAGGAACATCGCCAAAGGCAAGGGAAGCAAGAGCAAAAATGAACTTTTGGGATTTCATCAAAATCAAAAGCTTTTGCACAGCAAAGGAAACAGTTAACAAAACCAAAAGACAACTGACAGAATGGGAGAAGATATTTGCAAACGACATATCAGATAAAGGACTAGTGTCCAAAATCTATAAAGAACTTAACAAACTCAACACCCAAAGAACAAATAATCCAATCAAGAAATGGGCAGAGGACATGAACAGACGTTTCTGCAAAGAAGACATCCAGATGGCCAACAGACACATGAAAAAGTGCTCCATATCACTCGGCATCAGGGAAATACAAATCAAAACCACAATGAGATATCACCTCACACCAGTCAGAATGGCTAAAATCAACAAGTCAGGAAATGACAGATGCTGGCGAGGATGCGGAGAAAGGCGAACCCTCCTACACTGTTGGTGGGAATGCAAGCTGGTGCAACCACTCTGGAAAACGGCATGGAGATTCCTCAAAATGTTGAAAATAGAACTGCCCTATGACCCAGCAATTGCACTACTGGGAATTTACCCTAAAGATACAAACGTAGTGATCCAAAGGGGCACGTGCACCCGAATGTTTATAGCAGCAATGTCCACAATAGCCAAACTATGGAAAGAACCTAGATGTCCATCAACAGATGAATGTATCAAGAAGATGTGGTATATATACACAATGGAATACTATGCAGCCATCAAAAGAAATGAAATCTTGCCATTTGCGACAACATGGATGGAACTAGAGCGTATCATGCTTAGCGAAATAAGTCAAGCGGAGAAAGACAACTATCATATGATCTCCCTGATATGAGGGAGTGGTGATGCAACATGGGGGCTTAAGTGGGTAGGAGAAGAATCCATGAAACAAGATGGGATAGGGAGGGAGACAAACCATAAGTGACTCTTAATCTCACGAAACAAACTGTGGGTTGCTGGGGGGAGGGGGGTTGGGAGAAGGGGGGTAGGGTTATGGACATTGGGGAGGGTATGTGATTTTGGGTAAATTGGAAGGGGAGATGAACCATGAGAGACTATGGACTCTGAAAAACAATCTGAGGGGTTTGAAGTGGCGGGGGGGTGGGAGGTTGGGGTACCAGGTGGTGGGTATTATAGAGGGCACAGCTTGCATGGAGCACTGGGTGTGGTGAAAAAATAATGAATACTGTTTTTCTGAAAATAAATAAATTGGAAAAAGAAAAAAAAAAGATAAGCCTGATTAAAAATAATAATTTTAAAAAACCTGATCCAAGAAAAAAGAAATAGAAAAGGAACAAAAAAGCCAGTAAACAAACAAAAAACTCTAAGCCTGAGTCCAAAAACTAAGAAAGAAAGAAGGAAAAAAGAAAAGAAAAGAGAGAGAACCCTAATCCATAAAGCAATAAAAGGAAATAAACAAATCAATCAATAAATGAAAAAAAACTATAAGCGTCGTTGCAAAGAAAAAAAGAAAAAATTAATTTAAACTAATTTAATTTAAAAAGTAAAAAATAATAATAATAATTTTTTAAAAAAAGGAAGCCTGGTTCTATTTCCACCAAAACTGAAGCTAACACTTTGGAGCACTCTGTGATCTATAGACTTGGTACATGCAAGGGGCTCGTGTTCATCTTCTAGGGAGAAGTCTGCTGCACTGGCTCACAGTCAAACTTGAAGTCTGTGAGTCTGACCTGAAGTCTGACCTTCATGGTGGATTGGAGAGGATGGTGGTAGATAATGGCCTTACCCCCACCCTCTCATTCGCAGGGAAGGGAACTTGCAGTTGCCACATTCAGGGGGACCTCACAGGAGGTCCTGTGTTCCCTCCTGTTTCCCAGGCCCTCATCAGATCCCTGCCCTCAACCTGTCTGTGCCTGGGGACCATGGGACAGCCCAGTGCCACAATTCTCCTGTGCTTTATCTCTGGTCAGTGACTGTGATTCAAAACTCCAAATATTAAAGGACTCAACAAGGCATGGACCTGCTCTCCAGCCCTGGAAGAGAGCCTTGCAGCACTACACCCAACACTGTTCTGTCCCAGGAAAGCAGTCACATGGCCACAGAGATGCCTGATGTCTATGATGAAGCACAGCAAAAAGTTGTAGCCAAGTTATCTGCCCCTGCTGTTGAATGGTCACTCAGTGATACCTGGCAGGTCCTTTCTCTTTGGAGAGAAAATACACCCTCTTCCAAGTATACTCCAGGAAGGGGAACATTCATTTTCTCCTAGTACAACCAAGGGATCTTCACACCACAGTGTCTTGCAAGAACCCTACATACTGCTCTCTCTCCTGCTTTCTCCCTGTCTTCTCTCTGAAGAAAAGGCTCCCTCCCCTCTGCCACACCTGGCTTTTCTCTTCTCCATTTTATATTCCTAAATGTTACATCTATCACATTCTCTCCCATCAATTGTGCAGATTATTTTCTTAATCCTCAGATGGATTTCCTAGTTATTAAAAATGACTTGATATTTATCTAGTTGTGTTTGACGCATGAGGCAAGCTCAGCACCCTCCTACTACTCCACCATCTTAACTCTTCCCTCTCCTAAGGTTGGACATCTTACCAGCCCAGTGGAATGAGGCTGAGCCAAAAATTAGAATGATTTAATGAAGTAAAATATGTCAAATTTTTGCTTATCTGAGTACATGGTTCATACCTGCTAACTTATTTTGGTGGCAGCACCTTATGTGTGCTGGCTCAGCACCACCCTTTTTTCATAGAACACCTTGAAATTATCTCAGCTGATCTGTCATTGATTGCAAAGATACAGGCCTTGCCTGAAGCTTATTTGAGGTTCACAGGATAGTGTGCTGGTACAAAAAAAAAATGCTCTCCAACATACACACACACACACACACACACACACACACATATTCATTATAAAACTTTACTGCCACATAATTTACAAGTAATAAGCTATACAGTACTAAATTCCATATAGCCAATTGATTTTCAAAGAATGTTTTTGTTAGTTTTTGACCAACTCTTGTTTCTGTAGCCAAACTGTGGTTATAATTGATGAATGAATATAGTTCCTATATGAATGTCTGTTGATAGTTTCTTTCACATTAAAGAGTAGACAAAAGAAAAACAATAAAAGACTGAGGCACCCCACATTTTGGTCTCTTAATAGAAGAATAATTTTGGGAAATAACTTAGTCTGTTACAACCTCAATCTCCTTATCTATTAAATGAAGTTATTAATAACAGATACTTCACAAATATTGTTGGAGCAGATGAAATGGTGTTCATACAATGTCTGCAAAAATAGCAAGTCCCCAAGAAATGGTTAGTAGCCACATCACCACCATCACCATCACTAGCATCATGATCACCACCATTATCATCATCATCACCATCATCATAACCATCATCACCATCACCACATCACCATAACCACCACATTGTCACCCTCATCACCATTACCACCACCACCACCAGCAGCAGCACCATCACTATCATCAACAGCACCATCACCATAACCACCACACTGTCACCCTCATCACCATTCCCACCACCATGACCATCACCATCATCATTCTCATCACCATCACCACCATCACCACCACCATCACCATTACCATCAGGTAATTATCACTGTCATCATCATGACACTATGACCTGAAATAGTCAAGGTCCTTCTCCTAATCTTCACTGGCCCCCTCTGGCATCAGGGCCCACCCATCAGGAGCACAGAAAGAAGCTGGCCTGCTGCTTCCTAGGTCCACCAAGTTCAGAAGTTCTTGAGTCAATAAAGCAGTTACCATAACAAAAAGTCATCCATCCTAGAAAATCTGCCAGTAGTTTACTACTTTCCTCCCTACCTGTGGAGTGGGAGCCAGACAGATTTCTTTAGATGAAGCCAGCAACTAAGAAAAATTAAAAGGGAATTTGAAGATATAGTTATCTGGCTGCCCCAGCCCCAGCTACCCTTCTCTGGAATCTGAGAGAGGTCTGAGTGAAAGGCCAGGTCTGAGTTTCAGAAACAGGAGCCTGGAAAGCTCCCCAGACTGGAAGTTTTGATGGGAAAGCCGATTGGGTTTTCTTGTTCTCTTGGAGCCTTGCTCTTTGGTGAGCTACCCCCAACCCCCCCACATACACACGCATGCCCCCCAGGTGTTCACACCTTGGCGGATGTGACTTGGCTTCCTTTTGCACTATGCTGACTTTTAAGTGGCAATCCTTCTCTTTAATAAAAGAAGATTACACAAGCTCCCAGGAATTTTTCACGAAGTAGAAGAAAATGGATGCACTGAGGTTCCTTTGGGAAAAGTAAACTTGGCACAGTACAGCAGACAGGGCCACACTGATCACCCGGGCATAGATTGGGCCTTCTGGGGGGTCCTGTAACCTTCTTCTTCACATAGGATGACTTTTAGAGAACATTCCTGAAGAAGACTGGGATTGGGGCTTCTACCTGAGAGCTGGGGCAGGTATGGGTACAACAGATCCAAAGGTAGCCCCAGACCAGATAGTTCATTTAAGATGAATGTGGGTTTGTGATTAAGGGCAGTAGAAAGAACCTCAGCTCAAGATCAGGTCATCAGCTTTCTTCTATGCCTGCATCTCACTGAGTGAACTTGGGCCCATTTTCCCATTTTTCTGTGCCCTTGTCCTCCAGAAAATGAGGAAGTTGAATGAGATTAGTAGTTCTTAAACTGAGCTCTTTGTGCTCTTCAATTTGTACAGGGAGCCTCAGGGGCTGCCTATGGGGCAAGCTGGAGATAAAAAGGCCCCAGGATCCCCATCACCACCACTTAGTCAACCAGAGATGCTCCACTCTGATCCACTTTGTTTGCTGAGCATCTGTCTAAGATTGAAAAATAAACTTCTGTAGTTAACAGAGATGCTGAGTGGGGGCACCTCTCACTCCTTCATCCTTCTTATGGACTTATAAAGTACCCACCACATGTCAGGGACTGTGCTGGGCACTGGGACCACAGAGGAGGAGACCAAACAAGTCCCTGCTCTTATAGCCTTAGAGTCCACTGAAGAGAGACCAACAATCTGTGAACAACAAAATAAGATAAATACCAATGGTACTAAGTGCAAGTCAGAGAATTAAAACAGGGCAGTATGAGGGGCTCTGGAGTGGCTCAGTTGTTAAGATCCTACTCTTGATTTCAGTTCAGATCATGATCTCAGGGTCATAAGATTAAGCCCCACATCAGGCTTCATGCTGAGCATGAGATTATCTCTTGAGATTATCTCTCTCCCTCTTCCTCTGTCCCTCCCACTCGTGCTCTAAATAAATAAATACATAAAATCTTAAAAAAGAAAAAAGAACAGGAGAGTGATCAGACAGGGAGGAGGTAACATTTAGGCAGAAATCTGAAATGGTCCTTAAGTATGTGAAGTACAGAAAGATGGCCTTGTAACTGGGCACAGGGATAAGGGAGAGCCATACAACAGAGGTGGGAGAGATGTCTAAGATATGGAGGGCTCTGAGTCCCTCTAAAATCTGATGGTTTTTACAATTAGCAATTATAGTCAACTTCACACCCACCAACATCACTGACTTCATAACACTTTAGACCTGAGAAGCATCCTCCAAGAGCAAAACCCCACCACCCAGCCACTGGTGTCCCAGCCCCTTGGAGGGGCCAGTTCTGGGTAAATAAAGGGTCATTATCATCCATGTCCAGATGGTCCCCTGGGGCCATGGAAACCACGAAATTTACCTGTGAAGATGACTGAGTTGGCATGGGCTTTGGCCCACACAGACCAGCTTCTGTCACCCAGTGGACCACCTCAAGCAAGTCACTGTTCCCACCACACACATACAGATTCCTTATCTCTCAGAGCTCCTAAGAAAAGTAAATGAAATCTGGCCCATGTTAGGGCCACAGAGCACTAACTGGTTTATGTTGATTGTGTTTAGAATTGCTACCCGTGGGCTAATCTCATAGCCTTTAAGCTAAGTCCTAAGGACATGAGCCAGGATTTTCTCTCCTCTGCCCTTTGTATGCTACCAGAAAAACTGTGAGTGCTCAATAAATGATCAGCAAATTAAAACATGAATTAAGAATAATGCTGAGCATGTGTGTGCAGGCATTGCTCTGAGGATGCCTGAAATTCCTTTAGCTCTCCCACAATCTCAGGTGGTATGTACTCCTGCCACCTCAGTTTTAAAGATGAGAAAATAGACAGAAAAAGACTAAGTTATTTGTAGGTTCCCAAGAAGGGTACCAGAGCCTGACAGTCTGGCTCTTCTCAGCTGTCATCTGGAAGGACAGGAGAGCTGAACAAAGAACACATCCTGTCTGTCTTCCTCTGATGCTCTCAGAGAGGCCACATTTCCCAGGGGACTGTGGTGGGGGATGTACTGGGTTTGGTCCAAGGCAGCTGCAGAGGGCCAGGTTACAGCAATGTAGGTCACATGCTCCAGCCTGGACAGGCCAAGGATCCAGCACATTCTCTGGCCCCAGGCTTTCCCTGTCACTGCTCCAGCATGCTGCAGCCTGGGCTCTGGATGACCCTGGCCCCTCTGCTAGGCACCCTCAGTGCAGGTGAGTCAATAGCAAGATCGGTGAAATAATGCCCATGACATCTGGACTCATGCTATGTGTTGGGACCTGGGCTCCTACCTATATTTTCTGTTAGACCTCTTGTCAACTCTGTATATATACGACTAACACTAACTTTTTGGATGAGGATACTGGGGTTCAGGGAGAGTAAACCACTTGGCCAAGGGCACACTGTAGGTAAGTGTCAGGCCCAAGTATGAACCCAGCCCATGGCCTTCATCATCGCTGGGTCAGTGCCTTAAAGGAAGGGTGGAAGGCATATACCACTGGCCTTCCTCCTCTGGGTTTCTCCAGCCTACACTCACGTGTGTGTGTGTGCATGTGTGTGTGTGTGTATCCCCTCCCTCCATCTCCATGCTTTCAATCTCTCCCTTACCCAAGTAAGGTTGCCTTCTACACACAGCCTTTCCCTCCCTAGGTTCTCAGGGATCACCCCTCTCTGGTCCCCTCATCCTACTCTGTCCCTTCTCTTGAACCCTGGAATTACATGCAGCCTGAGTAGTTTTGTAAACTTAATGGGTAATAATTTTTCCTTGTGAGATGTCTGCCTCTCTGGCCTCATGTGAAGCAAGTACTTGTAGTTGGCTTTATCAAGTGCAATATATATATACATATTATATAATCTTATAGCATATACAAATATATAGAGATATTTAATATATAAATCATATATCAAATATATATGTCATATATATTAAATGTATACATAATCTTTTCATTTATTGTTCACAATTCTCTGAGGTAGGTTTCATGTCTCAGTATAACATGATAAAATCGAGGTGGACAGAAGTTGCTAACAAGTAGTGGGTGGAAGAGCTGGGGTCAGAGACAGGTCTGTCTGTCCCCAAAGCCTGTGGCTTCCCTTCAAGAACCTGGAGCTTCCTAAGGTTTCCCACAAGAATTTGCTGAACAATCCTGAGGCAAAACTCAGGCAGCTCTTCCTTGCTCTTCAGGGCAGCAGTTTTCAAGTGTGAGGTGTGGCCATAAGAGCACAAAGAAGGTCCACACATCAGGGCTCATGAACTGCAAGGGAGGTCCAGACAGGAGCCTCGTCATATCATACCCCCACTCATGCCACTCGTTCCACTAAGAACTCAGGGTGGCTCTGGCCAGTCATGTAACCTGAGTTCCCATCTTTCCACATGTAAAATGAGAGGTTGACCAGATGAAATGTCAGCTCTATTATTCTATGATGCTGGTTGCAGGGCACACAAGCACCTGAAATTCTAGAAGGTGAGGGTAACAACAAAGCCATGAGTCTTCCTCACAGTGTCAGGTTTCTGGGGCCTTAGTTGGGAGGCTCTAACACCAATCTGTGGTCCAGTTACATCTGTGCTTTCCTCTTCCCATGTCTTAGGCTGGCCGTATCTAAAAGAACGATCATCCTCAGCACATCATTGTGCCCCATGTCCTCAGTGAAGACCCATTTTTTATGACAGTTTATCAATTATTGCAGGCTTTTGCTGAAGTAACATCATCACAGCAGAAGGTCCAGAGCAGAGGGGTTCTCTAGAGACAAAAAGGGAGCAGTGTCCTCACACTAAGCCTGCTGCTCCTCTCCTTCACTCTTCACAGGGGCAGCTGCTCTCTGTCTCCATGGTGGGGTCCAGTGCCACCTCTTGTGCCTCATCGCCTGCCTGCCAGGCCAGCACTCCATGGCTTCCCAGCCACACAGCTGCCTGCAGTGTCCCAAGGGCTTTCAGTAAGGAGTAGACAACTTTGTGCCCTAGGATGATGAGGGTAAGGGCAAGAAGGGCAATGCAACAGGGCAAAGGGTTCGGGGAGGTGGAGGCTTCCTGCTCTCTGGAAGAAAGGGGTCTTGTACAGGTCTTTTCCATGGTGGCCCTGGGTGTGATGAGCTCCCGGGGCATTAGCCCAGGAGCCTGGGTGGTTGACCCCCCAGAGCCTGCCCAGGACACTGTTCCTGGACTTTTGACCTCAATCTCAGCCCAACTGAAGTGTGGATGCCAGATCTGGGCTCTAGATAGTTGATGCTTCTCACCTGTCCTGTGACCTGGCAAGTCCTCACCTGGGAATTAGAGCTGGCCATCACATCATATGCTCTTCCCATTCTCACTATTATCAGCTCCTCCTTAACTCAGATGGTAACATACCTGAATGGATCTGGATCCCAGGCCTGCATGGCCTCTCCTCAATTACTCAGTTACCTTTGACTTTTGCAGCTGCCTTAGTGGCATGACAACTCATTAGCCATGCCCCACTGGAATCTGGGCTGCACCCCCAGGAGTCACAGAAAGCAAGGACTGCCAGGTGATCCTGGGGAAAGAGCATCCCCTTTTCAACAGTTTCTGCGAGAGGGGCCATGGCAGTTATCAAGAAGTTCCCAGAAGAAGTTAAATTTCTCAGGGTCTGGAGCAAGTATGCAAAAAGTAAACTGGTGATGCTCCCCATGGGGAAGCAACCAACACTCCCTGCTGACTTCTTTTTATTATTATTATTATTATTATTAATTGTTAATTTTTTCCAATTTATTTATTTTCAGAAAAACATTATTCATTATTTTTTATTATTTTTTAAATTTTTAAAATATTTATTTATTTTTTAAAAAGATTTTATTTATTTATTTGACAGAGAGAGATCACAAGTAGGCAGAGAGGCAGGCAGAGAGAGAGAGGAGGAAGCAGGCTCCCTGCTGAGCAGAGAGCCTGATGCAGGACTCAATCCTAGGACCCTGAGATCATGACCTGAGCCGAAGGCAGCGGCTTAACCCACTGAGCCACCCAGGCACCCTTCTTTTTTTTTTTAATTAAAGATTTTTATTTATTTATTTGAAAGACAGATCACAAGTAGACAGGCGGGGGGCGGGGAAGCAGGCTCCCTGCTGAGCAGAGAGCCCAATGCGGGGCTCAATCCCAGGACCCTGGGATCATGACCTGAGCCGAAGGCAGAGGCTTTAACGCACTGAGCCACCCAGGCGCCCCTCCCTGCTGACTTCTGACCCAGTGCCCGGAAACTTGCCCAACCAATTCAATGCAGAAACAAGGAGAACCTACCCTTTCTGTGGAGATCAAATGAGGTGATATCTGTGAAGTGTGGGGAGGTTCAGAGTTACTATTCCCATGTGATATGCAGTTAAGATAGAAACTATGGTGCTGTGGTGCAAATGCCCACAGCCCCCACCTCATGACCCAGTCATTCACTTAGTAAGTGTCACCAGGTACCTACTGTGTGCAGCACTGAGTAGAGGATAAGGATCAGGAGGACCTCTGTCCCCTCAGAGCTTGCCATTCTTCAGAGCTGTGCCCCAGCAACAGCTACAGCTCAATGTTAGTGCTGGAGCTGCATCCACCAAGAGTCAGACAAGAAGTGGGTGAGAATCTCCCCCTTAACCATGAAGTTCTATGGATCACAAGAATTAATTCCACCTCACCATGACAAATGGAGGCAGTGTTGGTGGTGATTTTCCTCACAGAGGAATTTGGAGGGGAAGAAAGGTGAGGAGATCTGCAAAGACACTTGGCAAAGTAGGCACCTGAGCAAGATTCCCAATTCTCAGCAGCCTCCAGGTAGAGATGTTAGGAAGGACCTATCTTCCCTCTCACCTCGTGTTTCCCTGTTGTCTCTCAGTGTTACCTGTTCAGGCAGGAGCCAAGTATGAAACATGCTGGCTGTTGTCTTCTGCCCTCTGGGATACTTCTTCATAGACAGAGTCCTCAGCTGCCAGCCCTGCCCCACAGGTAGGTGAGAATAGACTAGGACCTGATGATATTGAGAAAGGACCAACACGGGGTAGGCTAGAAGAGTCCTCTGATTGGCCTGAACCCTCTGGAAATCCAAGGTTCTCTGAGAGGACACCTACCCCTGGGCCCCAGACACACCCACATGGCTTGTGAAGAGTGAAATGGAAGTAACACAGAAGGAAAGAAGTATGCAGAGTGGTAAGGCACATAAGCATCAGAAGATGGTTCAAGTACCAGCTCTCTTCCTTGTATGTTTTCCCTGTATGATCTCTTCCTTCCTTATCTTGGCAAAGTTTTACAGTTCTTAATGTACAGGAGCTGCACATTTGTTAAACTTACTCCAAGTAATTCATGTTTTGGGATGCTATTATAAACGAAACTGTATTCTTTATTTCTATTTCCAAGTGTTGGTAGCTAGTTGTTTTTTTTTTTTTACTTTGCTTTTTATCATTTTTTTAAATTAATTTTTTATTTTTTAATTTAAATTTTACTTTGTTAACATACAGTACATTATTTGTTTCTGCAGTCAAATTGAATGATTCATCACTTACATACAACACCCAGTGTTCATCACAAGCACCCTCTTTAATACCCATCACCCATCTAGCCCATCCCCCACCCCCTCTTTCCATCAACTTTCAGTTTGTTCTCTATCATTAAGAGTCACTTATGGCTTGTTTACCTCTTTCCCTCCGCCCCCCATTTCTCACATATGAGTGAGATGGTATTTGTCCTTCTCTGACTGACTCATTTCACTTAGCTACATCCATGTCATTGCAAATGGCAAGATTTCAAGTAATATTCCTATATTCCTCTGTGTGTGTGTACATATATATACATATATATACATTATCCATTCATCAGTCAATGGATATCTGGGCTCTCTCCATAGTTTGGCTATTGTTAATAATGCTGCTATAAACATCAAGGTTCATGGACCCATTGAATCTGCATTTTTGTATCCTTTGGCTAAATGCATAGTACTAGAATTCTGGGTCATAAAGGTAGTTCTATTTTTAACTTTTTGAGGAACCTCCATACTGTTTTCCAGAGTGGCTGCACCAGTTTGCAGTCCCATCAACAGTGCAAGAGAGTTCTCCTTTCTCCATATCCTCACCAACACCTGTTGTTTCCAGAGTTGTTAATTTTAGCCATTCTGACCGGTGTGAGGCAGTACCTCATCATAGTAAAATACACATAACAAAACTTAACATCTTAACCATTTTAAGTATACAACTCAGTGGTATTAAATACATTCATAATGTTGTCCATCTATCACCATCATCCATCTGCCGGCTCTTTTCATTTTGTAAAATTGAAGCTCTATACTCATGAAACAATAATCTCTATTCTCCTATACCCCTAGCCCTTGGCAAGCACCATTCTACTTTCTGCCTCTATGATTTTAACTACTGTAAGTATCAGGTAAGTAGAATCATACACTATTTGGGTATTTTTGTGACTGGTTTATTTCACTTAACATAATATTCTCAAAGTTCATCCATGGTATACCATATGTCACAATCTCCTTCTTTTTAAAGGCTGTATAATATTTTATTGTGCATATAAACCACATTTTGACTTTTCATTCATCTGTTGATGAACATTTGAGTTGCTTCCACATTTTATCTACTGTGAATAATGCTATGAACATGAGTATACCAATACATCTTTGACCCTGACTTTTTATACTGACTTTGCATCCCTCAATCTTACCTGCTTCATTTATTTGTGATAGTAAATTTTGTTACTATTTTTTGTGTGTAGATTTCATAGTATTTTCTTTTTGTGCAATATGTTATCTGTGAAAAAAGACTTTTTAACTTCTATTTTTTTCAGTCCATGTGCCTTTTTATTACTTTTTCTTGCCTTGTTAGGCTGTTTATGGATTCTAGTACTAGCTTTCAATAGAATTGGACATCCTTGCTTTATTTTATTTTATTTTATTATTTTTTAAAGATTTTATTTATTTATTTGTCAGAGAAAGTGAGCACAGGCAGACAGAGTGGCTGGCAGAGGAAGAGGGAGAAGCAGGCTCACCAGTGAGCAAGGAGCCCAATGTGGGACTCCATCCCAGGACGCTGGGATCATGACCCGAGCCGGAGGCAGCTGCTTAACCAACTGAGCCACCTAGGTGGACATTCTTGCTTTATTTTAGATCTTAAGGGAATTTTTCAGACTTTTACCGTTACATATGATATTAGCTCTATTTTTTTCTCTAATTTTTTTATAAATGCTTTTATTTGGGTTGAGGAAATTCTCTTCTATTTCTAGCTTGCTGAGAGTTGTTATCATAGATGGGTATATAATTTTCTCCTTTTTCTGCATTGATTGAGATGAGCATATTGTTTTCTTCTTTGTTCTGATAAAATGATAAGTATCATTGTTTTTTGTATGTTAAACCAATCTCTTGCATTCTTGTGATAAACTCCACGTGGTTGTGATATTTTATCCTTTCTACATATCATTGAATTTGATTTGCTAGTATTTTTGTAACAATTTTTACATCTATATTCATGAAAGATATTAGTCTATAGTTTTCTGATTTTTTCATCTGTTTTTTTTAAAATTAATTAATTAATTTTTAATAAACATATAATGTATTTTTATCCCCAGGGGTACAGGTCTGTGAATCGCCAGGTTTACACATTTCACAGCACTCATAATAGCACATACCCTCCCCAATGTCCATATCCCCACCACCCTCCCCCATCCCCCCTCCCCCCAGCAACCCTCAGTTTGTTTTTTGAGATTGAGTCTTTTATGGTTTGTCTCCCTCCCAATCCCATCTTCTTTCATTTTTTCTTTTCCTACTCCCCAACCCCCCCACATTGCATCTCCACTTCCTCATATCAGGGAGATCATATGATAGTTGTCTTTCTCTGACTGACTTATTTCACTAAGCATAATACCCTCTAGTTCCATCCACGTCGTCGCAAATGGCAAGATTTCATTTCTTTTGATGGCTGCATAGTATTCTATTGTGTATATATATACCACCTCTTCTTTATCCATTCATCTGTTGATGGACATCTAGGTTCTTTCCATAGTTTGGCTATTGTGGACATTGCTGCTATAAACATTCGGGTGCACCTGCCCCTTCAGAGCACCACGTTTGTATCTTTAGGATATATACCCAGTAGTGCAATCACTGGGTCATAGGGTAGCTCTATTTTCAGTTTTTTTAGGAACCTCCACACTGTTTTCCAGAGTGGCTGTACCAGCTTGCATTCCCACCAAGAGTGTAGGAGGGTTCCCCTCTCTCCACATCCTTGCCAGCATCTGTCATTTCTTGACTTGTTAATTTTAGCCATTCTGACTGGTGTGAGGTTTTGATTTGTATTTCCCTGATACTGAGTGATGTGGAGCATTTTTTCATGTGTCTGTTGGCCATCTGGATGTCTTCTTTGCAGAAATGTCTGTTCATGTCCTCTGCCTACTTCTTGATTGGGTTATTTGTTCTTTGGGTATTGAGTTTGCTAAGCTCTTTATAGATTTTGGATACTAGCCCTTTATCTGATATGGTCGTTTGCAAATATCTTCTCCCATTCTGTTAGATGTCTTTTGGTTTTGTTAACTGTTTCCTTTGCTATGCAAAAGCTTTTGATCTTGATGAAATCCCAATAGTTCATTTTTGCCCTTGCTTCTGTTGTCTTTGACAATGTTCCTAGGAAGAAGTTGCTGTGGTTGATGTCAAAGAGGTTGCTTCCTGTGTTCTCCTCAAGGATTTTGATGGATTCCTTTCTCACATTGAGGTCCTTCATCCATTTTGAGTCTATTTTCATGTGTGGTGTAAGGAAATAGTCCAATTTAATTATTCTGCATGTGGCTGTCCAATTTTCCCAGCACCATTTGTTGAAGAGACTGTCTTTTTTCCATTGGACATTCCTTCCTGCTTTGTCAAAGATTAGTTGACCATAGAGTTGAGGGTCTATTTATGGGTTCTCTATTCTGTTCCATTGATCTATGTGTCTGTTTTTGTGCTAGTACCATACTGTCTTGATGATGCAGCTTTGTAATAGAGCTTGAAGTCTGGAATTGTGATGCCACCAACTCTGGCTTTCTTTTTCAATATTCCTTTGGCTATTTGAGATCTTTTCTGATTCCATATAAATTTTAGGATGGTTTGGTCTATTTCTTTGAAAAAAATGGATGGGATTTTGATAGGGATTGCATTAAATGTGTAGATTGCTTTAGGTAGCATAGACATTTTCACAATATTTGTTCTTCCAATCCATGAGCATGGAACATTTTTCCATTTCTTTGTGTCTTCCTCAACTTCTTTCATGAGTACTTTATAGTTTTCTGCGTATAGATTCTTTGCCTCTTTGGTTAGGTTTATTCCTAGGTATCTTATGGTTTTGGGTGCAATTGTAAATGGGACTGACTCCTTAATTTCTCTTTCTTCTGTCTTGTTGTTGGTGTAGAGAAATGCAACTGATTTCTGTGCATTGATCTTATATCCTGACACTTTACTGAATTCTTGTACAAGTTCTAGCAGTTTTGGAGTGGAGTCTTTTGGGTTTTCCACATAGAGTATCATATCATCTGCGAAGAGTGATAATTTGACTTCTTCTTTGCCGATTTGGATGCCTTTAATTTCCTTTTGTTGTCTGATTGCTGAGGCTAGGACTTATGTTGAATAGCAGTGGTGATAACGGACATCCATGCCATGTTCCTGACCTTAGTGGAAAAGCTTTCAGTTTTTCTCCATTGAGAATGATATTTGCAGTGGGTTTTTCATAGATGGCTTTGATGATATTGAGGTATGTGCCCTCTATCCCTACACTTTGAAGAGTTTTAATCAGGAAGGGACGCTGCACTTTGTCAAATGCTTTTTCAGCATCTATTGAGAGTATCATATGGTTCCTATTCTTTCTTTCATTAATGTATTGTATCACATTGATTGATTTGCAGATGTTGAATCAACCCTGAAGCCCTGGAATAAATCTCACTTGGTCGTGGTGAATAATCCTTTTAATGTACTGTTGGATCCTATTGGCCAGTATTTTGGTGAGAATTTTTCATCTGTGTTCATCAAGGATATTAGTCTGCAGTTCTCTTTTTTGATGGGAGCCTTGTCTGGCTTGGGATCAAGGTGATGCTGGCCTCATAAAATGAGTCTGGCAGTTTTCCTTCCATTTCTATTTTTTGGAACAGTTTCAGGAGAATAGGAATTAATTCTTCTTTAAGTGTTTGGTAGAATTCCCCTGGGAAGCCGTCTGGCCCTGGACTTTTGTTTGTTTGGAGATTTTTGATGACTGTTTCAAAACAGTCTGTTTTGAAGGTCTGTTCGGGTTACAGGTCTGTTCGGGTTTTCTATTTCCTCCTGGTTCAGTTGTGGTAGTTTATATGTTTCTAGAAATGTATCCATTTCTTCCAGATTGTCAAATTTGTTGGCACAGAGTTTCTCATAGTATGTTCTTATAATTGTTTTATTTCTTTGGTGTTGGTTGTGATCTCTCCTCTTTCGTTCA
Source organism: Neogale vison (assembly GCF_020171115.1). NCBI lineage: Eukaryota > Metazoa > Chordata > Mammalia > Carnivora > Mustelidae > Neogale > Neogale vison. Next base: position 81,722,972 of record NC_058095.1, read on the forward strand.
TGATTTTATTTATTTGGGTCCTTTCTCTTTTCTTTTTGATAAGTCTCGCCAGGGATTTGTCAATCTTATTAATTCTTTCAAAGAACCAGATCCTAGTTTCATTGATTTGTTCTATTGTTTAATTTCTATTTCATTGATCTCTGCTCTGATCTTTATAATTTCTCTTCTCCTGCTGGGTTTAGGCTCTCTTTGTTGTTCTTTCCCCAGCTCCTTTAGGTGTAGGGTTAGGTTGTATATTTGAGACCTTTCTTGTTTCTTGAGAAAGACTAGTACCACTATATATTTTCCTCTTAGGACTGCCTTTGCTGTGTCCCACAGATTTTGAACCATTGTGTTTTCATTATCATTTGTTTCCATGAATTTTTCCAATTCTTCTTTAATTTCCTGGTTTACCCATTCATTTTTTAGAAGGATGCTGCTTAGTCTCCATGTATTTGGGTTCTTTCCAAATTTCCTCTTGTGATTGAGTTCTAGCTTCAGAGCATTGTGGTCTGAAAATATGCAGGGAATGATCCCAATCTTTTGATACCGGTTGAGACCTGATTTATGACCAGAATGTAGTCTATTCTGGAGAATGTTCCATGTGCACTAGAGAAGAATGTATATTCTGTTGCTTTGGGATGGAATGTTCTGAATATATCTGTGATGTCCATCTGGTCCAGTGTGTCATTTAAAGCCTTTATTTCCTTGTTGATCTTTTGCTTAGATGATCTGTGAGGGGAGTGTTAAAGTCCTCTACTATTATTGTATTATTTTATTATTGTCTATGTATTTATTTGATTTTGTTATTAGTTGGTTTATATAGTTGGCTGCTCCCATGTTAGGGGCATAGACATTTGAAATTATTAGGTTTTCTTGTTAGACAGACCCTTTGAGTCTGATATAGTGTCCTTCCTCATCTCTTATTATAGTCTTTGGCTTAAAATATAATTGATCTGATATAAGGATTGTCACCCCAGCTTTCTTCTGATGTCCATTAGCATGGTACATTGTTTTCCACGCCCTCACTTTAAATCTGGAGGAGTCTTCAGGTCTAAAATGAGTTTCTTGTAGGCAGCATATTGATGGGTTTTGTTTTTTTATCCATTCTGATACTCTGTGTCTTTTGATTGGGGCATTTAGCCCATTAACATTCAGGGTAACAATTGAGAGATATGAATTTAGTGCTATTGTATTGCTTGTAAGGTGACTGTTACTGTATATTGTCTCTGTTTCTTTCTGATCTACTACTTTTAGGGTCTCTCTTTGCTTAGAAGACCCCTTTCAATATTTCTTATAGAGCTGGTTTGGTGTTTGCAAATTCTTTCAGTTTTTGTTTGTCCTGGAAGCTTTTAATCTCTCCTTCTATTTTCAATGATAGCCTAGCTGGATATAGTATTCTTGGCTGCATGTTTTTCTCATTTAGTGCTCTGAATATATCATGCCAGTTCTTTCTGGCCTGCCAGGTCTCTGTGGATAGGTCCGCTGCCAATCTAATGTTTTCACCCTTGTATGTTACAGACTTCTTTTCCTGGTCTGCTTTCAGGATTTTCTCTTTGTCACTAAGACTTGTAAATTTTACTACAAGTGACGAGGAGTGGACCTATCTTTATTGATTTTGAGGAGCGTTCTTACCATCTCCTGGATTTTGATGTTTGTTTCCCTTTCCCATATTAGGGAAATTCTCTACAATAATTCTCTCCAATATACCTTCTGCTCCTTTCTTCTTCTTCTGGAATCCCAATTATTCTAATGTTGTGTCGTCTTATGGTGTCACTTATCTCTCGAATTCTCTCCTCGTTGTCCAGTATTTGTTTGTCTCTCTTTTGCTTAGCTTCTTTATTCTCTGTCATTTGGTCTTCTGTGTCACTAATTCTTTCTTCTGCCTCATTTATCAGAGGAGTAAGAGCTTCCATTTTTTATTGTACCTCATTAATAGCTTTTTAAATTTCAACTTGGTTAGATTTTAGTTCTTTTATTTCTCCAGAAAGGGCTTTTATCTCTCTGGAGAGCGTTTCTCTTACATCTTCTCTGACTTTTTCGAGCCCAGCTAGAACCTTGAGAATTGTCATTCTAAACTCTAGATCTGACATATTACCAATGTCTGTATTGCTTAGGTCCCTAGCCTTTGGTACTGCCTCTTATTCTTTGTGTGTGTGTGTGTGTGTGTGTGTGTGGTGAGTTTTTCCGCCTTGTCATTTTGTCCAGATAAGATTTGCTTTCTCCTCCTCTGGAATGCGCTGTTTTCCTTGGTGAGTGAAGTTGGTCTTGGCTGGGTTTCTTGTTGATCTTCTGGGGGAGGGGCCTGTGGTAGTGATTCTCAAGTGTCTTTGCCCCAAGCAGAATTGCACCACCCTTACCAGGGGCCAGGCTGCTTAATCCACTCAGGTTTGCTTTGGGAGCTTTTGTGCCCTGAGTGCTTTCTCTAGAGTTCCGGAGGATGGGAATGAAGATGACAGCCTCCCAATCTCCCACCCAGAGGAGCCGAGAGCTCAGGGTCCCACTCCTCAGTGCGCCCTCAGAGAAAAGCGCCAACTGCCCCCATCTCCCTTGCCTCTGGTCACGCTTGGAGGAAAGCGCTCAATCCCTCGCACTTGGAGAAAAGCGCCCGGTTTCTTCCGTCTCCATGGCCTCCGGCTGCAGTCCAAGCTCACCCAGCCTGCGACCGGTTCAAGGTAACACTGAGCTGAGAGCTCACTCCTCGGCTTTGTCGCTGTAGCTGGCTTCCCCGCTCTAATACCTGTGAGCTCTGTGACACTCAGACATCCCTGGTCCTTCTGAGACCCCACGGGACCTGGGGTTATGCTGACCCCACGTGGGCTCCCCCCTGGTTTAGCCTCTGGAGCCATGGCCCTCCGTGGAGCAGACTTTTAAAAGTCCTGATTTTGTGCTCTATTGCTCCACGGCTTGCTGGGAGCCGGCCCCTCCACCCACAGTCTATTTTCCCGTCACTTTGGATTCACTTCTCCTCGTGTCCTATCTTTAAGAAAGTGATCGATTTTCTGTTTCTAGAATTGTTGCTCTTCTTCTCTTCAGTTTCCTGTTGGATTTGTAGGTGTTTGCAATGGTTAGATAAACTATCTAGCTGATCTTCTGCTACCTGATGTCCTCTTAGCCTACTACTTCTCTGCCATCTTGACTCCTCCCCTTTTATCTGGTTTTGATATCAAAGTAATACTGGTCCCACAAAATTAATTAGAAAGTAGTCCCATGCCTCAATTTTATGAAAGACTTTATGTAGATTTGGTATGAGTTATTTCATAAGAGTTATACAGAAGCCAGTAAAGCCACAGGCCTAGAGTTTTCCTGGTGGGAAGTCTTTAATTAAAAATTCAAAAATTTAATAAATTTAAGGCTATTCAGAATTTTTGTTTCTTCTTGTGATGATTTGGTAATTTAAGTCTTCCAAGGAATTTATCTGTTTAAGTTGTAAAACTTATTGTCATAGAGTTGCTCTTACTATTCTTTTGGCATATCATCTGTGGTGATTCTCTTTCATTCCTGATATTGGTACTTTGTGTTCTTTCTTTTTTTCTGGATTGGTCTAGTTAGAACTTTATCAATTTTATTTACCTTTCCAAATAATTAGCTTTTGTTTTTATTGATTTTCTTTATTTTTATATTTCACTGATTACTGCTATTACCATATCCTTCCTAAGATGAAAACAGGTCATTGATTTTACACCTTTCTTGTTTTCTAATATAAGCATTTAGTATATAGGCATTTGAAACTAAAAATCTAAATCTATGCATTGCTTTAGCTATAGCTCACAAATTTTATGATGTGGGGTTTTTATTACCATTAAAGTTAAAAAGTTTTCTAATTCCCTTCTGATATTTTTTGAATAGTGGGTATTTAGAAGTGTGCTGTTTAAGTTCCAAATATTTGGGACTTTTTAGATGTCTTACTGATTTCTATTTTAACTCCATTGTGGTCAAAAAATATGTTTTCTAATATTTCAACCTTTTGAAAGCTATTGGAACTTTTTATAGTCATTTGTGTGACTCTGCAACATTTATTTAAATTTTCCTTAAACCTCTATTTCCTGATTTCTAAAATGGAGTTGATAATAATTATGACTAAATATACCTACTAAGTAAAGTCATATGTAAAAAGTTCAAATGGTACCTGCTATAGTCAGGGCCAAATTGTTCCTCACATGAAAGCTGGGAACTCTTGTGACTAAAAGAGTAGATAATAGGCCATTAGGTGCCTCATCTCAGAGATAAGAGCTCTCTTAGCATGCTCTTCTGCTCATTGGTAAGGAACCTTCTCTGGCTAGGCACATGCACATGCAGTCCCCTGTTCTTCCTTCTTCCCCAGCTTCTGAGTGTTCCATAAGCCCCACTACTGCCCATATTCTTATAAGTCGGAGCAGGAAAGACAGAGAGAAACAGGCTGGGAAGGGGCCTGGGTAGAGCCATACTTCATTCCAGAACACATAAATGTCAGGTGGAAAGAGATAGAGAGGTCCTCTTGCCCAGATACCCACCATCCCCACTGCTATGAATCCTGCAATCCTTCCATCTTATGGAAAGGACTCTCAGGTTTGAAGTAAGTACTCTCTCAAGAGAGGATGCTCAGGGAATCCTATCCCACGCAGGTGTGCACAGATGATGCCATCACTGTGCAAGGATGGTTTGAAGTGACAGAAAACATGAGAGATACAGGGGCCCTGAATAAAAGAAGGTAATGTGAAATAAGGGAAATCAGAGAATGCCAAGGTCCTAACAACCAGGCCTCCTCAGGGTGGGGTCGCCAGAACAGAGGAAACCAGGAGTTGACTCCAAGGTGCCCTCTACTCCCATAAGCAGCATGCACAAGACCACAAGACATGTGGGGTTCTGAGGACCAGGAAAGGAGCATCTTAAAGCATTCATCATTTTTATATTTTTGTTAACTTTAAGACTGTGTAAAAAAATGTTTTTTTCAGCAGTAAAGAGTTCCTTCCTTAATTTTGTTTGAGTGGAAAATGAAGTGTGTCCGCATTGCCAGGATACTGGCCAAAGGGCAGCAGTGGAAGAGGAATGGAGGGAGAACCCCCACACCAGAAGGCAGTGGGGGAGCAGAGCTGACACTATGGTTGATGACATCTGCATGAGCAGGAGTGGCTTCTTGTCTCCATCCCTTCTCTTCTGCAAGGATATTCTCCCCACCTCAAAGTCACCCATCCTCTCCCATCCACGATCTTTGATTTATATTGTGGGACAGAATCAGAGCTGTGGGGAAGCCCACAGTATGCACAGGAGACTTAAGCAACAGAGCTCCTCCCAGGGAGCAGAGATGGCTTTGCCCTTAAGCCTTAATCTCCTCTGAGCTTCTCTGAGCTGACCCAGGTAGCTTGGGTCACATAGTGTGAGGTCACAGTGCAAACTCACATTTGTCTCATTACTCTGTACCACCCCAAAATGCCCTGGAGTCCACATGGATCCATGCTAGACAAGTTTTGAGCAGTGAAACACCCTGGGGAAGTACTTGGCAGGAGTAGAGGCAGTCAAGAATGTTGGTGAAGTGTCTGACTGCCTTGGAAGGGGACCAAAGGTTGCACTGCAGTGACAAGGCTAACAGGGTGACAGTGGGAAGAGGAGCAAGGCCAACATGGAGGTCCCACCAGCCCTCTACACAACCATGTTCTGCCTCACACACTCTTCTTAAGCACCTACACATGCCAGCCACCAGCCAATGCCCAGGCCCCTGGAGCTCACTGTTAGGAGAGAGACAGACACAGGAACCCTCTACACTGTAATGTGGAGAGTACTGAATCAAAGGGCTGTTGAAGCTCAGAGAGAAGCACCACTGGCAGTCTGCTTGGCAATGGGTCTGGGAGCCTTCTTGGAGGAGTAGACATAGGGGTCAGGCCCAGAAGGAGAAGAGGTTCAATCAGTCAGTCAAGGAGGGCTAGAGAAACCTTTAAGCAAAGGAAGCAGCTTTTTAGAAAAGCAGAGAGCAGAGAGTTTACTGATCTGATCTTCTCCCTGGCAATGATGCTACCCCAGGGCTGTGGGCTGCAGCACCCCCCAGAGGCCTGCCCTCTTTCAGCTTGCTCTACCCCTGAGGCTTCCCCTTACAGGCCACATCTGCCAAGATGGTGCTGTAGCCATTCCATGCCCAGCTGGGAGCTTCAAACGCAAGAAGGAGACATCCCACTCCAACACCAGCTTCTCCTCAGAAGGTCAGTTCTGAATTCTGTCTGCTACTTGCTCAATGGAAAGAGTGATTTGCTGACTTTGCTAATTAGGTGCTCATCCAAAGGCTAAAGACACTGACCTCACGATGCATATTACAGCTAGTAGCATGTCCAGGCCCTGATGGGGGTGAACATCAGGAAAGCCACACTCAGAGGCCCCATTAGGCCCTCAGGTTTGGGTGTCTGTGCTTAGCTGGGAAAACCAGGACCTGTGCAGGAAGTTCAAAGGCAGCACACATTGTTCAACATAAAGTGTAAAGGACCTGCGGCTCATAATCCCCTCTGAGCTTCAGAGGTCAACTAAGTGGCTTGGGTCACACAGCATGAGGTCCCAAACTCACATTTGTCTCATTACTCTGTACCACCCCAAAACGCCCTGAAGTCCACACGGATGGATGTTGTACAAGTTTTAGAAGCAAGAGAAAGAAAAAAAAAAAAAGAAGAAGCAAGAGAAAGAAGCACCAGGGATAAACTCCTCACAGCCTCCATTTTGCCCAGTTCTGAGGCTGTTAACCAGAGACAGGACTGAGTCCCTGGTAAACGGTTTGAGGAAACAGATTTCTGTGACAGAGTCTCTCAGCTACTTTTCTGTGATGCTCTTTTTTTTTTTTCTCTTTTTCTTTTTTTGTCTTTTTTTTTTTTAATTTCTTTTCAGCGTAACAGTATTCATTGTTTTTGCATCACACCCAGTGCTCCATGCAATACATTCCCTCCTTAATATCAACCACCTGGCTCTCCCAACCTCCCACCCCCCGCCCCTTCAAAACCCTCAGGTTGTTTTTCAAAGTCCATAGTCTCTCATGGTTCACGTGATGTTCTGAAGCTACCAACTCCCTGGGCCATTCCTCAGAGCCATATAGAAAGCATGTTCCCCACTCAATGTCGATGCTCCCTCTGCAGGCCAGGCCAAGACCAGCGCCCATTGGAGGCCAGCATCTGGAGGACAGGGCCAAGCTGGGCACTCAGGGGAGACAGCTGGGTAGGAAGGACCCATTTCCTCCACAAGTCCCAGGAGATGGAGAGCAAGGGGCAAAAGTGTCAGCCGCACCATCCATGGTCAGACACTAACTCCCCTACCAGGAGCCTAAGTTCCTACTGGAGGGCAGAGAATGGGCAGCAGTCGTCCCATGCTGGGACAGAGCCACAGACATGGCAGGGAACACATGGCAGCCTCCGAGAATAATCAACGTAGGTCTGATGTGAGTCAGAGCAGCCTGAAACTTTCATTCCTCCCAGGGGTGTTGAAACTGTGATGCTGTGACGTTGAAAGAAGGACCCACTGAGAACTGCCATGTGCCCAGTGCTGTGCAGGGCTCTGTCACATTGTACACTGCTGTCACAGAAAGCTTGGGAAGCTATGTGGTTGTCGTTCCAGTCTGTAGAAAGGAAGATGGGAGATAGTGAAATGGGGAGGCTCCCTATCGCAGCTGTCCATGGGCTGTGCCACTGAGGCAGTGGGAGCTCCCTGGAACCGGCAGCACTGAGAGCAAGGCCACTAGTGTCTGCAGGGAGGGAAAAGGAGCCCCCACTCAGCACCTCGGTAAATGGGGATGACAGCCCTGCTTCCTGCACTCCCAGGCCCATGGGATGATCAGGTCCACAAGGTCCTAGCAAGTATTCACTGCTTTTCTTTTGAAGCCAGCAGCCCAGTCCTTCAGAGAGAACTAGAGTGACAAGGGCTGTTCTGTCCCCAGTTCTCAGCCAGTGTCTGCAGTGCCCAGCAGGATACTTCTGTCCTACCGGAGCCACCCACCCCATCCCGTGCCAGCCAGGCACATTTAGCCCGAATCCAGGACGGGATGAAGCCACAGACTGCATTCCATGCCCAGCAGGCAGGGCTTGTACCCAGGCTGGACTGACTCAGCCAGATGCGACCTGCACACCAGGGTAAGGATCTATGACTCCTATGACTTCTTAATGATAGAGTTGACTGTGTTGGGGCTCAGGGTGCTACCACCATTCAAGAGTCAGATCCTCAGGTGCAGGTGAGGCTTCAGCAAACATCCATTCCCCTCAGTGCCCTGGAAGGGCCCCTGCCTCCAAATCAGGACTCGGTGTCACATCAGCCTAGGGCTCCTGGACACTCCCCAGGAGTACTGGGGCCTGAGCATGAGCAGGAAGCAGCTAGGTGATTCCTTCCTTTGCATGGGAAGAAAGGAGCACAGGGAGATTACTGTGCCAAAGTCAAAGGCCAGCAGGCACACATTTGATTGTCCAGGCTATTGGGCTCTGTCCAGTGGGTACTCCCTGGTTGTCATAGGTATGCGTGCCCTGTGGGCTCCTCCAGCCCCCATGCTCCCACCCACGCCTGCCCGCCTGGGACATTCAGCAGCCGCAACAACCTCTCTGACTTGTCACAGTGTGAGATCTGCCCTTCAGGACTAGCTTGTCCAAGGGGTGAGTGAAAATGGGTAAAGGCAACCCTCCTACCTGTTGGACCCTGCCTTTGGTGAAAAACCATCTCCGCTCCAAGGCAGGAAGGCCAGGAAAATAGACCCTGACTCACGGCCACTTGTTTGCCCACAAAGATCATGGTTCACCTTACCTTAGGGATGGGACTACAAAGATCATTCTCAGTTCCCACTCTGTTGCTTCAAGTAGCTTCTGGGCCCCTGCTGACCTAGATGCCCTTTTCCCCAGTGCTCGGGCCTAGCCCACACCCCTGCCACCTGCCAGAGGGAGGTAGCTGGGGGGGCTGCTGTTTCTCCAGGTCTAGTTCAGGATTGTGTTTACAGGAACTGGAAGTCCAAACTGGCCCCCCATCCCCTGCCCAGTTGGCCATTATTGTCCTCTGGGCACCAAACAGCCGACCCAGTTCCAGTGTCCCCCAGGCACCTGGAGTAGCCAGACCGGACTGACAGCTATTGAGGAGTGTGCGCCCTGTCCCCGGGGCTGGTTCTGTAGCGGTGGTGCCCAGCTGCCCTCAGGGACATGCAAATCTGGGCATTACTGCCCGCAAGGTGAGTGGGGCCTGGATCTTCCCTGGCAAGGGCACAGGTTAGTGCCAGGAAAGGCATGGGCCAGCCCAAGGTCAGATTTCAGGAGAACCTTCCTGAGAGAAGGACCAGGACTGGTGAGCTGCTGAGCATCCTGACTGTGGATTCACAGTGTGTCTCAGCCCAGACAAGTCTGATCCTGGGTGAGTGGTATCCCCTGCTCCCTGCCCCTTCCCTCATGGCCTCTATTGGAGAACTATCTGCAGGGAGTAGGGTGAGAAGCTTCAGTGCCTTGGTAATGCAGCTCTGACCTCCCTCTTTCCTTCTTACACCCCTTTCCTTCTCTCTAAAACAGGTACAATGTGGGGCACTCAGTTTCCTTGCCCAGCAGGCACCTACAGCTCTCAAGCAGGCAATGGCCAGGTGGAAGACTGTCTCCTCTGTCCCCCAGGGGCCTTCTGCCCCAGTGGTGCCCCCAAGCCCATGCTCTGCCCACGGTAAGGAAGGCTGAGGGGTATGGCTGCTCTTGAAGTTCCCACATGTTTATTAAGTACAGGCTGGAGCCCAGCGCTGTCCCAGGCACCCAGGGGTTTATAAAGAGACATAATGGCCCAGCCTGCCTCAGGACCTGGCAGCTTTATTGGGACAGGGCATAGGATCAGCACTGGCAAGGGCCAGGGCTCAGGGATGCAGCATGGAGAGTTGAATGGGACCCACTCCCACTCCCCAGGGCCCTAGATACTGAAAGAGAGACAACTGAGTCCGTGAGGAAGTGCCCACACCCCAGTGGAGAAGCTGCTTCAGAACAGCACACCTCAAGGGCCAAACATTCTGGAATTTAGTCCCAGCTGAAGTCTGAATAGGTATCATTTGGCCCAGGCTCTAGGGTCCTCTGTTGATTTGACTGCTTTATGAAGATATGCCCTAATTACTCTGGTCAAAAAGTAAAACTTAAAAGTATTTTTCTTATTTAAAAAAAAGTAATATACGTTCTTTGTGAAAAAAGTGAAAACAGCACTAATCAAAATAAGTAGATTTCAGGTCAAATACAGATTTCAATGTAAAAAATTACAAAATTAAGTAACAAAATATAAATGGGCATTTATAAAATCTGAGAGAATGGAAAATCTAAGCATGACATGAAAGGCATAACTAATTGAGGAAAAGACCACAGTATATGAGGCAGTTATTTCAAGCTTCTGTTCTTCATCAGCATCATGGACAAAGTTAAAAGATAAACAATAAAGCAGGGAGATATTTTCGATATGAATTTCAGGCCCAACATCCAACTACTTACTACCTTATTATATAAGGGCCATTATAAATCAGTTCAAATAAGACAGAGAAAAAGAGAGAGAGATCAAGAGACACACAGACCACACTAGCAGAAAAACATAAGCGAAGTAGAGGACAGAAAACTTTTTGTTTGTGTTTAAGTTTTGAATTAAATCCAGTTCGTTAACATATAGTGTAATATTAGTTTCAGGTGTACAATATAGTGGTTCAATACTTCCTTACAACACCCTGTGCTCATCACAAGTGCCGTCCTTAATCCCCATCACCCGTTTAATCCATCCCCTCTCCCACCTCCCCTCTGGTACCCATCATTGTCTTCTCTTATAGTTAAGAGTGTCTTTCTTGGTTTGCATCTCTGTCTTCTTTTTTCTCCTCTGCTCATGTGTTTTGTTTTTTAAATTCCACATATGGGTGAGATCATATGGTATTTGTTTTTCTCTGACTGATTTATTTTGCTTAATATAATACTCTCTAGCTCTATTCATGTCATTGCAAATGGCAAGATTCAATTTTTTATGGCCGAGTAATACTAATATTCCATCATATATATAGATATATATGGGGTATACAGATATAGATATAGATATGTAAATAAATATATCACATCTTCTTTATCAATCAATGGACACTTGTACTGTTCCTTCAATTTGGCTAGTACAGATAATGCTCATAACATTGGGGTGCATGTATATCTTTGAATCGTTATTTTTTTCTCCTTTGGACAAATACCTAGTAGTACAATTGCTGGGTCATTGGGCAGTTCTATTTTTAACTTTTTGAAGAACCTCCATGCTATACCTCCTATACTAATTTGCATTCCTGCCAACAGTGCAAGAGTGTTCCTTTTTCTCCACATCATCACCAGCACCTGTTGTTTCTTGTGTTGATTTTAGCCATTCTGACAGGTGTGAGGTGGTATCTCATTGTGATTTTTGATTTGTGTGTCCCTGGTGATCAGTGATGTTGAACATCTTTTCATGTGTCTGATGGCATCTCTATGTCTTCTTCAGAAAAATATCTATTCGAGTCTTCTGCCCATTTTTAACTGAATTATTTGGGTTTTGGTGTGTTGAGTTTTATAAGTTCTTTATAGATTTTGGATACTAGCCCTTTACCAGATATGTAATTTGCAGACTTGTAATAGAAGCACAGTTAGCCCATAAGCCTGGTTTTACAATATCTCTCAATGCACTGCCCGTTTAGGCCACATTTAGGGCCACACCAACCACATCTTTGGCATGATCCAGGGGCTTACAGCCAGGCTGGGTCTTGGCCCTTAAATCCTGAGGGTAAGCCTGGGGGCAGAAGAGGTCTCCTGCCTTCCACCAGTGGTGACCCCAGGGCACCCACACTCCTCACTTTCTGCTTCTCTTCCAGGGGAACCTCGCGCCAGAGTCCAGGTGCAAGGCTGGCTGTGGCCTGTGTCCTATGCCCTATAGGTCACCACTGCCCTGAGCCAGGCACTGCCACTCCACTGCCATGTGGTGCTGGCAGCTTCTCTGTAAGTGTTCCCAGGACAGACTCCATCCCTTAGAGGGCCCAGAAGTGGAAGGATCCTAAGGTCAGGGAGGTGGGAAGATGGCTGGGGAAAATGGCCAGTGCAGCCTCCATCCCTGGCTCCCTTCCTCCAGGCATTGATGACCTGGAGACTGAGGCAGATGCTCAGAGAGCACCTCCATTTTACTGGCATCTTCCTGGCTCTGAACCCTTCCCGTGCCCTGACCTCCTCAGGAAGAGAGGCACACACAGAGCCTGAAGTCCCAGGCAGCAGCTGTCCCAATTCAATTCTACATGTAATCTGAGTTCCTGCTATACTGCCAGGCCTAGCCCAAGGGTTAGAGAGGTGGAAAGAAACCAACCTTATTGCCTATTGCCAATTCCCCTTGCAGGGTCCAGGCCACCTCTGGTGCCAGGAGTGTCCAGAAGGAAAGCTCTGCAACCAGACAAAGCTGGCTAGTCCCACAGCATGTCCACCTGGGCACTATTGCCCAGCTGGGGGCCTGCTGTCCATCCCCTGTCCCGTGGTGAGAAGCTCCCCTCAGCCCTCCTGGCATCTCTTCACTTTTGTCCGCAAGGCTCTGTAACCATCAACCCTGTACCCCAGCCCTGCCTGGTTGGGATGGAGGATGCTCCTTTACTGTGACATGGCCATATGTCAGCCCTCTGCCTCCTGCCCCACGCAGATGAGGAGCACTGGACTACCCCCCTCCTTGAGGCTGGTTTCTGATAGTGGTGCTAGACCAGAGGTCACACGGGACAAAGCAACCCAGGCTTGTTTGGGGGGTGGGGTACAACACAGGAAGAAGCAGGGAGGAGCTCCAGAGCTAGGAAACTGAGGCTCAGGTGGAGCTCCCAGCAGGGGTGGGGGTTGGGGGGACAGTCTTTTTTCTCCAGCCTCCATCCTCCAATTACCCCATTCCCTACTCTAGCCATTGCTTTCTCTCCCCAAGATACACACACCTCTTCAAAGGACCTGGTGTCCTCTATTTTCTCTTTCTGCCTGCTATCAAAATTTGCTGGGAATTTCCAACATTCTTCCCTGGGTGGATGTCTTGCCATCAAACACTTTTGGCCTATCAGAAGCTAAATTCCACTCATTCTTAGGAGTGTCTCAGAGGCTCAGGTTCTTTAAGTAGGCCATCTCCCCACAAGCCCTGTCTGTCCAGGGTGAGGGTAGAGGCACCCTGCTCTGCTCCCTTCCTGGCCAGAGCAGCCAGCCTGGCCAGCCCTGGAACTCCACTCTGGCCTTCAGGCTCTTGACCTCAGTAGCATCCTTCTCTCTGCCCAGGGCACTTTCCGAGAGGCCCCAGGGGCGGCCCGTGTGGAAGACTGCCAGCTGTGCCACCCTGGGACCTTCTGCAGTCGAACAGGCCTGGCCAAGCCCCAGGGGCTGTGCAGTCCTGGGCATCACTGTGGGCCTGGTTCCAACACCTCCTCTCCGGTGAGTGCAGACCCTCCTGGCCCTCACAGAGGCAAGACTGGTCTAAGCTCAGAGGCCTGGGCCAGGGTTGGGGGACACCAGCATCTTCCTTTAGGGCCCACTGCCTAGTTGGGTGACAGAGTACCCCCAGGAAGATGGGATGAAACCACTGCAGAAACAAAGTTGGAAGAACCACAAGCATTAAATACAGCCTATAAAAATGAGAAAGGGCAAAGTTATCTAATGTCAGTTTCTAGCTTCCACCTCAAAATGCACCAAATACAAGTAAGTCATGAACTAGGGAAAGGCACAGCAGGGCTGATAATTAAAACAAATGAAGCAAAGCCATTTCTGTACAATATGTATCTATTAGTCATCAAAAGTCAACACACCTGCCCTAAGAAGACACTGCTAAGGGATAGAGTCCACTTCCATGGGCCACACCTGAGGCCAGGCTGCTGGGCAACTACTGCAAGGCATATAACAAGGGTCTCAAGGCAGTTCATGACCTTTGATCCTATAGCTTCCACGTGGGAAAGAACATGAAAGGAAAAAAAGTCATGTATTTAAAGATGCTAGAGATGTGTAAAACACCACACATTTTAATAGCAAAAACAAAACACAAAGGAAATACCTAGGCACAGACATGGCCTAGCAGCCCCATGGGATACTAGGTAACCACTAACAATGACAAGTAGGTATACTGTTGACACACAGATGACTGAGAGATGATAGAGCGAGAAGACAGACAAGTCAAGCTGTGTAGCAGAACTTTCGCCGCAAATAAGCAGAGAAGTGGGATTATTGAGGCTATTTAACATTAAAATTTATTTCATTTTTCTGAAAGCACTTCCTGGAGGGAGGTGTAAGTGCAGGTTGCTATGAGTAACTGAGCTGGAGAGGCTGGCTGAGCGAGGCAGTCTTCCTCAGAGAGGGGTTCAGAAGGACTAGGAGGGAGCCCAGTGGAGAGGACCCCCTTGTTCTCAACTTTAAAGCTACAACAGGACCCTCTTTCTCCAGGAGGGCCTCCCCTTTGGTGACCTCTGCCCTGCTGGCCATTTCTGCCCCCCTGGCACCAAGGACGCCAGGCAGAGGCCCTGCCCAATTGGCACTTGGAATGTAGAGAGAGGGGCACAGGACCTGAGCTGGTGTCTTCCCTGCCCACCTGGACTCTTCTGTGCTGCAGCAGGCCAGGCTGCCCCCACAGGCCCATGTGCACAAGGTGAGGGTGCCCATCTCTCCCTCAATGGTCTGGCAGGAGGAGAACCAAGCAGAGGGTAGTCAGGCCTGCTACCTGGGCTCTGGCCCTAGGGCCCTTGGCTCCTGAGGCAGAGACATGTTAGAGAGAACCTAGGGGAAGTGTGTCCAGGTCATTGAGGCTGGCTTGGCCAAAATAGGAGGGAGGCAGGCTGGGAGCTACTGAGTGGGGCTTCCAAATGTGGTGGGAATGTGCAAGACTTTTAGATTTTCCCAGCCCCTGAGGCCTAGATGAGGCGGAAGGAGAAAGAGAAGAAGGGTCATGTCTGAGGGAGGTCAGTAATATTCCAGCGGCTAAGGAAGAGACTCCTGTCTGATTAGCCAAGAAAAGCCCGGAGATAGTGATTAAGAAGGCCTATTGCCTCGTCTGTGATATGACTTTCCCCCAAGGGCCTCCAGGTTGTGGGGCTCCATGTACAACAGAATATCCATAGGCTCACTGGGGAGTAAAGTTTAGGCCCAGACAGATGAGAGGTAGGCACTCTGCTCTGCTATCCTGCCACCTACCTCAGATGTTCATTCAAAGAGACCTAAATTAATAGCTCATCAGGGACATCCACAGTGCCTGATCCCTTCAAAGCCGTTGTTAGTAGGGCAGGACCCTCATGGATGCAAAGGCAAAAAGCTGGGTTCCAGCACCGTAAAACAGAGCAGACGGCATGCTTTCTCTGCTTCCAGGATATTACTGCCCAGGAGGGGCATGGATGCCGAGACCTCTCAGTGGCCCATGGGGAGACCTTGGCCCTGTGGGCCACATCTGCCCTGAAGGCTCGCTGGAGGCTTCACCTCAGCCAGATTGGAAGCACAACAATAGATCAGGTATTTGCCTGGCTCGGGAACCATCTATGACATAGGCAGGCAGGGCCACAAGATGACACAATGGCTTTACTTTCCAGGCCAAGAGAGCCACCAGGGAGGACCTGTTCCCTGGTCCTTACTGCCCCCAGGGCATTGGCCACTTCCCTTTGCCCTGCCCCCACATCATGCCCAGTCCATGGCAGGGCAGGCCCTGTTTTGCAGGTGAGGAGACAGAAGGGGGCAGTTGGGGTGTTTCCTGGGGAGACAGGTAAAAGCTGTGTTTTAGGGCCTGAGGAGCAACAGGTCACTGGAAACCTCTCCCTGCTGGTCTGCAATATAGGAGGCCCTGTGAATCATGGTCAAGGACAGGGACTTTGGGCTGTGCAGAAGCCCAGTGCACTACTCCTTGCTGTGGGTGGGAAATCACTTAACTCAGATTCTTCATGTGCCTGATAGGAATACAGAGTATAGAAATTTGTAAGACTGAGGTAAAAATTAAATAAGACAGAACATAGGAAGGACAGTAAATGAATGTTTACCTTGACTGAGGCTAAGAAGTGGCCAGAACACAGGAGAACAGATTCTATGAAGGAGACAAAGGGCTTAGCATGGACTGGGTAACTGAGGACATACACTCGGTAACACTCGTGTCTTTGGCACAGAAGTGACAGGATAGGACTGGGCATCCTGCAGGGCAGGCAGAGTAGGGACTCCATTTGACACCCCTCTTCAGAGGGTGGGAGTATTGCACTGTCTGTGGTACACAGTCTGTGGCTGTACTCATGTCCCCGGGGCAGCATCAGGAGGGTAAGTTAAGTGTGGAGCTAAATAAGGACAACCATAAGTCACAAGTCATGGAACCTCCAGGCTGGCGGAGCCTCAGGGAACAGGACTCCCTCCATGTCTTTCTTCCAGTGATGAGGTTGGGCCTGGCTGGTGGAGTGACCCATCCAAGGCCTGCTGCTGTCTGGTGTCTCCCAAGGCTCTGTCATCATGATAGTGGCATCACCCGTGAGGGTGCTCCAGACCATGGTGGCACTCCAACACTGCGCTGTGGGACGAGCACCAGCCCAGCACCTCTACTGCACCTGTGGATCCAGGGGTGACTCAGGGATGAGATTATGGGGTCCAGAGGCTGACAGAAACATTCCCCAGCACGCCTTTGTTCCAAGAAGGCCCATCAAAGTAGACTGTTCATCCTCCCCTTGTTACATCAGTATCCTTAGGGTTGTGGAGACAACTCTCTCGCCAGCTATAAGAACACAGATGTTTAAAACTGTTACTCTGCCTTTTCCCCACTGGAGGCTACCTGTTTCGGAAGTATGACATGAAGCTGTGCAGCACTCCATGTTTCCTGTGCTCACACCCATGTACACAGGTGCACACACACACATTTCCATAGGCAAATCTGCCAGTTTACAGGCAGTTATAAAAATGGGGTCACACATTATAATTTCTTTTCTCCTACCTGTACAAGAGCCCTCTTCTTCTTAGAGTTTATCTTCAGCATTTTATGTGCTCTGTGAGCTAACCTTAAGGGGACATAATGGTACAAATAGAAGTGACTAACTTGGCCAAGCTGGAAACAGGTTCCCAAAACAGATGTCACAGAGGCCTGTGTTCAATGACCTAGGCTCTCCTTCTCAAGCTAGATATGAAGCCCCCAGTTTTCTCATTCTGTCCTGTGCCCACCTTTTTCCAGGATAGACAAATGCTGGCACCCCTGTACTTTCTCCCCAACTTTGGGTCTGCCTAGATAACTTCCGATTAATTTGGAAAGGGTCACATCTCAGGACCCCAGCCCCACACCTGAGACCCCACTCACTACCCCAGCAAGGAGCCAGGACTGGAAAGAACCCTGGACTTGAGCTGCCTGGGCAGTCAAGGGTGATGGCACTCTAGCTTTTAATCTCTACTGCTTTATTTCAGGAACTTCTCTCCTCAGAGGGTGGACAATGTGGGGACTGCTGAGTGAGTGGCTTTGGGCTGGGGAGGAGCTGCTTTGTGATCTCACCCACTTCTGACTTTGGGCAGGAGACGAAGTCACCCACCAGGAAAGATGTGTCCATGCCATGGCAGGGGGGCCCTGTCCTCCAGGCCACTTCTGTCCAGTGGGCACAGGGGTGCCCCTGCCCTGCCCTGTGGGTACCTTCTCAGATCGGTGAGTGCCACTGTCTCCACGCCCATGGGGTGAGCCCAGAGCTGTCTTCCTCCTGGTCTTCCTTCTACACTGACCATCTCACTAGCAGCATCTCTCCACCACAGAGGAGCACAAGGCCTCACAGAGCAGGACTCCCACCTGGCCTGTGACCAGCAGAGGAGGGACAGAGAGGTTGCTGGCCAGAATGAGGGCAGGTAACATGGGCTGCTGGGAGCTTGAGAACATTCATGCCTAAGAAAGCAAAGCCATTAAGAATCCTGTGCACATGCCTGAGTCTCATTTGAGAGTAGAGCCCCACCTCCCCACCTTTAGGAACCTCCCAGCCCCCAAGAGAAGGTACCCCGAGCAGGGGGACAGCTGTGGAGCCAGTGGCTGAAGGGCTGTTGGATGTTCTGCCTATTGCTGCCAGACCAAAAGTCTGTGGCCCAGGACAGCCTGAGTTTGAATTGGGATTAAGATGGAAAAGGATGGGGCACCTGGGTGGCTCAGCTCATTAAGCATCTGACTTTGGCTCAGGTAATGATCCCAGAATTCCAAGATCGAGGCCCTTGGGCTCCCTTCTCAGCAAGGAGTCTCCTTCTCTCTCTCCCTCTGCCCCTCCCCACCGCTTGTGCTCTTTCTATCTCACTTCTCTCTCTCTCTCTCTCTCTCTCTCTCTCTCAAAAATCAAAGCTTTTTTTTTAAAAAAAAAAAAAAAGATGGAAAAGGACAACTATACCCAGGTGCCTATGTTGGAGAGTGGCAGGGGAAGAAAAAGAGAGACCTGTCACACTCTCCTTTAGGCATCTGTCAGACTGTGCCGTGGATGCAGGAAGAATCCCAGGGAACCTGAAGAAGGAGATGCAAAGCAGCTCCAGAAATGCGTGTCCCTTGCCAGGATGCTCCTCCTGGTCCCACTGATGCCCAGGTTTCTCTCTGTCTTCCCAGGATGCTTCTCTCCCTGGCGTCAGAGTGCCTGTCCTGCCCCCCTGGCCATTTCTGCGGTGCATCTGGACTCACTGCTCCCTCTGGACCCTGTTCCCCTGGCTACTTCTGTCTGGAAAGAGCCTCCTCCCCAATCCCAGCAGGTACGGAGTCTATCAGTATGGGCATGGGCCCTGCACTGGCCCAATGCCAGAGGAGATGGGCACTCTGATTATGAGAAGTGACTGGTTGTGGGGCAGTTTAAGGGCAGAGGGGGAGGGTGTGAGCAAGCAGGGCCTGGGAACGATCCTCCGCCAGAGTGTTTCAAGGTCTGACCACTATTCCTGGACATGCTGGCTTCCTGTCCTTGTGCCCGCAGTGGCATTTCCCACAGTTGACTCACTGCCTCTGAACTGTGGTCATTGGACTTTTGTCACATCTGTGTTTCCAAGTCCACCTCAGCCCCACCCCACCTCCTCAGTCAGAACCCCACTGGCCCAAAGATGGAAACGTCATAGATTTTCAGGGATGTGAGCAGGAAAACCTGGGGGCTTCTGGAGACCAGTCAGCAGGTTCCAGAATGGTAGCCTGTGTGGCACCAAGAGGTGAGCTGAGTGTGGTCCTCAGCTCTCATGAGGGCTAGAGACAACATCTTGTGGGAAGGTGGAGTGCAAGATGAGCTCCCAGGGAAGACTCTCTCTACCCATGTTCTCAGAGGATGCTCTCTATTCCCTGGGGACACTTGAAGGGGGAGGGAGGGCAGTATGCACACCACACTGAGCTGCAGCTTTGGTGAGGGCCATTGCACCAGAGCCAGGGCCCTTAAACTCCCTCTTCTCAAGAACTTCATCTGAGGCAAAAATCCAGCTCCCAGATTGAGGGTTAGGTTCAGGGGAGTTGGATGGCAGTAAGAGAGCAGGGACTTTGTGGGGATTATAGGAGGCACGGGGGCTGCTAGGCCAGGATAATTCACTAAAAAGAGAACCAGCCATCCTGGTTTATTACAACTACACATGAAATCAATGATTTCTAAATCCATTTTATTGGCAAATAAACAATCGCATTGTGTATCCTCAAAAGAAAAAAAAATAAAAAGATTTTTGTCCAAAAATGGACAAAGCACAGAGAGATTAAGCAATTGCCACACACAGCAATCACCATGCCAGGACACCATCCTCAGTAAAGCTGGATCATTAGTCCTGCCCACCTGTGAAAGAGGGATTTTCGAGGCTCCAGTAATATAATATATGTATTAACCGCATGCTGTTCAATCTGGAAGATGCTGTACAAATGTTATTTATCAACGTTCTTTCTTTCTAAAACCCTGGAACCCCTGCCCCAAGCCCAAATCCACGTATGGTCCCAGTAGCACTGCCCAAGTTGCCCCCGGCTCCAGTCTGCTCAGTAGTGACCAGGCCTGCATTCCTCACTCACCTTCCTTCCTTTTCTCAGGTCATTCACATCAGGGGGGGCCCTGTCCCCGCGGCCACTTCTGCCCCAGTGGAACCAGCCACCCTCAGCCTTGTCCTCCTGGCTCCTATAGCAACCTGACTGGCCAAGCCTCCTGCTTCCCCTGCCCTGCCGGCTACTACTGCCCTGAGAACATCACCACCTACAGCGGGCACCCCTGCCCCGCCGGCTTCTACTGCCCCAAAGGTGAGTGCCTGGGCCACAACTCGAAGAGGCAAGGCCAGTAGCAGGGGGCTGGTACAGGTGCCCGGGGGTGAGATGGGGCTTGGGGCTTGCTGCTTGGGAAACAACAGCAACTAAGGATCATGCAGATGTAATCACTCTGTTTCTGAGACATTTTCACGACCTGTCCCAAAGGCCCAGGGAAGGACTGGATCCTTCATGCTGGCTGAGCCCAAAGCAGCTGGTCTTGAGCTGCAAATTTCATGTCTTTAGCTTTACCTTTAAAATTATAAGATTTTTGCTTTCTGTCCCATAACATAATCTGTTGGCTAAAAAATAGAAGTTTAAAATTACTAATCCTACAAATTTTGGGCCATGTGCTTTTCAATAGAGTTGACCATCAAGAAGAAGAGTCCTGCATAGTCTATGGCTTTGTGGACCCTGGGCCTGGGAACACCCAGCCTGGGAAGCCCAATATAAGCAGCTGGTGAGGGAGGAGCTCCTGTGACTCAGGCCAGAAGTTTGCCACAACAGGCCCTGCCAAGTTGGTCCAGGAGCAGCAAGCAGCAGGGCCTCCCTCCCCAGCCTTGGGCCACCTGGACTCCCTCCTCTGAACTTTGCTTTTTAGGCACCAAATACGCCACACAGTACCCCTGCCCTCGGGGCTACTACAACCCAGACCCACTGACCCAGAGCCTGGACAGCTGCCTGCCTTGTCCCCCAGGCCACTACTGTGGGCAAGAGAATCTGACCCAGGCCTCTGGACCCTGTGATGCAGGTGCATTTCCCAAAACTCCCTAAGAAGCTCCCACCTACCCCCGTGCTTCCTACTTCTGAACCTGGACCTGGGGTGACCCGGACTATCTCCTGGAACAGCTACTGGGAGGGGTAGGCCTGCAGTCTGGGTGGCTCAGCCTTTGATACCCACCCCTACCCCGGCAGCCTGGTCACTACCAACCCTCCTGCCCCACTGCCTACCTTTCTGTGCTCGTCTCCACCCCAGGCTGGTTCTGCGTGTCAGCAGCCTGGACCTCCCGCCCCTTCGACTTAGACAACTACACCAGCACCAGTTGCCTGTGCCCAGCCACAGCTACAGGGGGGAAGTGCCCATCTGGATCCTTCTGCCCTGAGGGTACCCCAGAACCCATACCCTGCCCACCGGGCTCTTTCTGCGCCACCTCTGGTAAGAATCCAGGAGACCTCTCTGGCCACTGCACTGTGACCCAGGCTTGGAGATGGTGAGAGAACTGGTGGGAACCCCAACCTTCTCCCCAGCCTTGTGAGTGCATACATGAACCCCTCTTTCCCTCTGTAAATGAGAACTGATGCCTGCACCTGCCTAATGGGATGGTGGGCTTGGCATGCTCACAGGCCAGTCTGTGCTGACATAAACTTGCTGCTGTCATGGTTGAGGGAGCACAGGTGGATCATCGCAGAATAGCATGGGAAGGGCAGGTCTCTCTTCAGAAGGAGGGGCTCAGTAGACCCTCGCTCATGCCCTTTCACTGATCTCCATGTCTAAGTGATTTCCTGAGCACCTACTGTGACTCAGTGCTATTGGTCACTGGGGACCCAGATGTGAACCAGACACTTCCACCCCAGCTTTCAACAACCCTCAGATGGTAGAACACAGTGAGGCCAAGACCCCAGCCTATGCACATATCTCAGCTCTGCTACTGCTAGTAATGCCTCGGGCCCTCTGTGGAATGAGAGTGGTACCTGTAACATGAGGTTGGGTAGAGAAGAGAAGGAGATGGATCACTCCACATCGGCTCAGCAACTGCTGTGACTCTCAATCCTCTGGGGCCTGACACTGCACGATGACCCTCATCTGTCTGTATAACGAGTCTACTCAGCCCCAGCCCAGCACCCCCTCTCACCTCCAGGATTGTCCACTCCCAGCGGGCCCTGTCAGGCTGGCTACTTCTGTGCTGAAGGAGCAGTGTCCCCAGCTCCAGAGGATGGGCTGACAGGGGCCCCCTGCCCCCCAGGAACCTTCTGCCGTGAGTGTCTCCAGGGGCCCTGCTCTCAGCCTGATGTGCCCTCCCGCCCAGAGGTCTGCTAAGAGATCACAATGACCACATTCCTCAGTTTTCGACTGGACCCTGGGGCACTTGGGAAGAGGCCAGAGGGAAAAGGTGTGCCATGCATGGTCCAGCCAACAGCCAAGGGGTATTGCAGAAGGGCATGGTTAACATACACTTGGGGTGTTTGCTGTGGTTCTAATTGTTTGGTATGAACAGAAGTCAGTGGCCGTGTCACACCAGGATTCTCATTAGCTGTCAGTGGTATGAGTTCCGATGAGGTAATTCCAGCTACAAGTGAAGGGCTGGGCTCCCTGTGTGTCATCGAGGGGCAAGGGAGCTGGCCTTCAGGGATGTTGGCAGAGGCGCATCTTACAGTCAACACCATGGTAGGCCCTGCCCCGTCTCGGAGGCTGGGCCCACACCTGCTGCCTTGAGATCCTACTCCCTGGACCTGTGGCGTCCCCTTAGCCAGGCCATGCTGCCTCCCTGTGTCCTCAGCTGCAGCATCACATAGGCCAACACCATGTCCTGTGGGCACCTTCTCCAGCCTTCCAGAGCAGACCATGCCCTCTGCGTGCCAGGTCTGCCCACGAAGCTTCTACTGCAAGGAGGCTGGTCTCCAGGCCCCCAGCGGGCAGTGCCCAGCAGGTGAGAGGCAGTAAAGATCTTCAGGTGCCAGCAAAAGGGACAAGGCCATGAGGGAGAGCTCCACAAGGGCAGCTGTCTGGATCCTGAGCTCCACGGCATGGTCCTTGAGGCAAGAGACCTGCTATGACCAGCTGCCTTCATGGAGGGGATAGTTCTCCTGAGTGTCCCTCACTCCTGGCCAGGTTATTACTGCGACTCGAGTGCTGGGCCCATCCAAGACTTCCACCTATATCCTTGTCCTCAAGGCTATTTCTGTCCCCTGGGCACAGCCGTGGCCACACTCCACAGGTGCCCAGTGGGTACTTATGGACCTCGGAGGGGACTGAGGAGCATCACTGAATGCCAGCTGTGTCCTGCTGGGAAATTCTGTGCACTGGCAGGGCTCATGGCACCAACAGGTATGTCCTGGAGGGCAGAAAAAGAATCAGGCGGTGGGTGGGCCTGGCTGGTGGGTCCCAGAGCAGGCTGAGGAGGAGATGCACTGGGGAGAAACTACATGGACCTGGATCACTGGTAAAAATGGAGGCAGAGAAGCAGAATTTGTTGGACAAAGAATCCCCTACCTTCCCAAGACCCCTTCCATCAGGAACACTGTGTTCCCCCAACCCACCCTAGAAAATCAGGAAATGCGAGATGGGGCCTCGGTGTCTAGTTTTAAAGAGCTTTCCAGGTGATCTTACATCACCACAAATTGGGAGTCCCTTCATCAAGGTACGCATGTCTCAAAGTAGAACCATACCCCAGCTACCCGTGTCAGCACTAAGTCCCCACCAATACCATGGGCAGGGGCCCTTGTACAGGGTCTTTAGCATCTCTGCCCCCAACCCCCCACCCCCTGTTAGCTGATTTGGGTAGGGGAAAAAAGGAGGGTGTCACTTTCTTGGGTGTTGGGCGGCTTCCCTGTGAAATGGCTGGAAATGTTTTGATCCATAAGGAAAATCTGGATCTGGCAGTTGGCAGTCTCTGAGGAGGGCAAATCTTAGACTTGCCCAGACCTCATAGTCTCTTTGACCTGGAAACTTGGTACTGACTAAACCTGGAAGAGATTCAGGATCCTGCTTGTCCCAGGGTCCGGGCTGCTCAGGCTGGTTTTGGGTCAGGAATTCCTGTAGTCTGTGGCCATAGTGGAGCAGGATGTGGGGACAGCATGAACAGCCCTGTGCCTTGTGCTGTGTTCTCCAGCAAGGGGTGCAGTGGGCAAGGCTGACAAGGTGTCCTTTCTTCTAGGAGACTGTGCTGCAGGACACTGGTGTAAGGGAGGAGCCACCAGCAAGGACCCCACTGATGGGACACAAGGCCTCCTCTGCCCTGCTGGGCACTACTGCCTAGAGGGTACTTCACTGCCTCTGGGGCTACTCCAACTATGACAGGGCAGAAGAAGATCAAGTCCCTTCCAGCTCTCTATTGCTGAAGGCTGGTCTCTATGGGTTTTAAGCCATTCTCCCTGCACACAAGCCATAGCCCTAAATGGAGGACACTGTTAAGCTGTGCAGGGCCAAGCACAGGACCCTTCTCCCCACATGCCCTCCCCACTCTGTTCAACAGTCCCTTCCCCTCCCAAGAACCCTCCCCCAACCTGGAACTCAGGGAGCCTCACTTGAACTATTGACCTTCCTCCTTTGCCCTGAGGATGCTTTCAGGGCCTTGTTATTCCTCCTCCACTTGGGTACTCCCTTGCAGAATGGCAAGTGTCTTCCTTTAATTCAGTGAAGTTGATTCCAGGACTCCAAGCTGAATTGTCCCTGTCCTCTGGATGCTGAGAGGGGGAAGCATTTCCACACTGCTCTGCCCAGAGGGAAAAATCCAAGGGGTGATAGCCTAATTCAGTTCAATGTCTCCCCCTGGGGCCTCTTTCCTCTGTTGCTTTGACTTTTGCAGGAGCTCCTGTCCCCACCCAATGCCCACCTGGTACCTGGTCTGAGGAAGGGAACAGAACCCCAGAAGGATGTCAAGATTGCTCTGGAGGAAGACTCTGCTCTGGCGGCCACCTGCCAATCTGGCTGGCACCCTGCTACCCAGGGTGGGCAAACACAGCCACATGGAGTTGAGGGAACAGTGTCTACAGAGTGAGGATTTGGTTCCATTCCAGGATCCAGACCCATCCAGAGAACAAGGGGAAGAAATACCAAAAGTCAGGAAGGGGCGACCCCCACTGACCTGCAGGGCCTACGGGCCACTTGCAGACTTGTGGAGGTTAAGTCATGCCAGGATTCAGGAAGGAGCAGACTCGGAAGTGTCCAAGGACTATGCTTAAGGACCATTTACTGCCTGTAGCTGTGTGTCTCTGGGCGACTCCTCTTGACTGAGGCCCCCTTTTGTTTGGCCCCCATTCTTCCAGCATTTCCTGCACTAGCGGAACTGTCGCTACCACCCCCGTGGAGGAGCTTTCTGGGAGATCCTGTCCCTCTGGGCGCTTTTGTCCTCTGGAAATGGCTGACCCCTCTCTGTGTCCTCCTGGCTCCTATGCCTCTGGCACCCACACAGCAAAATGTTACATCTGTCCCAGCGGCCACTACTGTGTTCCAGGGTTGAGGCCACAGCTGTGTCCGAGAGGTTAGTTTCCTGCCAAGAGCCTGGCTCACTAAGCAAAGGGTCCAAAGCAAAAGGGAGGAGTGGGCAGAGCAGTTAACATGACTGTTATCTTAAGGCCTGATCTAGCTATTCTGATAATAAGGCAGTAACTTCTGGATTTTCAGAGCATTTCTACTTGCTGGGCAGGAGCCCCACAGCAGAGATGCCAGGCCTCCATGCTGGACTCTAAGCCAGTGCCCAAAGCCTGCCCTCTGCCACCTTCCTCCCTACCCCTGCTTCCTCAGGCTCTAATCTCTGCCCTGATCCCTGCACAGGTTTCTACTGCCCTGAAGGGACAGGGCTTAACTGGCAGCCCTGCCCCCCAGGCACCTATGGCCCCGTGCTGGGACTTAGTAGCCTGCCAGGATGTCAAGCCTGTGACGGAGGTAGGTTCTGCCCCAGGGCCAATGCTACAGAAGCCGGCGGACAGTGCTGGGAAGGTTTCTTCTGCTCCAGAGGGTCCACCCGGCCCAATCCAGAGGCCGGCACTGAAGGTACCAGGCCCTCCCTGCCGGACACTAATCCCCTGTTTCCTTTCCTAAGCCCACCAACCAGGAGGTAGGAGACAGATTCAGAGTCCTCCATCCACTCTGTCAACCAGAGAGACCAATGAGTCTATTCTGTCCAAGAGAATTGGGGTACCCAACCTGGGCCACCTGTGTTCCTGGGCTCTCATTCACGGGAGAGCAGGACACTGGTCCCCAGCATGCATAGCACTTTGGCATTTGTTTCCACTACCTACTATCCCTCCTCAGCAGGACAGCCCAAGAACTCCTGTGTCCCACACAGGCCAGACTGAGGGCTGACACCAAAGCAGACCTGAGAAACCTCACCTTAGGGGTCACTGAAAAGTCCTCTTCAGCTGAGCCATGCTTTTGAGTCACCTGGCACGTACTGACTGATACGGGGTTGGTGGGAGGGCCAGGCCATCAGATCAGAGTGTTGAGGGTGAGGTTCAGCCCAGGTATGGTCAATATGTTAGCCCTCCCAAGTGGTTCTCACTGTATAGCTGAGGGATCATTCCAGTGGTTTTATCTTCTGGGGCTCAAGTTGTTTTTGGAATCCAGGGACTACAGGGCATGATCTAGTACAATGCTTGTTTCTGTCAAAAGGGAAACTGAGGCTCAGGAAGAGAGTGTGCTTTGCCTAAGGATGCACAGTCAGTAGCCAATTTGAGTGCCCAGGCCCACTGGCCCCAGTTCAGCTCTCTGCCACTCTGCAGCTGCCTTCAGGCCCTGAGAGTCGTACCGTCCTCAGGGAGGCCTGGACACTGGTGAGGTCACTGTCTAATGCACAGCTCATCCCTCCAGCTCCTGACCTGCCAGCTACAATAGCCTCCTCTGCAATAGCCCAGATCTGACTGGTTCCCATCTTCAGTCACCAAGCAGCCCTGGTGGCAGGCCTCTTGGAACAGGGCCCGTGTAGGTGGAGGGAGAGGAAGAAGACATAGCTAGGCATCTCCAGAAACTAGAAAAAATGTTAAAATACTGGGGCGCCTGGTTGGCTCAATGGGTTAAAGCCTCTGCCTTCAGCTTGGGTCATGATCTCAGGGTCCTGGGATCGAGCCCCTCATCAGGCTCTCCGCTTGGCAAGCAGACTGCTTCCTCCTCTCTACCTCTCTGCCTGCCTCTCTGCCTACTTGTGATCTCTGTCTGTCAAATAAATAAATAAAATCTTTAAAATAAAATAAAATGCCAACCAGCATGGGAAGATCTACAAAGGCTTCTACATAAAGATCTGGGATGGTGAGAGAAACCTTGCCTCAGTCTCAAACGCTGTCTGCCTATCCCCTAGACCTTGGCACTTGAGACTTCCAGAGAGGCCCTGCCTCCCTCAGGTGCCCTGCCTACCTTCCAGATGCCACCACCCCCTGTCAGGAACAGCTTCCCCAATCTCTTCCCTTCTGTAACAGCAATACAGGGCTCTGCTGTAATAGCCAGGTGCAGAGGGTACGACCTGCAGAAGAGACTCGCAACCCAATTCCAGGGCCCAGAGACTGTACCAGTGATGCGGAGGGAGTTCTTCAGAATACCTGCTACTCACCATACATTTCTTGGTTCCAGAGGAGGCTGGTCCATGTCCTCAAGGACACTACTGTCCCAGGGGTTCAGCCGTGCCCCAGCCCTGTCCACCTGGCACCTTCAGCATACACACCAAGCTCAGCTCAGAGGTAGGGAGACCCCAGCCCAGGAGGAGGCTGAGTGTGGGCCCTGTCTGGATCTAGCCAAGCCATACTGCCCTTGAGGTCAAACGGGGATTGGAGAACAGAGCCACCTGCTAGCTTCTCCTTCCTGGGGGACTATAGTCACTTTCCCAGGGAGATCTTCGTTGGCCCTCCTTAGAACATACCATAGTCTACCATAGCATGTTTTTACTGGCCTTATTTACTTTCTGTATTCCCCACTAAAATATAAGCACCAAAAAGCTAGGGAGTTTTGTCTTTTGTTCCCTACTCTGTGTCAGAATAGTGCCCAGCACATAGCCACTTCCAGCACCTGCCTATGGGCTATGCGTATGACTGTACACGCTGACTTTGGAAACAAAGGGAGCAGCAACCGCCTCCCCAACCCCGTGTGGTCGGTGCATGTTAGGGGTTGCCGGGAGCACAAGGAGAGTACTCAGGGAGGGTGGGCTGGAGGGAGGTTGGAAAGGGAGGGAGGAGCCAGCCATGTAGCACCCTGGACTCCCCTTGAGGACCTGAGTAAGATAGAGGCCAAAGCAAGGTTTGAGCAAAGGAGTGACCTGAGACATTATAATATAATTCATATTATATATCCATAATACATAATATTAATATATAATTCACATATATATTCATAATATATAATACATATTAATATATAATAAAGGACCACTAGAGGATGCACAAAATTCTATTTAAATTGCCAGATTCCAAAAGCAACTTTAATACCTGGTTCTATTCACAAGCACCTCCAAATCACAGTTTGTAGTTCACTATTCAGAGGCCCTCCTATTGTGAAAGGAATATTCCTGACTTGTCATAAGCCCCCAAATCCCCAGTGTTCTGGAGTGCTTGGTCCTCCACACTTGAATGAGCAGAAAGGGCTTCCCTGGAGGTAGATCGAAGGATAGGCTTCCCCTGGTGTGACTGGTCAAACTATGAAAGGACACGGAGGTAGAGAGGAAAAAAAGCAGGCAGAACAAGCTGCTGATGGAGTAGTTTGGAGCATTAAGCCTTTGTGCCCCCCCCCCCCGCCCCGGGAGAATGTGCAAGGAGAGGGAAACAAGTGGCCATCAGGGGTGCTGTGGATGGAGGAAGGTGAACCAGAACAAGCTGTTCTGGGACCTGAGGCCCCTTTCAGGTCTCCTGATGCAGTCACTGCTTCCCTGCCCCAGATAGGCTGGGGGTTGGCATCTTAATGGGGGAATCTCCTGCAGGCTGCCTGCTCCCCGTGCCCGCCTGGCCACTACTGCAGCTCAGCGGGTCTCACTAGCCCTTCTGGGCCCTGCAGCACAGGCTTCTTCTGCCGCCATGGGGCCCTCGTGCCCAACGGCTCCCTAGGAGAAGAGACCAGTGGCCCTTGCCCTGCAGGTACCTCTGGGGGCTGGTCTGAGGAGGAGCCTGGGAAGGTGGGAAGGGAGCGAGCCCCAAGGCCACCGCTCAGACCGGACTCCAGGGTCCTCTGGCCCTAAAGGAACTGGGTTTAGGCTGGGAGCACTCTGAGAGCCAGGAAGTGGTGTTTCCTGTGGACCTGACCTGTCGGACCTGCTTCCCTTTCAGGGCACTTTTGTCCCCCAGGCACTGTTACCCCCAGGCCCTGCCCAGCCGGTACCTACAACAGGCTGGCCGCCCAGGGCCACTGTGAGTCTTGTCCTGAGGGGTGAGTGCTGAGAGGCCATTCTGGGGGTTCACGTGTCCGGCCGTGCAGGGGGTGCTTTCCTGCTATAGGACCTGCCTGGACCAGATGCTCGTGAAGACCCCTTTCAACCTGATTTTGCTGTGACTTTTAAAAAAAGTTCTCTGTAGAACTGCCACATCTTCTAGCCACACTTCTTGATCTCTTTATTGGGTATCATTCCTAATTTCAAACCTGAGGCTCTTTTGCTCAAATTCAAGCCATTTAAGTACCCCATCCCCCCACCTCCACCCATCCTGGGGCCTTGAGCTGTAGCAGAGCTATGTTCCCAGCAGATCAATAACTCCTGAGGCCTACGATAAAAGGTGAACCTGGGCAGCCATCTCTGCCCCGCTCCATGCTGGTGGGGCCACCGAGCCCTGTGAACCCCCCCTCCCCACTTGTCTTTTCTGTAGTTTCTTCTGCCCGTCAAACACCTCCTCTGTGGTGGGGAATGAGTGTCCTGCAGGCCATTACTGCCCAGCCTCCACGTCCTTTGCTTCTCAGTTCCCCTGCCCCCGAGGCACCTACAGGCCACAGAGAGGGGGTGTCCAGAAGTCAGACTGCACTCTCTGTGATCCAGGTAAGGGGATAGGGACATACCTCCACCCCAGCCATACTAGCCCCCATCCTCCCTGACCATGGAGGGCAGGTGACCACAGACAGCAATGTACATCTGGCTGGCGTGGGAAGTGCCCCAATCTCTCCCCTCCCAATGATTGGGGATCCTGTCTTTCCCTCTCTCCTATAGGCTCCTACTGCCTCCTGCCTGGGCTGGTGGCCATATCTGGGCCTTGCAAGGCAGGGTTCCACTGCATTCAAGCAGCAGCTGTCCCCAACCCCACTGATGGAATCACAGGAGACCTCTGTCCTCCAGGCCACTTTTGTCCCAAAGGCAGCCCCAGACCCACTCCATGCCCTCCAGGTAAGTTACCGATGTGGGGTGGGGGGGTACCAGCAGGGCAAGGGTGTGCTCTGGGCCCTTGAGAAGAGAAAGGTGTAGAGGTCCAGCCTTGGGAAGATATCTTAGGAAGGGCAGAGAAGAAACCCCCAAACTGTACTTAAAGAGCAATGTCCATCCTGCATCCACATCACTTGGGGCTTAAAGGTAGAATGATGAATGAGGTGACATAGAGCTTGGGCCCAGGCTCTCTGGGGAGAGGGGGTACTTGAACATGGAGGGGGTGTATGGCAGAAGCACCTCAAGAAATGAGTGAGGCCTTGCAGCAAAGATATGGGGATGAGATGCACTTCAGCTTTGTCAGGTCCCAGACCACATGTGGTGAGGCAGCCTAGGAGGCTGAGGAGCCCTTCAGCCCCTAGTCTGTGGGGCTAAGCAGGCAGAGCAGGGCCACAGATCTCCAGTCTGAGAGGCACCACCTTGGGTTTCCATCTGGGAGAGGGGCCCCCTGACGGTAGCTATGGAATGTGTATCTGCAGGCTCTTTCCTGCCCATCCCTGGGGCCACATCTCAGGAGGACTGCCAGCCATGCCCAGGTGGCTGGTTCTGCTCCAGGGCTGGCCTGAGCTTCCCAGAGGCCCCATGCGAAGGAGGCTGGTTCTGCCCCAGGGCCTCTGTCTCTGGGCACAGTCCAGGTAAGAGCAGACCTCCTCGACATTTGGGTAGGGGTAGGGTACTATGGGAGTCCCAGTGGGCCAGCCTGGAAAGAAGACATGCTTGTGGGCTCTCCCTCTGTATTCAGGCTCCTGAGGCCCAACTGCAGTGAGACGGGCCCTCTTGACCTGGAACCTTCCGTGGAAGGGACTGAAAACACCAAGCGTTAGCAAAGCTCCTCATGAGCCCAAAGCACAGAAAGGGGGATGGGAGATGCATGGAATGAGTGGTGAGAAAAGGAAGAAACAAGAAGCATTTTTTAAAATCAGTCAAAATGGAGAATCCCATGCTTGGGGGTAAAGCTGTGTAAGAAACTATAATAAGGGGGCAGGAAGGGTCTTCCCCCTCATGTGCTACCCAGGGTCCAGCAAAGAATGGGTAGAAGCTCAGACTCCAAAGACAAGAGTGCATTAGAAATCCATTTGGCAGAGGGGACACATTTCTGTCTTCTGGGGCCTCTGTTCTCAGCTGAGAACCAAGAACAGGTTGGTTTTGAGATGTATGTAATTATACTAGAGTTTTTAATTATACATCAGTTTTGAGATGCATGTAATTATACTAAAAGTTTAAAGCAGATTCCCTTTTTTTTATCAGAATGTATTGAAAGTTGGCTCTATCACTACATTACTCAGTTTCATTCTGACATTCTTTCCTGCAATAAAGAAAAGCACAGTTAAGTCACCCCTGGTTCCTAGGAATCATGCCCGGCCCTGAGAACCTTTAACAAGTGTGCTGTGCAAGGGAAGGTCAGCCACTGAATAGAAAAAAAGGAACTGGCCAGGACACAATCTTTGCAGATCCACACAAATTGTCACCAGAATACCAATCAGAGAGATTTGGAAGGACATGAAAGAACCCCTCCTAGCAGTAGGGATCACACCTGCAGGGTCCAGGCCAGCTGTGAATGCAAATGTATGAAGAGACCACAGTGCACATCAGGGCTCAAGGAAAGCTGCAAATCCAGGCAACTAAGTTTAAAAGATTATATTTCTGTGCAAGCCAAGAGAAGCTCCACTGCAGGCAGATCCAGCCTGCAGACCACTCGGCCTATGATCTCCATTCTAAGGCAGTCTTCCAACCAGCGGTCACTGAGACCAGTATGTCAGGCACTGTCTGTAGAGAGCCAAGAGATGCCAGTGCCCTGCTCTCACCAAGCTTACAACCTGATAGCACTTCAGTGGGAAGGGGCTTCTCACCAAACAGGGAGGCTCCCTCTCATATTGCAGCTCTTAGAAGGGATACCCCTACACCGTCCTCCCTGGGAGATCTGGTCTTAGCATGGACAAAGCCCCAACCCAGAGTACAACCTATTTAGGACCACATCTCCCAAAAAATGCATCAACTATCCCCAGAAGTTTAAAAAGTCCATACATTAAAGAAAAAAAGTGTTTCAACTCTTCATCCTGAAGAGTACAGGTTTCTGATCCTGTTCCATCTCTTCCTGTGGTCTCTCTTCTAAACTAGCTCCCTGGTAACCCGCATCTCACGCCTTCATTAATCCAAGGCCAGTGGAAAACTGAGATCATGAACATGGACAGGTTTCCTAATGCTTGTTAATGCTATGTATGATGAAGAGCACAGGTTGTCTCCAGGGGACTTAGTTGACAGAGCATTTCCCAAACTTACATCCCAAAGAGTATGATTTGAAGAATATTTCATAGGACTAGGACCCCTGGAAACACTGTTGGTGAGAGATGTTCTGACCTGGAAGCCTGGGGCTGCCTCTGGTAACTTGTGAGTTTCCCAGTTTCAAAACGCAATTTGTGGAGAGCACTGTCCCTCACCCCACTCAGCCCTGTCACTACAGATCTTGCTTCTTCCCACAAGAGGCCGCCAGGAGGTTCCCACGTGGACCTTCCACGCAGAGCTGGATTTCAGCTGGAGTGTCCCTCTAGGTGTCAGTGGGGCTGAAGTATAAGGGACCAGACCCAGGAGAGTCACACATCAGAAGCACCATGAATCACATACCCCATCCCCTCAACCACATTCACCTAGAGGGAGTAAGAATTGTTGTGGGCTCTGGCTGGAAGGAGATGGGGGATCTCCCAAAAGGAAATCATTATCTCTGGTGGCTTTTCTAGGGACTCTCTGCCCTGTTGGGCACTCGTGCCCCCCAGGCAGTCTGGAACCCCAGCTCTGCCCCCCAGGGCAGTATCAGGATGAACCTGGACAGAGCCTCTGCAAGATATGCCCGGCTGGAAAGTGAGGAGGTGTTGCTGGGGCTGGGGTTCCTTCTTTATCTGGGTGACACCTGACCTGTCCTGCCCTCTCTGAAGCTAGAGGGACTCAGCCATGTTGCAGGGACCAGTGACCACAGGCCTTCCAGGAACCCTTGCCCTTCAGAGCCCAGTGTAATTAAAACCCTAATGCCAATGCAGGGGCCTTGAAGAGCTGTAGGTTTCAAGTACAAGACCCATGGGGAAAGAGGCTATTGTCCCTCTTGATGTCCATTTCCTCTGACCTCAGATGGTCTGGGGGGTGGTTCGCTTCTGCCCAAATCGCTCTGTGCTCTGGGAGCTTCCTTCCCCTAGAAGACCCTCACTGTCTAGAGAACCTAGGGATACAGAAGGCCCTGGCTGTCATTGCTGACCACCTACTGGCTATTTCCACAGGTTCTGTTCCTTCAGGATCCAGAGACCAGGTGCCAGGCCTATTTGGCCAGTGAACTGTCCTCCTGGCTACTACTGCCCTTTGGGTACCTGGAGCCCCACCCAGAACCCATGTCCCAGGGGCACCTTCCGAGAATGGCCTGGCGCACGCAGTGCTAAGGATTGTAGGCCTTGTCCTGCAGGACAGTTCTGCTCAGATTCAGGTGACACGAGCCATTTCTCTGGGACTTTGCAGGGTCCTTAACTGATTCATTTATCCCAGAGGCATTCAGCCTGCATGCGGGTAACATCATAGTTTCCCTCCCATCACATATGACCTGCAGCTCTATATAGGGGACATTGCCTGAGGCCTGAACACGGGAATGGATAGAGAAGGCAAAGGTGACCTGACCCTGACCCCTGAGAATTGACAGTGGGGAAGGGGATATAAAAAGACAACCAAGAATATGAATATCTCAGCACAAGCACACTGATTTCTGGAAGACAAGACACTCCAGTTGTCTTGGAGTTGGGGGGACGTTGATCCCACAGGGGTTGAGGCTTCATGAAGCCCTTGCAGGCTTTGAAGTTAATGGCCTTGTTCAGGAAACGGGGGCTTCTGTCCAGAATGGCAGAGGACAGGACTTCAGGGAGACCCTGCCAGAGCTGAGCCTAAGAATGAGAGGCAGTACCACAGTGGAAAGAGAAGGAGGACAAAGTACGGTGTCTTTGTCCATTGTAGTTGTCTACCACATTCGTGTATAGATCACCTAGAACCAGATATGGTAGAGCAGTAAACGGGCTGGTGCACAGTGCTGGGAAGCAGAAGAAGGGAGGTATGAATTCCCACAAATGGTCCCCCTAGGAGCATTTGTCTGTGTCACACCATAAAAAGGCTGAGAATGTGAGGCTTTGGTCCATCACCTGCAGCCAGGGCAGGAGAACCCTGCACACCTCCAACAACCACAACAGAGCCTCTACTTCTAGGTTCCTAAGTCAGCACTCTCTCACTTTGGCTCTACATGAGCCCATGGGATATGACCAGACAGGCCTTTTAACTCACTTATCCTCAGAATAAGGCTGGTTTTTTTTGCAGATGAAAAACCTAAGTTGAGAAAGGCCTCCTGCACAGCTGCACAGGGAGAGATCTCCGAGCATGAGGGGACGTGGGGTCTGGCTACAAAGCCTAACACTTTGAGCCTCAGGGCACACTGCACTTCCAAGCTTAGGCACAGCTCCAGACATACTTCCAGGTCCCTTTTCTCCTTTTCCATCTCATTGGCAGCCAGGCCCACCATCGTGGACTCAGCATGCCTCCACCCCTTCTCCACAGGGTCCGGAAAACCCTTCCCAGATGGGCTATGCTCACCAGGTTATTATTGTCCTCCTGGCCAGACTTCAGCCACCCCTACATCTTTCCGGTGCCCCCGTGGCTTCTACTGTCCAGAGGGATCTCCCCAGCCAAGGGCCTGCGAGAACGGAACATTCCAGCCCCAGGAGGCCAAGGGCTCTTGTGAGCCATGCCCTGCAGGATTCTACTGTGAAGCCTCAGGCACAGGTAGGCTCACTGGGGCTGAACAGAAGGCCCCCATGTTGTTCTGGGTCCCAGGGTAAGGTGCTGGTAGTTCGAGCCCCTGCAGAAGTGATGCCTACTTGACAAGGAGGAGATCACCTCCCTTCTAAAAGGCGGGGGGCAAAGGGGGCGGGGCAGGGACTAACAGTGAATTGGCTCAGTGCAAAAGGAGACCCCTGGTATCTCCCTTATGTCCTCCTTTAGATTTGGCTTTAGAAGTTACCTTAGGAATTCTTATGTCAGAAGTTTGGTTGTCATAGTCACAGTATTATGATCCACATGCACCCCTTGACAACTGACAGTAGAGTGGAGGGAAGGGGACACCAAAACCAGCCAGGTACAAGGAAAGGACATGTCAGGAAGAGGCATTGCATGACGACTCATACCCTGGCATACCCTGTGCCAAGCTCAGGACAATAGGCACCAGATGCAGGACAGGACAGTCTGAGGGTCTAGGACCCGAGGATCTAGGTGGCTGTGGCCTGACTCAGTTTTCTTAAGGTACATTCTGCACATTTGAGGTCATGACAGGGCCTTGGTCGTGTTTAGAGATACATGGGTGGCTACTGGCCTGGCAGAGAGGCCATAGCAAGGCAGTGGTGTCTGCAGACCAGCATGTCCAGCAGGGACGAGTGCCACCTTCTGGAGAAAGGGAGCTTTACGCTCAACAGATAGCCTCAAGGCTGGAGATCTCTGGAGCCCACAGAGGTCTCCTGGGTAGCCATTGAGGGTCTCCCTCCAAGCCAACATGCCCAGAAATTGGACAAAGAATCAAGAACATTGACTGAGGACCTGGGCCAGGTCAGCTTCAGAGCCTGGGGTTCCCATCTCTGACCAGGATGCTCAGAAGGTAGGGATCCCACTGCAAGCTCAGGCTAACCCTGCCATTGCCCTCTAGGTCCCACGGCTGGTGGCCCCAACCTATGCCTCCAGGGCTACTTCTGTCCCCCCGGCTCCCATTCAGCCACGGCCAACCCGTGCCCTCGGGGGACATTTGGGCCCAGGCAAGGGGCCAGTGCAGAGCTGGACTGTGAGTTGTGCCCAGCAGGTTGGTGGACTCTGGCTCACGGGCCCTTGGGAAGCCTCGACTAAAGGGCTGAGAAGAGAATGAAGAGAAGTAGAAGAAGGGCAATCAAACGAGTCCATGAGGGAATGTGCCTTGGCCCCCTGGACCTGTACTGTCATGGCAGCCCCTCTCAAGTCTCACAGCTGGGGCAAGGAAAACAAAGTCATGTTCAAATATGGGCCGGGGCCCCACTGACCTACAGGCCCACAGCTCCCACCATCTTTTGGATTCTCCAGGCCTCCTCATACCCTGTGGCCCAGCCCACCCCACATGTAGCTCTAGGGCTCAGGCAAGACCAGCCCCATATTTTCTTCAGAGACCAGGGGTTGCTGGAGAGAAATTACTGCCTGGTCAGGGCAGATCCATGTCTCCCTAGCTCATTCTGCCTCTCACTCCCTATATTCTGCCTGGCCATCCTGCCAACACCTTGTGCTACTCTGAAAGCCGAGGGAGGGAGGAACAGGTCAGGCACAGCCCAAGAGAGACTGGGCTGGTGCCAGAGCCAGTGGGTCTGCTTCTTCTAGGGATGTTCTGCTCATCAGAAGGGCTGTCCCAGCCATCAGGGCTCTGCCACGCGGCCTACTACTGCACAGGAGGAGCAGTGTCTCCCACCCCCCTCAGACACAAGGTATGTAACGCTGGGCATGGCCCCCCAGACGTGTATCTGAGCCCACCTGCGACACCCCCGGGGTACTGGACCACAGAGCTGGCCAGTGTCTCCTACTAGGCTGAGGGTCGAGTGCCCTGAGGGCAGGACCATTCTCACCTCTGTGTCACCAGGGCCTAGTGTGGGACCCACCCTGTGATAGCTTATTTCAGTGATTCTAAGATGTGCATCTTTTTCACATTTAACATCTCTAAAATCAGCAGTGTCTTCTAATCCATGGAATCTGTAAGCCACGGTGGCAGTGACCTTTTTTTTTTTAATTAAATTTATTTATTTTCAGCATAGCAGTATTCATTATTTTTTCACCACACCCAGTGCTCCATGCAATCCGTGCCCTCTCTAATACCCACCACCTGGTACCCCCGCAACCTCCCACCGCCCGGCCACTTCAAACCCCTCAGATTGTTTTTCAGAGTCCATAGTCTCTCATGGTTCACCTTTTTCTTTTAAGTCATTCGCCTTCCAGTGTGTGACTCCTGGGGTTTGATGACATGTAACGATAACAGCAGTAACATAAACAGAGGCTTTTTTTTTTTTAAGATTTTTTTTTTATTTATTTATCAGAGAGAGCGCGAGCACAGGCAGACAGAATGGCAGGCAGAGGCAGAGGGAGAAGCAGGCTCCCAGCCCAGCAAGGAGCCCAATGTGGGACTCGATCCCAGGATGCTGGGATCATGACCTGAGCCGAAGGCAGTTGCTTAACCAACTGAGCCACCCAGGCGTCCCATAAACAGAGGCTTTATTCGGTGCTGGCCAACATGCTGTTCTGTGTCCATAGTGAGCCGGCAGTCCTCAGTGGGAAGCCCCATGGTCATCCTACTTTAGGCATGCAGCTACAGGAAGTATGTGGGGTTCTCAAAGCCACGTGGTGAGAAAGAAATGGTCAATATGTAGGATCATTGTACTGTAGAACAGGGTAGTGGAGAGTCAGTTGGATAGATGGACATCCAGACCCGCATTGCACAAACAGATGGCATGATGTTGGTGTGATAGTTGATTGTCTCTGATTCTCGTTTTGTTACTGACTTGCTGTGTGACCTTGGACATACCTTCCCTTTGCCCTCTCTGGACCCCAACTTCTCTTTTAGAAACTGCCCCTTCTGGAAGCCCCCAGTTCCACGCTGACACTACAGAGAAAATAGGCCCGGGGATGAAGAGTGGAGGGGAGGGAAGCCACTGAGTCAACAGTATGATTTAGGAAGTAAGAGACTCCTTCCGGACCTCCTCACTCCTCCTCCTTAGTCTCTGGCTGCCACAGGCGGAAGCATGTAGTAATGGGACAATTTTTCATGTAACATTCTTATTTGCACCCTCCAGGGACCAGCAGGTGCAGGCAGCGGTGTGTGCAAGCTGAGACCGCAGCTCTGATGTAACGGCCTTTCTTCCTTCTTTCTGACTACACAGGTGGAGATCCCAGGACTCTCTGGGAATGACATCTGCCCGCCTGGCTTCTTCTGTCCCAGGGGAACAGTCTTCCCAGTGCCATGCCTGCCTGGGTTTTACTCCTCTGCTCCAGGCCTGGCCAGTGAGGACCAGTGCCTGCCGTGTCCCCCAGGGCACTACTGCAGCCATCCTGGGCTGTCCCATGCCATGGAAGCAGAGCTCTGCGATGCAGGGTAGGGGACCCTGACCCTGCAGTCCTCAGTGCAAAAAGGGAGTATCCCTAAGTCAGGTGTGACATGACCCCCAAGTCACAGATTAATCCGAGATCCTATGGTCTCTCCTCAGCCCCTGTGAGGATCCTGGGCTAGGGTGATTGTGCCTCAGGATAGGAGCCTCTGATGTGTCATCCCTTAGATACAAGGCTGAACTAATCACAGCTTCTAGGGCCCTCCTAGCACTGACTTTCCAATATCTAAGAGTGCTGAGTTGCTGGGCCATCCCCGTGTCCCACTCAGCCCCAGGACAGCCTCCACACCCTCTGTCGCCCCTGCCAGGCCCTGGTCTTTACCCCCTTCGCCAACAGCCTCTGCAGACAGGTGTCTGAGATTCCTAGCAGGTGCATTTTCCCCTTATTGTTGAAAGGGCTAGAGACTGGCCACAGCCACCAGTAAGCTCCGTTTGGGTCCTATGTGAAGGAAGGCCTGCCCCCATCTGTTCAGGGCCCTGAGGACAGAGAAATTCTGGAGAAGAGAGCCATGCTTGTTCTAGGAAATGTCTAACCCTTCCCAGTACTCTTCCTTAGCCCCTACTGCATAGTTTCTTATCACAGGGGCATAGACATTTTAGAGTTGAGGACCAGAGGACCTCCTTCCATCTGAGGGATGGCCCTTGACTGTGGCCACTCTGGCCTTATCCTCAGTACAACTCTGATGACCTAAGGCTCCAAAGGCACCCCTTTCTCCCACCTTCTACCTGTCCAGGACCCCATGGTCATACTATAGGAGGTTTAGCCACGGTTCTCCATTTCCTCAGGTACATCTGCCTGGGAGGCAGTGCTGTGCCCTCACCTTCTGATGGAACCCATGGCTACAGATGTCCCCCTGGTTTCCGCTGTCCCCCAGGGGCTCACAGCGAGCAGCCCTGTGAGCCTGGCACCTTCAGCCCATTGCCTGGGGCTGACACCTGCCTGCCCTGTCCAGGGGGCACCTACTGCCAAAAGGCTGCTACTGTGAAGCCCACCACCTGCCCCAAAGGTAATGAATGCCTTCGGGCCAGTCTCTGCCCTCACTCTCAAGGGTAGAGGGACACTGGACATGACTGCAATGGACAGTGCACCTCAGGACTCAGTGCAGCTGGGACCTCTGGCCCCCGAAGCTCAGCCCTCTCTCAGAACTCAATGCTTGATAGCAAAACCTCAGCCTTCTCTGGTAGCCAGTGACCCACCTATAAAATGGGGCTAATCATACTGCAGAGGGAGGGCACAGGGTGAAGGTTGTTGTGGGAGGTTCACCTGCCTGGGGACGCTGCCACTACCTTCCTTTACACGGTCTGTGACCAGCCTCACATCTCGTTACTCTAGGTTCCCAGTAGGTGCCCAGGAGGTGAGTGTGCATATGTTACAGAGGGAGGAACACAGGTCTGAGAGGCAGGACATTCTGGTCAGTCCCACTCTGATCCTAAGGTGCCACTGTCCTTCAACAGCCACAACCTGTCTCTAAAGCACAACCAGAGGACCCATGAGAACCCCACCCCAGGGGAGCTGCCTCCCTCAGTAAACACCCCACAGAGAAGACTACAGCACATCTTGTGTGAGACTCTTCAGCAAGTTGTTGGCCAAGGCCACCCTAACAGGTGGTCTTATGGCAGCTATTCCTTGAGGGGGCTACTGGGGCCTTGTGTAAAGTGCACATGACCCCACTTTCTCCACGACAAGAAACTCTCCCTCCTGACCTATGGAGCCAGGCCACTCCTGTTACTTACTCTCACTAAGTAATGACCCCAGAAACCTCCATGCTGATGTGATGTGACATCACACAGGGGCAGATATACCACAAGGGCAGGTATACACCCATGCACACAGGCACACCTCAGCTGTCTGCACACACACACACACACCCTAAAGTTCCCATCCCATACGCCTGGATTCTAATCCTCCCCACCTTCTCCCACCACTGGGGCCAGTGTCCTCTTCTACATCCTTTCACTGTGCTCTCCACATCCCCTCAAGTCTGCCCTCACTTCTTTGCTGTGAACGGTAAGAGACTGTAGGGCCCAGGGAGCCACTGTGGGGTTGGGGTGCATGGTGCTCAGGGACACTGGCCTTCCCCACAGGTCACTATTGCCCAGAAGGGACATCCTCCGCTCTTCCCTGCCCTGAGGGAACCCTGAACCCACGGGAAGGTTCTCTCTCCCCTAGGGCCTGCCATCCCTGTCTTGCAGGGAGGTATTGCCCTGGGGAGGGCAACGGGCAGACTGAGGGTGAGTACCGGCGACAGTGGAGCTAGGTCCTAGCTCCACTGTGTGGCTTCCCCCAGCGTTCTCCTTGGCTGGGCCACAGCATGGGTCTGGGTCTGACAGCCTGCCTCAGTGTGGGCCCCTGTTACTTCCTCCCTTGAACCCTGCTCCTCCCTCCTTCCCCTAAAAGTCCTCAGGCTTGTGGCCAAGAATAGGTTCTCATTTTAGCTCTGAATTTAGGGCAGGTGTCACCTCGGACAGGTCACTTCATCTCTCAGACCTCAGTCTCCTCCCCTGTAAAGTGGGGATGGTCACAGTATGCACCTCCCACAGTTGCTGTGGAGAGTGTGGTCATTACAAACAGGAGCTTAGAACAGTGCCTGGTGTACAACAAGTGCCCACGCCTGTTACCTCCTAGAGCTACCCCTCCTCCTGGATTCCGTGGGAAGCCACCAGCTAAGGGTCAAGGACTCCCTTCTTCATGCTTTAATTTCCCTGATTCTTTGGGGTTAGGTACAGCAGACAGAGACCAGGGAGGAGGCAAGATATAGCATAGGCAGCTGGTAAGGTTTCCGTTGCTGCTCTAAAATTCTACTCTTTCTATATCCAAGGACCCTGCTCAGCTGGTTACTACTGTGAGGGGGGAGCTGCCAGCCCCACTCCCCAGAGAAAATCTGCCTTTCCCCTCAATGGACCTTGCCCACAAGGCCACTACTGCCCCCAGGGGACTCTGTACCCTGTGCCCTGCCCCATGGGGACAACAAGAAGTAGCCCAGGTGAGCATCTGCCCTGTGTTTCCCATCCCCTCCCAGATATGGGCCCCTCCTCCTTCAAACTCCCAACTTTAACACCCTAGACACAAACAGCACAATGGGAACACCTGTTTGTCAGGGTCCACTGGGGTGGACTTGAGTCTGGGGGAAGGCCTGTGCCTGAGAGTTGATGTTAGGGCTTCTTGTCCCTGGGACACAGCCCACTCCTCCACCCCTTGACCTGTGCCCAAAGCTGGGCTCTGCCCATGAAACGCCAGGCTGCGCCACTGACCAACCCGAAGAAGAGATGCCCTAAGGGAGGCTCTGGCCAGTGGCTGCTTCATTCAACACATATTGTGCCAGGCTCCATTCTAGCAAGCAGGAAAAGATCTCATCCTCAGGGGTTGATATTCCCGGCTGGGGACATACAGAGTCCATGAACTGTGACCTCCC
Organism: Neogale vison; assembly: GCF_020171115.1. NCBI lineage: Eukaryota > Metazoa > Chordata > Mammalia > Carnivora > Mustelidae > Neogale > Neogale vison. The sequence continues at coordinate 81,764,696 of NC_058095.1, forward strand.
TATCCAAGGTGGCACCTCTGAAGAAAGCTGTGGACCGTGCCCAGCTGGATCCTTCTGCCCTGGCCTGGGCCTAAGCTCTCCTATCAGTGCCTGTGTGGCTGGCTCCAAATGCTCCTGGGACCTCAGGACCTCCAGCCCCATGGCTTTCCTCTGCCCTCAGGTACCTCCCCAGGAGCTACAGGAGGGAGCCTGGTCTCCTAGGCTTGGGGAAGCCAGGGAACCCCACCCAGGATTCAAGCTGGAGCCCTTCAACTGGGGACCTCAGGCGATTTTCTGGTACCTCCTATGAGGCACCTCAACACTCCCCTCTCCAGGCCCCAGTTCTTTCTCCAGTGCCCCCACCAAGCCTCTGGTCTCCTGTACTCCAGTCACCATGGCCTGTACCAGCTGGAAGGAAGGACAATGCACTGACGTGCCTGAGCACACAACCATACCCAGCCTGGCTCTCAGAGGGACCACTTTGTGTCCAATGCCCAGGGTCACTTCTGCCAACCAGGATCTGCTTGGCCTGCCCCCTGCCACCAAGGGGAGTACCAGCCATCCCTAGGCTCAGACACCTGCCTCTCATGTCCACCGGGCTTTCACTGTCCTCATCCAGGCACCAAAATGCCCAGGCTTTGCCCAGCTCATGCCTACTGCCCAACCGGTAAGCTCTCAAGTCTCCATGCATCCCAGGCCCTCATCTTTCTCCCCAACATCCTCACCTATCTTCCTTCCTTCTTTCTTTCTTTCTTTCTTTCTTTCTTTCTTTCTTTCTTTCTTTCTTTTCTCATTTAAATTCCATGGAGAGCTTACCTCATGCCAGGCACTGTATTTGCACTAGGAATGCCAATGGTGAAGACCATCTGCATAAATTTCATCCTCCCCTCATCTCTGCCCCAAGCCCATCCAACCCGCTCTGTTCCCTTTCTTTTCTTCAGCTGTTGACTCACCCATGCACAATGTCCTGTCCCTTACTTACACTCAGCCTGGGGGTCCAGGGTGAGCACCTGGACGAGGATGATGGCAAACAGATGTCATCACCTGTGCTGGTCTGGGTCAACCGTCTGGGAGCAGCTTCCTGAACAACACATAGAGAAGGGCTCCTCAGTGGTGTTGGGCCGCTGGAAGTGGAACTCAAAGTTCCACTTTGGTGCCCCAGTGATCACAAGTATGCTCTCCTCAAGTCTGAGTCCAGTCATCCTGAACCCACTGTGCATGAGCCCACCCTCACACAATACACACACCCTCACATCATACACACACCCTTACAGAACACATACACATATGCACAAGTGTACTCACAGTGCACAGACACACAAACTCACACGTGTGCACATACAGTGTATACAGGCACACACACATGCATACACACATATCTATGCTGTCCCCAGGCAGCCTGGCAAACAAACAGGTATTCACAAAAGTTCAGTCTCTTCTATGTCTTACATCAATTTAGGCAAATCTTTCTGCCAATTTTAGGAGTTGTAACTACTTAAACTTTGCAAGTGTTAGATTCACAGGTAATGCATACATGTGTTTTCCCTGTGACTAAGGTGTGAAAGGTTTATATGCCACTTTAAAATGAGTGACCTCTTAGCCCAGAATATTTACATTTCAAGTCCAAAGAACTTGGCCTGTTGTCCCCATGACTACTCGTTATATTAGTCACACACACACACACACACACACACACGGAGGACAGCTGGTCTCTGGAGAAGCACTGTTCTGCCTTCCTGTCCCCACCACCCAGACCCTAAACCCACTCTTGCTGAAGTTTCTGATTCTTACTTTAACCTCCCCTAACTAAAGTCACACCTTTCAGTTTCTTACTCCCCCTCCTGGTCAGAAATTTTTTTTTTCAGCAGATGCAGCTGCTCCCTTCAACTTTTTTCCCTGTTGGGGGGACTTCTCTTATTTCCCATTCCAGATGTGTATACTGGGGTGCCCCTGGCACACACAGCACAGGTCACAAGAAAATGTTGAGGTCATCAAAGCCAGAGGAAGGCCCCCAGGACAAGGGCCACTGATGCAAGGGGGCTGTGGGGCAACCCGTGTTGGAGAGGAGGGAACTATACAGGCACATCCCACCCAGCCAGGTCGGGCAACAGGGCACTGTGGAAGGATTGGCTGGGAGAAGGCAGCTCCGAAGAGAGATGTGCTTAGTATGGATGGTCTGGTTCCAGCTCAGTCCCAGAGAACCCAGTGTCTGGCACCAAGAAGGCAGCCAGCTGAGCCTATTGGCTAGTTTAAAGCCTCTCGCCCCTAAATAGCTTCACTGCTACCTGGAAATCCTTCCCTAGGGAGTTACCCTTCTGTAAGGGGACAATAATCCTAGGGAGAGAGACTAAAGTCATGGCCATTTCAGCTCTTCAAAAGCTCTGAGAAAGCAGGAAGGAAAAGCTCAGCACCATGGGGGCAGCAAGAGGCTGATGGGTGGGGGGCCTGGTCACTAACTGATCCAGGCATGGAGCAGGTGGGTCCACAGGGGATCAATGTGACCTGAGCCCTTAGTTGCCCATCTTCACTGCCTAACCCCCCTCTCCAGGAACGTGGTCCCCTCCTCCGTGTCCTCCAGGGACCTTCACATCCCAAGATGCATCAGGCCTCCAGGAAGAGGGTGACTGCTCCATCTGTCACCCTGGTAGCTACTGCAGGTCAGTAATAGCCCAGAGTCCCACAATGACATCGAAGTGTGCCCTCCAGGCAAAGAGGCCCAACAGGCCCTGGGCCTGCCCTGAGCTCACCCCCTCTGTTAGTGGGGCAGCTAAGGTGTGAGGGGCCAGGGTCCACTACAGGATGGCAGCCCTACCTGGCCACACAGGCCTGAACAGGGAAGGAAACCTGACAATTAGGTGAAGAGAGCTAGGACAATGAGCACAGACCCAGGACTTTGTTTTAAATAATAATAAATACATTCAAACTGAGGAAGGGTCAATATAAAATAAAAACAGCTCGTCTTGGTCCCTGCCTAAAAACATGGGAAATTTCCTTAGAGGCAAAATTCTTTGTGCCTCCAGTTAATACCAGAGTTCTGCACATACACCCAGGGAAAAAGAGGAACAATCCTTCCTTCTATCTCCTCTTCTGAATCTTCTACAATGTGAATAGCTTTTGTAATTATTGGAGCTGGAAGGACTATGAATGTTACCTATAAACAGAATAATCAGAGAGCACGGCTCAGGATGGCCAAATTCTACCTGAAATGTCTTACACCTACTTGGTATGGTGAAGGCATGTATTTATACAATGGGCTCATTCTCACGGTAGCAGTAGAAGCCACTGGAAGAACGCTGTGCTTGGGATTCAGAGACTCACAGGCTCTAGGGCTGCATGGGATAGGGGTTCCCCAGGCTCTCATAAGACCTTGGGGAGAAGCCCAGCCCTCAAATTAGCCCTTGCCCCAACTCCCCCAGAGTAACCAGACAAAAAGCATATTGGGGGTCTCTGGTCCAGAGAAAGCTCCCAACATTTGCTGAAAACACATACCTCCAATTTCCTGGGACTGGGAAGAGGGATCCTATCCTCAAAAGAAGAGTTGCTCTATTTCATGCAGAGGCAAACTTACTTCAAAGCAGATGATTTTCTACTTAAAAGGAGATCATGGAGGTTTCCTCAGATGCTCTTTCTGGAGGATTGTCTCCCTGTACTCAGGAAGTTCTTCCTGAGGTCTAGCCTGCTTTCTGCTGCAGAGTGGGAGATAAGACTAATGGCCAGACTAGTCTTCTAGAGAGCCCAGGCACAGGGACCTGGCAGGCCACCAGCACGCCCGGGGTTAATGCAGAGAGTGGGTAGACTAGCTGCCAGTTCCCTTCCTCCTCACCTCACAGTTACTGCCGCAGGACTACCAAGTGCCTCCAGTAGAGGCTCGTCCTGCTACTGGCAGTCCTGAGTCCTGCCCTTTATCTGCTGAGCTCCGCAGTCAGTGGAGTAGACATCCAGGAATCTGTCTTTCCGGAAGGATGCGCAAGGGTGGAGCTCCCAGTGCTATACTGGGCCCAGCACCCCTGGGTCCGAGCCTCATGCCCCGTTTTATTGCTGGGTCTTGTTTCTATCCTATACGTGGATAGATCCATGTGTTCTCCTGGGAGAGAGGTCAAAAGCATTTCACACTGTGGGTCACAATAAAACTATCTGAAACAAGGGCCTGGATCCCCTCTGGTGCTGAGGCACTGGGCTCAGATCAGTCCCTGCACCCTGATCTCACCCTTCTCCCCTCTCTGTGCTGTTAGAGGTGGACGGGTGTGGGGGAAATGCCCTGCTGGTTATTTCTGTCCTGCTGGGACCTCCGAACTGACGACACAAGGTCCCAGGGAGTCTCAGCCCTCGTGCCCCCAGGGACAGCTGTGCGCCAAGCAGTGCCCACCAGGTAATGACCTCTGTTTCTTGCCCTTAGAGTGTGAAAGAGGCAGAGAGCAAGGCTGCTTGGCTGCCACCACAGCACCCACCCGGGCAAAGGATTTCTTGTTTGGGTCAAAAACAGACCCTGAAAATAGCTGACTCCCATACCTGACTGACTAAGTAGAACCCGTGACTCTTGTCAAATCAGTAACCTTCTGAATTTCATTAAGTTTGATCGCCATGTTGGTCATAGAACTTCTTAAAGAAATCATCAAAAATAGTTGAGCCCCAGTGCTGTGCAACTAACATGTATCTGCGTGTGTATGTGTATGTAATTACATACATCAAACATATGAGATATGAATAGACACCTAGAGCAATTCAGAAGATTACTAATTTTACAAACATAAAAGCAAGTGAAGCCAGGACTGGCATCCAGACCACTCAACTCCTGGGCCAACAGAACCCCCGGGGCACCCCTGGATTCATGCTGTTCCTGCTCTGCCACAGCTGAGCAGTCTACCTACCTTCCACAAGACCCAGTGTAACCCCTTATGCTTCAGGCTTTTACTGCCCAGAGGGCAGTGGAGAACCCACCTTATGCCCACCTCATACTGTGGCGGCTGCCCCTGGAGCCAAGCAGCAAGACGATTGTGGGCCTTGCCCTGCTGGGCGCTGGTGCAAAGCCGGTAAGTCAACTGCACTGCAGCCAGAAGGGCGCTGGACCCGAGAAGGGCTGAGGGAGGCCCTCTGGGCAGGAGGAGAGGATGGAAAGTGAGCACAACCTTTGCTCTCCAGGAGACCCAACCACTCACCCCTGCCCTGCTGGCCACTACTGCCCTGGAGGGAATAAGACCAGTCCAGGAACCCCCCAGGCCTGCCCTGAACACACCTATCTGGCTGTAGAAGGAGGCCAGAGTCTGGCAGAGTGCCTCCCTTGCCCTCCTGGGTACCACTGCCTGTCCCCAGGTGAGAGTTTGATCCTAAGCTGGATGCTGAGAGCCTCTATGGAGGAGAGTAAGAGGTTTTCAGAGGTCGCATGGCCATGCCTGATGTTTTTGCTTCCAGGTCTCTCTTCCTTCAAAAGCCAGCCATGTCCTCCAGGCTACTGGTGTCCAGGTGATCAGGGTGCCTTTCTCTGTCCACCTGGCACCTTTCGAACAAAGCCAGGGGCATCATCCCAAGAAGACTGTGAGCTCTGTCCCCCTGGCCACTACTGCCCCCAGGCTGAGCTTCAAGATCATGCAAATATGTTTGTGATCCCCTGCAGAGCTGGAGCTGAGTGCCCTGCAGGTGAGACTGCCTTGCCTATCTGTCTCTCCCCAGCCCATGACCCTAACCCTGTGGCCGCACCCCTGAGGCTTAAGCCAGGTGCTCAGGCAGGTCTCACCAGCACAGGGCACATCATGCAGGCATGGTATGGCCACCTGCTTACCCTAGCAAGCCATATACCCAGTCCCCCAGGGTCCACTCAGTCTTGGTTGGATCTGCACCACCTTGAGTCCCCCTAAGACCCAGGTGCCTTGGTCCGTTCTGTCTCTTTCAGGTTCTGTGGCTGAGGTCACATGCAGGGCTGGCTCCTACTGCGGGCCCCAGACAGGGGTCCCCCCACTTTGCCCTGGGGGCTATGCCTGCCCTGCTGGCTCCTCCACCTACACTGGCCCAGGGCAGCTGTGAGTACCTCCCCTGTCTGTGTATCTGGGGCTCCCCCTGTGTCTCAGTCTCTGGGCTCTCCAGAGAGGAGTCAACCCCCCTGAGCCCCAAAGAATGCAGGCCAAAATAGCAGGGCCCAGAGGCAAGTACTGTGTAACCTATTGCTTGGGCTTCCCAGATAGGGTGTTCTGGTGCCTCAGTCCTGCCTCTGTCCCTAAGAAGGATGGGTGAGGAAACAAATCCCACTGAGATGCCCTTCTTAGTTTCCAAGGTCATTCCCTGTGGGGTGGCCAGATTTAGCAAATAAAAATACAAGAAAACCCAGTTAATAAAAAAAAGAAAGGAAGGAAGGAAGAAAGAAAACCCAGTTAAGTATGAATTTCGGGTAAACAATAAATAATTTTTTAGTGTAAGTATGGCCTATGTAATATGCAGTAGTACTTATTGTTTAGTCATTGTTAATTGCTCGTTGCTTATCTGAAATTCAAATATGACTGGATGCAGTGTATTTCACCTGGCAACCTCAATCTTGTGTCCAGGACCGACATTCCCAGCACTCCCAACTGTGTCCCCCAACCCGGAGATGATCAGATGTGGTCCACATACTCTGTTGCCCAGGGTGAGGTGGGTAGGAAACACAGGCTTGGACACTGTCCAGTGGCCTGGCCACCTATATGAGGCTCAGCCTCCTCCAGGAAGACACCTTGACCTACTTAGGCCTCATCAGACAGTAGACTATCTCAGGCTCCTTATCTGGGACAAATTCAGGGCCACCCCTCCCCCAGCCAGCTTAAGGCCCAAGTGTGGAGAATGTGGAGGTGGGTGGGGGACCCGGCTAATGTGCTGAAAGCAATAGCACACACAGACCCTTTCAACATGAAACTAGAGTCTGGGGGGTCTGTGTTTCTGTGCAGCTGTGTGTTTCCCTTTTACTGCCCCGTGGGCAGTGCCCATCCACGTGCGTGCCCTGGGGGCTCTGAGGCCCTGAATGGAACTGGCCTTAGGGTCTCCAAGGAGACTTGCTGCCGCCTCTGTGAAGCAGGCACCTACTGCAGCCAGGCCCTGGATTCCCAAACCTGTCAGCCCTGTCCCCCTGGATTCTCCTGCCACCAGGGTGAGTTTGGGAAGCCCGGGTGTGAGCAGGAGAGGGGGCCTGGGGCCTTGGAATTGGACAGAGCCCAGCGAGGAGGATGGAGGTGGCAAGTAGGGAGGACCCATAGAGCCGCTAGGAGCATGCAGGGGAACAGGCCTGTAGTTTCTCTCAGCTAGGCCAGCCACCTGATTGAGAAAAACCCACCATTATGGTGGGGGTGGGGGTGGGAGGGAGGAAACACAGGTGAAAGGAGAGTCAGAGAAATTAGACGCCACACCTGTCTTGATGTTAGGTTTAAAAGACCTAAAAATTATTGACTGTGCATCATATCATACAGTGAGCATATTGGAGCCTGTCCTGGGAAACAGGACAAACTACAGCCTAGTGTATGAGCAATGCTGGATATGCAGCTCTGTGTCTACTGAGAAAGATGGAAGTGTGTTGTGTAGTGCCCAAAAGACCAAGGGTATTGTTGCTTGGGGGGTGGGAGGGTAAATACAAGAAAGCACAGACTCTACTAACTCACAATCTAGATTCCTCCCTGATCAGTATTTGCTTTGCTATCTCCCCTCCCGCTCCCTTCCCCACTTGAATCCTACCGGCAAGTCATTCTTCCCTCAGACTCTGCCATTTCTCAGTCTGCACCTCAGCTGGAGTCCATGGCTCAGAATTTCCCCCTCTATATCCCTCCAGGAACAGAGAGTTACCACAGCCACCCCTGCCCAGTGGGGCACTACTGTCCTGCCGGGACTCACAGCCCCAGGCCCTGCCCATTGGGAACGTTTAGAAACAGCAGCCAGGCAAGGGCAGCTGGAGAGTGCCTGCCATGCCCTGCAGGCACCTTCAGTGCCCAACCTGGCCAGGCTGGCTGCCTCCCCTGCGGGAGCTCTGCTTTCTCTCCACCTGGTGAGTCTCCGTTTATGCTCTCCCTGACAAACTGGTTAATCACCCTTGTCTCCAGATATGGCCTCAAATACACCATTTCTCCTGTCCTCTGAAGTTTTGAGGATCAAGAGTGTAAGGTTTCAGAAAACCTCACTGCCACCAGATTTAATTGTTTTATGAAAGCTACAGTATGTGAGAGAATGGGTGACCCCATGACTCCCACAGCACAGGCATAGTGTGTATGCGTGGATAAGATGAGTTTGTGCCTTGACTTCAACAAGCCAATGAGTGAATGTGAGGAAACAAGCTCAGAGATGTCCAGCAACTTGCCCCAGATGACTCGACTAACGGAGGAGCCAGAACCTTGCACTGAGACATCGGGAGAGGTTCTGATGCTGCAATAAGCTCTTAAAGGTGGCAGCAGCCACACCCAGTTCTCTCACATCCACCGCTGGCTGAGAACCTGTGCAGCAGGATCAGGCACAGAGACATAAACCCAGGACTCAGCTGTGGTCACTGGTTCCTTGTTGATCCCCTTCACCTCGCTTCATTTCAGAGGTGGTCTCCTCCTGGTTTTTGCTGTGCGAACCACTTGTGCGTGGTCCACAGAGCAAGCAGGAAAATAACCAGCAGCAGGCGATTTGAGTTGTTCAAATCATAGGTATGTAGCCTCAATGGGGGCTCCCTCCAGTCCTGCTCCCTGATGAGGGCTGACCCCAGATCTCCAATGATAAGAGCACCCACTGTGTATGCCCTCTACTGTTGCAAGTGCCGCCTAATATCCATCCTAGTGATCCACCAACTCTCTGAAATAGTCACAGTTACTATCATCCTTGCTTTATAACACACCAACTAAAGTGCAGAGAGTTTAAATAACTTGTCCATGGTCAGAGAATTAGTGGCAGAACCAGGATTTGAACCCAGTCTAGCTGACTTCAACATTCCTGCTCTTAACCACCATGCCATGCCACCTTCAAATGGTGTGACTTGAGGTTTCCAGGGATTCTATCATCATTTCTTGTCTCTGCTTAAGGCATTCTATCTCTTAGGTGACCAAGCTCTGAATCCAGTGACCAACCCTCACCCCAGAACTTGGATGTCAAGAGCTGAATGAAGCAGATCCCAATGGTTGTGTTATCTAAATTGCGTTCCACTGGCTTGTACATAACAACCTAGTATAGCCAGTTGCTTTAGTTATTGAGAAATGCATTTTAAACTGTTTTTTTAATGATTTTATTTATTTATTTGGCAGACAGAGATCACAAGTAGGCAGAGAGGCAGGAAGAAAGAGAGAGGAGGAAGCAGGCTCTCTGCAGAGCAGATAGCCCGATGCAGGGCTCAATCCCAGGACATTGGGATCATGACCTGAGCCGAAGGCAGAGGCTTTAACCCACTGAGCCACCCAGGCGCCCCCATTTTTAACTGTTTTATCTTGGAATGATCATGAGAGAATTAGAGTTATACCTTCTATGAGCATGTGATAATTTTTGTGGTGAGATGACCCTTAGGTCACACTAATTAAATTTTTTTCAGGCTGAAATTATTGCAAGCATTTCTGTCACATAGACTTGGGGGGCTATATTAGTCTTCTTGGGCTGCATGACAAAAATACACAGACTTGATGGTTTAAACAATAAAATTCTATTTTCTCATAGTTTTGGAGACTAGAAGTCCAACACTAAGGAGTTGGCAGATTTGGCTTCTTTTGAGATCACTCTCCTTTGCTTTCAGATGACTGCCCTCTTTCTGTCCTCGTAAGGGCTTTCCTCAGTGTGCAGGCATCCCTGGTATCTCTCTCATGTGTCCAAATTTCCTCTTACTAATACACCAGTCAGATTGGATTGGGGCCAGCCTAATGGCCTCATTTTAATTTAATCACATTTTTAAAGGCCTCATCCCCAAATACTGCTGCATTCTGAGGTAGTGGGAGTTCTGACTTCAACGTAAGAATTTGGGGGAATAAATATGAAGCCATAACATAGGCCTTGATCACCTCCAGGTCAAATTTTGAAATAAGTCAACATTTTCTTCTGGCTTATGTTCAGATTAGCCTTCTCAACTTCTACAAGAAGTCTCACTCCAGTTAATATAGTCTCCCATTTTATTTTCTAAAAGTTTTGCTGATTTATTGCATAAGGTATGAGTTAAGGTCAAAATTCATCTTTCCCAAACAGATATCCAGTCAGCATGGCACCTTTATTGAAAGATCACTCATGTTTGTCATTAATCAAACATCTCATTGAATCTCTATGTTTATGAATCTCTATTCTGTCCATTGAATCTTTTTCCTATCCTTGTAGTAATCATTGTCCTCATCACCTTAGTTTTTTTTTTTAAAGATTTTATTTATTTGCCAGAGAGAGGCAAGAGCCTCTCTCTTTTAAAGATTTTATTTATTTGCCAGAGCAGGCAGAGAGGCAGGCAGAGGGAGCGAGAGAAGCAGGCTCCCTGCCGAGCAAGGAGCCTGATGCGGAACTCGATTTCAGGACCCCGGGATCATAAGCTGAGCCGAAGGCAGCGGCTTAACCAACTGAGCCACCTAGGCATCCCCTAATCACTGTAGTTTTATAATAACCTTAATATCAATAGTCTATGCCTTCCAACTTTGTTCTTTTTAAGATTGTGTTAGCTCTTGTGGTCCTTGATTTCTATACAATCAGATAATATCCACAAAGATACTTGCTGGAATTTTTTTGGATTACTTAGAAACAACAAACCCTTTTGGAGAGAAATGGCATCTTTATTATATTGAGTCTTCTAGTCCTTAAACATGGCTTAGCTTTCCTTTTATTTACATCATCTTTACTCTTTCAAGATTTTTGTCTTATTTTTATTTCTGGGTAGAGCCCTTATATACATCTTGTTAGCTTTATTACTAGGTACAGGCATACCTTATTTTATTGTGCTTCTCTTTACTGAGTTTCATGGATACCACATTTTTTACAAATTGAAGGTTATAGCAACCCTGAATAGAGCAAGACGAATGATGCCATATTTCCAACAGCATTTGCTTGCTTCATGTCTCTGGATCAGGTTTTGGTAATTCTCTCAATATTTCAAACTTCTTCTTTAACACTATATTTGTCATGATCTGTGATCAGTGATTATGACCTGCTGAAAGCTCGGATTTGATTAGCATCTTTTAGCAATGAATTAGTTTTAATTAAGACTTATATGTTGTTTTTTTGGACATAATGCTATTAACACTTAATAGACTACAGTATAGTACAAACATAAATACAGTATAAATATAGTACAGTATAGTAATAAATATATAAATATAGTACAGTATAGTATAAACATAAATGGTATATGTACTGGGAAACCAAAAAATCCATTTGAATTGCTGTATTTATGTTTTTACATTGTTTTATTGCAATCTTTGATTTATTGCAGTGGTCTAGAATCGAACCCACAAAATCTCTAAGATACCCTCAAGTTTTAATATTTTTTGAAGTTATTGCAAATTCTGTTAGGTTTTTAAAATTTCATCTTCCAAAGTTTTGTTTTTCTAAAATTTCCTTTTTCAGCTTATCCTTGAAACATATTTTAGCAAAGCAGAGAATTCTAGCTTGATAGTTGTTTACTTTTAGAATTTCAAAGATATACTTCCATGGCCTCTGACTTTTGTTATTTTTGTTGAGAAGTGTTACATAAGTCTTATATTTGCTCTTAGGAGGTAAATATCATTTTCCCTGGTACTTTTAAGATTTCCTCATTTTCTTCAGTTTTGAGGAATATAACTGTAGTTCTCTTCCTATAGTTTTCCTTTTTTTTTTTAAATCTTCTTTGAGTTTCTTTAGCATTTCATCAAGTCTTTGAAATTCTCAGCCATTATGTTTTTAAAATTTTTTCTGCTCTACACCCTTCTTTCCTCTTGACTCTTCAATTACATGTTATCTCTTTTTACCATACACATGTCTCTTGCATTATTTTCTGCATTTTTCATTTTTTATTTTCTCTTTCTGAGATTCAATCTGGATAGCTTTTTCAGGCCTATTTTCTTCAGCTCCATACAATCTGCTATTAAACACATCTATCAATATTTGATGTTTTACTATTGAATCCTTCGGGCCTGGAATTTATATTAGTCGTTTATAATTCGCTGTTGAAATTTTCCTCTGAACTTATCCTTTGATTTATCAAACATACGAATCACAGTTTAAAGTACATGGCATGTCTTAAAACTCCAATATTTAGATCTTATATGAGCCCATAACTAGTGTCTCGATTTTGGTGGTTGTTTTCTTTCTCCTTCGATTTCTTAAAAATTCTTGCTTTTTTTGCATGACTGGTTTTTGTTTTATTTATTTTGTTTGGTTTGTTTTGTTTTCATTTATTTATTTTCAGCATAACAATATCATTATTTTTTCACCACACCCAGTGCTCCATGCAATCCATACCCTCTATAATACCCACCACCTTGTACACCGACCTCCCACCCCCCTACCACTTCAAAACCCTCAGATTGTTTTTCAGAGTCCATAGTCTCTCATGATTCACCTCTCCTTCCAATTTACCCCAACCTCATTCTCTCCAACTCCCCATGTCCTCCATGCTTTTTGTTATGCTCCACAAATAAGTGAAACCATATGATAATTGACTGTCTCTGCTTGACTGATTTCACTCAGCATAATCTCTTCCAGTCCCGTCCATGTTGCTACAAAAGTTGGGTATTCATGCTTTCTGATGGAGGCATAATACTCCATAGTGTATATGGACCACATCTTCCTTATCCATTCATCCGTTGAAAGGCATCTTGGTTCTTTCCACAGTTTGGCGACTGTGGCCATTGCTGCTGTAAACATTGGGATACAGGTGGCCCTTCTTTTCACTACATCTGTATCTTTGGGGTAAATACCCAGGAGTGCAATTGCAGGGTCATAGGGAAGTTCTATTTTTAATTTTTGAGGAATCTCCACACTGTTCTCCAAAGAGGCTGCACCAACTTGCATTCCCACCAACAGTGGAAGAGGGTTCCCCTTTCTCCACATCCTCTCCAACACATGTTGTTTCCTGTTTTGTTAATTTTGGCCATTCTAACTGGTGTAAGGTGATATCTCAATGTGGTTTTAATTTGAATCTCCCTGAGGGCTAATGATGATGAGCATTTTTTCATGTGTCTGATAGCCATTTGTATTTCTTGATTGGAGAAGTGTCTGTTCATATCTTCTGCCCATTTTTTGATGTGTTTGTCTGTTTCATGTGGGTTGAGTTTGAGGAGTTCATTATAGATCCTGGATATCAACCTTTTGTCTGTAGTGTCATTTGCAAATATCTTCTCCCATTCCTTGGGTTGCCTCTTTGTTTTGTTGACTGTTTCCTTTGCTGTGCAGAAGCTTTTGATTTTGATGAAGTCCCAGAAGTTTATTTTCGCTTTTGTTTCCTTTGCCTTTGGAGACGTATCTTGAAAGAAGTTGCTGTGGCTGATATCAAAGAGATTACTGCCTATGTTCTCCTCTAAGATTCTGATAGATTCCTGTCTCATGTTGAGGTCTTTTATCCATTTTGAGTTGATCTTTGTGTACGGTGTAAGAGAATGGTCGAGTTTCATTCTTCTACATATAGCTGCCCAGTTTTCCCAGCACCATTTATTGAAGAGACTGTCTTTTTTCCACTGTATATTTTTTCCTGTTTTGTTGAAGATTATTTGCCCATAGAGTTGAGGGTCCATATCTGGGCTCTCTACTCTGTTCCACTGGTCTATGTGTCTGCTTTTATGCCAGTACCATGCTGTCTTGGTGGTCACAGCTTTGTAGTAAAGCTTGAAATCAGGTAACATGATGCCCCCAGTTTTATTTTTGTTTTTCAACATTCCCTTAGCGATTCGGGGTCTCTTCTGATTCCATACAAATTTTAGGATTATTTCTCCAGCTCTTTGAAGAATACTGGTAGAATTTTGATCGGAATGGCATTAAAAGTATAGATTGCTCTAGGCAGTATAGACATTTTAACAATGTTTATTCTTCCAATCCAAGAGCATGGAATGGTCTTCCATATTTTTCTGTCTTCTTCAATTTCTTTCATGAGTGTTCTGTAGTTCCTTGAGTACAGATCCTTTACCTCTTTGGTTAGGTTTATTCCCAAGTATCTTATGGTTCCTCGTGCTATAGTAGATGGAATCGATTCTCTAAATTCCCTTTCTGTATTTTCATTGTTAGTGTATAAGAAAGCCACTGATTTCTGCACATTGACTTTGTATCCTGCCACGTTGCTGAATTGCTGTATGAGTTCTAGTAGTTTGGGGGTGGAGTCTTTTGGGTTTCCCATATAAAGAATCATTTCATCTGCGAAGACAGAGAGTTTGACTTCTTCATTACCAATTTGGATACCTTTTATTTCTCTCTGTTGTCTGATTGCTGTTGCTAGGACTTCTAATACTATGTTGAACAAGAGTGGTGAAAGTGGGCATCCTTGTCTTGTTCCTGATCTCAATGGGAAGGCTGCAAGCTTTTTCCCATTGAGGATGATATTTGCTGTGGGTCTTTCATAGATAGATTTGATGAGGTTCAGGAATGTTCCCTCTATCCCTATACTTTGAAGCGTTTTACTCAGGAACGGATGCTGGATTTTGTCAAATGCTTTTTCTGCATCAATTGAGAGGACCATGTGGTTCTTCTCTCTTCTCATATTAATTTGTTGTATCACATTGATTGATTTGCGAATGTTGAACCATCCTTGTAGCCCAGGGATGAATCCCACCTGATCATGGTGGATAATCTTTTTAATGTGCTGTTGGATCCTGTTGGCTAGGATCTTGTTGAGAATCTTAGCATCCATATTCATCAGTGATATTGGTCTGAAATTCTCCTTTTTGGTAGGGTCCTTGCCTGGATTGGGGATCAGGGTAATGCTGGCTTAATAGAAAGAGTCTGGAAGTTTTCCTTCTGCTTCAATTTTTTGAAACAGCTTCAGGAGAATAGGTGTTATTTCTTCTTGGAAGGTTTGGTAGAATTCCCCAAGGAATCCGTCAGGTCCTGGGCTCTTGTTTCTTGGGAGGTTTTTGATCACTGATTCAATCTCATTATTAGATATCGGTCTATTCAGGTTGTCGATTTCTTCCTGGCTCAATGTTGGTAGTTTATATTTTCCAGGAATGCATCCATTTCATCTAGGTTGCTAAGCTTATTGGCATATAACTGTTCCTAATAACTTCTGATGATTGTTTCTACTTCCTTGGTGTTAGTTGTGATCTCTCCCTTTTCATTCCTAATTTTATGAATTTGGGCTTTCTCTCTTTTCTTTTGGATTAGTGTAGCCAGTGGCTTATCGATCTTATTGATTCTTTCAAAAAACCAGCTTCTAGTTTCATTGATACGTTGTACTGTATTTCTGGTTTCTCCCTCGTTGATCTCAGCTCTAATCTTGATGATTTCCCTTCTTATGTGTGGAGTTGGTTTGATTTGTTGTTGATCCTCCAGTTATTTAAGGTGTAGAGACAGCTGGTGTATTCTGGATTTTTCAATTTTTTTGAGGGAGGCTTGGATGGCTATCTATTTTCCCCTTAGGACCGCCTTTGCTGTATCCCATAGGTTTTGGACCGAAGTGTCTTCATTCTCATTGGTTTCCATGAATTGTTTCAGTTCTTCTTTGATCTCCTGGTTGATCCAAGCATTCTTAAGCAAGGTGGTCTTTAGCTTCCAGGTGTTTGAGTTCCTTCGGAACTTTTCCTTGTGATTGAGCTCCAGTTTCAAAGCATTGTGATCTGAGAATATGCAGGGAATCATCTCAGTCTTTTGGTATCAGCTGAGTCCTGATTTGTGACCCAGTATGTGGTCTATTCTGGAGAAGGTTCCGTGTGCACTTGAGAAGAATGAGTATTCTGCTGTTTTAGGGTGGAATGTTCTGTATATATCTATGAGGTCCATCTGGTCCAATGTGTCATTCAATGCTCTTGTTTCTTTATTGATTTTCTGCTTCGATGATCTGTCTAATTCTGAAAGAGGCGTGTTAAGATCTCCTACGATTAGTGTATTCATATCAATATGACTCTTTATCTTGATTAACAGTTTTCTTAAGTAATTGGCTGCTCCCATATTGGGAGCATAGATATTTACAATTGTTAGATCATCTTGGTGGATAGTCCCTGTAAGGATTATGTAGTGTCGTTCTGTATCTCTGACTACAGTCTTTAGTTTGAAGTCTAATTTATCTGATATGAGAATCGCTACCCCAGCCTTCTTTTGAGTCCCATTGGCATGAAAGATGCTTCTCCACCCCTTCACTTTCAGTCTGCGTGTATCTTTAGGTTCAAAATGGGTCTCTTGTAGACAACATATGGATGGGTCCTGTCGTTTTATCCAATCTGCAACCCTGTGCCATTTTATGGGTGCATTTAGGCCATTCACATTGAGAGTGATTATTGATAGATACGTTTTTATTGCCATCGAGTTACCTTTGACGTCTTTCTTTCTGTAGACTGTCTCTATATTTCTGTTCAATGCTATTCTTGGGATTTTTCCTCTTTTATAGAACCCCCCTTAATATTTCCTGCAGTGTCGGCTTGGTGGTTGCATAGTCTTTTAAGCCTTGCCGGTCTTGGAAACTCTTTATCTCTCCATCCATTTTGAATGTCAGTCTTGCTGGATAAAGTAGTCTTGGCTGCATGTTCTTCTCATTTAGTGCCCTGAATATATCTTGCCAGGTCTCTGTGGACAGGTCTGACGTTATTCTGATGGGCTTCCCTCTGTAAGTAAGGAGCCTCTTTGCCCTGGCGGCTTTCAAGAGATTATACCTACAATTATAATTTCTCAATTTGACTATCAGGTGTCGTGATGTTTTATTGGAGTGTATAATCTTGGGTGGAGACCGTTCAGCCTCTAGTACATGAACGCTGGTTTCATTCGCGAGATTCGGAAAATTTTCATGAAGGACTTGTTCCACGATATCTTCTAGACTTCTTTCTTTCTCCTCCCCTTCAGGAATTCCAATAATTCTGACGTTGGAACGCTTCATGGCATCATTTATTTCCCTAATTCTGCTTTCGTGGGATCTAAGCTGTTTGTTCCAGGCTTCATCCTGATCCTTTCTCTCTATCTGTTTGTCTTCCAGATCACTAATTCTATCTTCTGTCTCAGTTACCCTAGCTTTGAGAGAGTTTAGATTGGATTGGAACTCATTGAGAGCATTGTGGACCTCCTCCCTGGTAGCTTTAAGCTCCGCCCTAACATTGTGAACATCCTGTCTGGTCGCTTTCAGTTCGGCCCTAATCAATTCTGTTTGGTCATCCATGGCTTTCTCCAACCTAGCTATTGCCTGGATAATTGTTAGCCTGAATTCTCTTTCCGACATATTGTCTATGTTGATAGCCGTTAGCTCTGTTGCAGAAGGTCCATCCTCTGTATTTTTCTTCTGTTGGGCATTCCTCCTCCTAGTCATTTTGGTGGGAGAAGACTGAACAGATGTAGCTGGATGTATCAACTCTGGTGCAGTCAAGGTGCACCCTGGAACATTTCTGAGAAATCAGGATTCCCCACCCAAACGAGAGACAAAAGAAAAGAAAAAGGAAAAGAAGAAAAAGAAAAAGAAAAAAGAGAGAGAGAGAGACAGGAAAGAAAGGGAAGATGAAAGAGAAGGTTCGGCCCAGATGGGCCCCACGGTAAGATTTATGAAGTAGACAAGCAAAAAGAGATAAAAAGACTGATACAATTACATGGCAAGAGAAAGAAAAAAATATATATATATGCAAATAAAGAAAGAACCTCGTCAAAAAGAACCACAAGTGTAAAATTTATATGCTATCAGGACAAACTCCAAAAACACAGAAACACTGGTGGAAGAAGATGGGAGAGTTCTTATAAATTCTCAGTGTGTGCGAGGAAGTTTGTTTTGATTCTTCCTGGATGTATCTTGATATCTTTGTTAAAGGACTCAAATTTCCTAAGATAAAGGGGATTAAAAATTGGTTTACCTATAGGGGTAGTATTGATTGGGGAAAGGGGATTACTTTGAAGTTAACTCTATATGAATATTAGAGGATAAAAATAAAAAGGAATATACTAGACTAAACTATTTTTTTTAAAAAAAGGAATTCAAAAAATAAAAATGCAAAAGAAAAACATAGGTGTATGTATCAAAAAGTTCAGGTTAGAAAGGTATTATGGAATTTGATGTACTGTACAGCTCACTGTGATGGTAAATAGGTTAAAAAAATTACCTATTTGTAAAAAAAATATATGAACAGGAATAGTGGAAACGAGTGAATAATACAAGTTTTCCTATGAAGTAGTGGTGGTTCACTTGTAGTCCTTTTTTTTTTCTTTCTTGGTTTGTTTTCTGGGGGAGGGGCCTGCCACTTGGGTTGTCAGTCAATGATGTTTCCTGAGTTGAGTCCCCCCCGCCCCCCTCAAGGGGGTGGGCTCTAGGGAAACTGGTTTTTTTCAGGGTTTTGTTCTCTGGCGGTTTTTTTTGCTTGTTCGCTTTTTTCCCTCTCACCTTGACCGCCTTTGATGGTTTTTGTAGTATTAGAAGAAATCAAACCGCACCCTGATCTCCGTCTCAGAGAGAAGCCTCAGTCTGGGTGCAGAAGCTGCATAAATTCCCCCTTGGCCGCTGGCAGCGCAGGTTACAAGTTGCAGACACTGGGGGCGCAGGATCTTTTGCTCGTCCCCAAAGCCAAGGCAGTGGCGGCTGTCTGGGAGCTCCCGACCGCCAGACAGGTTCCAAGCAGTGATCGCACACTGAGATTTTGCCGCCGGCCTGGGCTGGGAGTGCTCGGCTTGCGCGCACCTCTTTTCAGAGGCGGCTGTGGTCGGGCGCGCGTCTGGGGCACTGAGAACGGGGCGCTGGTCCGTAAGCCCCAGGCTGGGCTTTTGCGCGCCTCTGTCGGGGGAAGAGTTTCGCGCGCGCGGCTTAGGCTTTGAAACAATGGCGCGGGTCAAGGAGCGCCCGCGGGCTTCAGTAACCCAGGGTAACTCGAGGGACAAGCGTGCGCATCTCAAGCTTTGTGGTAGGGCTAGCGCGCGTTCTGCAGACCGGCGCGGCTCCCATCCCCTCACAGGAGCCGGAACCCCCACGCTCTGGGGCGTGCTGGCGGCTTAGGGACCAGGAGCTGGTTTCTCCACCGCACTCTCTCTGCCTCCGCGCCGGCGAGGCCGTCTGGGACCGGGGACTTAAGCCCCTGTCCCTAGCCGCCCCGATTCCCACAATTTCCCCCCATGATCCTTTGCTCTTTTGGAGTGCTTTCAACCAGTCTCCAAGTTAATGCTGGTCCCCAGATGCAGGGCACTCTCGCTCGTATTGGGGTATTACTTTCCCACCGGTCGCCACTGGTGGCTCCCTCCCCCTTTTGTTTATCTTCCAATATCAGTCCGCCGTTCCCATTCCGCTTTACCTTCTCACTGGAGTCTTCTGCCCCTGTAGAGATCCAGACGTGTATAATTCTGATCTCAGGCTGATTTCATGGGTGATCGGAGTTCTTTGGTAGGTAATCAGCTCACTTTGGGGTGCAAAGTGAAAAGCTGAAAAGACGCCTCTTCCTACTACCCCGCCATCTTGTCCCCCCCTGATCCAAGCATTCTTAAGCAAGGTGGTCTTTAGCTTTCCAGTGTTTGAGTTGCTTTGGAACTTTCCTTGTGATTGAGCTCCAGTTTAAAAGCATTGTGATCTGAGAATGTGCAGGAAATAATCTCAGTCTTTTGATATCGGTTGAGTCCTGATTTGTGACCCAGTATGTGGTCTATTCTGGAGAAAGTTCCATGTGCACTTGAGAAGAATGAGTATTCTGTTATTTTAGGGTGGAATGTTCTGTATATATCTATGAGGTCCATCTGGTCCAATGTGTCATTCAATGCTCTTGTTTCATTTTTTAAAATTTTTTATTTTTTATAAACATATATTTTTATCCCCAGGGGTACAGGTCTGTGAATCACCAGGTTTACACACTTCACAGCACTCACCAAAGCACATACCCTCCCTAATGTCCATAACCCCACCCCCCTTCTCCCAACCCCCCTCCCCCCAGCAACCCACAGTTTGTTTTGTGAGATTAAGAGTCACTTGTGGTTTGTCTCCCTCCCAATCCCATCTTGTTTTATTTATTCTTCTCCTACCCACTTAAGCCCCCATGTTGCATCACCACTTCCTCATATCAGGGAGATCATATGGTAGTTGTCTTTCTCCACTTGGCTTATTTCGCTGAGCATGATACACTCTAGTTCCATCCATGTTGTCGCAAATGGCATGATTTCATTTCTTTTGATGGCTGCATAGTATTCCATTGTGTATATATACCACATCTTCTTGATCCATTCATCTGTTGATGGACATCTAGGTTCTTTCCATAGTTTGGCTATTGTGGACATTGCTGCTATAAACATTCGGGTGCACGTGCCCCTTTGGATCACTACGTTTGTATCTTTAGGGTAAATACCCAGTAGTGCAATTGCTGGGTCATAGGGCAGTACTATTTTCAACATTTTGAGGAACCTCCATGCTGTTTTCCAGAGTGGTTGCACCAGCTTGCATTCCCACCAACAGTGTAGGAGGGTTCCCCTTTCTCCGCATCCTCGCCAGCATCTGTCATTTCCTGACTTGTTGATTTTAGCCATTCTGACTGGTGTGAGGTGATATCTCATTGTGGTTTTGATTTGTATTTCCCTGATGCCGAGTGATATGGAGCACTTTTTCATGTGTCTGTTGGCCATCTGGATGTCTTCTTTGCAGAAATGTCTGTTCATGTCCTCTGCCCATTTCTTGATTGGATTATTTGTTCTTTGGGTGTTGAGGTTTTTTGTTTGTTTGGAGATTTTTAATGACTGCTTCAATCTCCTTACTGATTATGGGTCTGTTCAGGCTTTCTATTTCTTCCAGTTCAGTTGTGGTAGTATATATGTTTCTAGGAATGCATCCATTTCTTCCAAATTGTCAAATATGTTGGCGTAGAGTTGCTCATAGTATGTTCTTATAATAGTTTGTATTTCTTTGATGTTAGTTGTGATCTCTCCTCTTTCATTCATGATTTTATTTGGGTCCTTTCTCTTTTCTTTTTGATAAGTCTGGCCAGGGGTTTATCAATCTTATTAATTCTTTCAAAGAACCAGCTCCTAGTTTGGTTGATTTGTTCTATTGTTTTTTTGGTTTCTGTTTCATTGATTTCTGCTCTGATCATTATGATTTCTCTTCTCCTGCTGGGCTTAGGGTTTCTTTCTTGTTCTTTCTCAAGCTCCTTTAGGTGTAGGGTTACGTTGTGTACCTGAGACCTTTCTTGTTTCTTGAGAAAGGCTTGTACCGCTATATATTTTCCTCTCAGGACTGCCTTTGTTGTGTCCCACAGATTTTGAACCGTTGTGTTTTCATTATCATTTGTTTCCGTGATTTTTGTTCAATTCTTCTTTAATTTCCCGGTTGAGGGCGCCTGGGTGGCTCAGTGGGTTCAGCCGCTGCCTTCAGCTCAGGTCATGATCTCAGGGTCCTGGGATCGAGTCCTGCGTCGGGCTCTCTGCTCAGCAGGGAGCCTGCTTCCCTCTCTCTCTGCCTGCCTCTCCATCTGCTTGTGATTTCTCTCTGTCAAATAAATAAATAAAATCTTTAAAAATAATAATAATAATTTCCCGGTTGACCCATTCATTCTTTAGAAGGATGCTGTTTAGTCTCCATGTATTTGGGTTCTTTCCAAACTTCCTCTTGTGGTTGAGTTCTAGCTTCAGAGCATTGTGGTCTGAAAATATGCATGGAATGATCCCAATCTTTTGATACCGGTTGAGTCCTGATTTAGGACCGAGGATGTGATCTATTCTGGAGAATGTTCCAGGTGCACTAGAGAAGAATGTATATTCTGTTGCTTTGGGATGAAATGTTCTGAATATATCTGTGATGTCCATATGGTACAGTGTGTCGTTTAAGGCCTTTATTTCCTTGTTGATCTTTTGTTTGGATGATCTGTCCATTTCAGTGGAGGCAGTGTTAAAGTCCCCTACTATTATTGTATTATTGTTGATGTGTTTCTTTGATTTTTTTATTAATTGGTTCATATAGTTGGCTGCTCCCACGTTGGGGGCATAGACATTGAAAATTGTTAGATCTTCTTGTTGGACAGACCCTTTGAGTATGATATAGTGTCCTTCCTCATCTCTTATTATAGTCTTTGGCTTAAAATCTAATTGATCTGATATAAGGATTACCACTCCTGCTTTCTTCTGATGTCCATTAGCATGGTAAATTCTTTTCCACCCCCTCACTTTAAATCTGGAGGTGTCTTCGGGCTTAAAATGAGTTTCTTGGAGGCAACATATAGATGGGTTTTGTTCTTTTATCCATTCTGATATCCTGTGTCTTTTGATTGGGGCATTTAGCCCATTAACATTCAGGGTAACTATTGAGAGATATGATTTTAGTGCCATTGTATTGCCTGTAAGGTTACTGTTACTGTATATTGTCTCTGTTCCTTTCTGATCTACCACTTGTAGGTTCTCTCTTTGCTTAGAGGACCCCTTTCAATATTTACTGTAGAGCTGGTTTGGTGTTTGCAAATTCTTTCTGTTTTTGTTTGTCCTGGAAGCTTTTAATCTCTCCTTCTATTTTCAATGATAGCCTAGCTGGATATAGTATTCTTGGCTGCATGTTTTTCTCTTTTAGTGCTCTGAAAATATCATGCCAGCTCTTTCTGGCCTGTCAGGTCTCTGTGGATAAGTCAGCTGCCAATCTAATATTTTTACCATTGTATGTTACAGACTTCTTTTCCCGGGCTGCTTTCAGGATTTTCTCTTTGTCACTAAGACTTGCAAATTTTTCTATTAGGTGACGTTGTGTGGGCCTATTCTTATTGCTTTTGAGGGGCGTTCTCTGAACCTCCTGAATTTTGATGCTCGTTCCCTTTGCCATATTGGGGAAATTCTCCCCAATAATTCTCTCCAGTATACCTTCTGCTCCCCTCTCTCTTTCTTCTTCTTCTGGAATCCCAATTATTCTAATGTTGTTTCGTCTTATGGTGTCACTTATCTCTCAAATTCTCCCCTTGTGGTCCAGTAGCTGTTTGTCCCTCTTTTGCTCAGCTTCTTTATTCTCTGTCATTTGGTCTTCTATATCGCTAATTCTTTCTTCTGCCTCATTTATCCTAGCAGTGAGAGCCTCCATTTTTGATTGCACCTCATTAATAGCTTTTTTGATTTCAACTTGGTTAGGTTTTAGTTCTTTTATTTCTCCAGAAAGGGCTTTAATATCTCCCGAGAGGGTTTCTCTAATATCTTCCATGCCTTTTTCAAGCCCGGCTAGAACCTTGAGAATTGTCATTCTGAATTCTAGATCTGACATATTACCAATGTCTGTATTGATTAGGTCCCCAGCCTTCGGTACTGCCTCTTGTTCTTTTTTTTTTTTTTTGTGGTGAATTTTTCTGCCTTGTCATTTTGTCCAGATAAGAGTATATGAAGGAGCAAGTAAAATACTAAAAGGGTGGCAACAACCCGAAAATATGCTTTAATCAAATCAGAAGAAATCCCAAATCGTGAGGGGAGAGAAAGGGGATAAAAAGAGGTTCAAAAAAAGAAAAGAAAAAAAAGGAATTAAAAAAAGAAAACGAATAAAGAAAAGTATGAAAAAGAAAATAGATATATATTAGATAAACTTGTTTAAAAACGTTAAAAATGAAAAGGGTAAAAGTTAAAAAAAAATTTTTTAAATTTAAAAAAAATTTAAAAATTTAGCAAAAGAAGAGGAAAAAATGAAAAAGAAAAAAATTACTTTAACTGCAAGACTAAAAAATCACAGGGAGAAAGCCATGAGTTCTGTACTTTGCTTTCTCCTCCTCTGGAATTCTGCTGCTTTCCTTGGTATTGAAACCACACTCCTTGGTAGGTGAACTTGGTCTTGGCTGGATTTCTTGTTGATCTTCTGGGGGAGGGGCCTGGTGTAGTGATTCTCAAGTATCTTTGCCCCAGGCGGAATTGCACCGCCCTTACCAGGGACCGGGCTGAGTAATCCACTGGGGTTTGCTTTCAGGAGCTTTTGTTCCCTGAGCGCTTTCCGTAGACTTCCGGAGGGCGGGAATACAAATGGCGGCCTCCTGGTCTCCGGCCCGGAGGAGCCGAGAGCCCGGAGCCCCACTCCTCAGTGCGTCCTCAGAGAACAGCACCCAGTCACTCCCGTCTGCCTGACCTCCGGCCACGCTCCGAGCTCACCGAGCCTGTGACCGGTTCAAGGCAACACCCAGCTGTGAGCTTACTGTCGGCTCTGTCTCTGCAGCCGGCTTTCTCGCTCCAATACCCGCAAGCTCTGTGACACTCAGACACCCCCAATCCTTTTGTGTCCTTGTGGGACCTGAGGCCACGCTGAACCCACGTGGGCTTCACCCCACTTTAGGCTCTGGAGCGATGTCCCTCAGTGGAACAGACTTTTAAAAGTCCTGATTTTGTGCTCCGTGCTCCACTGCTTGCCAGGAGCTGGCCCCTCCCCTTGGGGTCTATCTTCCCTTCGCTTTGGATTCACTTCTCTGCCAGTCCTACCTTTCAGAAAGTGGTTGTTTTTCTGTTTCTAGAATTGCTGTTCTTCTTCTCTTCGATCTGCCGATGGATTTGCAGGTGTTTGCAATCTTTAGATAAGCTCTCTAGCTGTTCTCCTGCTAGCTGAAGTAGTCTCAGCCTGCTACTTCTCCGCCATCTTGACTCCTCCTCCCAATGCTCTTGTTTCTTTATTGATTTTCTGCTTTGATGCTCTGTCTATTTCTGAAAGAGGCGTGTTAAATTCTCCAACAATTAGTGTATTCATATCAATATGACTCTTTATCTTGATTAACAGTTTTCTTATGTAATTGGCTGCTCCCATATTGGGGGCATAGATATTTACAATTGTTAGATCATCTTGGTGGATAGTCCCTTTAAGAATGATGTAGTGTCCTTCTGGATCTCTGACTGCAGTCTTTAGTTTAAAATCTAATTTGTCTGATAGGAGAATTGCTAACCCAGCCTTTTTTTGAGGCCCATTGCATGAAAGATGCTTCTCCATCCCTTCACTTTCAGTCTGGGTGTATCTTTAGGTTCAAAATGGGTCTGTTGTAGACAACATATGGATGGGTCCTGTCGTTTTATCCAGTCTGCAACCCTGTGCCATTTTATGGGCACATTTAGGCCATTCACATTGAGGGTGATTATTGATAGATACATTTTTATTGACATCGTGTTACCTTTGAAGTCTTTCTTTCTGTAGATTGTTTCTATATTTCTGTTCAATGCTATCCTTGGGCTTTTTCCTCCTTTAAAGAAGCCCCCTTAATATTTCCTGCAGTATTGGCTTGGTGGTTGCATAGTTTTTTAAGCCTTGCCGGTCCTGGAAACTCTTTATTTCTCCATCCATTTTGAATGTCAGTCTTGCTGGATAAAGTATTCTTGGCTGCATGTTCTTCTCATTCAGTGCCCTGAATATATCTTGCCAGCCCTTTCTGGCTTGCCAGGTCTCTGTGGACAGGTCTGACGTTATTCTGATAGGCTTTTCTCTGTACGTAAGGATCTTCTTTGTCCTAGTTGCTTTCAGGAGGTTCTGCCTACAATTATAATTCTTCATTCTTACTATTAGGTGTCTCGAGGACTTTCGAGAATCTGTAATCTTGGGGGGAAACCTTTCGGCCTCTAGTACATAAACGCTGGTTCCATTCATGAGATTTGGAAATTTTTCATGAAGAACTTGTTCCAGTATATCTTCTAGACTTCTTTCTTTCTCCTCCCCTTCAGAGATTCCAATAATTCTGACGTTGGAACGTTTCATGGCATCATTTATTTCCCTGATTCTGTTTTCGTGGCTTCTAAGCTGTTTGTTCCAGGCTTCCTCCTGATCCTTTCTCACTATCTGTTTGTCCTCCAGATCACTAATTCTATCTTCTGCCTCAGTTACTCTAGCATTGAGAGAATTTAGATTAGATTGGAAGTCATTGAGAGTATTGTGAAGCTCATCCCTGGTAGCTTTCAGCTTTCCCTAATATTGAAAACATGATCTCTGGTCATTTTCAGTTCAGCCCTAATCAGTTCCGTTTGGTCACCCATGGCTTTCTCCAACCTAGCTATTGCTTGGATAATTGTTAGCCTGAATTCTCTTTCCGACATATTGTCTATGTTGATAGCCATTAACTCTGTTGCAGAAGGTCCATCCTCTGTATTTTTCTTCTTTTGGGCATTCCTCCTCCTAGTATTTTGGTGAGAGATGGCTGAACGGGTGTAGCTGGGTTTATCAACTGTGGTGCAGCCAAGGTGCACCCTGGAATGCTTCTGAGCAATCAGAGTTCCCCACCCAAATGAGAGGAAAAAGAAAAGGAAAAGAAAAAAAAGTGAGAGGGAGAGAGACAGGAAAGAAAGGTGAGATAAAAGAGAAGGTTTAGCCCAAATGGACCCCAAGGTAAGAATTATGAAGTATACAAACAGACACAGACAAACAAAAAGACCGATAAAAGTATATGACATGAGAAAAAATATATTTTTTTTCATATATATATATATGCAAATAAAGGAAGAACCTCATCAAAAAGAACCCTGAGTGTAAAATTTATATACTATCAGGACAAACACAAAAACACAGAAATACTGGTGGAAGAAAAAGATGGTAGAGTGGTTGTAAATTCTCAGTGTGGATTTGGAATGTTGTTTTGATTCTTCCTGGATGTATCTTGATATCTTCTTTAATGGACTCAACTTTCCTAAGATAAGGGGGGATTAAGAATTGGTTTACCTATAGGGGTGGTATTGATTGGGGAAAGGGGATTACCTTGAAGTTTAAATCTATATGAATATTAGAAAATAAAAATTAAAAAAAAGGAATAAACTAAACTAAAATTAAAAAAAAGAAATTTAAAAAATAGAAATGCAAAAGGAAAACACAGGTGTATGTATCAAAAAGTTCAGGTTAGAAGATTATTATGGAATTTGATGTACTGGACATCTCACTGTGATGGTAAATAGGTTAAAAAATTATCTATATAATAATAAAAAATTAACTATATAAAAAATGAGCCAGAATAGTGAGACCGAATTATTAATAAAAATTGTCCTATGAAGTAGTGGTGGTTTTTCTCTTGTGGTCTTTTTTTTTTTTTTTTTTCCTTTCCCAGTTGGTTTTCTGGGGGAGGGGCCTGCCATGTGGGTTTTCAGTCCCTGAAGTTCTCTCAGCTAAGTCCTCCCGCCCCCCTCAAGGGGGTGGGCTCTGAGGAAACTGGTTTTTTCAGGCTTTTGTTCTCTGGAGGTTTTTATATTTGTTCACTTTTGTTTTTCTTTCGCGCCTTGACCGCTTTTGATGGTTTTTGTAGGTTTAGAGGAAAGCAAACTGCACCCTGACCTCCCTCTCAGAGAGAAGCCTCAGTCTGGCTGCAGAGCCAATATAAATCCCCCCTTGGCCGCTGGCAGAGCAGGTTCCCAGTTGCGGTCCCTGGGG
Organism: Neogale vison; assembly: GCF_020171115.1. Classification (NCBI taxonomy): domain Eukaryota; kingdom Metazoa; phylum Chordata; class Mammalia; order Carnivora; family Mustelidae; genus Neogale; species Neogale vison. The sequence goes on from NC_058095.1 coordinate 81,791,994, forward strand.
ACTCAGGATTTTTTGCTTGTACCCAAAACCATGGCAGCGGCGGCTGTCTGGGCAGCTCCAGACTGCCAGAGAAGTTCCAAGCAGCGATCACACACTGAGATTTTCCCACTGGCCTGGGCTGGGAGTGCCTGGTCTTTCTGGTCCGAGAGGACCCGTCTGGCGTTTGTGTGTACCTCTCTCAGGGGAGTGCGCGGGGCATGACTCGGACTCTGATGGCACAGCAGGACACTTGCGTGGGGACTGCAAAAAGGCTGTGCTTCTGTTGGCTGGTGAGGCTCCCAGCTCCTAATGGGAGCCGGGCGCCACGCACTCTCAGGCGCCCTGGTGGTTCAGGGACAGAGACCTGGTTTCTCTGCCGCACTCTCTCTGGCTCTGCACCAGGGGTGGCTGTCCTGGGTCTGGAGACTTAAGCCCTAACACCCGATTCCTGCAATTCCCCGCCCCCCCTGTGGTGATTCTTTGCTCTTTTTGAGTGCTTTCTACCAGACTCCCGAGTTAATGCTGGTCCCCAGGCGCATGGCACTCTCATATTGGGATATTACTTTCCAAGGGGTAGCCTCTGGTGGCTCCCTCCCCCTTTTGTTTATCTTCCGATATCAGTCCGACTTTCCCACTCCGCTTTACCTGCCCACTGGCGTCTTCTGCTCCAGTAGAGATCCAGACGTGTATAATTCTGATCTCAGGCTGATTTCGTGGGTGATTGGAGATCTTTGGAAGGTAATCAGCTCACTTTAGGGTGCAGGTTGAACGGGCGCCTCCTCCTACTTCCCAGCCATCTTGTCTCCCGTTTTGTTTTGTTTTTATTGAACAGTACACATTGTGAGTGAAAATTGTGGAGAAATTCTGGATGTTGTTACCTTCCTCCACAAAAGAATTACTTTCTTTCTGTAGTAGGAATAAATGACCTCAGTTTACCGGGCATTCAGAAAATCAGTGCTAGGCTCCAGGTTTTGAGAAATTTAGTTTCCTTACAGCCAATCCATACTAGGTTACAGCCCTTCAGTTGTCCAACCTAAAAGCTTGTGATGTTTACCAGAGACACTTATTCTTGGTGGGCCCAATTTTTGTCCCCTTACACTTATAAGACATCCTGAAGCTATGCTTCAGCCTCCCAGTGGCACTTTTGAAGGGGTAAATGCCTTTCAGGAAAATGTGGTGCCAAATTCAGAGGCTCGCCCCTCTGAATTTCCATTGTCTCCAAGATTTTTTTCACCATAAGTTTTCAGTTAAGTTCTTCATGCCTTCAAATAGATTTTTTTTTTTATATTTTCCTGGTCTTTCTAGTTATATGTCATAGGAAGATCGACCTAAAGTAAGGTATTCTGCTATTGCCAAAGGTAGAAAAACTTATACACACTTTTATAAACTGCCTCTTTCCCTTTTGGGATGAAATGGGGAGGTTTTTAGTTCATTTATTTTAGAGGTTAGTTCACAAACACTAAACCTCCAACTATTGTTGTTAGTGCGACAAAAACACTATGAAAGATATGAAGACAAGTGCAATAGGAAGAAAGAAAAGAATATATAACAAATTGGCAGAAGTATCAAGTGCAACAAGAAAAAAAAAGAAGTTTGGATGGTTCAATACTGGAAGAAATTGAAGGATCAGGGAGACTTATGGGAAGGTTATAATTTTTTTTAAAGATTTTATTTATTTATTTGACAGAGATCACAAGTGGGCAGAGAAGCAGGCAGAGAGAGAGGAGGAAGCAGGCTCCCCGCTGAGCAGAAAGCCCGATATGGGGCTCGATCCCAGGACCCTCAGATCATGACCTGAGCTGAAGGCAGAGGCTTTAACCCACTGAGCCACCCAGGCGCCCCATGATTTTTTTTTTTTTGAGGCTTGACGCATGTTTATTTAAAACAAACAATGGGGGGGGCGCGCCTGGGTGGCTTAGTGGGTTAAAGCCTCTGCCTTCGCAGAGGACCCTGATCCCAGGGTCCTGGGATCAAGCCCCGCATAGGGGTCTCTGCTCCGCGGAGAGCCTGCTTTCTCCTTTCTCTCTCTGCCTGCCTCTCTGCCTACTTGTGATCTCTCTCTGTCAAATAAATAAATAAAATCTTTGAATAAATAAATAAAACAATGGAAAGTTTATCATGCCATTTGCAGCAACCCAAGCAATATTTTCTGGCCATTACAAAACATATTAAAAAAATTTCTAGATTGCCTTTGACTTTTATGCCTCTTTCTGAAAAGTTAATTTCACAAATATGCTTGGTTTCTCTAATACAATAGGGGCAACTCACATCAGAGAACAGAAACAGTAAACTGTGAACTGAGTTGAGGGGAAGTTCCTGAGGTTAAAAGAGCAGATGTGCATAAATGTAGAAATGAAAATCATTGTCAGGAAAGACATCTATTTTGTCAATTTTGGAAAAGTAAAGTGAGGACAGGAACTAATACCTTCTATTGCCCTCAGGTACTTCCAGTGGTAGTCTAGATGCTTGAAATAGATGATTCCATCTTATCCAGAGTCTCAAAAAAAAAAGCCCTGTGAAGTAGATACAACATATACATTTTTGTTTGTTTACTTCAAGTTTTTATTAAATTCCACTTAGTTAACATATGGTATAATATTGGTTTCAGGAGTAGAATTTAGTGATTCCTCACTGACATACAACAAGTGCCCTTCTTAGTACCCATGACCCATTTAGTAATCTACCCACCTCCTCTCTATCAACCCTCAGTTTGCTCTCTCTAGTGAAGAGTCTCTTACGGTTTGCCTCTCTTTCTTTTATTTTCTTCCTTCCGTTGTGTTCATCTGTTTCCTTTCTTAAATTCCACATATGAGTGAAATCATATGGTATTTATCTTTCTCTGACTTATTTTGCTTAGCGTAATACACTCTAGCTCCATCCACATCATTGCAAATGGCAAGATTTCATTCTTTTTGATGTCTGAGTAATATTCCTTGGAAAGTTTTTATTTATTTTATTTGTTTATAATTTTATACACATTTTATTTTATTTATTATGTTCAGTTAGCTGTTATATAAAAAGGTTGTATTTAAACAGGAACTTGAAGATAAGTAAAATCTTGTTGGGTTGAGATGTTTGGGGGAAGATATTAAACAATGATTCTTTTAATATAGATCTGTGATTATTTCTACAGTCATGTATGCCAGACCAAGAGTTCAGACCTTTGTTCAAAGTATTCTTTAGCAACATAATACTTTTTCGAAATATTTCACATTTAGAAAATTAATATGAAAAAATGTAAAAGCAGAGTGGTACAGATCGAAAAAAGGTTGAGTTCTAAAATCCCCAAGGCTCCCCTGTGTAACCACAGGCTTACACAGTGCTTTGGACAATGAGATATGGAAGACTCCCAGAGTCTCAGCAGAGACCTGGTCTAGATAAGCCAAAGAATTTATTGGAGTTCACGATATTAGAGAGGGCTTCACCATCTAGAACCTGACTCATGAAAATTCTGTGTGTCATTTCATTATTGAGTAATTACCTTTCTTCTCCATAGTAGAAATAATTATTCTTCTTGTTAATGGTCCCTAAATTCATTTGGGGAAAGAATATGACCATATTAGCAAAAGTTGTCAACTCTCAATCCATTCAACAAGCTCTGCTGAGTTTTTTTGGTTACTATGTACCATACATGTAAGTGATTATCTGCAGGAGCAGATAAGGGCTAAACTTTAAATGACTTTTTTATTCTCCCTGAGCAGATGACAGTTCCAACAGGGGCGAACAAACTGGAATTGCAGTGAATCCTAGTCAACTACAAGGTCCCAATCTCTACCTCTCCCCTAGCTGGCTCTCCTAGAAGAACAATCACCTGGACTCTGTTAGTCTCCCAAATAAAATCTGAACCTTCCCCACTCATCACCTTCTTCTCTGCTGAGAATCCCTGTTCTCTTGGCTCTGCCATCCAGTCCAGACCATCCTTCAAGCTCCTTGAGAGGCCTTTAGTCTCTGTAGCTCTCTCTATTTTCTATAGATGGAGGTCTGTGCCAGTCCTTCAGAAATGGTCCCCCATGGCTTTGTGGGTTGGAGAATAGGAACAACACTTTCCATTCCATAATGTGTCAAGTGCTTTCAACTACATCCATAATTCTCAGCCACAGCTACACATTAAAGCCCTCAAGAGACTTAAAAAGAAACAAAAGCGAAAATAGACTTTTGGGACTTCATCAAAATCAAAAGCTTCTGCACAGCAAAGGAAACGGTCAAAAAAACAAAGAGGCAACCCACAGAATGGGAGAAGATATTTGCAAATGACAGTACAGATAAAATGTTGATATCCAGGATCTATAATGAACTCCTCAAACTCAACACACACGAAACAGACAAACATATCAAAAACTGGGCAGAAGATATGAACAGACACTTCTCCAATCAAGACATACAAATGGCTATCAGACACATGAAAAAATGTTCATCATCATTAGCCCTCAAGGAGATTCAAATTAAAACCACATTGAGATTCTTTCCATAGTTTGGCTATTGTGGACAATAAGTCAAGTGGAGAAAGACAACTATCATATGATCTCCCTAATATGAGGGAGTGGTGATGCAACATGGGGGCTTAAGTGGGTAGGAGAAGAATCCATGAAACAAGATGGGATAGGGAGGGAGACAAACCATAAGTGACTCTTAATCTCACGAAACAAACTGTGGGTTGCTGGGGGGAGGGGGTTTGGGAGAAGGGGGGTAGGGTTATGGACATTGGGGAGGGTATGTGCTTTTGGGTAAATTGGAAGGGGAGATGAAACATGAGAGACTATGGACTCTGAAAAACAATCTGAGGGGTTTGAAGTGGTGGGGGGGGTGGTAGGTTGGGGTACCAGGTGGTGGGTATTATAGAGGGCACAGCTTGCATGGAGCACTGGGTGTGGTGAAAAAATAATGAATACTGTTTTTCTGAAAATAAATAAATTGGAAAAAAAAAAACCACATTGAGATATCACCTTACACCAGTTAGAATGGCCAAAATTAACAAAACAGGAAACAACATGTGTTGGAGAGGATGTGGAGAAAGGGGAACCCTCTTACACTGTTGGTGGGAATGCAAGTTGGTGCAGCCTCTTTGGAGAACAGTGTGGAGATTCCTCAAGAAATTAAAAATAGAACTTCCCTATGACCCTGCAATTGCACTCCTGGGTATTTACCCCAAAGATACAGATGTCGTGAAAAGAAGGGCCATCTCTACCCCAATGTTAATAGCAGCAATGGCCACAGTTGCCAAACTATGGAAAGAACCAAGATGCCCTTCAACGGATGAATGGATAAGGAAGATGTGGTCCATATACACTATGGAGTATTATGCCTCCATCAGAAAGGATAAATACCCAACTTCTGTAGCAACATGGACGGGACTGGAAGAGATTATGCTGAGTGAAATAAGTCAAGCAGAGAGAGCCAATTATCATATGGTCTCACTTATTTGTGGAGCATAACAAATAGCATGGAGGACAAGGGGTGTTAGGAGAAGGGAGTTGGGGTAAATTGGATAGGGAGGTGAACCATGAGAGACTATGGACTCTGAAAAACAATCTGAGGGGTTTGAAGTGGCGGGGGGGGTGGTGGGAGGTTGGGGTACCAGGTGGTGGGTATTATAGAGGGCACAGATTGCATGGAGCACTGGGTGTGGTGAAACAATAATGAATAATGTTTTTCTGAAAATAAATAAATTGGAAAAAAAATATTAACCAAAAAAAAAATAATAATAATAATGAATACTGTTATGCTGAAAAAAAATAAAAAAATAATGAATACTGTTTTTCTAAAAATAAATAAATTGAAAAAAAAGAGACTTAAAAAGTAGGTGTTCTGGCTTCACCTCAGAGGTTTCTATATAATTTACCAAGAGAGTACTTGAACATCAACATTTTTTAAAAGCTTCTCAGATGAATCTAATGCAAAGTCAGGGTTGAGAATCATTGACTCAAAAGGTCTCATTCAGTCCCCACAAAGACTTCTAAGGTCAGTACTTTGGTAAATGTGAGTATCTGGTCTCCCCATCTAGATCACAAACTCCCTTTGGACAGGGACAGAGAGTTTACCCTTGTCTCTGGCTCACTATTAGGTGTGTGTGATGGGCTATGGGACTCCTCTATCCCCAGGTGCCTCCAGCTGCATGTGTCGGGGCCTGAACAGGGTCTTCCAGAAGTCAGATGGTTCCTGCATCTGCCAGGCAGGACATGAGTCCTATAGCAGAAGGGGCCTGGAAAGTGAGGAGAGCAACGGTGATGAAGATTGTCAGCCCCAGGTAACACCTTGGCCTCAAGAAAGGAAAGCTTGAAGACTGAGGAGAGATAGCATGCCAGCCACTTTTTATTGGCTGTCTGGTTAATGTTCAGTCCATTGTGCTGGGTGGATTACCTCCTATACAAATGAGAAGACCTCAGAAGGATTGTATGGCAAGACACATTTCTCCCTACCAGAGACCAACAGATCTTCAGCGTTCAATATAAAGGATCCAGTATCCCCAAAACTAAACCTCCCAAACATCCCCCTCAGTCAGAAAACTTGTTTTCTATTACTTATGTGGGTCCCCTCTATCCTCAAGCCTAATCCCAGTCTTAGGAACTAAGTGACCTCGCAGAAGAGACTGTTTCTCCAGAGGCCCCACTGTGTCTCTGAAATTTTCTTTGATGCAAAGAGTGCCCCAATCCTTGACCTACAGGGGGTATGAGAGCCAGGACTCTTCTCTTATACCTCCCACAGGTGGCAGAACGATGCTGGGCTGGAGAAGTTCGCCTGGCTGCTACCGGCAAGTGTGTGACCCCACAACTGCATGACTGCTCCTCCTTCTGTCACCCAGTGGGTGGAGAGCTCAGTGCTGAACTGGGCATGTGAGTAATAAAAAGCTGCTGAAAACAAAATGAATCCACCATCACCTGAAAGGTCCTGACTGTCCCCAGAGAACCCATCTGGAAAAGTTGGGCAGGACCCAGCCCTGATGGGAGACTGAGCCAAATATAAGCTCCTTCCAGAAGCTTCCCTGTTAGCTTTCCCAAGATGGAGAGGTAGGCCAACAACAGCCAGGTCAAGCAGCCCAGAGCTGAGGAGGTCCTGGCAGCAAAGCAGAGTGAGCTCAACACCCCAGGTCCCTGAGCCAACTGCTAGGAGTGCCCCTGACTAGATACCAAGCCAAGAAGGATTCCAATTTTATCTGACATTCCAGTCTTCCACCTGACTTGTGGACCAGAGTTCCCCAGCATGCAGAGCTGGGGAGCCACTGTGCTGGGAGGCCCACCAAATAGAGTATTCCGGGCTGAACAGCATTCTCTCGCTTCACTCTGGCCTCAGCAGGGAACCCAAAACAAAAATTCTAAGCCTGTCAACTAAGATTTGTCCCAGACATTGATCCCATTTTGGGAGATGCCTAGGCTGGTACAGAAGCAGGGCCTAGGAGAGTGCATTTTAATGAGTCATCATGGACCTCCATTCAAATTATAGTCACTGCTTAGGAAGCATACACACCTCATATCCTTCTAAAGGGGCCTCTAGTAGCATAAAGGTATCAGGGGTGTGCAGCTGCTCCATATCCATCAGAGCAGACCTACCATCTTCTTCTCTCCCACAGCTGCCAGTGCCAGGAGTATGTCTCAGCTGAAGAGCTCTGCGATGCCCAGTGTCTGGCCAGGGCCCCCCAGCTTGCCCTAGCCTGGGGTTCCAGCAGACAGCTGATCCTCAGTGTGAAGAGCGAGACAGGAGACAGCGACCAGAGTGTAAGTCCAGCTCAGAGAAGGGCTGGGATGGAAGGGCAGCCTCTACCTGCTAAGGACCCAGGCATCCTGGCTGCAGAAACCAGGCAGCAGAAGGGAAAGTCCATTTGCTAACCAGTCTTTCCTACTCTGTTGCTATCAGTATGAATTTCCATTCTGTAGGCTGGAGGGAAAGGCAGAAAGGAAGTGTATTTGTTGGTACAATAATGTCAACCATCTGCTTTGAATGCCAGAAGAGAGCTTAGAAAGTATCAGCTTGGCTTTACATAAGTGTGAAATGAGGCCCAGGGACATGAAAGCATTCACCATGGTCACAAAAATGGTGTGAGCCCTGATGGAACCGAGCCTGGGCCTCTCATCCCAGCCTAGACCTCTGGTCAGAGAGCAGAGCCTTCTCTTGGCCACCATCATGTTGGCTATGACTGTCTTCAGGGCCTCAATGTTTCATCAGGTTTGGAGGGGCAGAGGATCAGGGCCCAGACACAGTGCAGATCTGGCTCACCCTGGACATTTGCCTACCACAAGGTTCTAGATGGCTGTGTGTGTCTGCCATTGAAAGAAGAAGGATCACTGCTGTGGCACTGGAGAATGGATTTGGGGTGATAGGAAGATAAGTGTTCTGAAGAAGTTGTTCTGTTAGTAGGAATTTGGAAGTAGAGAGAAAAGGAGAAAACAATGACCTGGTACAAGGATCAGAGAGGAGTCAGGGGTGTTTTCTGGAGATAAGGAGAATCCCAGGGCACAGGAGGCTATCTGAGCAAGTTTCACTGAGGAAAGAAACATGTCCTGATGGAGGCTGATAGTGGGCATCTTTGAACTCAGCATCACCAGGGGCTCTGCTAAAGGGCTCAGTCTGGGTTTCTGGTCATCCATCATTGCAAGCCTCTCTGCACCTCCTGTCCTCTCCAAGTGTATAATGCTGTGTTGCATGTTCTCAGGAAATAGTGAGCACTCTGGGTCCAGACCAGTTCTTCCAAGGGAACGCCAGGGTCCATCTGATCCAATGTGGCCCCCATGGCATCTTTGGCTTTGTCCTCTCCAGAGTGGACATGCTTGGCTCCTTCCTCCTTGGTAAGTGGAGGAGGGTACCAAGCCCAGGCTTTCCCAGAGAGTGGGAGGAGTGAGGGGCATGGCTGCATTCTTCCACTAATAAATGGGAAGCTGGGTCCCCACCTAAGGCCCCTGAGAATCTTTTCAGCCCTGTGTTGGTGTTCAGGAGGTGAGAGTCTGGCAGGGACCACAGAAAACCTTGTCCTTGGGGAGTGAGGGTCCCAGAAGGGCTGAAACTCCTAAAAGGGAATCGAGACAGGATAGGGTCAATAGGTGAGTATGTGTACATCCCCAGACAAGCCCAGGTCCCACAGCTTTCCTTCTCCAAACTCTCCCAGGACCACCTGTATCCCAGCCCTGGCTGCAAAGGCATCATCGGACTACAGGACCGGAACACTCTGTCCCTCATGACCCCCACATCCATCCCCATATTCCAAATCCAGTGGTCTGCCTGGCAGAGGGGGAAGTGATTCTTTTCCAGCTTCATATTCTTCCCCACAGTAAGTTTCCTACTTCAGTACATTGGACCCTTCCTCTGGCCTGACTCTCTCATCCCTCCCCTGCCTGGCTGTCCTGTGACTTCACATACTGACCACACCTTTGAAGTCGCAAGTCACAGGCCTGTGTTGTACCCCTGTTCTCAACCTTATTGGTCACTTCACTGTGGGCCTCCATGCACTTTCTCAGAGCAGATGTTCCAGTCCAACATTTTGCAGCTCATCCCTGCAGCCCATGAGGGTCAGACTTCTGTGCCTTGGGTGGAGGCAGGGACTCACTTAGGGGAACTCTTGTTTGAGCCAGTCCTCCTGCATGTCCACTGTGTACCACATGGTCATCCATCCAGGGCCTGAAGCCCCCCAGAGGCAGACTCCTCAACCCCTCCTGGCAGCACCCTACATCTTCAGATACCTTGGTTTATAAGGATTGTCTTCCTTGCAATGAGCAGAAGCCTGTCTCCTATGACTCCCATCCCTGGGAACCTCAGAACAAGACAGAGTTTTCCTCCATGAGACAGCCTTTACTGATAGAAGAGGGTCTCATCCCCTTTGGGTTCAGTGCCACCTGCCATGCATTAAGCACAGTTTGAGCCCTTGGTAGACCTTAATTTCCTCCATTTCCCCTGCCAGGTACTTCCCCAGGGTGCTGCTGTGGAGTGGATGGGCAGTCCCCACACACCCAGCCCACCTACTCACGCACAGATGACAGATGTACAGTGCTGTCCCACTGAGATGCCCCAGGACACTAAATGGCTGGGCTGAGACAGGGATAGTTCTGCAGCTCTAAAGACATGAGAGAGGCAAGCTGTCTTCTTTTTATCTTCTCCAACAGATTTCTTTTTTTAAAGGAATGGATTTTTTTTAATTTTTTATTTTTTATAAACATATATTTTTATCCCCAGGGGTACAGGTCTGTGAATCGCCAGGTTTACACACTTCATAGCACTCACCAAAGCACATACCCTCCCCAATGTCCATAACCCCACCCCACTTCTCCCAACCCCCCTCCCCCCAGCAATCCTCAGTTTGTTTTGTGAGATTAAGAGTCACTTATGGTTTGTCTCCCTCCCAGTCCCATCTTGTTTCATTTATTCTTCTCCTACCCACTTAAGCCCCCATGTTGCATCACCACTTCCTCATATCAGGGAGATCATATGGTAGTTGTCTTTGCTTGACTTATTTCGCTAAGCATGATACGCTCTAGTTCCATCCGTGTTGTCGCAAATGGCAAGATTTCATTTCTTTTGATGGCTGCATAGTATTCCATTGTGTATATATACCACATCTTCTTTATCCATTCATCTGTTGATGGACATCTAGGTTAAAGGAATGGATTTTGAGGAGAAAAAAACAAGGGCAGAGAGGTATGGAATAGAAAATAAAGGCAAATATAAACTGTTCTGCTAATTGTTTTATAACCACAACAAATTAGTACAGATAATGCTGTGTGCAAACAACACAATAAAGGTTCAAAGATTAAGGTGCTCCCTCAGGCAATGCTGAAAATAGTGGTCTCTGGTATTTGGAATTTATGCTTCACTGGGTATGAGGCACAGCCATGCTTTTAACCTGATTTAAACAGAAGAATGGCCCCTTGGCCCAGGTAGAAATAGTTGAAGAGTTTGGTTTCATGGGTCAGTAACTACTGAAGTTCCTCCCCACATAGCAGTGCTAAGGCGATGAGCATCTACGGGGGAAATAAATCCTGGAAATGAACTCTAAACATTTGTGCCCTGGTTTCCAGGCCAGGTCTCCTGTAAACCCACTGGGACCTGAGAAACCTCCATTCCCTCTAAGCCTTGGTATTTACATGTGAGGAGTGAACCCAGTTGCATTCCCCCTTCTCCACACAGTGGGGAGGTGAGATCAGAGCCCCATCTTTTGGGAAGAATGGGAGTGCTCAGAAGAACTGACACCTATGCATGGGAAAGACCTCCTGTGCTGAAGGAATGGCCTGTCTGGGCCTGTCTGTATTTCTGCCAGACTCCCTCCCCATCCACCACCTTAGCTGCTCCTCTTAGTCATCCCATACAGCACGTATTGAGTGCCTGTTGCATGTACACTGCCTGTCTGGGGTACAGAATTGAATGGGTCTCACCTCTGAGAGTGCCAGGGCTGCCAGCTATGCTCTTGCACAAAGGGCATGGGGGTGTGGGGGCCCCTGTTCACTGTGTTTCAACAATGTGCTGGTGTGCACATTTCTCAGGCCAGGGGGAGAAAGGGTCTTTCCCTGACACTAAGATTTTTTTTTAAGATTTTATTTATTTATTTGACAGACAGAGATCACAAGTAGGCAGAGAGGCAGGCAGAGAGAGAGAGGGGGGAAACAGGCTCCCCACTGAGCAGAAAGCCTGATATGGGGCTCCATCCCAGGACCCTCAGATCATGACCTGAGCTGAAGGCAGAGGCTTTAACCAACTGAGCCACCCAGGTGCCCTGACACCAAGATTATTAAATGATTATTATTATTATAGACATGAAAGAATGAAACATGCCATTTCATGAAAACATGTCTTCTCAGTTTGCTCACTCTCCCACGGACAGACGCTGAGCTGTCAGGATGTGAGCTGCCCAGGCCTGGACTGAGGAGGCCCCTGGAACCCAGCCCCACCCTGCTCTTTCTCCAGATCGCTCAGCCAGCCACTATCCTGTGTACCAGGTGCAGCATCTGTTTAACAGCAACCCCCACTGGGACTTTGGGGCCTTCAGGAGACTCAGGCACTTGATACAAGAAACTCACCTCAATTTCTCAAGGTAATCTCAGCTAAGCTGTCTGGGAACTTGGAGGGGCCATGGTTCCTCATGTGTAAGACAGAGCTGGGGAGGTACTACGAGGACCAGAGGAGGATGGAAAGCCACCAACTGTGTGGGAGGTAAGACCAGAAGAGACCAATGGCAGGTGAGTCCTCCTGAGTACATGGAGGGGAAGGGTTTGGGAGTCATGGACAGCTACCTTGGGCCACATTATTCCTGTGCATGGGAAGGGGTCCTGCCACAGGTTAAGGTCACTCACATTTAGCCTGATATGAACAACCCAGAAAAGCTGACTATCCCCATATTCTGACCTTTCATCCCCCAGGTTTGCCCACCAGTTCCTAGATCCAGGTACATATGTGTTTCGAGACAATGGGCTGCCTGAAAGCTTCATGGTGGTGTTGGTGAAGAAGAAAGGAGTGGCCTGCAGTCCCAGTCTATCCCCTATACAGCCCTCCTCCCCATATCAGCTTACCAGGCACGGGGTCCTCAGGCGGAGGCTGCCAAACCTGGGCCCAGACTGGGCAGTGATCACAGGTACTGACCTTGGACCAGAGTAGCCAAGACCCAGAGGGGGCATGAGAGAAGCCTTTCACATCAGGACCCTGAAGTGTATGTCCAGTCCTGTCTGTTCCTTTGGGCATAGCCCCAAAGACTTCAGATGGGCACAGGGACAAACTTGTCCCTGAACTAGGGCTTCATTTGCCAGGTAAAGTAAATTGAATTTCCTTCTTGGGGCCCCCCTTTCTCCCTGCCTCCCAAGCCGCTCAGTTTTGGGACGTGTCCTTATGAACAGGGAGGATGTCATGGTAAATGAGGCCACTGAGTAGAGTCATAGGCTCACAGAGATGCCTATTCTCACCTCCTCTGTGGGTTTTCCATCCATCTTCTTTCCTGCTTCTTTTTAAGAAATCTCACTGAGCTTTCCAGGCTGAGCCTCAGACAGTGGTTCTGTCATCGCCCCCTGCTCAAGAGGGCAGAGAGGGGCAGCCCAGCAGTGCCTGAGGCATAAAGCCTGCAGATGCTCTGAGTGGTCATCACATGGCCCCTGTCCCTCTCCCCTTCCCTTGCAGGAGTGCTGCTAGCTATTGGCTTAGCAACCATGCTGCTGACAGGCCTTAGCGTCATACTGAGACCCCCGCTAGCCCAGGCCTGCCCTATGAGGACTTGGAGGCCCCAGTGGAGGGGACTTGGAGAGCCTCATGTGCCCACTGAGTATATGCCCCTCAGGGACAGGTAAGTCCCCTTCTACCCCTCACTCCTTTCCCAGCCTAGGGGCCATGGCCAGTCTGGCCACTCCCCACCCTGGCCCTGCCCACACTCATGACCCCAGGGCTGACCCTGGAGACTCAGAAAAGAATGCCTTCCCAAGCTGACCTGTGATGTTCATAGCTGGCACCCCTGGTCCACGTGAGCCCTGTGCCACCTGCGTGTGGGTGCTTTTTTCCAGCTTTCTATCCTATGAAGATCTTAGTCCTCGGGATTCTGAGGAAGAAGCTGATTCCAAGAAGACAGCCATTACCTGGGCCACAGGTACCACACTTGTGTGGAACAACTCTCCTTCTCTCTTCCCGCCTTCTACCCCAAACTGCACCCCAGATACACACTCTGGATAACATCTTATATTTCTACAGCACTGATGATTTATAAAACACTTCATGCTGTCCATCTGATCATCACAATGGTAGCTAGAAGTATGTGTTTTCAGGTGTTTTCCATCTCCATTTTATAGACAAAGAGACTGAGGCTCAAGGAAATGTGAGTGGCTTCCCTCAGATCCCCAAGTGGCAATTTTTAGAGAGTAGGTGATGTGGGACTTGAAGCGAGAGTTCTCTACTCCTTACTGTGCTGCTCAGGAGTTCTTAAGAACCTAAGGGCAATTCTCCAGCTCATGGCTAACTTGCTGTAGCTCACTGCAGGGGCAGAAATGAAGCCCTGCTATGGAAACCCTTTACAGGATCACTCACTTGCCTCTGTCAGCTTCTCTTCTCACCTGGAGAATTGGACATTGCCTCCATTTTCAGGAGGACATAGAGGGACCACATGTTCCTCCCCATCCCCACTGGGCCCCCCATGAGGAGGAAGTGTATACAGAAGTGCATGAAGAAGCAGTTCTGCCAAGACCCTTCCTCTGCTTGGGAATAACAACTGGATTACCTCACTTCAGACATCAGACAAAGAGACAAAGGAAGGGCCCTATAAGCTCTCACTGATGTGGGTTCACAAAGCTTCAAGTTTGCCTCCATTTCGTCTTAAGTGCCATGTTGCAGAAACCACAGGAAGCAAGTTGAGTGCCAGGGACCTGGAGGAAGCAATGAAGTGAGTAGTACAAGGCACAGCCATGGGACCAAACCAGCACTAGAGGCTTGCTAGTTGTGTGAACTTGAACACAGGCCTCCTCATACCATCCACACATCCACACAGACAAACACACATATCCACATGCATCCACACACATACACATTGCATATACACCCACACACAGACACACACAGACATACACAGACACACACACACACCATCCAAGGCAGGCCTGCCTCTGTGCTATCACTGACTATGACTTTGCATGGGCATCAGAGGCTGTTCATCTCTTTCCTGGTGATAACTCTGGATAGTGAAGACAGAAGGCATAAAGAACTGACTGAGTCCAGGACAAATCTATCCCTCCCAACCTAGGTCGCCCCTTGGGGGATGAGCAGCAAACCGAGCTGTGCAGAACATGTACAGTATGGACACCAGGAAGGAAGCCTCCATTCAGGGTCAGGGCTGGGGGTTGGGAGCTCATTGCAGGGATCTCCCACAGGGAGAGATGCTGGAACAGGGCTTTTTTGGTTAAAGGACTGACCATGTAGGGGAGGGTGAATTGCCCCTATACAATGGGGCAATGGGGCATGTGACAGGGCACATAGAGAGAAGATCTTGATGGTGAAGGGTGTCTGAAAAGCTGCTTCCCCCCCCTTCCCACCTGAACAGCTGGTAGCTCAGGGAACAGACCCCACCTGGGCTACAGAGAAAGGAAAGGAAGGCAAAGCTGGCTGTGCAGAGGTCTGACCCATGTTTGTTACCCAAAACAAGATCTCCTGCATCACTGTGCCAGCATGAATGGGACTACCCTTCTCCCCTCTTGCACCCATCAGGTCTGGGAAAGAGTAGTGTAGGATTGTCAGTGGACACACACTCAGCTTCATATTCACACTCCTGCAGGCCATTCTCTGAACAAGACCTAGGCCGACATGAGCCCTCACACCACCTTCTTTCTTTCTTCTTTCTTCCTTTGAGACTCAGCTCCACCAGGAAAGGCAGTTGGAAGGGGAGCCCCAACACATGTGAGTGAAGCAGAGTAGAATGGGTTTGAGGGAGAAGAAGGTCAAGGGGTTTAAGACCCTCAACCAAGAGACATTCCTGCAGGGAGTGACAGAACCCCACCAGGGTCCAGCAGCCTAGTGGAGTTGCTTGATTTACTCCCTTGGGGTCTGTCTGGGTCACACTCCAACCTGAAGCCTAGAGGAGACACCTCAGCCAGACAAGTACTTAGTGAGCCTCTACTGTCTGCCAGGTGCTGTGGGATACCCGAGGCTGAGCAGGAGTCCACAGAGCAGTGGGGACAGGTGAGGCAAGAGCTGTTGAAGGGGACCATAGAGTGGTTATAGGGACATGAGGACAGTGAGATGAACTCAGGCAGAGGGAAGGGGCAGCCAGTTGTGGCCTGCAGGACCCTGCAAACAGCCTCCTCAGGGGGCTGCCATCTTCTCCAGCCCAGGGAGACCCACCCTCAGCAAAGCAGGAAGGCAGTGCCCACCACCCAACTCTGATGTGTCACCAGGCACAATGGACAGAGGCTGTAAGGATCCTTGTTGGTCACACCCCCACAGAAGAGATTCTCTTCACAGCCACTGCTACCTGCCTCTAGGAAGGCTTCCCACCTCCTCCAGCTCCCATCAAACCTAGCCCCTGTCTTTCCTGCCAGTACTAACCCTCTGCCTACACATGCTCCTTCTGCTCTCCTCTTTCCTGCATACCTGCCTGCAAAAACCCCCGAGGGAAGGAGAGAAGCTGCAGAGTCAGTACCCTCGGGCCCAGATTCTGCTTCCAGCTCCTGCTCCATCCCATAGTCTCACTCCATGCCTTTCTCCTGCAGGAGAGCCACTCCCTGTGAAGACCCTAGAGGACTTCAGCATCCGTACTCTCTACGACAAGCTCGAGGACCAGAGCCTGCATGTGGCGGCCCAACTGAACAAGCACCGGAGCGATGCCCTGACTTTCTACAGAGGCGCCAGCCAGCAACTCCAGGGCCTCAAGGTCAAGTGCAATTCCCAGACAACCAAGCCACTGACACCCCCACCACCCCAGGGAGCAGGGGCCCCCCTCACCCACTTCTGGAAATTGCCTGAACCAAGAACACTCGTAACTGAGAGAGTGACACAGCCATGGTTTTTCCAGGACATTCTGCAGCACTTCAGTGCAACTGAGCAGCATGTTCTGGGGAGGGGCGGAGACCTAGAAATGGAGGTCACAGCTGCTACCAGGACAGCCACTGGGCTGAGCAAGGAATCTTGGGGCCACCACACTGCAGCTTCATTCAGGGAGCCCTGGCAGCATCCTCTAGGTGAGAGACAGGTGCCCAGGGGTGGGATTATAATGTCATAATATTAACTCTAACTTTGTATAGCACCTAACTTTGTATATCTTATATTTATCATCTCACTTGGTGCTCAGAACCCCCATGTCGTAACTGGAAAGCATCAACCCTGATGACAGAAAATGGTCCTGGACCTGGAGAGGGATGTGATTTGCCAGAAGGGGAGGGAGACTCGGATAAAACATAGCAGAGCGATGTTTGCCCCTGTTCTCCTGCTGGCCACATCCACCATTGTGCTTTAAGAGCTGTCTTTATGTAGGAAATCAGGATGACAAGGGCCTTAAGGCCCTTGAGAGTCTCCTTAGCTTATACTTTTAATTTTGTTTTCTAAAGGGCAAAAGCAATTCATGCTCCTTAGAAAAGTTTCATCAGTACAAAAGAGTAAATAATGGAAAGCTAAAGTCCACTTGACCCCAAATCCCAGCAACCCCATAGGTCTGTAGATGAATATTTATTGGCTCTTTTTTGGACCCTGTGGAAGCTCCTTCCACAACAGCCTATACTCTGAAATACTCCTGCCATCTGGTAGAGTCCAACTTTTTCCACGTTATAAAGGCGGCTTCTTTTACAACCTGGGTCTTGCGGTTCACTGTAAAGAAGCATGTGTTAGACAAGGCTTATGATGGAATAGGGAATAGGGTTAGGGTGTGGAGGGACATCCCTGGATCTTCCTGCATGGTCTGACTTACAGTCACACTCAGATATTAGAGCCCAAAACTGAGCATCATCCTGGTTGGGTCTGACAGATGGCAGCTCTGGGTGTGCAGTCTCCAAGCTACACCTGAATGGCCCCAACATCCCTGTGTTTAGGCCACTGGATAAAGCACAGCTCTAGCTGCCATGGTAGAGAAACCCGACTCCATGTTGTAAGTGGTAAGGGTTGTCATCCCCTTTGCTCCTGGCCCCTCTCCCTCCCTGTGAGTGTCCAGTGGACACCAGTTTGGGATGAGAAGGGGGCCACCAAGCTGTTCTTTGTAAAACTGTGTCCCCCGGGAGGCAAACTAACCCAGCAACTCATCCAACAGGCTTACCCACAGCTCTCACTGGCCTAGCTGCATGCTTCTAGAGAGTATGCAAGCCTTCAGCCTGGGTGTTCACTCCCATGCCAGGAGCATGGACACTGGAGGAGGCTATGTGCTTCCTGGAACAAGCACTCCTGGGCTCAGCAAAGACTTCCCAGCCCCAAAGCATGTTCTGTGGTGGCCCAACCTCAAGGCAGGAAAACCTAAGCTTGTTGCTTAAGTCATCCGTGTCTGAATCCAGACCTCAGCATAAAATCAGCTGATTTTTTTTCTTTTATTTAAATTTTGTTAGTTAACATACAGTGCCATATTGGTTTCTGGAGTAGAATTCAGTGATTCCTCACTTACATACAGTAAGTGCTCATCACAAGTGCCCTCTTTAAAACTCATCCCACAACTAGTCCGTTCCCTGCCCTCCTCCCCCCATCAACCTTCTGTTTTCTAGCACTAAGGGTCACTTATGGCTTGTTTCCCTCTCTTCTTTTTTTTTCTTTTCCTCCTTTCCATATGTTCATTTGTTCTCTTTCTTAACTTCTACATATGAATGACATCATATGGTATTTGCCTTTCTCTGACTGACTTACTTCACTTAGCATAATACACTCTCACTCCATCCACATCATTGTAAATGGCAAGATTCCATTCTTTTTGATGGCTGAATAATATTCCTGTGTGTGTGTGTGTGTGTGTGTGTGTGTGTGTGCGTGTGTGTGTGTGTGTGTATACCACATCTTCTCTATTCATTCATCAGTTGATTTAACATTTGGGCTCTCTCCATAATTTGGCTATTGTTGATATAGCTACTATAAATGTCAGGGTCCATGTAACCCTTTGAATCTGTATTTTTGTATCCTTTAGCTAAATACCTAGTAGTGCAATTGCCAGATTCATTTTTAACTTTTTGAGGAACCTCCAAACTGTTCTCCAGAGTGACTGCAACAGTTCGCATTCCCACCAACAGTACAAGAGAGTTCCCCTTTCTTTGCATTCCTACCAACCCCTATTGTTTCTTGGGTATTTAGTTTTAGCCATCCTGACAGGCGTTAAGTTGGTATCTCATTGAAAATCAGCTGACTTTCCATCTCTTGAAGCAGTTTACCAAACTGCAGATTGTAGCTTTCTATAAATCAGTTTAATAAGTTGTAATAAGCATTAAAAAAAAACCTAGAAAGGAATAAAATCAAAACTACCAGAAGCCACACATTTATAAAAAGTGATATGGCTTCATACAACTCTCCTTGTAGTATTATGCATACGTATATGGAGAAGCATGCAAACAATGAATTTCTTAGTGTGCACTGTGATTCTTAAGTATAGAAGCCACTGTCTACAAGGAATCTAGTAATGGGATTTGCCCCCAGAAGATCCCCTTAAGTCAGAATCCCACAGGCCTCAGACCCACCTGGTCAGCAAGAGCCTTGGGGGAGAAGTTCAGAGAATTTGTGTTTTCCTCATCACAAGGGAAGAAATCTCAGATCCAAGAAGGAAGGGTCTCCAGTTCTGGCCTAACATAACCATTTTTAAGAGAAACCTGCAGAATTTACATTATATCCCTCAGGACAACATCAAGTCATAGTAATGAGAATAAACTTGAGGGATTACTTGTTTATTCCCACAGGTTCTGAGGGGCACACCCCTTGTTCTTCATCCCCAGGGTGTGTTGTAAAAAAGGTAGGGAGAAGATAGCCACTTTAAAGGGGAAACGCATGATTCCTAAATCTGGTAGACAATTTCTGCCTGGCTTAATGTTTCCTTAAATTATTCATGTTAAAGGACTTATTTAGAGGAAGAAAACTTTTTTTAATCTCTAATTTGGGAAGGAAGAAGAATTAAAATAGCCCATAATATGGCAGCATCCCACCAGATGGCTATTCTGTCTATTCAGTCCAATCAGAAAATAAGCCCTTCCCTTAACTCAGCATTTAGAACACTTGATGGAAGCTCCTTACAGGATGGCCCCTAGAGGTCTGTCTCAGCTATTGGACATCAGGCCAGGATGCTGTCTCATCAACATCAAGAGGGGACCAAGGAGCATCCCCAGGAGAAGATCTGGACACATAGGTCATCTGACCAAGGAAGGGAGCATGCCTCCTGAGCACAGCTGCCTGGGACTCTGGTGGCTCCCACCCACCTTTGCACAGCTGTCTGGGGCTCTGGGGGCTCTGGGATCTCAGCTTCTACAAGCGCTCTCCTCCACAGTCCTGAGGGCTGTTTTAAACACTGAGCAAGCACTGTCTCAATTAACCCATTCAGTTCTCACAGGAAATCTATGAGTGACATTACCATAAATTTATAGATGAAGGAACAGTGTCTTAAAGAGGCTAAAAAGTCGATTCCACCAAAGTTACATGGAGAGTGACAGAGCAGGGCTAGCCAGAAGCCCAGTCTCCACCATGCAGCCCTTAAACATCTCTGCTGCCTCTGGCTGAAAGGGCATGGAAGAATGTACCTCACTCGAACCCAAGGGCCCACCACTCAGCCACCAGGCTCCAGATCCAAGAGCCCAGACACATTCCTTTCCACTGAGCTTCCTGGCCCTGTTGGGGACACAGGCTAGCCAAGCTGGTCTAGGGTCTCACCTTTTGTTCCTCAGTATAGATCACTCTACAGAAAGGAGTGGGTCACTGGAAGAATGTGTTTGAGGCTGAGATCCAAGCACTTATTTTTTCCATGATGATGGCCATGTGTCCTCAAAAGCCCTTGCAGAAAGGGGAAGCAGGTCAGACAGATGCCAGAAACCTTGCCTGGCACATGTGTATACATGTGTGTACTTGTGTGCATGTGTGGTCTGTGAAACCACAGAGATGGAGCAATGTTGTTAAAAGCTTTCCTTGACCTCTCAATACAATTTCCTCTCCTTAAACTTCTCATCCATACATATCTGGGCTGGAACACCTGGCCAAGTGATCATGAGAAGAAGGATAAAAGGCTACCTTCCTCTGAAATTGGTCGGGGACTAAGCTGTAAAAACTTCATGTCCTAAAAATCCTCTCCATGGGCACTGACAGGAGCTGAATGAAGAAGACTAAATGAAGCCTACTCCTTGCCTAGCTAACTGAAGGTAGAGGCTTCCATTATTTCTTTTTTTTTTAATTCATTTTTTTATTTTCAGCATAACAGTATTCATTATTTTTGCACCACACCCAGTGCTCCATGCAATCCGTGCCCTCTATTATACCCACCACCTGGTACCCCGACCTCCCACCCCCACCCCTTCAAAATCCTCAGATTGTTTTTCAGAGTCCATAGTCTCTCATGGTTCACCTCCCTTCCAATATCCACCAACTCCCTTCTCCTCTCTAACTCCCCATGTCCTCCATGCTTTTTGTTATGCTCCACAAAAAAGTGAAACCATATGATAACTGACTCTCTCTGCTTGACTTATTTCACTCAGCATAATCTCTTCCAGTCCCCTCCATGTTGCCACAAAAGTTGGGTATTCGTCCTTTCCGATGGAGGCATAATACTCCATAGTGTATATGGACCACATCTTCCTTATCCATTCATCCATTGAAGGGCATCTTGGTTCTTTCCACAGTTTGGCGACCGTGGCCATTGCTGCTATAAACATTGGGGTACAGATGGCCCTTCTTTTCACTACATCTGTATCTTTGGGGTAAATACCCAGGAGTGCAATGGCAGGGTCGTAGGGAAGCTCTATTTTTAATTTCTTGAGGAATCTCCACACTGTTCTCCAAAGAGGCTGCACCAACTTGCATTCCCACCAACAGTGTAAGAGGGTTCCCCTTTCTCCACATCCTCTCCAACACATGTTGTTTCCTGTCTTGCTAATTTTGGCCATTCTAACTGGTGTAAGGTGATATCTCAATGTGGTTTTAATTTGAATCTCCCTGATGGCTAGTGATGATGAACATTTTTTCATGTGTCTGATAGACATTTGTATGTCTTGATTGGAGAAGTGTCTGTCCATATCTTCTGCCCATTTTTTGATATGTTGCCTGTTTCATGTGTGCTGAGTTTGAGGAGTTCATTATAGATCCTGGATATCAACCTTTTGTCTGTACTGTCATTTGCAAATATCTTCTCCCATTCCATGGGTTGCCTCTTTGTTTTGTTGACTGTTTCCTTTGCTGTGCAGAAGCTTTTGATTTTGATGAAGTCCCAAAAGTTCATCTTCACTTTGTTTCCTTTGCCTTTGGAGACATATCTTGAAAGAAGTTGCTATGGCTGATATCGAAGAGATTACGGTCTATGTTCTCCTCTAGGATTCTGATGGATTCCTGTCTCACATTGAGGTCTTTTATCCATTTTGAGTTGATCTTTGTGTACGGTGTAAGAGAATGGTCGAGTTTCATTCTTCTACATATAGCTGGCCAGTTTTCCCAGCACCATTTATTGAAGAGACTGTCTTTTTTCCTCTTTTTTCCACTTTTTTCCAGAAAATTATGTAATGAAGTTTAGAAAATTAAAAAGAAGAAAGCAATTAAATAATATTTTGGCAAAATTACCCTGCAGCTTATCAGGTTCCCTCTGAGTAGGTATTTCAGCAAGTCACAGTGCAGTTCTTGGAGACTGCTGGGTGTGAATCCCAGCACAGCCTTGGTCTTGGCTGCAGGTATCCTAAGTTGGCCTGGCAGCTGGGGGGAGTAGAGGGGAGGGCACACAAGCCAAATACAGTACTCAAAAATGCTCAAGCAGTCAGAAGTAACAGATTATGTATAGAGATAAAAGATCTTTAAACATTTCTGAGTTTAAAAAAAAGAAGAAGAAGAAGAAGAAACAGAAGGAGTTGTATAAGAAGGGAAGAGATTATGTATAAAAATTTTATTCACACATAAAAAACCATGATGTAGTCGTCAAGGTTCAATCCACATATATTTAACACATTGGAAAGGAAGGAGAAAGACAGAAGTGAGTTCGGAGATGGAGGTAGAAATGGAATAAAAAGGCAAAAGGCCCACAACAAAGCTTTCGAAAATGAGAAAAAGTCAAGTAAATGTAAGGTGGGTCATCTGTGGTCAGATGAGATGACCGTGTCTGAGGCTGGTCTTTGTGTCCTCCTTCCCCAGGCTGTACCACCAGTGTCTCACCCCTGGGCTTGCAGCCAGAGCTTGACAGAGTGATCGTGGCCCTGGAGTCAGCACTTTCTCATGCATGTGGGCAACCAACTGGGGCCAGCAAAAAGGTGAAAACCCCCCAGGGTGATAAATTGTTCTTGTGTTTCCAGACATCTTCACTATCACCCCGACCTTGTGGAGACTCATTTGGTATACACTCAGGCACACATTCATGCACACTTTCATGCATGTACACACCACACACAACCACACACATGTGCACATTCAAACACCAAACTCATGCATACATACACATCTGCACACCACACACACACACACACACACACACACTTGGACTTGACACTCTTCTGGTGGCCCTGAGCTCTATTCAGAAATCTAGGGTGCACTGCCCATGCTCATAGGTTAACCCCTGTTTTTAGCTCTTTATCTTCTCTAAGATGTGTGTCAGAGATAATCTCCCCAGTCCCCTTGATAATCTGGCCTCTTACACAGAGCTCAGAAGGGAAGCACAATTCATGGATCCTACCCTGAGAACAGCATGTCAAAGGGAAAAAAGACTCAGAGGGTCTCTGTTCAGGAGTCCCTGCCTGATACATCCCCAGTGCAACTGGGCAGAATCCATCACAATCACATTTGTTCCCAAAGTGCCTGTGGGGGCAAGAAAAGGAAGACCATAACACATATCATGGCTACTGACCAGGCACTTGGGGCCCCCAGGAGAACTAGGCAGTCAGTGGTCTGGCCACACCAAGACACGGAATCCCAAGCTCAAATCAGTGCAGTGCCCGTGGTGGTTCAGCAATGATGCCCCTGTCCATCACAGTTCTTTTCTGGGCCCAAAACTGAAGGAAAGTTGCAAAACTGTCTGTTCTTCCAAGGCCTCTCGTCAGGTTGGTGAACAGCCTCTCCCTACTTATCAACAAGACTCTCACCTGGCAAGTAACATGACCCTGAAGCCACAGCCTCTGCCCTTGGATGAAGAGCACCAAAGTGCAAGGTGGGGACAGGTATCAGCATCAGGCCTTGCACACAGCTGTTATATTCTTTGGTTGTGATCCCTAGTAAAGATGACATAGGAAAGAACTTTAGGGTTCAAAACCTGTGGCCAAGAAAGAATTCTTGAGATATCTTTGGTACAAAAGGTGATTTTATTAAAGCACAGGGACAGGTCCCGTGAGCAGAAAGCGCTGCTGCAACAGGGTTGTGAAGGGTGGCTAATTATATACTTGGGAATTGGGAGAGGTAAAGAAAAAGGGAGGTTTTTAAAGAACTTTCATATGCTAAGGAAGACCTACAAGATAATGGCCCTCTGATACTGCATTAACATTAAGTTACTTGGGAGATTCTGGAAAAATATCACATATGTTTCCTCCAGGAGTAGAGGGTGGTAGGGATGTTGTAGAGTGTGAGCTTATCCAGTCTTCAGGCAGCCTTTTGTTCCGTCATCACTGAGAATTGTATTTTTCATAACCAGAACCGGATTTAAATCCTTAACCCACTCATATCTAGCTGAAGGCTCTGAGATGCTCTTCCCATAGTAATTCACCCATTGTCCTGGCTACCTTGGTTTACCAAGGGATTCGCTGGTTTGAGTAACTCATCAGAACTCATGTCATTTACTGGGTTTACTCCCACCCATGGGAACAAGGCCACATTCTCTCTGGCTGACTCTGGACTTCACCAGACACCACCCTATCTCCTTCCAACTTTCCTTCCTTTGACACACGGTCTCCTCCACAACGTAGTGTCATGGTTGACTTGTTCTTTCTCCAAGTCAACCCAGAGGCTGAGATGGATCTGTTAACTTGATTTCTCTCCATGCATTTAGATGCATGGTCTATTCCTCCATTCATCCCTCTTTAATAACAATAAGTGGTAATAGTCATAGTAACTGTTTGTATGTACTGGACCTGAGGAAAACTCTTTTTCTTTCTTTTTTTTAAGATTATTTATTTATTTATTTGACAGACAGAGATCACAAGTAGGCAGGGAGGCAGGCAGAGAGAGAGGAAGGAAAGCAGGCTCCCTGCTGAGCAGAGAGCCCAATGCGGGCCTGGATCCCAGGACCCTGAGATCATGACCTGAGCCGAAGGCAGAGGCTTTAACCCACTGAGCCACCCAGGCTCAGTTTGCCCCTGAGGCAAACTCTTATCTGCTCTCTAAGTTAATCCTCACAATAACCTATAAAGTAGACGCTTTATAGGCACATACACATCACATGAAAGCACTCAGTGAAATGTAAAGGAAGGGTCCTTAGAACTGGGGCTTATACAGCATCTTAACAGAACAGTAAATTTTAAGAGAGGTGAAAAAAACAAAAGAAAAAAAAAAGAAAAGGTCTTTGAGTTTCTAAGGCATCAATCTGTGAGAAGGTAAATATATGGGAGAACTAGTGGAGAAAAAGGGCCAGTTTTAGCAAGGTTTTTGTGTAAATTCCTCTGGTGCCATCTCTAGGCTGATAAGCATCTAGAGTTATCTCAATGATTAACTCCCGTCCTTCCTAGAGAGTGTTGCAGGGCACCTTTAAAATGTATGTCCTACTTTCAGGTAAACAGGGTGAGAGCAGAGCACTTGTCTTATATCTGTTTCTTCTCAATTGCCTTCAGCTGAAAATAATCAATATGCCAAGCTGGCATATTTGGCATATTTCTGGATGGCATATTCTGTACCCATTACTGAGAAGTCATTCACCTGCTGAGACAAGAATAGTTTTGTGGGTGCAGTTTCAGGGAATCTATGTGTGTCTGTCAATTTCTCTGTCATGTTAATAATCTCATCCTTCGCTAATCCCAGACATCTCAGGGAGGAGTTAAAAGTGGCCAATATGTTCTTTTTCTGGTTGGGGAGATGTACTACTGGGTAGCAAAGGCCTGAAAGTATATCTCTCATTCCCTTTTCCTAGATCCCAGCAGGACTTGGAACCTGGACAGCTCCCTCAGTGTGCCACCGAAGGAGGAGATAAAATGAGCCCAAGTTCTATGTTGTGGATCCTCACAGCTGGACACAGGCACAGAGCATTTCCTGAGCTGCAGGTAGGAATCTGACTCTGTGACCAATGTCCTCTTCACCTCAGGGAGTGCTATGGGCCTCTGCCTCCTCCAAGGATTCTGAGTTGTTTGGTTGTCCCATCTTTCAGCCCTCCTTGTTACCTAAACACTGTATGTGACTCTGGGGCTCAGAAATCAAACACAGAGGTGGAGAAAACATGACTGGGAGGGATATTTTGTGGGAAAAGAAATTAGGATAAAATTAGGATTTGAGAATATTGTTCAATCCATTCCAATTAGGATTAGAGAATATAGGTAAAAAAAAATCACTCATTAAGTGTTCACTGATTGTCTATATAGGGGAGGAAATCATTTTTTCTATGTCCTTCAAGGTTCTTCTAGCTAGACTAAGAATTAAGTTGACATGAGACAGATTAACAGGCGAAAATCAAATTTAATTTCATACATATGGAGAATCCATACAGACATGAGATCCTAAAATCAGACAAAAGAAGGTATATCCTGAACTAAAGTTGGGAATAGGGAATTCAAAGGAAGAAATGCAATTCACAGGAAGATGAAAAAGAGAAAATGTTTGGTCAACAAATGCTTGCTGGATCATCCAGAAACAATAGGACATAGAAAGGACTTTGATGCAACAGGCCTTGCTCCATTCCTCCCTGTCCACCACACCTAGTTCACATTACAGTGTAATTTTCTATGGTGACCACTCTCTTCCTCTATCTAAATTCTTTTAGGTGATTGTGGGGGATGTTCAAGTCATTTTGGCCTTGATTGTTTTAAACTTGGCATGATCTTTATGCCAAGTTGGCTGGTCTTGGTGGGTGACAGCCCCTGGCCCCTACATCTATAACATTCATAAGGGCAAGAGTTGGGAGCCTGTGAAGGTTTAAAAGAATCCCAAAGGAAGGCAACAATAGGTATGATCCTATAATAATATAAAACAGGATTCTCTAGGTCAAATTTTGCCATCAACAGATACTTTCGTTCTGTGAGAAAAAAATATGTAAATAGCCCTAAGAGAAAGGAAATACCAACAGATAAATTTATATGAAAAATATTCAAAGAATCAGAGAAATCTTAATTAAATTTTAGTTAAACTAGATGCCCTTTTATATCTACATAAATTCTTTTTATTGTTTGTGAGGATGATAGAGATAGATGTACCACATCCAGCTAATTGAGGATAAAAAGTTAAAACCCTGCTGGAAAGCAATCTGGCACTTTGTGTCAAAAGCCTCTAAAATATTCAGTCCACTCAGTATCTCTAATCCTAAGAATCTGTCTAAGAGGAAAAAAATTTAAATACAGACAAATATGAGGAAACAAGGACATTGAAATTTTTTATGTTATAAAAATAAATGGAGATGATCTAAATTTCTGATAATATAAGGGTTTACCTAAATTACAGTAGAGCTCTACTATAAGATATTAATGCCTTTATGAAAAACAAGATTATAGAGAATTTTCAACATTATTAAGGTAAAAGATGAAGATAGAGAATTGCACATGTGGAATGATTTCACATGTGGGTGTATATATTCTTAAAAAGACACATGGGAAAAACAGAAAGAGAGGGCCATAAAAACAGTAGTGAGAGTAGTTTGAGGGAAGAGAGAGAGAGAGAAAAACTGAAGTGAGAAGACCCAAAAATGTAAGAATGATTACTGAGTATCAGTTAGCTTTTGCTGCAAGACTAACAACACAAATTCTCAGCAGCAAAGAGCAATAAGCAGCTATTGCTCCTATGTCTGGGGGTTCACCTAATTTGGTCTGGGCCTGCCCCACAGTTCCAGATCTCACAGGGTATCTGCATTTCACCTGGGCCCCAGATCCAGGATGGGCTTGCCTGAGACACTGTTTGGGTGCAACTGTGTTTCAGGGATCTCTCCTCCTCCTCCCAGGGCCAGCAGGCTAGCCTGGACATGTCCTTCTTACAGTA
This sequence comes from Neogale vison, assembly GCF_020171115.1. Taxonomy (NCBI): domain Eukaryota; kingdom Metazoa; phylum Chordata; class Mammalia; order Carnivora; family Mustelidae; genus Neogale; species Neogale vison. The sequence continues at coordinate 81,819,630 of NC_058095.1, forward strand.
TTTATTGGCAGAATCACAAAAGACCTCTTCAGGCCTGGGCTCAAAACTGGCACCAGGTGACTTCTGCCTATATTAATCCCTAAGGAAGTCAGATGGTGGAGTTCAGCTTCAAGCTATGAGAAAAAAGCCCACACACGGTGGGAGAGCACTACAGAAGAACATGGTGAAGGCCGTAAGTCTAGAGAGGGCAAAGAAGTGGGACCCTCCGTGCAGACCTCCTCAGTAGGTTATCATGATATTAATGTACTCATTTATACATTTAAATGTTATATTTACTAATATTCTGCACTGAGCCAGGGTTACCTTTTATGATAAGAAAAATGTAAGTTGGAGATTCTTTTGTTCTGGCATACTTATGTTTTTCATTTCTTTTTAATCAAAAGATACTTGAGCAGATCTGATAGTAAAAGGAATGGAAATAGGAAAGAAGCCTATGAAACATAATGTATCCATAAGGCATCCTCAGAGATTACAGTTTCTGCTCATTAACTTAAAACAAGTGCCACCCCTATAAGGTATAGCAATACTTACAGATGTCACTGACACTATTCCTTCACACAACCCAGGATGGTCACAGATTGGGAAATTCTTTCTATGGAAAGAACATTTTCCCCCTTTCCTTCTTTATGGAAGTAAAATAGCAGATACTGTGACAGTCCATGACATAATGGAGTTAACATGACATGGAAGGTTATTGGTACCCAAAATGGTAATGATTTTAACTATCATCCCCACACACTAAGCCATGATTAATTTTCTCTCTGCCAAATACGCAGGGAGTCACATTAGTGTCCCAAAAGGGCAGAAAGAAAAGGTGTTATTTGTTGAGAGCCTCCTATGAGCCAGGACTGTGCTGATTGCTTTCACAGAGAACACCCATGTGAACCTCACAAAAACCCTCTGAGACAGACCCACTGACTCTTCAGCTGTGGAAGCTGAACTTCAGAGAGGGAGGTAAACTTGCCCAAGAGAGTTTTAAGTCCCATTCTATCCACATCAGAAACTTCTGCTTTTTCTTCTGTATCATGCTGCCTGATCTCATTCAGAAACACAAATAAGGAAGGCGACAGAGATCTTACCCTGATCCCCATCTTTTTCAATCAGCTTTTACAGAAGAAGGGCTGAGTGTGAGGGAGCTATGTCTAAAAATAGGTCTAAAGATAGGTCAAATCCATTTCCTTTGTTCAAAGAACTGACAGGTGAGGAAGGCATCTTGGTGTCCAATGAGATGGCAAAGTGAACACACAATACGGACATGTATAAAATTGCATATGCAAAAAACATCATCTATTAATGAATACTGCTAGACAACATTTAAAATTTCTACCTCTGTATTTCTTCACTTCTCCATTTTGTTTCCTATATATTTGCCTCTGGGTTCCATATTCCAGGTGATTTCCTCATAAGTTTCTACAAACCCACTACAGTTGGGTCCATATGTAAGCCATTGTTTTTCTCTTCATATGTTTTCATTTCTAGATTTATTTTCTCCATAATGTTCCTGTGCTTGCCTTATGAATTCTATTCCTTCTTTTTGTCTTCCTTCACACATTTTTTAAAAAGATTTATTTATTTGTTTTAGAAAGAGTATGTGTACATGTTGGGGAAGGGGGAGAGATAAAGGAGAAAGAGAATCTCAAGTAGACTCTCTGCTGAGCAAGAAGCTCTATGTGGGGCTCAATCGCATGACCATGAGATCATGAGCTTGAGCTGAAATCCACAGGCAGATGCTTAACTGACTGAGCCACCCAGGCACCCCCTTCCTTCACACTTTAAACATACTTTTATGATAGCCATGCTCAGATTTTACTGTTATCTCTAGTTTCTTGAGGGTATTTTCATCAAATCTGCTCACTTTTATGCCATTGGGTTTCCTTCCGTATTTTGTGTTTTCATCCACAAGTCATCTTCAGAGGGATTATCCTCTGTATATGCCTCCCTGTGGGGCAACTATCATTGTCTCCACTTGCACAATATGAGGTTTGCTGCTTCCAGTTCTCTTGGGAGGTTAGTTTCCACATCCCTCATCTCTCTCTTTCATCTGGCCTCTTACAGTGTGCTCAACTTCATGGTTCCAATTTCTCACATCGAATCTGTTCCAGCCTCAGGCCTGAGCAACAAGCTTGCTCAGCAATGGGCCATGTGCTCAGGCCAGGAGTTTTTAATTCAACTTCGTAGAAGTTACTGAGTCCAGACTTTACTCAGGCAGCCGCAGGCCAGTTCCCACCATAAATAGCCTCAATATGGCAGTTAACACCTCAGCCTTTAAGAAAAAATACCTCCATGCCATGTGCCTTCAGCTTCGTCCTACCACTGACTTGTCTCTGCATCTCTGGCGTCAAGAGAGTTTCCCTTGAAACATGGTTCTGCATTTGTATTTATATTTTATCTGGCACTTCATGTGTGGAGCAAGAGGTGAACTATCCATGACAGCCAAGTTGGCCAGGCAATTGGATATTGTATTAACTGAGGGTATGCCACAAATAGCTTAAATGTAACATGTTCAAAAGCGAACCCATCAGCACCTATGATCTACAAAGTTTAGGATCGTTCTTTCTGCTCCATAACCCTTAGCACACGACTTTCATCTTCATGGTCCTTGTGGTCACAAGATGGCTGCTGGAAAGGTAGGAAGGTAAAAGGGCACAGACTGACTGAGTCAGCTCTCTTTCTAATGAGGTTTTCTAAAATCCATCCATTCAACAATTTTCTTTTACATCTCATTGGCCAAGATTTATGGAAATCTCAATCTAGAAGAGAGTCTGAAATAAACAGTTTTTTAGCTGAGCACACTACACTCCCCACAAATTGAATTCTATTAATTAGAAATTCTCTGCCATAGTAGCTGAGACTAATGCACAAGACCCTTTGTGACCTACTGTCTCTAGCCCCTCATCACCTCCATTTCTCCAGCATCATCTCCTTCTACTTTTACAAACAAATTCCTTGCTACCACCAAACTGAAGCTGGACTACTTCCTGTAGCAACCTTCCCACAGCAATCCACAGGTAACATTCGTCACTCATAATTCCTTATTTTAGGTCTGCCATTCTTGATAGACTGTAAACCCCATGGAAGTTCACAAATGGAATTTCAAAACTAATCACTGGCTTGACAAATACTGGGTGCTCAATAAATCTTTCTTTACTTATGAGTGCATGGACAGATGGATGGAGTGATAGATGAATGAGTGTTCTCTTTCTCTCTCATATCTCTATGTTTTCATATATGCTGTTCCCTTTGCCTAGCATGCCCTTCTTCCATTGTCCACCCAGCTAATTCCTGTTTATCATGAAAATTCAACTGAGATGTGCCCCATACAAGAAAGTTCTCCCTGGTCACACCTACCTGGATTTGGTGTCCTGCTATTTGCTCTTGTGGTCCTGTGCATCTCTCCACAGCAGCCTTTACCAGGTGTCCCTTGTTTTTAGAGAAAGATTTGGCAGGTGGAAGATACTTTGGATGAGATGAACAAAGAGTTCTTCTGGCTCACTGCTCAAGCCCTGGAGCTCCAGAAAGAAAAAGACAAACCAGCACAACTGCTCCCAAGTGAAGGCAATACATTTGTGGTAAGCCCAGCAGACCACTGCCTCAGCTCCTGAGGTGCCCACAGACAGCTGGGTCTCACAGTCTGCCATAGAAGGGATTGAGACCAGAACAACCAGTTCTGATCAGAAATCCCACAACCCATAGTTTGGTTTTGCCTGTTTGTTTTGGCAAGTACTTCTAGAGACAGGGAAGCCCACTCAATCAGCTTGGATTTGCAGCTGGGGTCTCTAAGTAAACTTATGGCCTGGAAAGATTGAGGAAGAACATGAAAAGGAAACAATAAAAATAGCAGTTCAGATGCAGCCTAACCAGTAGCACATGGTTCTGGAACAGTGACTTTTTCACAAGATGCATCGGTCATCTAGATTGCTCCTCCATCCTAACTTGGGTCTTTGGGGGTATCAACACAGGGAAGGTTGGAGTGGACAAAGACAAGAGACAGAAGGGATGATTTAGTTGTACCTGCACTGAGCTCAATAAAACTCTATCCACTAAAGCAGGCACCCAGCTTGTGGGCCTTAGTTTTCCATTTGGAGATTTTTAATACTCCATTAAAATACCATTTTTCTTGACCTGAGTTTTTTTGCATACTCTTAATTTCTGTACCCAAGACCATTCCTCCATCATCTCACCCTACTCCCTGCCTTACTAAGTCACTAAACACAGGCAATGCTCTGAGTGGTGGAGGAGCATGCATAGACACCTCCTCTCACCAGGCATCTAAGAATGGGCATCTCTGTCACCAAGGAATCCCTTCTTCAGCTAAGAAGGCCCCTGGGAGTGAGGACCCAGGAGGAACAGCATTGGGGCACTGCAGTACTCCATAAATACAGAGAGTTCCATGAGAACATTGTATGGGCCTGGGCCTTAATGTTGGGAGATTTGGAAAATCTGTTCTTGGTCAAGCTGACCTCCTTCTTCAGACAAAAACAATGAGAAAGGTCACCTGTGCTCCCAAATGAATAAAGGAAAATTTATCTTGTGTACAAACAAAGGCACAGCAGGGGCTGTGTAACAGCCATGAAATGCACAGATGCCCTTCCCAGCAGGGCTGAAGGAACAGTCTCCTGAGGCCCAAAAAGTTCCCTGAACCCCCAAGGTGGATCTTCCTTATGAAACCCAAATGCAGATGCCAACTTCCCATTGTATTCTTTCCTCAGTGTGTTTATTGTTCCTTCCCTGAGCTTCATCTAGACTTTTCCCAAAAAGGTCACTCTAAGCTGTGGGGTCTCTAGACAGCCACCCTCCAGTCAGATAGGCAGCTATGATGTCAGTTCCACTGCAGAGGGATCTAGCACAAGGATCTATCATTGACTGCATTGAGGGGCTCAGATGATTTGGTGAGGATAAAATAACAGGGATACTTCAAGATTAAAGAGACATTATATAAATATCTCTAGTATTAAGGAAGGAGAAAAAAACAGGATGAGCTTAGGGGCTATAAAATGCAGCAAGATTTAATTATTCAATAATTATTCCAGATTATTAACCATGATAATTATGTAATGATATAATTAGTTGTTGTGCATTACTGTAGCAACATAAACTCAGGGAACACTATGTCTTTATTAGTTAATTGTGAGGTCATTGCCTGGAGGTAACTTGTTGGCATCTGCCCAAGTATTTGGAAGGGTGGTAATGCCTAGAGGTTGTTAGAGTGACAAGCATCTTGCCAATGTTACATGGTAGATTCAGGAAAGAGTGAATTTACAATTCACAGGGCCTACATCTCCTTTTTCTATTTGTGTCCTTTTCAGGAGGTTCCCAGCATCTTCCCTTGTGAGTGGCAAGAAGAAAGACTCTACCCAGTGGAGGCAAGTGGCCCAGAAGGAGACAATCTGGGGACCTGGGCCCTGAAGAGTGATCAGACCCTGATGCTGGGAGTTAGAAGAGCCCACCTGGCTCAGAGGATTGAAGACCTGGAGTGGGAGCTGTCCCTGCTCCTCCAGGTGACAGATGGCAGTGTGTGTGTCGGAGGGAGCTGGCCCAGCCTGGGGAGACACTGAGTCACACAGGATATTGCGGTGGCCATCTGTAGGAGTGCCTTCTCCACAGAGAACATAACCTGGTTAATCAGCTCATTCCTGATAGGAAGGAGTGGGTGTCTAAGGGGCCACAAGCCTAAAGCATGTTCTCAGTTTTATGACATGCTTCTTTTGGGTAATACCCAAATTTCTTTCAGAGCCTAAACCTTGGCTTGTGCAGATTTCTGTCTGCCATCTTTGGCGTAAGGGAAAATAAAGTTATACAGGTTGAGAAAATTGACAAGTATTCCTATCACTGAGTCTATTCCCCATTCTCTCTTCAGGGTCCTGGTCATTGGGTGCTCTAGTCCAGACCAAATGCCCTCAACAGCTTTACTGGGGAGCCTGGTTTCAGGATTGAGAAGTTTGGGATGGGGACCATGAGGACTTAGGTACAGCCATAGCACAGAGCTTCCACACCCATCTTCCAGTCCTCAGGGGATCCCGTAAGCCACATTCCTTGCTTGGTTTCAGTGATCTCCTGGAGCACAGAAAGGCGGGCCATGCCAAGCTGGAAAGCCCCAGCCTCCTGTGCCATACTGAAGGCCTCAGCCCCAGAGGGGACTCTGCTTTCCCAGGACAGCCTGAACTTTCTGCCTTCTGTGCCTTTGCACAAGCAGCTCTCTTCCCAGAAGGTCTCTCCTCTCTCTGTCTGCTTATGTCAGCTAAAGCTCTTTGTACCCTCCATGACCTAGCCCAGAGGTGCCAGGCTCCCTGCAGCAATTCTCAACTTCTTTGCAATCTTTCTCTCCTTTGAGTCCTCATGTTGCCTTGTCTCTACTATTCATCATATTCCCACGTTAGCCATTTGTGCCATGGTTTATCCTTTCTTCTAGACTTTAAGTTCCTTAAAAGCAGAGTGTGTCACACAAACACACACACACACACACACACATACACCACATCCCACAGCACACTCCTTTACACGTACAGGGTACCATACTTCATGAGTGTAACTGACTGTACAGACAAAGCCACTAACCCTGATGTCACATAGTCATGTTGGAATGACCAACACATGGGAAACTGAACACCACTAAGAAAGAGAGAGGCATTCAGAGGCAAAGAAGCAGAGCTCCATAGTTGGAGCCCTGGGACAAGTTCAAGGAGGGGTCAGGATCTGAACCAAGCCTTCAAGGGTGTGAAACATGGATTGTGGGTAAGGGGCCCAGAAAAGGTAGAGCACTTCTGGCTGGTTAGGTAGCTGGTAAAAGAGAGACATGAAAGAGAAGAGCATGCAAGGTATTAACCAAAAGGAATCAGGACAGAATCCATTTAGGAAGAGGATACCACAAGAAGAAATAGGGGTGGAAAGAGTGTCCTAAGTCCCAGAAATCTCTGGCTCCTGGGGCTCCCCTTCCCATTCTCAGCTAGTGCTCTTTGGCCCATAGCCATGCTGTGACTGAGGCTGCAAGGCTAGGTCATGCCACAGAACTGTGTCCAGCCATTTCTGATAACCAGTGTCGGGTTGTGGACCTAGGTGGAGGCATACATGGACTCTGATAGCTTGTCAATTTGATCATACATGTCTGCACATGTATGTGTCTGTCTCACCATGGACCTGAACCTGGGAGTCTCAAGCAGACATTCACCTAGGACCTGGAGGGGCAGACCTCCCCTTGCTATTCATTGGGTCTGTCATGGTGGCCACCCACAGTTGTGCCTCAAACACTTCAGGAGGAGCTTTCTCACATGACTCTCCCCCCAGCCAGGAGCTATCAGTACCATAGGGAGTGTAGGTCTCCAAGTCTCCTCTGCCTGTGAGATCCTATAATTTAGAGCTCCAGGCCACTAAAGAAAAACAAGCTGTTACAGGGGCCTAAGTACCCCATCAAGTCCTCACTAGGGTATGGGATGAGAGGAGGTGCTCTGCTGACTTCTCTGGCTGGTCTGAAATGTTCATCATCATTCCCTACAGAGATGAATGAATGCTGTCTCTTTTAGTAGCAGCAAGTCTCTGGGCTAGGACACAAGAAAGGTCACTCTCCATTTAGGCTAAAAAAGGAAAAGCACCAATGATGCTGTATTTCTACTGCTCCCTGGGCCTCCAGGCAACTCTCCGTATAATCAAACTACTTCCTAATGTGGTCTCTAGGATTGACACTGCTAACCCTGAGAGACCTAAAAATCCTATTTCTGCCACCATCAAACACTACAATACAACCCAAAGGTGTGTCTGTCTGACAATATTCATTGACAGATACATGGTTCAGAGTGGACCAAGGCCCAGAACTGAGGTGTGAGCAAGAGGCCTGGGGGATTTCACTAGACATGTGTCTATGGGACGGTTCATGCCTGTGGGTCTGGAGATCAGCCAGGAAGGAGTCCACATGGGGGCGATATGACCCCATGGCCACCTCTCATGGATCCTAAATCAACCATTAGAATAGCCAGACATTTAGCAAACTCAGAAACTACCTTCATTCACGGAAGGGGATTCAAAAGGGTGAGAGGCTGGTCCAGGCTTTCATGGTGCTGGGCTCAGTGCATCTCAAACTGCACATGCAGGAAAATTGCCAGGGGTCTTGTTAAAAAGCAGCTTCCTATTCTAGAGGTCCAGAGTGTCCCTGTTTCTAACAAGCTCCAAGAGAGACACCTGGGCTGCTGGTCTGTGGGCCTCACTTGGAGTCCAAGTTCACAGGCCCTTGGTGAGGAAAGTCGATAGTATTTTAGCCAGGAGAATAATATGATCTGGGGGTACACAGCATTGGGAGGTCAGTGGGTCCTAAATTCTGCTTGTTCCTGAATTTGAAATGCTACTAGACACCCAAATCTGCTACAAGCTATACATGTGATCCTGAAGCTCGGTGACATGGGAACTGGATACAGGAGAGCCTTCAAAGGACACTGACATCCTAAAGACCACACAACCCTCAGCAACCTGCATAGCACTCAGCCCTTGGCAGCCCTGCCCAAAGTAGCTGCTCCCACTCCCCCTTGGACAGTACTTCCTAATGCCAAAGCCTAGTCTAAGAGCTTTAAATACATAATCTCATTTCATTTTCACAGGAATCATATTGCTTAGGTGGCATCATTTTCAGCCCACAGATGAGGAAATAGAGGACAAAGAAACAGTGATCTTAGGAACTGCATGGCAGGTTTCATTTTCAGACCTTGCTCTGTCTAACAAAACCCATGTTCTAACCATCATGTTACAGTGCTGACTACCAGATGAACATTCTGAAATCTACAGGTAGTTAGAAATGAACAGCCCAGCACATACTCACAGAGTCTCAAATGAAGGCCATCTTTGACTTGCCTGGACCAGTGGCATCTAATGCAAGCTACTCTGAGTCCTATGAGTCTTCCAGTATCAGAGAGTTCTACAAGGATTTACTTCAGTTTTTTAAGTCTAATTTAACTATTCTAAAACTAAAATATATTCAAAGATATAATGGCCAACACAAAAATCACTGGAAAACACCCAAGTCTCAACTGCCACGTTAGTGTGTTTTAACATGGACTCCAAAACTTAATCTCCTGCCCTCTTAATTTTAAAATATCCTGAAATTGCAAAGCAAGATGTTTTTAAACTTTCAGAATTTAAATAGTTGATCTGTATGAATCCAGATTTTTCTCAATAATGCGTCACAAAATAACATAAGTAAGTGAAATGTTGGCTTGCATATATGTCAGCCAAAGCCATCCATGCCTCCCATTAAATGTTTGTATTTTTCAGAAGAGCCTCATTGCTTTTGTTGACCAGTTTACAATAATTTGTTCAATTTGAATTTATAGAACAACTTATACTATTAGAAGGTGGTCGCTCTTTTTTTTTTTCCCCCAACTTTGTTTACTGCCTTCTCATAAGATTTTGTTGGCAGTAAGATTCCTTTACTTAAAGAGAGCTTCTGCCTGCCTGTAGGTCCCATCTGAGCCCTGAGGCTCTGGGGCTAGGTTCTGGCAGAATGACCTGCCCTGCCCCTCAGGGGAATGCCCTGGGCGTTGGCAATCTTTGTTTAAAAGCCTTGTCTTTTCCCTGGTGGGGCAGCATCTCTGGGGAAAATACTGCAGCATTTCCGTGTTTGATGGTGCTACCAGCCCTGGCCTGGCCCTACCACAGAAAAGGGACTGCCCCCAGAACTCTGTAGGCCTGCCCCATCCCGCCCTGCGTTCCTTCTTTCTGATGTTGTTGACAATGATAATGCTTGGCACTGACCCACCAAGGACAATCCAGCCTCCCAGCTTGTTCCCACTTTCCCAAGCACTGCTAGGGCATCAGGAAGGTCAGAGAACAAACACAACAACTTGCTCTCCACCACCTTCTTAATCACTGCAAACCATTCTCAGCTCAAGAAGAAGGGGAGATGGACCATGAGAGACTGTGGACTCTGAAAAACAATCTGAGGGGTTTGAAGTGGTGGGGGGGGGTGGGAGGTTGGGGTACCAGGTGGTGGGTATTATAGAGGGCACAGCTTGCATGGAGCACTGGGTGTGGTGAAAAAATAATACTGTTTTTCTGAAAATAAATAAATTGGAAAAAAAAAAAAAGAAAGAAACACCTTCCACGTTTTGCTTAAAAATCTCAAAAAAAAAAAAAAAAAAAAAGAAGAAGAAGGGGTGGCTCACCCTTGCAGCTCCTGCATTTGGCTTTACCCTCAGGGAGATGATCTGCTAGAGTAGAGAAGCTTGAAGGGCCTGTGCTGCACAAGACAATGATACTCCAACATGGACAATGCTGAGAGAAGTATCAACATTCACACACAGGTGGAGTTGGAAGCAAATGAAAACTCCCTGTCATCTGAAAACTGTAGATTCCTCCTCTGCAGGAAAGAGCTGCAGTCTGAGACAGTGCCTGGCTTATGGCCAGGTCTGACACCTCCTGGTAAAGCAACAGTGAGCAAGCTCCTTAAACTCTGTGCTTCAGGTTCCCTGTCAGTAAAACAAAGGTGATCAGCACTTGCTTGGCAGGGTGGCTGCTGGAATTAGAAATTTTTTGATGAGGGACTGGCATTCTATAAATGGCAAGCTGGTTTGTCTATTTTTTCACTCTGAAAAGGTTGGGAGATTGTGCTGTAAGGGCCAAGGGTGAGTTGCCCCAAAATGTGCCACTTTGAATGCAGGTTATTTCAAGCTGAGAATAATCAAGTCTTGAAAGATTCAGGAAGAAACTTTGATGCTCCTCCCTAAATTCCTGAAAGAATTTAGGAAAATTTTTCCTCGCCAACTATAGAAAGTGAGGGATCTTTTCCCCTGATGTGAAAGTTGTGGCCACACAGCCAGGGAGAGAGATAGGAGGAACTTGGGTGTAGGTGACAAGTCCTCCCAGGGTTTGCATAGAGGCTTCTGAGTGTCCACCACCCATTCATGTTGATGTCTCTGGGGTCTGGAAAATCCTCAGCAAGACACTGGCCTTGCCTCAAAGGCCCAGCTCCACACACATGAACTGTTCAACTTTGATGTTGTCAAGGAGGAAGAATTCCCTCTGCCTCCAAATGTTTTTCTAGCTAGACTAAAAATCAGATGACACGAGACAGATTAACTGGGGGAAATTAAATTTCATTTCATGTATACAGGAAATCCACAAAGACATGGAAATTCCAAAGACAATCAGACAAAATGAGGTGTATGTGTCATTCTGAACTAAAGAGAAGGTGATAGGGAATTCAAAGGAAGAAATGCAATTCACTGGAAGACAAAAAAGAGTAAATGTTTGACCAATAAATTTTTTTGAACCATCTAGAAAAAATAGGACATAAAGAGACTTTGTTCAAACAGGCCTTGTTCCATTTCTCCCTGCCCACCATATCTCATTCACATTACAATGTTTCCATGGTGACATCTCTCTTCCTAGAGCAGGTCCTCTATCTAAATTCTTTTAAGCATTTATCCATTTCTCCTGGATTGTCTAATTTGTTGGCATATGATTGCTTATAATACTCTCTTATAATTGTTTGTATTTCTGTAGTGTTGGTTGTGATCTCTCCTCTTTCATTCCTGATTTTATTTATTTGTGTCCTTTTGCTTCTCTTTTTGATAAGACTAGCCAGGGATTTATGAATTCTTTTAATTCTTTAAAAGAACTAGTTCCTAGTTTTGTTGATCTCTTCTACTGTTGTTTTTTGGGTTTTTTGTTTGTTTGTTTGTTTTTTTAATTTCCAGATCATTGATTTCTCTTCTAATCTTAATTATTTCCCTTCTCCTGTTGGATTTGGGTTTTATTTGTTGTTCTTTTTCCAGATCCTCTAGATATAAGATTAGGTTTTGTATTTGAGACTTTTCTTGCTTCTTTAGGGAGTCCTGTATTGCTCTACAATTCTTCCCTCTTAGGACCACCTTTGTTGCATGCCAAAGGTTTTGGACTGTTGTGTTTCATTTTCATTTGCTTCCATGTATTTTTTTCAAATTCTTATTTAATTTTCTGGTGAACCCATTCATTCTTTAGTAGCATGTCCTTTAGCCTCAATGTATTTGTGTCTTTCCAAGTTTTTTCTTGTGGTTGACTTCAAGTTTCATAGCATATGGTCTGGAAATACACATGATATTATTTCAGTCTTTTCTTGGCAGTTGAGACCTGATTTGTGACTCAGTATGTGACCTGTTCTGGGGAATGTTCCATGTGCACTTGAAAAGAATGTGTATTCTGCTGCTTTAGGATGAAGTGCTCTGACTATATCTGTTAAGTCCATCTGAGACATTCTCTTTTTATTCTTTATTTGATTTTTCTAATTTTACTTATGTGAAGAGTGCTATGATGAATGTCTTTAAAATAAGTAGATTTTTTTCTTTTCAATTATTTTATTATTGTGTTTTCTAAGGTGGCGTTAATAGGTCAAAGGGTTTGAGTGGCTTTTTGGCTTTGGTTATATTGTCAGGCTGCTTTTCAATTCAATTCAAATTCAATTGTGCCTAATTATATCTGACCCTTGAACCTACATTGAGTCCTCCATCAAGGCAGAATACAGCCAAGATGATGCTCCAAAGAGACCATGGTATGGAAATAATCCCTGCCATCTGGGCCCTCTTTTCTGTGAACTACCTCTGCACCAGTCATCAGGCACTCAATGTGAGCTTGGTTTATTCTGTTTTTAGGCGTGTGTCTTCTCAACCTAGTTCTTTGGTGAAAGGCAGATAATAAAATTGATTAAGTGTCTATAATGTGAAAAACCCTGTTTCATTTTTACAAAAAAGGAGGTCATTCTCATCCCCATATCTGAAGATGAAAACACTGAAGTTCATGGATATTTCATAACTTGCCACAGGCCCCAGAAACAACAAAGGACTGGTTGGAAATCTGTTAGCAAGCTAATCTGAATCCATTTCAACTGTCAATTGTTCTACAAAGGTCTAAAAAGAATGATGCTCGTGCTGAAGGTAGTGACACGGGAAGGAGAAGCAGTGGTGTTGGTGGTGTTGGACATCCTTAGAGGTTGGGAGAGTGAGATGTGTCTCTCAGTTAGGAATCACTAGCTTAAGCACTGATTTCCATACCCCTCATCTTTTGCCTTGATGTTTGCCTCATCTCATAGGTCATGATAAACAGGGAAAATGTATGAAAGATGGGACATTCTGAAATGCCCTTTGGAACATCTCTAGAGGCAAGGATTTGCTAAAGTTGCTTATGGACTTCTAAAACCTATTTATTTTTATTTTTTTCAAACCAGTTAAAAACATCAGTAGATCAGTTTCCTATGAAAGACTGTAAAACTTGACTCTTCTAGTTCTACATGAAAAAGTTTTAAGACTGGAGTTGCAGTGATTGATTTAAGATACAAAGGCCATTAATAAAGTGTAAACAACTCATGTCAAAGAAAATCAGACATTGTATTCTCTCAACACCAACCCTGCCCTCCTCCTCTTTATCAAAAGTCATGGATTTCCCTGCTTTAGTTGTTATTCAAGTATTCTTTTATTGTTATTATTATTCAAAGCTATTCTTGAAAAGCTTAGTGTGTACAGAGAATCTGTGGAAGAAACAAAGAAATGAAGAAGTTACAGAAAAACAAGCAGCTTGGGGGAGTTGCCAAGAGATAAAAATTCCCACACAGACAGTGGGGCATTAACAAAAAATAGACACATAGATCAATGAAAGAGAATTGTGAGTCCAGAAATAAACCCACAACTATATGGTTAGTTAATCTATGACAAAGAAGGCAAGAGTATCCAATGGGGAAATGACAGTCTCTTCAACAAATGGTGTTGGGAAACCTGAACAGGCACATGTAAAAGAATGAAAACGGACCACTTTCTTTTTTTTTTTTTTTCCAATTTATTTATTTTCAGAAAAACATTATTCATTATTTTTTCACCACACCCAGTGCTCCATGCAATCCGTGTCCTATATAATACCCACCACCTGGTACCCCAACCTCCCACCCCTCCACCACTTCAAACCCCTCAGATTGTTTTTCAGAGTCCATAGTCTCTCATGGTTCACCTCCCCTTCCAATTTACCCAAATTCCCTTCTCCTCTCTAACACCCCTTGTCCTCCATGCTATTTATTATGCTCCACAAATAAGTGAAACCATATGATAATTGACTCTCTCTGCTTGACTGATTTCACTCAGCATAATCTCTTCCAGTCCCGTCCATGTTGCTACAAAAGTTGGGTATTCATCCTTTCTGATGGAGGCATAATACTCCATAGTGTATATGGACCACATCTTCCTTATCCATTCATCCGTTGAAGGGCATCTTGGTTCTTTCCATAGTTTGGCGACCGTGGCCATTGCTGCTATAAACATTGGGGTAGAGATGGCCCTTCTTTTCACAACATCTGACCTGAACTTTCTAACCTGAACTTTTTGATACATACACCTATGTTTTTCTTTTGCATTTTTATTTTTTGAATTCCTTTTTTTAAATTTTAGTTTAGTCTAGTTTATTCCTTTTTATTTTTATCCTCTAATATTCATGTAGAGTTAAACTTCAAAGTAATCCCCTTTCCCCAATCAATACTACCCCTATAGGTAAACCAATTTTTAATACCCTTTACTTAGGAAAGTTGAGTCCTTTAACAAAGATATCAAGATACATCCAGGAAGAATCAAAACAACCTTCCTTGCACACACTGAGAATTTATAAGAACTCTCCCATCTTCTTGCACCAGTGTTTCTGTGTTTTTTGTGTTTGTCCGGATAGCATATACATTTTACACTTGTCATATACTTGTATCGGTCTTTTTATCTCTTTTCGTTTGTCTACTTCATAAATCTTACCTTGGGGCCCATCTGGGCTGAACCTTCTTTCTCATCTTCCCTTTCTTTCCTGTCTCTCTCTATCTCTCTCTTTTTGTTTTTTCTTCTTTTCTTTTTTTTTCTTCTTTTTCTTTTCCTTTTCTTTTGTCTCTCGTTTGGGTGGGGAATCCTGATTGCTCAGAAGTGTTCCAGGGTGCACCTTGACTGCACCAGAGTTGATACATCCAGCTACATCTGTTCAGATTCTCCCACCAAAATGACTAGGAGGAGGAATGCCCAACAGAAGAAAAATACAGAGGATGGACCTTCTGCAACAGAGCTAATGGCTATCAACACAGACAATATGTCGGAAAGAGAATTCAGGCTAACAATTATCCAGGCAATAGCTAGGTTGGAGAAAGCCATGGATGACCAAACAGAATTGATTAGGGCCGAACTGAAAGCGACCAGACAGGATGTTCACAATGTTAGGTCGGAGCTTAAAGCTACCAGGGAGGAGGTCCACAATGCTCTCAATGAGTTCCAATCTAATCTAAACTCTCTCAAAGCTAGGGTAACTGAGACAGAAGATAGAATTAGTGATCTGGAAGACAAACAGATAGAGAGAAAGGATCAGGAGGAAGCCTGGAACAAACAGCTTAGATCCCACGAAAGCAGAATCAGGGAAATAAATAATGCCATGAAGCGTTCCAACGTCAGAATTATTGGAATTCCTGAAGGGGAGGAGAAAGAAAGAAGTCTAGAAGATATCGTGGAACAAGTCCTTCATGAAAATTTTCCGAATCTCACGAATGAAACCAGCGTTCATGTACTAGAGGCTGAACGGTCTCCACCCAAGATTATACACTCCAAAAAAACATCACGACACCTGATAGTCAAATTGAGAAATTATAATTGTAGGTATAATCTCTTGAAAGCCGCCAGGGCAAAGAGGCTCCTTACTTACAGAGGGAAGCCCATCAGAATAACGTCAGACCTGTCCCATAAAACAGCACAGGGTTGCAGACTGGATAAAATGACAGGACCCATCCATATGTTGTCTACAAGAGACCCATTTTGAACCTAAAGATACACACAGACTGAAAGTGAAGGGATGGGGAAACATCTTTCATGCCAATGGGCCTCAAAAGAAGGCTGGGATAGCGATTCTCATATCAGATAAATTAAACTTCAAACTAAAGACTGTAGTCAGAGATACAGAAAGACACTACATAATCCTTAAAGGGACTATACACAAATATGATCTAACAATTGTAAATATCTATGCTCCCAATATGGGAGCAGCCAATTACTTAAGAAAACTGTTAATCTAGATAAAGAGTCATATTGATATGAATACACTAATCGTAGGAGATCTTAACACGCCTCTCTCAGAATTAGACAGATCATCGAAGCAGAAAATCAATAAAGAAACAAGAGCTTTGAATGACACATTGGACCGGATGGACCTCATAAATATATACAGAACATTCCACCCTAAAACAACAGAATATTCATTCTTCTCAAGTGCACACGGAACCTTCTCCAGAATAGACCACATACGAGGTCACAAATCAGGACTCAGCCGATACCAAAAGACTGAGATGATTCCCTGCATATTCTCAGATCACAATGCTTTGAAACTGGAGCTCAATCACAAGAAAAAGTTCAGAAGGAACTCAAACACCTGGAAGCTAAAGACCACCTTGCTTAAGAATGCTTGGATCAACCAGGAGATCAAAGAAGAACTGAAACAATTCATGGAAACCAATGAGAATGAAGACACTTCGGTCCAAAACCTATGAGATACAGCAAAGGCGGTCCTAAGGGGGAAATACATAGTCACCCAAGCCTCCCTCAAAAAAATTGAAAAATCCAGAACACAGCAGCTGTCTCTACACCTTAAAGAACTGGAGAATCAACAGCAACTCAAACCAACTCCACACATAAGAAGGGAAATCATCAAGATTAGAGCTCAGATCAATGTGGTAGAAACCAGAGATACAGTAGAACGTATCAATGAAACTAGAAGCTGGTTTTTTGAAAGAATCAATAAGATCGATAAACCATTGGCCACACTAATCCAAAAAAAAAAGAGAGAAAGCCCAAATTCATAAAATTATGAATGAAAAGGGAGAGATCACAACTAACACCAAGGAAGTAGAAACAATCATCAGAAGTTATTATCAACAGTTATATGCCAATAAGTTTAGCAACCTAGATGAAATGGATGCATTCCTGAAAAAATATAAACTCCCAAAATTGAACCAGGAAGAAATTGACAACCTGAATAGACCGATATCTAATAACGAGATTGAAGCAGTGATCAAAAACCTCCCAAAAAACAAGAGCCCAGGACCTGACGGATTCCCTGGGGAATTCTACCAAACCTTCCAAGAAGAAATAACACCTATTCTCCTGAAGCTGTTTCAAAAAATTGAAGCAGAAGGAAAACTTCCAGACTCTTTCTATGAAGCCAGCATTACCCTGATCCCTAAACCAGGCAAAGACCCTACCAAAAAGGAGAATTTTAGACCAATATCACTGATGAATATGGATGCTAAGATTCTCAACAAGATCCTAGCCAATAGGATCCAACAGCACATTAAAAAGATTATCCACCATGATCAGGTGGGATTCATCCCTGGGCTACAAGGATGGTTCAACATTCGCAAATCAATCAATGTGATATAAAAATTAATATAAGAAGAGAGAAGAACCACATGGTCCTCTCAATTGATGCAGAAAAAGCATTTGACAAAATCCAGCATCCGTTCCTGATTAAAACGCTTCAAAGTATAGGGATAGAGGGAACATTCCTGAACCTCATCAAATCTATCTATGAAAGACCCACAGCAAATATCATCCTCAATATGAAAAAGCTTGCAGCCTTCCCATTGAGATCAGGAACAAGACAAGGATGCCCACTTTCACCCCTCTTGTTCAACATAGTATTAGAAGTCCTAGCAACAGCAATCAGACAACAAAGGGAATAAAAGGTATCCAAATTGGTAATGAAGAAGTCAAACTCTCTCTCTTCACAGATGACATGATTCTTTATATGGAAAACCCAAAAGACTCCACCCCTA
Organism: Neogale vison; assembly: GCF_020171115.1. Classification (NCBI taxonomy): domain Eukaryota; kingdom Metazoa; phylum Chordata; class Mammalia; order Carnivora; family Mustelidae; genus Neogale; species Neogale vison. Next base: position 81,837,409 of record NC_058095.1, read on the forward strand.
AACTACTAGAACTCATACAGCAATTCAGCAACGTGGCAGGATACAAAGTCAATGTGCAGAAATCAGTAGCTTTCTTATACACTAACAATGAAAATACAGAAAAGGAAATTAGAGAATCGATTCCATTTACCATAGCACCAAGAACCATAAGATACCTGGGAATAAACCTAACCAAAGAGATAAAGGATCTGTACTCGAGGAATTACAGAACACTCATGAAAGAAATTGAAGAAGACACAAAAAGATGGAAGACCATTCCATGCTCTTGGATTGGAAGAATAAACATTGTTAAAATGTCTATACTGCCTAGAGCAATCTATACTTTTAATGCCATTCCGATCAAAATTCCACCGGCATTCTTCAAAGAGCTGGAGCAAATAATCCCAAAATTTGTATGGAATCAGAAGAGACCCCGAATCGCTAAGGAAATGTTGAAAAACAGAAATAAAACTGGGGGCATCATGTTACCTGATTTCAAGCTTTACTACAAAGCTGTGATGACCAAGACAGCATGGTACTGGCATAAAAATAGACACATAGACCGTGGAACAGAGTAGAGAGCCCAGATATGGACCCTCAACTCCATGGGCAAATAATCTTCGACAAAACAGGAAAAAATATACAGTGGAAAAAAGACAGTCTCTTCAATAAATGGTGCTGGGAAAACTGGACAGCTATATGTAGAAGAATGAAACTCGACCATTCTCTTACACCGTACACAAAGATCAACTCAAAATGGATAAAAGACCTCAATGTGAGACAGGAATCCATCAGAATCCTAGAGGAGAACATAGGCAGTAATCTCTTTGATATCAGCCACAGCAACTTCTTTCAAGATACGTCTCCAAAGGCAAAGGAAACAAAAGCGAAAATAAACTTCTGGGACTTCATCAAAATCAAAAGCTTCTGCACAGCAAAGGAAACAGTCAACAAAACAAAGAGGCAACCCAAGGAATGGGAGAAGATATTTGCAAATGACACTACAGACAAAAGGTTGATATCCAGGATCTATAATGAACTCCTCAAACTCAACCCACACGAAACAGACAAACACATCAAAAAATGGGCAGAAGATATGAACAGACACTTCTCCAATCAAGAAATACAAATGGCTATCAGACACATGAAAAAATGCTCATCATCATTAGCCCTCAGGGAGATTCAAATTAAAACCACATTGAGATATCACCTTACACCAGTTAGAATGGCCAAAATTAACAAAACAGGAAACAACATGTGTTGGAGTGGATGTGGAGAAAGGGGAACCCTCTTCCACTGTTGGTGGGAATGCAAGTTGGTGCAGCCTCTTTGGAGAACAGTGTGGAGATTCCTCAAGAAATTAAAAATAGAGCTTCCCTATGACCCTGCAATTGCACTACTGGGTATTTACCCCAAGGATACAGATGTCATGAAAAGAAGGGCCATCTCTACCCCAATGTTTATAGCAGCAATGGCCACGGTCGCCAAACTATGGAAAGAACCAAGATGCCCTTCAACGGATGAATGGATAAGGAAGATGTGGTCCATATACACTATGGAGTATTATGCCTCCATCAGAAAGGATGAATACCCAACTTTTGTAGCAACATGGACGGGACTGGAAGAGATTATGCTGAGTGAAATAAGTCAAGCAGAGAGAGTCAATTATCATATGGTTTCACTTATTTGTGGAGCATAACAAATAGCATGGAGGACAAGGGGTGTTAGAGAGGAGAAGGGAGTTGTGGTAAATTGGAAGGGGAGGTGAATCATGAGAGACTATGGACTCTGAAAAACAATCTGAGGGGTTTGAAGTGGCGGAGGGGTGGGAGGTTGGGGTACCAGGTGGTGGGTATTATATAGGACACGGCTTGCATGGAGCACTGGGTGTGGTGAAAAAATAATGAATAATGTTTTTCTGAAAATAAATAAATTGAAAAAATTTAAAAAAAAAAGAACCTAAATGTTAGATCTGAAACCATAAAATCCTAGAAGAGACCACATACAGTAATTTTTCCAACATCAGCCATAGCAACACTATTCAACATCTGTCTCTTGAGGCAAAGGAAACAAAAGCAAAAAGAAATTATCGGGGTGACATCAAAATAGAAATCTTCTGTGCAGCGAAATAAACAGCAAAACACAAAAGACAAACACTGAATGGGAGGAATATACCAAATGACATAGCCAATAAGGGATTAGTATTCAAAATATGTAAAGAATTTATGCAACTCAACACCTAAAACCAAATAATCCAATTTAAAAATTGACAGAAGATGTGAACAGACATTTCTCCAAAGAAAAGATGCAGGTGAGGTGATCATCAGACCCATGAAAAGATGCTCAACATCACTAATCATCAAAGAAATGCAAATCAAAACCACAATAAGATGTGGCTAAATCAGAATGGCTAAAATCAAAAACACAAGAAACAACAAGTGTTGGAGAGGATGTAGAGAAAAAGGAACCTTCTTACACTGTTGGTGGGAATGCAAACTGGTGCCGCTGTTGTGGAAAACAGTATGGAGATTCCCTAAAAAATTATAGAATTACCATATGATACAGTTATTCCACTAACAGGTGTTTACCCAAAGAACCCAAAACACTAATTCAAAAATATATATACACCCCTATGTTTACTGCAACATTATTTACAATAGCCAGAAATGGTCATGACCTCAATAGATGAATAGATAAGGATACACACACACACACACATACACACACAGAAATATTACTTAACCATAAAAAGAATGAAATCTTGTCATTTGCAACAATATGGATGAGTCTAAAAGATATAATGCTAAATGAAGTAAGTCAGTCCAAAAAAGATAAATACCATATGATTTCATTCTTATGTGGAATTTAAGAAACAAAACAAGACAAAGAAAAAACAAGACAGACAAACAAAACAAAACAAACAAACAAACAGATTCAAATACAGAGAACAAACTTGTGGTTTCCAGATGAGAGGTGGGTGAGGGGATGAGTGAAATAAGTAAAGGGGATTAAGAGTATACTTATCATGATGAGCACTGAGTAATATATAGAATTGTTGGATCACAATATTGTACACCTGAAATTAACGTACTGTATGTTAAGTGTACTGGAATTTTAAAATGAAATTTAAAAAAAGAAAAATCCCAGTCAGCAGTGGCCTGCCTTCAGAGACAGAGATAAAAAATTCTCAATAGATTTCTTATTTTTAATATCCAAACTCTTTTAGAACACAGAGATATGGGCTCTGTTGAGGTTAAGACCTTAAAGAGAGGAGTGAAGACAGAGGCCTGGCCCAAATGGGCCAGGCTTTCTGGCTGTAGGATAGATATGTTTGATCATCTCTGACGCAAAGCAGGCCATGCTGAAGCAGCTCAGAGAATAGGACCTGCAGTCCTGGAAACAGAGACTACCCCACCCAGCAGCATTCCAACCACAGGCTGCAAACACCAGTGTTTGAACTTAAAAAGCGTCTTCTTTTGTGTTCAGAGGAACATTCACCAGGAGAAAATTTTCATCACCCTGGAGGTACCCAGGAAGGTAGATAAGTGAAGGGATTAAGTATAACCTATCCAGGGCCACACAAGGGCAGCACTGCCCCAACATGGAATTGGTTCCTGGGCTTTGTGCTTCTCCTGTTCTGGTCCTTTAAAAGATGAAGGCAAGGAAGGGAACCCCTTGGTGTCATCAAAGGCAAGAAGATGTGTAGGGACAGCAACAAAAGAAAGCAGGAACTTTCTCTTCCCTTTCTTTCATACTGATAGCTCAAGAGAGATCAGCCTTCATTTTCAGGCTTGTTCTGGGCCAAGGACCAGAGTGAGTACCAGCCTTCAACAGGGTTTCTACCCTTCCTTGCCCAAAGTAAGACCAGGAAAGTCAGAAGTTGTCTTTACCCCAGTTCAGCATCCTTCAGGAGTGGCGGTTTCTTTCTTGTAGAAGGAAATAAACATACAACTCTTAGAACTCAGGGACTTGTCCCTGCCTTACACGGAAAGTAGTTCAAAACAAGTTCTACCCCTTACTAGCTGGGTAACCCTGGACAAGTTTCTTATCCTCCTCAACTTTAGCTTTCTCATCTCCTAGATGTGGACAGTGACAAGACCCACCTCAAAGGTTGGTGGTGGGGCTGGGTAGATGAACAAAGTTTTCAGAACAGCACTTGGCACATGGAAAGTGTTAACAAATATTAACTATTACTATTGCATTTGGTCCGTAATAAGAATTCAATTAGATAAGCATTTTTACTATGATAAATAAGAAACCTGATGTTTATTGAGAATCTGATATATATAAGACATTTTTCTAGATATACTGGGCTTGCCCTCCATACACCATGAGGCTAACACTTGTGTAGTAAGTAGAACACTCAGCAGATTGTGGTGAATGCTCCTTTTTTAAGTACAGGAAAGGGCTGTGGAAACACAAGGGAAGGAGAGTCTAGGAGAGATCTGGAGTATCTTTGACACTTAAGCTGGGCCTCAAAGTTGGGATTCTATAGGTAGAAATGGTGGAATTTTCCAGGCAGAGACAGCCTACAGGGCCTGGAGGCTGGGGAGGGAGTGTGTTCAGGGAATCATGCTCCGGTGGGGATGCAAACCCTGAGCAGATTCAGTGGGACATATGGAAGTGTAATGAACAAAGCAGGACCTGCTTCCAAGGAAGTTGATTGGGGAATGGGTTTTACTTCTTACTCGGACCTTAGGTGAATTATTTAATATCTGATCTTCTGACTATTCAGATGTAAAATGGGTGATACAACACCCTCACCTCACCTGGTGATTGCAAAGACCAAATGCTTAGCTGTGTTTAAGAAGTGGTATGTAAATTGTAAAGCATTATGCAAACATTGGTAATCTCTCCGTTGTGGGCCCTCCTAGGAGTCTGAGCAAGGCAAGGGCCAGGTGGCCTTCTGGGAATCCATTGTAACACTGGGGAGAGGAGAGAAACCAGCTAGGCAGACTCAAGCTGTGAGCATTTCCAGCTTCTGTGGGACTGCCATTACCCCAAACTCTGGTGCTGGTCCATGAGACAAAGCTGTGATAAGCCTATCTTTGTAATCTGAATTTCCATGCTGGCTTAGAGTCCTCAGTATCAGTACATACATATAGAAGACAGCGAAACCCTGGAAAAAACTCTGGTCAAGCACTTTGTACTCAAATGGATTTTAAGTTTGTTTTCTCCTCGTCCTTAGAATATATTTACTTTTTTTTAAATAAAAGCTTCTAACAAAGGATATTACTTTAGAAGAATAAAAGTCTTTTTTTTTAAACATCTCTTCTGCATATTTGATTTGATTTGCACAGGTTGGGGGGCTGGGACAGAGGAAGACTGATACTCTAGAAGTTTGTGGCTTCAATAAAGTCAATCACAGATTTAGAATTGAAACCTAGGTCTATTATATATTTTCCTTCCTGATCCCTTAGCCCATACTTGCAAGGGTTCCAGTATTGAAATATCAATGATCTTTATAGAAAATCTACTTTATAGAAGAGTAGAATAATAGAAAAAAAGCATAGGATTTGAAGTCAGAAGACTTGAATTCAGAGCCCTGGTTCTCCAGGGAATTCCCTAGTCTGCAATTTTGCTCCTCATTGCTAAGAAGCCCTATTTTTCTTCTAAAAATGAGGATGGGAATACCCAAGACACTGAGTTGTTGAAACTTTAATAAAATAAATACATGAATGCAAAATAGATAAAACGCTTGGCCAACAATGGATACTAAATAAATTTTGACAACAGTGGGTTTTAATTTTAAATAAGTAACCAGCATGTCTGTATCCATTGCTAAGCACTCAGGAAACACAAAGGAGAAATAACAGTCCCCTTCTCTGACTGAAATTCTTGACATTCTTCTTGACATTCATTCAGAAAAGTCATCAACAAGGGGAAGAATTAGCCATCATTAGCCCCAGTTCAGTCAGGAAACAACTGCTCTAAATCTGCAGTTACTGCTCTCTACAGTCAGATGGCATTCACTCCTGATAAACAAAGAGGCAACCCATGGAATGGGAGAAGATATTTGCAAATGACAGTACAGACAAAAGGTTGATATCCAGGATCTTTAAAGAACTCCTCAAACTCAAGTTTTTCCCTCAAGTTGAGGGAAATTGGAAGGGGAGGTGAACCATGAGACATGATGGACTCTGAAAAACAACCTGAGGGTTTTGAAGGGACAGGGGGTGGGAGGTTGGGGAACCAGGTGGTGGGTATTAGAGAGGGCACGGATTGCATGGAGCACCGGGTGAGGTGCAAAAATAATGAATACTGTTATACTGAAAATAAATAAAAAGTAAATAAATAAAAAATAAAAATAAAATAAAATGCAAAGTTGTAAGGTACAACAGCGGAACACTAAGCAGTGAGAAGCAGGAGCTGTCTGTATCAGCCTTGTTCTTTCTGCTTCAGGAACATATAACCTAACAAAGGACACAGAAACAGCCATGAGATAGTGAGAGGGAAATGTGTTACACTGCAAGATTACCACTAACCAAATAGGAGTATAAATCGTGTAAGTATCTACCTATTGGAAGATTTCATACTGTGGGTGGAGCTTTGATGGGCCTTCAAGAACATTGAGTACAGAGTCATGGCAAGATAATGAATAAACACCTCACAGTGGGCAGGATTTATTCCTTGTTGAGGAACAAAGGAACATGTGAGATAAGCTTGGAAAAGGGAGTAGGGGCCATATTATAATGAGTCTAAGGCAAAAGACAAAGGAGTATATCCTTGGGGCAGCAACAGGAAGTCCTCTCAAGCTCTTGGCAAGTTAGTGACTGCTGAAAACTACATTTTGGGAAAATAGCATGATGCCTGAGCCAATACCCTTTAGGAAACCCCTTTAGGTTTCCAGCCTAGTTTGGAGAGGGTAGTGCATATTGGTTGATTTCCTTTCAGCCTGTACTTTCAGACTAACTTCTATATGTAAGGTCCCTGTAGAGCAGATTTTCCATGTAAGAGCAGAAGAAAAGCAATAAGGATGTGTGTGTGTATGGGTGTGTTGGAGGTAAGAAAGGATGGAAGAGAATGGTGCGAAGAGGGGAAAGGTACAGAGGGGATGGTGAGGGGCACAGGAAGGAAGGGAAGGGAACATCCTCACCACCTACACTGTCAGCCCTTTGGGAGCACAATGCCATGCACACAGTAGAGAGGTGACAGAGATAGCTGGAGACAGCCACCTTGCTCCCCTTCAGAATGAAGAGCTGTTGGCCAACCAGGTATCTCATTTCCCAAGCCTCTTGTAGTTAGGTGGAAACATGGAAGTGAGTTTGGGCCACCGAGAGTGGGCTGACCTGAGCAGTCCATGGCACCTTCCTAAGAAATCTTCCTGCTCTCTCTTCCTCCTTCCCCCAGTTGGTTGTTGACACACAGGGCAGGGCCATGCGGCAGAGACTCCCTCACCCAGGTTCCAAAACTACTCTAAAGAAATCCCCTCCCTTCCATCCTAACTCTTGCCTCCCACCCTGAATTTCATATGATAAATCAACTTCAGTCATGCTAAACCATGGAAGTTTGGGGATTTCTCTTGGGGATTTAGATAAATCTTCTGAACTGATATGAATTTAACCAAATTCATTGTGCCTATGGATTTTATATGTATTTTTTATATGTATGTTTATATAGCTGTCCTTCTAGCTAGGTGTAATTAGAAGGAGGATTAAAGCATCAACCTTCCTGAGAGCTCAGTCTGCAAATTAAAATAAAATGTGAACTTGGAGGGCTTCAGATTCTCAAACACCACCATGGAGATTGCCTAAGGTAGCCGGATCTGACGTCCTTAAATAATTTCTGAACATTTTCTTAAAGTATGATCGTTATCTCTAAGACTTTTTACAAGATGGCAAGTCAGAGAAATTATGTGGCGTAAGAGTTTGAATTGCCAAGCATACTTTAAAGCACTTACAGGCCAAAGGTGGTCTCCATGGATACCTCTCTGTCTGGCATTATTCTAGAGAGAACAAGTCATCTAGGAATTTGAACTTTAAATTAAGCATTAAAGGTGATTATTGGGCAAGATACTTCCACACAGCAAAAAGGTTTCTGGGAAGTCATATAAAGAAACAGAAAAGATCATTTTTACCCCTTTTCACACAAAGAATCAAGGGTTCATGGCCTTGAGTTCCCCCAAATGGTTGAAACTAATGAGAAGTCAGAAATCCATCCCTTGCCCTTTATAGAGAAAATCATTCAAGCTCATTCTTTTCAATCCAAACTACCTGCCCAGCCTTTCTCTCTCCAGCTCTTTACCAAAAATCAACATAGTGAGGCATTTAAGTGGGGTCGCATCTAAAGCAAATTATTCTTACTTGAGTTCTCTGGCACAGAAGGCACAGGAAGAAAACATTCTAGATATAAGGAGTAGAAAGAAAAATCATAGAAATGATCATGTGTTTAAAAATACCAGAAATTAAAGGATATTAGTGTCAGGACTAATAAATATCAGGAATTTTGGTTAGCACCCAGCACAACCCTGGTTCAAAATCAGCACTTAATGAGTATTAGTACTTTGCGTGATTTCATGAGACTTTCACATGATGGTTTGTGACGTAAGGGACACTGGAGATGGTCCACCAGAAATCTCCTAGAAATTGAGTCAGAAGAAACCTAGAAGCTGGAGATGGAAAATACCCTAAAGTGACTTCCCCAAGCTCACATACTTTATTAGGAGGTAGAGAGCCTGGACCATAGGTCTCTTGACTGGGCTTTGCTGGATGACAAGGAATCAAGAGAAAATGGACAAAAACATCTTTGGAACCATGTACTCCTACATGCTGTGTCTCCTCCTTGGGCATATCCCTTAGTTTCTCTGACCCTCAGCTTCCCATCTGTGAAAATGGTATGCTAATACATATGGTGCAGAGACACTGGGAAGATGGGTGGGAACACAGAGCACCTGGCACACTTTGGTAGAGGGTGGCTGTTATCAGGAAGAGGAGGAAAACATTGAGGAGATGGTAGACAGATGCAAACATTGCAAAGCGGGGGAATCTGAGCAACTGATTGATGTTCCAATCAATCAGTTTTTATTTTTAGAGTTCTATTTTTACAGCTCCAAAACAATGTCCAAATGAGTTTCCATGTAAAAGTTTCCACCTACTGTTCAAATGAAACTCTAGAGCAACTTGAGAAGGAAGAATTGCTTTATCCTTCATGAGTCTCCCTTATTTCCCCCTCCTATTGAAATGAAAATGTCAGGCTCAAGATTCTTATGCAAAGTAAGAAGAGAATCAAGTCAGGTTCCACACCCTTTGCAAGCTTCTCTGGCAGAAACAGAGTCCAGGCCTTCCCCAAAGTGACTCAAACTTCCTCAGGGCCTCTCCACCCACTGCTTGACGGGCCTCGAGTGAGGGCTTCCGCACAGCTGCAGACGTCACCATGGAAAGATAGAAAGGATGGAGACAATGTCCCCATTCTCAGGTACACAAACACAGCAAAACTATTACTGCTAAAACAGAAACTCAGGCCCTGACTTCCTGTGGCCACATAGGGAGTCACTTCCTGCAGGTTGTGCATACTGTTTCCTACCCTGCTATATCAGTGCCTCATTTCTCCTTCCTGGTTTCATTCATTCAGTTCAGTTCAGCCTTCCCTGAATGGTGCTGCAGGTGAGTCCCAGAATGTAGGAAGGAATGCATGGGGCCTGCCTACAGAAGGCTCAGAGTCCCTATAGAAACCCCCATGTACCATTCTGTGTGGGTATTTCCACATTTGTCCTACACAATCATGACATAAGTTGTTCATTCCCCCATTTTAAAAAAAGATTTATTTATTTATTTTCAGAGAGAGAGTGCGCATAGAGGTTAGGGGCAGAGGGAGAGAGAGAGTCCTAAGCAGACTCCCTGCTGAGCATGGAGCCCAACGTGGGTCTTGATCCCACAACCATGAGATTATAATCTGAGCTGAAATCAAGAGTTGTACACTTACCTGACTGAGCCACACAGGCAACCCCATTCATATCCCCATTTTACAGCAAAGGAAAATGAGTGTTGGAGAAGTTGTCACACATACCCATAACCAACAAGCAGCAAAGCCAGATTTAGACCTAAGGCTCTTAACCTGAAGCCTGTGACCTCCTCATTCTCCAACACTTACTCACCTTGGATGACTCAGATGACAAATAAGAAGGGGGAGAGCCAGAAAATTGGATTCTAAAACTAAGGTGTTAGTGCGCTAAGAAATGGTTTTACCACAGGTGTCAGTCTCAAAGGTGATAAAGGAGTAATGGCAAGAATACTTAACATTTGTTGATTTCAGTTATGATGTGCCAGGCACTCTATCTTTTCTAAGTGCTCTGTATGTGGCATCTCATTTAATCTTTGCTATGATCAGGTATGGCAGGTACTATTGTCCCAATTTTATTTCTGGGAAAACTGAAGTTCAGAAAACAATCAGCCTATTATCTTTATGATCTCACAGAAAGATTAGTGACAGTTGGAACTGAAACCCAGATATAGAGAATGCCAAAGGTAATGCTCTGAACTATTATAGCATACTGCTCTTCTGTGGACAGTGCAGAAACTGAGGGGAGGGCATCACACTTCCAGAAAGTTTGCTTATGCATTGGCACCTACATCTGACTAAACGGATACAGAGAATCAGTATGTATAGGACAGGATGTGCAAAACATGATTTTAAAACACCAGCGGCTGGGCCTTCCAGCCCTGTCACTGAATGTATGAAAGAATCATACATCCTGACAGTTAATCTGAGGTGATTGGTGATGTTTCCTAATTCTGACAATATGGCTGATATAATTTGTCTAAAATCCTTAAGCTTACGAAAACAGAACAACTTTATTTTTAAGAAAATTTTTCAAGGTTTTATTTATTCACTTAACAGAAAAGGAGATTTCAAAGCAGGGAGAGCAGCAGGCAGAGTGGGAGGGAGGGAGGGAGGGAGAAGCAAGCTCTCTGCTGAGCCAGGAGCCAGATGTGGGACTCGATCTAGGACCCTAGGATCACAACCTGAGCCGAAAGCAGCCGCTTAACAAACTGAGCCACCCAGGCGTCCCCAGAACAACTTTTTAATGCAAGGCTGATCTTTAAACAGAAGGAAGTGTGGAGCAGGGTGGGGAAAGGTAATTTCCAAGTGCCTTAAACTAAGAGGGAATGAAAAGTGGTGAGTGCCTCAGCTGATGCTGTGGCTGCCCTCAGAGAAGGGTGTTCCCAGGCCCCTGGGAGCTTGAACAGAAGGCGTGACTGAATCCTCACAAGGAGATGGGTCATGGGACTGTGAACACAGTCTAAACACAATCCTTAGTTCACAAGAGGGGTGGGTTAAGAGAAACTTACCCACAGGCACAGGCTGTTGAAAGGAAGCTTATCTGCTGTAGGCACTGGATGAAAAGAAAAGTTTCTCTGAGAATTTAGAACTCCAAGCTTTCTCTTCAAGTAGAGATGGAGTTTGGCTACTTATATTACCACAGTAACCCCAAGCCACAATATTATAATAAATTGACTGCAAAACTGGTCTAGAAGGACTTTTACAAAGAAGCCAGAGGAGATTCTCACGGAGGAAACAAGGCCCACTAACCACAAACTCATAAGCTAAACTGACAAAACATGCAAGGAAACAGCCAACAGTGAATGAAAGTCAGCGAACAGAAAAAGAGCAAAATCAGAGCTGTAAGTACTTGAGATAGAATGGCAATGTGAAAGAGTATGTAAAAAGTATATTCACTTCTTCCCATTCAGTTTTCCCTCCCTTCCCCTATGATCTTCTGCACTGTTCCTTATATTCCGCATATGAGTGAAACCATATGAGAGGGAGACAATCCATGAGAGACTCTTAACTGTAGGAAACAAACTGAGAATTGCTGGAGGGGAGATAAGTGGGAGGATGGGGTAACTGGGTGCCGGGCATTAAGGAGGGCAGTTGATGTAATGAGCACTAGCTATTACATGCAACTGATGAACCACTGAACTCTACCTCTGAAACTAATGATGTACTCTGTGTTGGCTAATTGAATTTAAATTAAAAAACAATATGTTGAACTACTTAATTTTAAAAGAATGAGTCAAATTTCTTTAAAAAAAAAAACAAAATCTTATTTGAAAATCAGTGTGGGGGGTGGGAAAGCAAATTATGAAGAAATACCAGGTGGAACTTTCAGAAATGAAAAATATAAAGTATTTAATTAAAAATTCAATGAACAGGTTAAATAACAGAACATAGACAACTAGAGATTTACTAGAACTGAAAAGCACATCTGAGGAAACTACTCTGAATGCTGCAGAGAGAAATAGAAAGATCAAAACTGTGCCTGTAGTGTTACATGGAGACTAGAATGTAAGAGTCCATCACACTAACAAGCATTGCAGAAGAAGGATATAGGCAAGGGGCCATATCCAAAGAGATATGGACAAAGAATGTAAATTCAAAGAAATTCAAAAAGCTTAAGTCTCAAACAGTATAAATCATTATAAACACACACATAGACACACACACACATATACACATACACACGGAATATTACATGACAACACGGATAGACCTATAGGGTACCCTGCTAAGGGAAATAAGTCAGACTGAGAAAGACAAATACCATATGCTCTCACTCATATGTGGAATCTTAAAAAACAAACAAACAAAAGTGAATAAACAGGAAGAATCAGACCTATAAATACAGAGAACAGACTGATGCTTGCCAGCAGGGAGGGGCTAGCGGCATGGACAAAATGGGTGAAGGGGAGTAGGAGTTACAGGCTTCCAATTCTGGAATAAAATAAGCTACTGGGATGAAAGGTGCACCACAGGGAATACCATTAGTGATATTGTAATAGTGTTGTCTAGTGACAGATGGGACCTACACTTGCGATGAGCATAGCATAATGTACAGAATTCGTGAATCACTGTGTTGTACACCTGAAACTAATGTAACATCGTGTGTCACTCTTACTCAAATTAAAATCATAACAAACAAAAAAACAAAAACTTTTTTAAAACAGTATAAATTGAAATGCAAAGGTTTTAATGGACTGAGATACATGGGTGGCTTAGTCAGTAAGCCTCTGCCTTCCGCTCAGGTCATGATCCCAGGGTCTTGGGATTGAGTCCTGCATTGGGCTCCCTGCTCAGCAGAGAGCCTGCTTCTCCAACTGCATTCTTTGCCTGCCCCTTCCCCTGCTTGTGCTCTCTTCTCTGGAAAAAAAGTAAACAAAATCTTTAAGATATATATATATTTTTTTTTTAATGGACTAAAATGTGAAAAAGAGGAAGCACTTTTTTTTTTTTAATTTTATGTGTTTATTTCAGAAAGAGAGTGCGTGGAGGTGAGGGGCAGAGGGAGAAGAGAATCCTAAGCAGACTCCCCATTGAGTGCAGAGCCAAATGCAGGCTCCATATGGGGCTCTATCCCAGGACCCTGAGATCATGACCTGAGATGAAACCAAGAGTCAGTCACTCAACCAACTACACCATCCAGACACCCCAGAGGAAGCACATTTTAACTAAAACAGGCACACTTCAAAACTACAATCAGTTGCTTTATTGACCAGATATATTTCTGTTACCATACACTAAAGATAAATTTCCTTTTTTGTCATCAGCAGGACATACTTTAAGTATAGTAGAACTGGCAAGGAGTAAGAAATTTGAGTAGAGGGAAGCTCTGTGAAAGCAGAGCAGGATGGCAGGAGGAAGGTAGAAAAGGAAAAGTGGGGATGGTGAGGCCTTGGAGGGGAGGGGAAAGTATTAGAAGAAGAGAGCCTGAGGCATTTCTGAGCAGAAGGAGGGGCTTTCTCTGAAGGTGCTGCTGAGACTGGGTATTAGGAAAGAAGAAAGCAATGTGTAGGGGAGGATAGGTGAGGGAACAGGAGCATAGTTTAATAAAAATAAATCACACATTTTCATTAGTATTTTCCAAATATTTATTACTGGGAAAGAGGCTTTCCTCTTTGCCATACATACTGTGTTTCCATTATGAATATTTCCATTATGAATATTAACATAATAGAAATCAAAATTTATGATTATTAACACATGTCCATAGGGAAAGTACGGGTGATATTGCTGCTGACAAGTTTTAATACAACTTGATTCCCCCTCAGCTTGCACCCCTGTTTCACACTGGAGAAAGTGTAGCTGTTTTCACTCAAGCCTTGTTATCAACAAAATGAACCAGTGCGGTTTCCCACAAAAAAGGCCTGTAGGCACAACTATTTGTCATGATAATGTCATTTTTCCTGTTCAGGCCATGAACAGACAATTGTGGTTAGTACTCACATTCAAAACTATCCACAAATTCTTACCCCCCAAGTTCTTCCCAGTTCCCCCCACCAAAAAAAGTTTTCTGATTTTAGAATAACTATTTGGTTAAGAAGTGGTTTGCACTGGAAATTAATACAGAATAATATTTTTGGAATAAAATATTTAAAAGTTATACTCAAATTTCCCCTCTTTATTCTCTCATAGGAGCATAAGCATAGATGTAACTGTCCCTCAGAACAATGTATTACTTAAAATATAACTTAAAAGAAATTGTACTAGCCATCAAGCATGCCTAGATATAGCCTTAAGAAAAACATATACTGGCAATAAGCTTCTGGGGGAGAGGATGATATAGGTCCTTGAAGCTGAGCAGCTGGGGATGCCCGGCTGGCTCAGGGCAGAATGCCACCTGTTTCATGGAAGTTGAGCATTGGGGAACACTGCCTGCTTCTTTTTTCTGTTATCTCCCCTACTCCAGAGACCCCCATGGCTAATTAGATGATCCCTTTGAATGTGCTTGCTCAACTGTAAATTTTATACTGCTTGGCCAGGCATATCCTGCTTTTCTTCTTGCATATCTATAAGACTTATAATTAATGTATAACTCCTATTCCTTCTTGTTTATCAACAAGGCATATGATTAATGTATAGCCTTCTTCAACTCCTTTGTTGATTACTAATACCTAATAAATACAGGACTGAGGAGTTGTTCAGGGAGACAGTCTTTTCTACTGTCATACCTTGCTCCCTTTCTCTTGCAGCTGACTTGTTTGTGCCTCATTCTTCTCCCGTGGGCCGAGCCGTCATCAGGAAGTGGCAAGTAGGGCTGGAACGGGGATCTGAAACGGAACAGGGTAAGAAGCCCCAAAGTGTGTGCCTGCAAGGCCGTGCCTTTTTCTCCTGCTGGTGAGTTGTGGTACTTACCGCAGGGTATGGGTAATATAAAGAAGCACCAACAAATATTGCCCTTAAGTATGTTTATTGAGATGGCTCCTAAAGGCTGGAGGAGCAAAATTCAGTGAGGGCCAACTTTTGGAGCTTTTAAAAGTAATTAAAGAACATTGCTCCTGGTTGCCTACATTAGGGACTTCAGATTTACAGACATGGGAAAAAGTAGGTCATAAGTTAAAACTTTTACATGCTAAAGAAAAACCAATTCTGATTACTATATGGTCCATTTGGACCCTTATTCACTCCATTTTGGAGCCTCAATTCAGTATTTTTTTCTGTGAAGAACGCGAGGGTCAAAAAGACTATATGCAGCCATATATTGTAGTCTTGCCCATTAAACTTTGGGAACGAGGTTTACTAAATCAATGGGGAGCCTCTCTGGTTATACCTTTCCCTAAGGAGGATTCCCAAATTTTTCACTGAGCGACACTGCTCCTGAACCCATTAAGTTAAATTGGAAGAGTGACAAACCTATTTGGGTGGAGCAGTGGCCCTTAACACAAAAGAAACCACTTACTTTACAAGCCCTAGTTGAGGAACAGATAAGAAAAGGACATATTGAAGAATCTCACAGTCTTTGGAATTTGCCCGTCTTTGCTATTAGGAAAAAATCAGGAAAGTGTAGACTTTTAACAGACCTGCGTATGGTTAATTCTGTTAATCCAACCCATGGGGTCTCTCCAACCAGGATTGCCTTTGCCTAATCTAGTTCCATGAGAATGACCAATAATTATCATAGATTTACAAGTTTGCTTTTATACTATACCACTTGCCAAGGAAGACTGTCCCATTTTGCTTTCACAATTCCCAGTGTAAATTTAAAAGAACCAGCAAAACGATATCAACGGAGAGTTTTACCACAGGGAATGTTAAATAGCCCCACTATCTGTCAGAAGTATGTGGCAAAAGTTACACAGCCAGTCAGAGATCAATTTCCACAAATTTATCTTATCTATTATATAGATGATATATTATGTGCAGCCTCTGATATAGTACAATTGCAGGACACATTTAAAATATTTCAATTACAATTTGAAAAATACAACTAATTGTAGCTCCAGAAAAAATACAAACCATGACACCTTCCTCATATTTGGGATTCATTAATGACAGGACCTCAATTAAACCACGGAAAGTTCAAATCTGTAGAGACAAAATTATGACTTGAATGATTTGCAAAAATTATTGGGAGACATTAATTGGATAAGACCTAAAAATTAGAATTCCCACTTACGCTTTGCAGCATCTATTTGCCTCTTTAAAGGGAGAAGGGAGATCCTAATTTAAATAGCCCTAGGACCCTATCAAAAGAGGCCTTAAAAGAATTACAATTTGTTGAAAACCAGATTCAATCAATGCAAATGGATAGAGTCCTGCCTGATATACCATTAGACCTTCTTATTTTTCATACCCCACATACACCCACAAGATTAGTTATACAGGGAGAACTAATCATAAAATGGATTTTTCTTCCAAATAATATTGTTAATACTCACTACCTATATAGACCATATTGGCAGCATTATTCAATTACAAAGAAAAAGAACTTGCCAATATAGGGATATGATCCGAAGGTTATTGTTCTGCCTTTAAGTAAGACGCAAATTGAGACAGCATTCCAAAATAATTTAAATTGGCAAATTGCCTTTAGTGGCTTCACTGGAAACACTTCTCATTATCCCTCTTTACCTGTTGTTTCCTTCTTAAAAAGTACTGCTTTTGTCCTTCCTAAAATTACTTCTAAAAATCCAATAACAGATGCCCCTACTTAACTTTTCTGATGGCTCTGTCAAAGGCAAAGCCTGTTATTATGGTCCTACATCAAATATCATATCTATTACTGGTCTCTCAGCACAGAAATCAGAATTAATGGCTGTTATTACATTGTTTCAAGATGTTTCTCCTGCATTTAATCTGTTATCTGATTCTTTATATACAGTGTATGTTTTATAGCATATCGAAACTGCTGCTATTTCTACATCTGATGTCTCCCTCCACACATTTTCATCATTTACAATCCCTCATTCATCAACATTTTGCCACTTTCTATGCTACACACATCTGAAGTCACACAGCCTTCCTGGGCCATTAACCAAAGGTAATGAAATAGGTGACTCTCGTTTTCTCAGCTTTTCAGGAAGCATCCGATTTTCACTCTCTTACACATGTAAACCAAAAAGGACTTCAACACAAATTTCCTATTACTAATGAACAAGCAAATTCCATTGTCCATTCCTGCCCTTTTTCTGCTGCCATCAGTCTGCCTACACAGCCAGCGGGCATCAATCCACAAGGCATAAAAGCCAATGAAATATGGCAGATGGATGTTACTCACATCCCTTCATTTGGGAAAAAAATCTTTTGTTCATGTCATTATAGATACACCTTCTCACTTTATATGGGCTTATTAGACATCTCCACTCTGCCTTTGTAATCACAGAAATTCCCAAAGCTGTAAAAACTGATAATGCACCTACTTATGTTTCCAATAAGCTACAATCCTTCTTTAATTTGTGGAACATTAAACATTCCACCGGCATCCCATATAATCCTCAAGGACAAAAAACTATAGAGCAGGCTAATCAAATATTAAATTTACAACTTCATAAACATAAAGGGAAAATACAAGGTCCTCCTCAAGAAATATTAACAGAACTTACATTTACTCTTAATTTTTTAGAATCATAATGATAAAAACACTGCAGCAGTAGAAAGACATTTTAGTAAACAAAAACAAGACAATGTATATCCTCCGATCTGGTGGGAAAATATTACTTCTAATCAATGGCTCCCTGGTTACTTAGTTATCTGGGGAAAAGGATATGCATGTGTATTACCCGATGAGGCTATCAAGCCCATATGGGTGCCCTCTCATTTCATAAAGTTTGTGATGCACAAGAGGAAAATATTCAGATTTGAACCAGTCCCACCAATCATCAGCTTCTAGGGTCTCACACTGAAAAGTGCCAAATCACAACGTCTGGGACAGACTGAGCAAAGATTCCAACATGGGGTCAGATAAAGAAGCTGACCAAGAAAGCAGAAGAAGTTCTGGAGAATGAGCAGCGTTCTTTCACCCCTAACAACGTGGTGATAACTATGATGGCCCTCATCACGGTAACCGTAAGTTTTCCTGGATGTTATATACAAATAGATAACTTCACTTATTGGTCTTATATACCCAGTCTTCCCCTGCTCTGTCCAGTAGAGTAGGGGAAAAGATATAATACCAATTTATTTAAATGCCTTAAAATGGGCACCTAAAGGTTTGGATCCTAAGTTGCCACTATTGCCCCAAGAGGAGGGCACAAGCATTAATCCTAACTTGGGATATCAAAATTGACCAATACATATCAACAATGATTCCAGTTGCCTTATCCCTGATGATCAAAGATAGTTGGTGGCCTCTCCTACTAATAAGAATCTGACTAAAGTTCAGTTACATTTACTCTCCACTAAAGGATTCTTAGCCAATAAATATTGGGGTGCTAGCTATAGCACAGCAGCACCCCCTATTCCTAAATGCAAACTGACACAGATGTGATCTGATGAGGGAATCTGCCCTTTATGAGAGGATTGTCGAGCTTCTTACCCCAGTGTCATTATTAATGATTCCTACGGAATTGTATGGCAATTGTGTAGATGCCAGTCACCAGCTACACTGGGAGACCCTGCTCCTCTCATCAAAATTTATAATGGAAAGCTTTTAATCACCTCATCTTACCACAAACCTTAACTTGGGGAGATGTGCCTCTGGTCTGGCATGGATGAGGACTTTCAGCACCATCCCCTTTGGTTAATTTTCATAAAAGACGAAAGAATTTATGGAAAGTCACCACTGCTTTAAATCACCTTAGAATTTGGAATGGCTCTTATATTTATCAGTCTGATAAGTATGTATTCTCCATTTCTCTAATGAGAGAAGAATGGGTAAGAGTGTGTGTTAGAGATCCCTATGTTTTTGTTATTGGAAAAATGATTTTTGATCATAAAAAAAGAGAAATATACTATCCCAAATGTTAAATGTTTACCTGCATGACTGAAAATGTTTACACACACAATTCCATCATTCTCATAGCTAGAAGAATAGGAACCTGATTACCAGTGAAACATCACCGTGTTTGGGAAAGTTCTCCAGATATGCATGTACTTTTAACAGTTTTGAAAGACTGAGTCTGTAGATCAAAAAGATTTCTTGGGCTGCTTATAGCAGCCATTTTAGGAATTATAGCCATTATTGCTATGGCTACACTGCAGGAATAATTTTATATCAGACTGTACAAACCACACAATTTGTACAAAAGTGGCACAAAAATGCTAGCAAAGCTTGGAATCAACAAACAATCATAGATCAAAAATTAGATAAAAGAATCTCTGTTTTAGAATCAGCCATAATATATATAGGAGGTGGTCTTCAAAATACAAAACTTAGGCTCCACCTTTTATGTGACTGAAATTTTTCTTCCTTCTGTGTTACTCCCCATGCCTATAATGAATCAAAAATATTGTGGAACAAGATTTGCTATCATATTACCAATCATTATGGCAATAATTTAACTTTAGATATTAAATAGCTTTAAAATGCTATTCAAGACATCACTCATTCATCATTACAATCAGTTCCAGGAATGAGTTTTGCGCAAAGGATTAATGATATTCTGTATGATCTAAACCCTTTTACTTGGATCAAACAAACTGGTCTTGGCATTATAGGTGGAATGATTATTCCTTTTATTGCTATCATCTTTTTATGCTTAGTCCTCAGATGCACACAAAAATCCTTCTAGTGACTAAAGGATTGAGAGTTTGCAAAATCAACTTACCTACTTCTGCACAAACAAAAAAAGGGAAATGTAACTGTCCTTCAGAACAAAGTATTACTTAAAATATAACTTATAAGAAATTGTACTAGCCATCAGGCATGTTTAGATACAGCCTTAAAAAAACAAACAAACAAACAAACAAAAAAGCCCTGTACTGGCAATAAGCCTCTGGGGGAGAGGATGATATACATCCTTGAACCTGAGCAGCTGGGAACATCCCATCACTCAGGACAGAATGCCGCCTGCTTCTTTTTTCTGTTATCTCCCCTACTCCAGAGACCACCTGTGGCTAATTAGATGATCCCTTTGAATATGCTTGCTCAACTATAAATTTTATACTGCTTGACCAGGCATATCCTGCTTTTCTTCTTGCTTATCTGCAAGACTTATAATCAATGTATAACCACTATTCCTTCTTGTTTACCTACAAGGCATATGATTAGTGTATAGCCTTCTTCAACTCCTTTGTTGATTACTGTCTAATATCTAATAAATACAGGACTGAGGGGTTGTTCAGGGTGACAGTCTTCTACTGTCAACCCCTACTCCCTTTTTCTTTTTTTTTAAAAGATTTTATTTATTTATTTGATAGACAGAGATCACAAGTAGGCAGAGAGGCAGGCAGAGAGAGAGAGAGGAGGAGGAAGCAGGCTTTCTGCTCTGCAGAGCAGAAAGCCCGATGCGGACTCCATCCCAGGACCCTGAGATCATGACCTGAGCTGCAGGCAGAGGCTTTAACCCACTGAGCCACCCAGGCGCCCAACCCCGACTCCCTTTTTCTTGAAGCTGACTTGTTTGTGCCTCATTCTTCTCCTGTGCACCATCAGGAAGTGGCACATAGACAAATTTTAGAGCTGTTATACAATCATCCAACAAGTACAGAGATCCTGGTTTTATCCTCTTTAAAATTCCCTAGGACAGATCATCTATAAGAATGACTTTAATAACCCTTTTGATATTTTCAAATATC
Source organism: Neogale vison (assembly GCF_020171115.1). Classification (NCBI taxonomy): domain Eukaryota; kingdom Metazoa; phylum Chordata; class Mammalia; order Carnivora; family Mustelidae; genus Neogale; species Neogale vison. The sequence goes on from NC_058095.1 coordinate 81,858,337, forward strand.
AAATATGCCCCCATTTTATGACAGTGGAAATACTGTACTTTAAAATCAAGAGTTCAATAAAATGAATCAAAGAAATGTTCTCATTACTCAGGCTTTGGTTTTATAAATTCTGTTCCAGTATTGACTTTTGTTCATTTAACAAAAATAATAATCATATATTTCAAAGTATATCTAGCATTTGTCCTATCATAAAAAAGCAAGCCTTGTCCCCCAAAATGGCCTCTATAGAGTTCTTTAATCATGTTTAAATGACTGCATATAAATGTATTTCCATTTATATCACAAGGATTTAAAGAGAAAGCATTTCTTTCTGATATCAATTCACAAGTTGACCTGATCACTTTCATATGTAAAGTCACTGCTGCCATTTTGAAACACAGATGTTTCTGAGATGTATGTAATACCAGTCATGACTCTTTTGCATCCCATATTAAGGGACATTTAGGTTTCTATTCTACAAAAGACTCAATAATAGCTACATTGACAAGTGCTTACTACCTCCCAAATCCTGTGCAGATGCATTCCTAGGAAGTGAGTATGTTGGCCCCATTCTACAGATGAGGAAATAAAGTTTGCAAAAGGGTTCCTGTGCAAGAGGCTCTGAGCCTCCACTGAATACTGCCTCTTCATAAAGCATGACAAACACAGTTCCAATTTCTGTATATTTCTGTATCTCAGACTTTGAGGGCTAGAAAGAAATTATGTACAGCAAAATACAAAGAATCCACAGAAGTACTTGAGGCTCTTTCCCATCACAATTGCAAACTGTTGAATGGAGATGAGTATCATATGCATAAGATATCTTACTGTTTTTATGTAATAACCAAGTCCCAATACACAATCCAGTGACTCTTGGCCATTTCCCTTGTACACCTGAGTTCTGTATTAGTCTAGAGGATTGAACCATTAGGGATGATGTGAAGCCTGGCAGAACTGTCTGCAGCAGAGCCTGCAGGAAGAAAACGCTAAAAAAGGAGATGGCTATTACTTAAGTTAAGCCTAAGACAAGTGAGCCAGGAAGTGCTGTAGCCCCTATGGGGAAAACCCACTGGTTCTCTAAGTTCCCTCAACAAAGGATCATTACACAGCTATTAAACTGTCTTAAACTGCAGCCCAGGACGGTATTTCTACACAATATCCTCCCCTGTAGGAAGCATTGCATAGCAATCTAGGTCAACTCAGATACCAGGATAGGCTGAACCATAAATTAGCTTTCTATTCCCTGGACATTCCTTGGGTTTGAAAGTTTTTTGTTTTTTGTTTTTTTTTAAAAGTTGAGCATAGTGCAACTGACAAAAAAATATTTTCTACTGCAGATTTAATGGGCCAAGAAATGGAGAGGAAAAACCACTGTTGGTAAATAATCATTCTTAAAAACTATGCAAATGTTTCACTTGTGAACCCTTAAGTGGGGTGGAACAGGGAAGCAATGTGTGAATGTCATCTAGAGGTGAGGTGCTGAAAGAAGCCTGACAGTGGGAAGAGGGAGGAGGGACACCTGATAAATGCTTCTGTGGTTTATGCTTACGTGTGCACCTGGGGGTGACTGCGGGCGTGCCCAACAGTAGGTTCCAGGAGGCATTTCTCTGTGGGTTGTTTGTTGATGCAGACTCTCCCTATGCCTAAACTAGAGAGTTCTTAACTCTTAGGGTCACCACTTAATAGTTTGGAACTAAATAGATAGTTAGAGCATGCTACAGTTGTAAGACCCGCGGATCCCCTTACCCAAGAATTCAACACTGCCACAGGATGCAATCAGCAAGAGGTTCTTTATTGTAGCGCAGGCGCCTGCGGGTGGTCAGCAGCTCCTGCTAGCTGAGCACATCAGGCCGGGGTGGTGCAGGATTTTTATAGACAGGTACAAACAAGTTTTGGATGGGGCAGGGCTGATTGGCTGACAATTTGAACATTTGAAAAAGGCATACTTGGTGTTTGCGGATTGGCTTTGGAGGACCCGCGCGCGCGAAGAAAAAGGCGGGCAGGGGGAATGAGGAGGGGGAGTTGGACCTTATTACTCAGCAGAGATGCATCCTGCCTACGTGACTATGTGGCCCCCTGCCTCCTGCCTACGTGACTTTGTGGCCCCCTGCCTATGCCTCGGCTATTAGCAGAAGGTATCTTGTTCAAACAGGAGACCAGTGTCACACCCTAAAAGCCAAGTGGTTACAAGAAGGCAAAAGAGCGGTTAAATAATTAACAACTGGGGGAAGGGTGTCTATACGCGGGGTCTTTCACAGTCAGCCTCTTTGCAACACATGCCTTGGCTACCAAAAGGCTAGGAAGGGGTGAGTAGAAGGCTGAATCCCCCAGGGCTGTTACCAGGTGGCACTTACTGCTGGCCTGGTGCACTGGTCCCAGCCATGGGGTTGGTTGGCACCCCTTCTGCAATGCTACATGTTTTTAATATTAACCCTGACCCCATTGTCCTCAGAGGGGCAATGGGTGGGTACACACTAGCATCATTCCCAACTGATATCAAGGCTCACCATTGCCTCTGATATTCAGGGAGCACCCTTCCCTGCCCGTGAGGCTTTCTTTCTGACTCTTCACAGAGTATCCCCACCTTCTTATGCTCTTGCTCAACTCTTCTGTTCTCACCCTCCTTCATCTTATTCCTGAGAACCTTCTGCCTACACCAGATTGACAATTATCATTCCTTCCAGGATATCCATCCTGCCTTTTACAGCAAGTCCCAGACTCTTCCTCAGCTTGGCTTGCTGCACTCATGTCCTTTGCACTTCAGGTGGACAAACAGAGCAGACTTCTTTCAACATACTCATGACAGCCACAAATGATAATAACAGTTTCAAATCCACTGAGGCTACCATTATAACATTTTGCCATCTCTTCCTACTAATGTATAATAGGACACTATGTCCAGGTATGTTCCAGGTCCTCAAACTCAATCACGGAAACTGAAGTCTTATTCTGATTTAACTTTACACCAGTCTTTGCTCTTTTTCTTACTAACCTTGTTTCTATTTCCTCAAAACACAATTTAAAGACCGCTCTTTAATAATGTATTCTAGACTTCTACAGGGAATGACCATCTCCCAGAATCTAGCCTTTCTTCCCTTTTGAATTTGGCCATTTGCTCTTCTTTGCCCCGTCCTATGGAATCTCCTTCCCACACAAAAGCCCCATGGCTCTCCTGCCTCTCTAAGGCAACAGTTGGCTCCCAGACTCAAAGGAGACCCTCATGCCCTCCCTGTCTTGGGAAGTTAGTCCCTCTGACTGACCCTGCCTCAACTATCCACCACCAAAACGGTACCACACCTATCTATTCAGGAAAAACTGCATTGAACAAAAGGGTTTTCAGATGCTCTCCTAAGAACTGAGGAGGATACAAAAAATTCCATCCCTCAAATAACTAACAGACTAGTTTCTCAGGCCTTAAAGGTGACAGGTTAATACTTCTGACAAACTCACACTCAAAACTAAGGACTGAATGTGTTACCCTCCCAGAGACATTTGCTTTTTAAAAGACTTAGTTTGACATACTTGACAAATGGCTTTAAAAGTTTCTAGTGAGACTCCTGAATTGTAATGCTAGTAATGTGAACAGAAGCTAACAAAAAGAAAATGAACAACCTGACAATTCTACTTCGAGTGCAAGCTTTCTATAAAGTTGCACTATGAAGTAAAAACAATGAGTTTGAGCCCCACATTGGGTGTAGAGTTTACTTAAAAAAAAAAGAAAGAAAGAAAGAAAGAAACAAGGAATGCCTACCTGGGTCAGTTGGTAGAGCATGCAGCTCTTAATCTCAGCGTCATGAATTTAAGTCCCACATAGAGCTTACTTAAGAAAAATAATAATAATTTAAAAACAAATAAAAAGAATCTTGAAGGAAAAAAACCACACAATCATAATTCTATACTTGATCTTAGCCTGAAGGCCAAGAACCAATCAGCACAATGTTAATTCTAATGAGGTTAGCCAAGAAATAACATGCAAAAAATGTGAATCATTTAAGAAAACCATTTCAAATCTGGCTTTATATAGACTATCCTTAATAATGAATTGCACGCTATGCGTCGCCTTGATTTATTAATGAATAAATACATGATGATATCATTACTGATATCATTTAAAATACAAAGTTACTTTATCTTTAATGTATTTAATTTAACTTATGTATTTATAACGTATCTCATGTATTAGAACTATAGTATCTATACACCATAGTTAGTTAATATACATACGTTGTGGTCAGTTGCAAAAACTTTTTACTGGTAACTGCGTGAGATCAAAGGACATTAGGAGAACACAGGTTTGGACTATGGGGAGTCTATTTAGTTCATAAACTCTTGAAGATGGAAATTATCACTTCCACTGACATCGACCTGTACTTATGCTTAGTGGGCCTTCAAAATTTGTACCAGAATGCTTCTGTCAGCATCAAAATAATTAAAAAGAGCTTCTGAAGGAAGCTTCTGAAGGTTCAAAGTCCAGTTCTAAACACCAGAAAACAAAACTGTTTGCTCACCTCTCCTCTTCTTGACTTACATTTAAATAACCTGCTAAGCCTACCGGGTGAGTTACCTGCATGCCTGTTTGGCTTCCTTTTCTGTTCAAACCAGGAACAAACTAAACTGGATCTGTTGGCCTGTCCCTGAGAAGAGCATGATAGCCGGTGAACTAAAACACAAGTCCATGATGTTCACTTTCACAGCACATAATTGGAACAATATGGAGAAGACTGGCATGGCCCCAGCACAAGGATGACACAAAATTTCATGAAGCATTCCATGTTAAAAAAAAAAAAAAAAAATAGAAGTCCATGTATTGAGCAAAGTTTCTCCAAGTTTAACAGATACAGCTAAATAATTCCACTTAACAGTCTAAATGACTTGGGGTTAAACAATTATATTGTTTACAGCTGCAGAATAAGACATTAAATAAAATCACATCTACCTCAAGGGCCAGGTTTTGATGTGATAATGGTTAAGGGTAAATTGGTCACAGTTGCTCTGATATTTACAGACTAACATGGGATTCTTTCATGTTAACAGCACAGAACATTAGAATCTGGGTCAAATATTTAATGAAGAGCTTCAACAGATTGGAAACCTTTATTGAAAAAAACCTGACCCTCTCTATTGGCACTCTGATAATGGGCTTCTGTTTAGGCTAAAAGATAACTTTGGTTCTTGAATTTACAAAACAGAATGTTTATTCCAATGTCTACAATTTGGAATCTAACACATGTGAACATTAACAACTGATGATAATGGTATTTCAAAGACTTTAGCTTATCAGAAGTTTAAGAGAAGTTAAGAAACTATTTTGCTTTTGCACCCAACCTTAGTAGCCAGGGAACGTTCCCTTGCATCAGTCCATAATTTTTCCTAATATTACATACTGAGCAATAATATAAACAGCACTAGGACTCACGGAACACACTCTGGTAAATTCTCCTGACAAAACTGCTCACTGCTTTTACCTGAACTGTGTAACCTGATTGTTTCCTTTTGTTTTGATTTCCAGATCCTTAATGCTGTTTCTTTTCAACTCTCAATAAGTCATTATTTGAGGTGTCTTGTACATAGGTCTCTTTATTCTTGCTGATTATCTTGGATATTTTTTTTCTGTTTGCAAAACTAATGTATGTTTATTGTAGAAAAGTTGGCTTAAAAGAATATAAAGAAGAAAATATAAATCTTCCACAACTTTAGCAGAGACAATCACTATTAAAATATTGTTATATTTATTTCCAATCTTGTTTTTTTTCTAAGATTTTATTTACTTATTTGACACAGAGAGAGAGAACACAAGCAAGGGGAATAGCAGGCAGAGGGAATGGGAGAAGCAGGCTCCCCATTGATCAAGGAGCCCAGTGTGGGGCTCAATCTCAGGACTCTGGAATCATGACCTGAGCTGAAGGCAGATACTCAACTGACTGAACCAACCAAGCACACCACCAATCTTCTTTTTATATTTTTTTGTTTAAAATGTTAGAAATAAATTTTATATAAACTTATAGATTGCTTTTTCCACTGACCATCAATATTGACTATTTCCCTCATGACAACTATTTATATCTTCAAAACATGATGTTTTTTGAGCAAAGGAGGAGAAAGGAGGTCTATAATATGAATATATCTTCACTGATTTGTTAAACATTGTCTATAATATGAATGTATAAGTCTATAATATGAATATATCTTCATATGCATAAGTCTATAATATGAATATATCTTCACTGATTTGTTAGACACTGAATTTTTTCACTTTTAACTGTTATAAATTTTAATATAATAGGAATAATTTTTGAGAGAGAGATAGAGAGAGAGACAGAGTGTGTGTACATGACCAGGTGGTGGTGGGGGTAGGGGGCAAAGAGAAAGGGAAAGAGAATCTTAAGCAGACTCCATGCCCAGTGAGGGCTTGATCTCATGACCTTGAGCTCAGGAGCTGAGCAGAAATCAAGAATTGGATGTTTAACCAACTGAGTCAGCCAGGTGCCACGTAAATTTTTTTAGTCATTACCAAATTGCTTTTCAGAAATTTTTGCCAATCTATACTTCTACCAGCAATGGATGAGAATACCTATTTCCTCACACCCTCACCAGTATTGAATAATACAGGTTTTTGTTTTATTTTAACTTCACCAATTTAGTATGTAAAAAATAACATCTCAAAAAAAATAGCATCTCATTTTACTTTGCATACATTAGCTAGTTAAATAATATGTTTCTCTGTTTGTTGCTATCCAATTTGAATTTCTTCTCTATTCATTGTCTTTCTCCTATATGAATCATTTCACTGATTTAAAAGAGTTATTTAGATAATAATTTTAATACTTTCTCTTTTAATATTGTACATATATTTTCATTTGTTTGATGTTAGAAATTTATAAATTTTTATAGGCAAATCTCTTGATGTTCCCTTTTGTGTTTTCCTCCATTGCTTATACCATCCTTCCCTACCCCAAGATTAGCTATCTTTCCTGCATTTTTCTTTCTTTTGTTTGTATATGGTATGAAGAAGTAATTTCTTACACTCAATAGTTTAAGTCCTTTTTCTTCATTTCTTTTTTCAGAAATATTTTAGCTATTCTTGGAACATTTACTCATTCATATGAATTTTAAAAACAGTTTGTGACAAGAGGGGCTCCAAGATGGCAGCGTAGGAGAACTAAATTTCATCTGGTCCCAGGAATTTAGCTAGATCACTATCAAGTCATTTTGAACACTTACAAACTCAACAGGTCATTGAAGAAAAGAACAGCAGCAACTCTATAAACAGAAAAACTACCACTTTCTGGAAAGTAAGACATATGGAGAAGTGAAACTGAAGTGAGATACAGGAAAATAGACTGTGGGGGGAGGGAACTTCCTGGCAAGTGATAGAGCACAAAATCAGAACTTTTGGGGGTTTGCGCCAGTGAAGGATATTGCTTTGGTAGCTAAGCAGGGAGTAGAACCCTCACTGGAACGGTGTGGTCTCAGGACCTTCAGAGTCACAGAAAGACCAGGGGTGCCTGAGTGTGGTTGAGCTCCCAGGTTTTGAAGCAGGGAAGCCAGCTGCAAAGACTGAGCCAAGGAGTGGGCTTTCAGCGCAGGGTTGCCATAAACCATGATCTGTGGCACAGTTGGGCCAATACTCTTAGCAGGGGCCCAACAAGTGGCAGATCCAGGGAGACTCCTCTTCCTCGCCTGGGAGGAGAAGCACAGGAGCACTCCACAGGAATCTGCTGGGTTTGGAGATAACAAATGGGGTCATGTGCCAGAAGAAAAAACTCTCAGTCACAGGCCAGGTGAGCACAGAGTGTGGGCAGAGACCAGGGACACAGGAGTGATTGACTGCTCTTCTGTAAGGGCACAGCAAGGAATGGATCCCTGAGGCTTCTCTCCTCAGCTCCTCCAGGGACCAGAGAGTGGGAGGCTGCCATTTTCATTCCTGTAGAAGGCCTTCCAGAAAAAAAGCTACAGAGAGAAAACCCAGCATTTACTTAGCCTGGCCCCTGGGAAAGGCAGTGCAATTCTGTCTTAGGCAAAGACATTTGAGAAACACTGCAATAGGCCCCTCCCAGCCAAGGCCAAGTTTACCAATCGATGAGATCAGCAAAGCTCCAGCACTAGAATACAGCACATAGAATTCATGGCTTTTTCCCTGTGATTCCTTAGTCTTTCAAAGTTAATTTTTAAAATTTTCTTTTTTTTTCTTTTTCTATTTTTTTTTAATTTTTTCTTTCCTTTTTCAACCAACTTCTTATCAATTCCTTTTTAAAAATATTTTTATATTCATTATTTACAGTCATATTCTATCCCTTCATTGTATTTAACTTTGAGGTTTTTGAAGATTCTTCTAATAGACCAAAATATACCTTAAACCTATGTATGACTTTGTTCTATTCACCTGCTTGATCATAGTCTATCCTTTTTTAAAAATTTTTCTTCATTTTTTTCAACCAGCTTCTTATCAAATCCTTTTTTAAAATCTTTTTTTAATTTTCATTTCTGCAGTCATATTCCATCCCTTCATTGTATTCACCCTTATTTCTGTATACATATAGGTTTTTCTTTCTTTAAAATTTTGGGACGCAGTTTCTTCCAAAAGACCAAAATACACCCAAAATCTAGTATGTGACTGTGTTCTATTCACCAGCCTGATCATAGACTTCTTTTTTTTCTTTCTTTCTTCCTTCCCTCCCTTCTCTCCCCTCCCCCCAGTTTTAGGTCTCTTCTGATTTGTTTAGTGTATATTTTTGTGGAGTCATTGTTACCCTTGTAGCATTTTGTTCTCTTGTTCAACTATTCTTCTCTGGACAAAATGACAAAATGGAAAAATGCACCTCAAAAAACAAAAGAACAAGAGGCAATACCAACTGCCAAGGAGCTAATCAACATGGACATTAGTAAGATGTCAGAACTAGATTTCAGAATGACAATTAAAATGATACTAGCTGGGCTTGGAAAAAAAAAGCATAGGCAATACTAGAGAATTCCTTTCTGGAGAAATAAAATCTAACGAAGTCAAAATCAAAATGAGGTGCAATAAAAAGATGGAGTCTCTAACTGCTAGGATAAATGAGACAGAAAAGAGAACTGGTGGTACAGAAATGAAATGATGGAGAATATAGAAGCTGAGAAAAAGAGAGATAAACAATTATTGGATCATTAGGAGAGAATTTGAAAGATAAGTGATACCAGCAAGAAAAACCATATTAGAATAATTGAGATCCCAGCAAAAGAAGAAAGAGAGGAGGGCAGAAGGTATTTTGGAGCAAATTACAGTAGAGGACTTCCCTAATTTGTGGAAGGAAATAGTTATCAAAATCCAGGAAGCAGAGAGAATCCACCTCAAAATCAATAAAGAATAGGTTAACAACAGGACATCTATTAGTAAAACTTACCAATCTCAGAGACAAAGAGAAAATCCCTAAAGCAGCTCAAGACAAGAGGTCTGTAACCTACAATGGTAGAAACATTAGATTGGGAGCATACCTATTCACAGACACCTGGCAGGTCAGAAAGGATGGAAATTATATATTCAGGGTACTGAATAAGAAAAATATGCAGCCAAGAATGCTATAACCAGCTAAGCTGTCATTGAAAACAGAAGGAGAGATAAAAAGCTTCCAGGATAAACAAACTAAAAGAATCTGAGGTCACCAAACCAGCCCTATAAGAAATATTAAAAGGGGTCTTCTAAGCCAAGAGAGAGTCTAAAAGTAACATAGACCAGGAAGGAACAGATGGTACACATAACAGTCACCTTACAGGCAATACAATGGCTCTAAATTCACCTCTTTCAATAGTTGCCCTGAATGTAAATAGGCTAAATGCTCCAATCAAAAGATATAGGATATCAGATTGGATTTAAAAAAAAAAAAGACTTATTGAAATGCTGTCTGCAAGAGACCCATTTTAGACCCAAAGAAAAGTCATTATTTAAAGTGAGGTGGTAAAAACAGTTTACTATGCCAATGGACATCAGAAGAAAGCTGATATAGCAATCCTTATATCAGACAAATTGGATTTTAAACTAAAGACTGTGATAAGAGATGAAAAAGGACACTATATTATATTTAAAGGGTCAATCCCATGAGAAGAACTAATATTTGTAAATGATTATGCCCCTAACATGGGAGCAGCCAATTATATAAGCCAATTAATAATAAAAATCAAAGAACACATTGACAATAATAAAATAATAGTAGGGGACTTTAACACACCCCTCACTGAAATGGACATATTATCTAAGCAAAAGATCAGCAAGGAAATAAAGGCCTTAAATGACACTCTGGACCAGATGAACTTCACAGATATATTCAGGACATTCCATCCCAGAACAGCAGAATACACATCCTTCTCTGATGTATATGGAACATTGTCCAGAATAGATCACACAGTGGGTCACAAATCAGGTCTCAACTGGTACCAAAAGATTGGAAACAATCTCTACATATTTTTGGAACACAATGCTTTGGAACTCGAACTTATTCACAAGAGGAAAGTTGGAAAGAACTCAAATACATGGAGGCTAAAGAGTATCCTACTAAAGAATGAATGGGTCAACTAGGAAATTAAAGAAGAATTTTAAAAATTCCTGGAAACAAATGAAAATCAACTGTTCAAAATATTTGGGATGCAGAAAAGGCAGTAGAAAAGTATATAGCAATACAAACCTTTCTCAAGAAACAAGAAAGTTCTCAAATATATACAACCTAACCTTACACCTAAAGGAGCTGGAGAAAGAATAGCCAAGAAAGCCTAAAACTAGCAGGAGAAGAGAAATATTAAAGATCAGAGCAGAAATCAATGAAATGGAAACCAAAAGAACAGTAGAACAGATCAATGAAACTAGGAGCTGATTCTTTGAAAGAATTAATAAGATTGATAAACCCCTGGCCAGACTTACCAAAAAGAAAAAGAAAGGACCCAAATTAATAAAATCATGAATGAAAAAGGAGAGATCACAACCAAGACCAAGGAAATTCAATTGTAAGAACATGTTATGAGCAATTACATGCCAACCAATTAGACAATCTGGAAGCAATGGATGCATTCCTAGAAACATATAAACTACCAAAGCTGAACCAGGAAGAAATAGAAAACCTGAACAGTCCCATAACCAGCAAGGACACTGAAGCAGTAATCAAAAATCTCCCAAGAGCCCAGGGCCAGATGGCTTTCCAGGGGAATTCTACCAAACATTTAAAGAAGAATTAATACCTATTCTTCTGAAACTGTTCCAAAAAAAATAGAAATGAAAGGAAAACTTCTAAACTCATTTTCTGAGGCCAGCATTCTTTGATCCCAATACCAAACAATGACCCCACCAAAAGGGAGAATTACAGACCAATAACCCTGATGAACATGGATGCAAAAAACTCTCACCAAAATACTAGCTAATAGGATCCAACGGCACATTAAAAGGGTTATCCACCACAACCAAATGGGATTTATTCCTGGGCTGCAAGGGTAGTTCAACATCTGCAAATCAATCAACATCATACACTACATTAATAAAAGAAAAGACAAGTACAATATGATCCTGTGAATAGATGCAGGAAAAGCATTTGACAAAATACACCATCCCTTCTTGATGAAAACTCTCCATAGTGTAAGGATAGAGGGAACAGACCTCAAAATCAGAAAAGCCATGTACAAAAAGCCCACAGTGGGGGGGGGACAAGATGGCGGGGTACTAGGAAGAGGCGTCTTTTCAGCTGGTACCCCAAAGTGAGCTGATTACCTACCAAAGAACTCTGATCACCCATGAAATCAGCCTGAGATCAGAATCATACACGTCTGGATCTCTACAGGGGCAGAAGACGCCAGTGAGCAGGTAAAGCGGAATGGGAACAGCGGACTGATATCGGAAGATAAACAAAAGGGGGAGGGAGCCACCAGAGGTGACCGGTGCAAAAGTAATACCCCAATACGAGCGAGAGTGCCCTGCGTCTGGGGACCAGCATTAACTTGGAGACTGGTTGAAAGCACTCCAAAAGAGCAAAGGATCTCGGGGGGAAATTGTGGGAATCGGGGCGGCTAGGGACAGGGGCTTAAGTCCCTGGTCCCAGACGGCCTCGCCGGCGCGGAGGCAGAGAGAGTGCGGCGGAGAAACCGGCTCCTGGTCCCTAAGCCGCCAGCGCGCCCCAGAGCGCATGGGTTCCAGGTCCTGTGAGGGGATGGGAGCCGCGCCGGTCTGCAGAACGCGCGCTAGCCCTACCACAAAGCTTGAGATGCGCGCGCACTTCACTCCAGCTCTCCTGGGTTTCTAAGGCCCGGGGGCGCTTCTTGACCCGCGCCATTCTTTCAAAGTCTAAGCCGCGTGGGCGCGCGCGCAAAAGTCTTCGCCGGACAGAGGCACGCAAAAGCCCAGCCTGCGGCTTCCGGACCAGCGCCCCGTTCTCAGTGCCCCAGACGCGCGCCCGACCCACAGCCGCCTCTGAAAAGAGGTGCGCGCAAGCCGGGCACTCCCAGCCCCGGCTGGTGGCAAAATCTCAGTGTGCGATCACTGCTTGGAACCTGTCTGGCGGTCAGGAGCTCCCAGACAGCCGCCACTGCCTTGGCTTTGGGGACGAGCAAAAGATCCTGCGCCCCCAGGGTCTTTAACTTGGAACCTGCACTGCCAGCGTCCAAGGGGGAATTTATTCAGCTTCTGCACCCAGACTGAGGCTTCTCTCTGAGACGGAGATCAGGAAGTGTTCCAGGGTGCACCTTGACTGCACCAGAGTTGATACATCCAGCTACATCTGTTCAGTCTTCTCCCACCAAAATGACTAGGAGGAGGAATGCCCAACAGAAGAAAAATACAGAGGATGGACCTTCTGCAATAGAGCTAACGGCTATCAACATAGACAATATGCCGGAAAGAGAATTCAGGCTAACAATTATCCAGGCAATAGCTAGGTTGGAGAAAGCCATGGATGACCAAACAGAATTGATTAGGGCCGAACTGAAAGCGACCAGACAGGATGTTCACAATGTTAGGGCGGAGCTTAAAGCTACCAGGGAGGAGGTCCACAATGCTCTCAATGAGTTCCAATCCAATCTAAACTCTCTCAAAGCTAGGGTAACTGAGACAGAAGATAGAATTAGTGATCTGGAAGACAAACAGATAGAGAGAAAGGGTCAGGAGGTAGCCTGGAACAAACAGCTTAGATCCCACGAAAGCAGAATTAGGGAAATAAGTGATGCCATGAAGCGTTCCAACGTCAGAATTATTGGAATTCCTGAAGGGGAGGAGAAAGAAAGAAGTCTAGAAGATGTCGTGGAACAAGTCCTTCATGAAAACTTTCCGAATCTCGTGAATGAAACCAGCGTTCATGTACTAGAGGCTGAACGGTCTCCACCCAAGATTATACACTCCAAAAAAACATCACGACACCTGATAGTCAAATTGAGAAATTATAATTGTAGGTATAATCTCTTGAAAGCCGCCAGGGCAAAGAGGCTCCTTACTTACAGAGGGAAGCCCATCAGAATAACGTCAGACCTGTCCACAGAGACCTGGCAAGCCAGAAGAGGCTGGCAAGATATATTCAGGGCACTAAATGAGAAGAACATGCAGCCAAGAATACTTTATCCAGCAAGACTGACATTCAAAATGGATGGAGAGATAAAGAGTTTCCAAGACCGGCAAGGCTTAAAAGACTATGCAACCACCAAGCCGATGCTGCAGGAAATATTAAGGGGGGTCCTATAAAAGAGGAAAAATCCCAAGAATAGCATTGAACAGAAATATAGAGACAGTCTACAGAAAGAAAGACTTCAAAGGTAACTCGATGTCAATAAAAACGTATCTATCAATAATCACTCTCAATGTGAATGGCCTAAATGCACCCATAAAACGGCACAGGGTTGCAGATTGGATAAAACGACAGGACCCATCCATATGCTGTCTACAAGAGACCCATTTTGAACCTAAAGATACATGCAGACTGAAAGTGAAGGGGTGGAGAAGCATCTTTCATGCCAATGGGACTCAAAAGAAGGCTGGGGTAGCGCTTCTCATATCAGATAAATTAGACTTCAAACTAAAGACTGTAGTCAGAGATACAGAACGACACTACATAATCCTTAAAGGGACTATCCACCAAGATGATCTAACAATTGTAAATATCTATGCTTCCAATATGGGAGCAGCCAATTACTTAAGAAAACTGTTAATCAAGATAAAGAGTCATATTGATATGAATACACTAATCGTAAGTGATCTTAACATGTCTCTTTCAGAATTAGACAGATCATCGAAGCAGAAAATCAATAAAGAAACAAGAGCATTGAATGACACATTGGACCAGATGGACCTCATAGATATATACAGAACATTCCACCCTAAAACAGCAGAATACTCATTCTTCTCAAGTGCACACGGAACCTTCTCCAGAATAGACCACATACTGGGTCACAAATCAGGACTCAGCTGATACCAAAAGACTGAGATGATTCCCTGCATATTCTCAGATCACAATGCTTTGAAACTGGAGCTCAATCACAAGGAAAAGTTCCGAAGGAACTCAAATACCTGGAAGCTAAAGACCACCTTGCTTAAGAATGCTTGGATCAACCAGGAGATCAAAGAAGAACTGAAACAATTCATGGAAACCAATGAGAATGAAGACACTTCGGTCCAAAACCTATGGGATACAACAAAGGCGGTCCTAAAGGGAAAATATATAGCCATCCAAGCCTCGCTCAAAAAAATTGAAAAATCCAGAACACACCAGCTGTCTCTACACCTTAAAGAACTGGAGGATCAACAACAAATCAAACCAACTCCACACATAAGAAGGGAAATCATCAAGATTAGAGCTGAGATCAATGAAGGAGAAACCAGAGATACAGTAGAACGTATCAATGAAACTAGAAGCTGTTTTTTTTGAAAGAATCAATAAGATCAATAAGCCACTGGCTACACTAATCCGAAAGAAAAGAGAGAAATCCCAAATTCATAAAATTATGAATGAAAAGGGAGAGATCACAACTAACGCCAAGGAAGTAGAAACAATCATCAGAAGTTATTACGAACAGTTATATGCCAATAAGCTTAGCAACCTAGATGAATTGGATGCATTCCTGGAAAAATATAAACTACCAAAATTGAACC
Organism: Neogale vison; assembly: GCF_020171115.1. Classification (NCBI taxonomy): domain Eukaryota; kingdom Metazoa; phylum Chordata; class Mammalia; order Carnivora; family Mustelidae; genus Neogale; species Neogale vison. Next base: position 81,873,401 of record NC_058095.1, read on the forward strand.
AGGAAGAAATTGACAACTTGAATAGTCCGATATCTAATAACGAGATTGAAGCAGTGATCAAAAACCTCCCAAAAAACAAGAGCCCAGGACCTGACGGATTCCCTGGGGAATTCTACCAAACCTTCCAAGAAGAAATAACACCTATTCTCCTGAAGCTGTTTCAAAAAATTGAAGCAGAAGGAAAACTTCCAGACTCTTTCTATGAAGCCAGCATTACCCTGATCCCCAAACCAGGCAAGGACCATACCAAAAAGGAGAATTTCAGACCAATATCACTGATGAATATGGATGCTAAGATTCTCAACAAGATCCTAGCCAACAGGATCCAACAACACATTAAAAAGATTATCCACCATGATCAGGTGGGATTCATCCCTGGGCTACAAGGATGGTTCAACATTCGTAAATCAATCAATGTGATACAACAAATTAATATGAGAAGAGAGAAGAACCACATGGTCCTCTCAATTGATGCAGAAAAAGCATTTGACAAAATCCAGCATCCGTTCCTGATTAAAATGCTTCAAAGTATAGGGATAGAGGGAACATTCCTGAACCTCATCAAATCTATCTATGAAAGACCCACAGCAAATATCATCCTCAATGGGAAAAAGCCTGCAGCCTTCCCGTTGAGATCAGGAACAAGACAAGGATGCCCACTTTCACCACTCTTATTCAGCATAGTATTAGAAGTCCTAGCAACAGCAATCAGACAACAGAGAGAAATAAAAGGTATCCAAATTGGTAATGAAGAAGTCAAACTCTCTCTCTTCACAGATGACATGATTCTTTATATGGAAAACCCAAAAGACTCCACCCCCAAACTACTAGAACTCATACAGCAATTCAGCAGCGTGGCAGGATACAAAGTCAATGTGCAGAAATCAGTGGCTTTCTTATACACTAACAATGAAAATACAGAAAGGGAAATTAGAGAATCGATTCCATTTACTATAGCACCAAGAACCATAAGATACCTGGGAATAAACCTAACTAAAGAGGTAAAGGATCTATACTTGAGGAACTATAGAACACTCATGAAAGAAATTGAAGAAGACACAAAAAGATGGAAGACCATTCCATGCTCTTGGATCGGAAGAATAAACATTGTTAAAATGTCTATACTGCCTAGAGCAATCTATACTTTTAATGCCATTCCGATCAAAATTCCACTGGCATTCTTCAAAGAGCTGGAGCAAATAATCCTAAAATTTGTATGGAATCAGAAGAGACCCCGAATCGCTAAGGAAATGTTGAAAAACAAAAATAAAGCTGGCGGCATCACCTTACCTGATTTCAAGCTTTATTACAAAGCTGTGATCACCCAGACAGCATGGTACTGGCATAAAAACAGACACATAGACCAGTGGAACAGAGTAGAGAGCCCTGATATGGAACCTCAACTCTATGGTCAATTAATCTTCGACAAAACAGGAAAAAATATACAGTGGAAAAAAGACAGTCTCTTCAATAAATGGTGCTGGGAAAACTGGACAGCTATATGTAGAAGAATGAAACTCGACCATTCTCTTACACCGTACACAAAGATCAACTCAAAATGGATAAAAGACCTCAACATGAGACAGGAATCTATCAGAATCTTAGAGGAGAACATAGGCAGTAATCTCTTCGATATCAGCCACAGCAACTTCTTTCAAGATACGTCTCCAAAGGCAAAGGAAACAAAAGCGAAAATAAACTTCTGGGACTTCATCAAAATCAAAAGCTTCTGCACAGCAAAGGAAACAGTCAACAAAACAAAGAGGCAACCCAAGGAATGGGAGAAGATATTTGCAAATGACACTACAGACAAAAGGTTGATATCCAGGATCTATAATGAACTCCTCAAACTCAACCCACACGAAACAGACAAACACATCAAAAAATGGGCAGAAGATATGAACAGACACTTCTCCAATCAAGACATACAAATGGCTATCAGACACATGAAAAAATGCTCATCATCATTAGCCCTCAGGGAGATTCAAATTAAAACCACATTGAGATATCACCTTACACCAGTTAGAATGGCCAAAATTAACAAAACAGGAAACAACATGTGTTGGAGAGGATGTGGTGGGAGGATTCCCATTGTTGGTGGGAATGCAAGTTGGTGCAGCCTCTTTGGAGAACAGTGTGGAGATTCCTCAAGAAATTAAAAATATTGCTTCCCTACGACCCTGCAATTGCACTCCTGGGTATTTACCCCAAAGATACAGATGTCGTGAAAAGAAGGGCCATCTGTACCCCAATGTTTATAGCAGCAATGGCCACAGTCGCCAAACTATGGAAAGAACCAAGATGCCCTTCAACGGATGAATGGATAAGGAAGATGTGGTCCATATACACTATGGAGTATTATGCCTCCATCAGAAAGGACGAATATCCAACTTTTGTAGCAACATGGACGGGACTGGAAGAGATAATGCTGAGTGAAATAAGTCAAACAGAGAGAGTCAATTATCATATGGTTTCACTCATTTGTGGAGCATAACCAATAGCATGGAGGACAAGGGGCGTTAGAGAGTAGTAGGGAATTTGGGTAAAATGGAAGGGGAGGTGAACCATGAGAGACTATGGACTCTGAAAAACAGTCTGAGGGGTTTGAAGTGGCGGGGGGGTGGGAGGTTGGGGTACCAGGTGGTGGGTATTATAGAGGGCACAGCTTGCATGGAGCACTGGGTGTGGTGAAAAAATAATGAATACTGTTTTTCTGAAAATAAATAAATTGGGGAAAAAAAGAGTATTTATATGAGCAAAAATCAGACTTTTGAGTGCATTTTCTACATGATTTTTTTCTCTTTTAATTTTGTCAAAGTGATGAATTACATTGAAGTTTTTCTAACATTGCATCATCTTTGCAATACTGGGATAAAACTTATTATTTTTTTAATACAATTTTGGGGATGCATGGGTGGTTCAGTGGGTTAATGCTTTGCCTTCAGCTTGGGTCACAATCTCAGGGTCCTGGGCTCCAACCCCACCCAGCAGGGAGCTGCTCAGCAGGGAGACTGCTTCCCCCTCTCTCTGCTTGCCTCTCTGCCTACTTGTGGTCTCTCTCTGTCAAATAAGTAAATAAAACCTTAAAAATAATTAAAAAAATAAAAATACAATACAATATAATTTTGGGTTCGTTTTTGCCTGCTTTGTTGTATTTTGATAGTGATTTTAATATATCTGAAATTTGTTTGGCAATATAATGTGAGGTGAGAACCAAAATATAGTTTATTCTATAGGTAAATTTTCCTCTATTATTTGTTGAATAATATGTGTATTTCCTATTGGTGAGTAAGCTAAATAATTTTTGGTCTTTCTTTTTGAACATTTTAATTGTTCTGTGGTTTTAATTAATGTGTTTTAATGTTATTGGCCATTTCAGATTTTTCTTGAAAGAAACCAGGGTATAAAAAATTGTTTTGCTTTCGGGCGCCTGGGTGGCTCAGTGGGTTAAGCCGCTGCCTTCGGCTCAGGTCATGATCTCAGGGTCCTGGGATCGAGTCCCGCATCGGGCTCTCTGCTTGGCGGGGAGCCTGCTTCCCTCTCTCTCTCTCTCTGCCTGCCTCTCCGTCTACTTGTGATTTCTCTCTGTCAAATAAATAAATAAAATCTTTAAAAAAAATTGTTTTGCTTTGTTTTACTCCAGTAAAGGATGTCTCATTCAAGAAAATGTAAAAATATCACTCTCAAAAGGTGTCTCTATCTTGGCCAGAAATACTTTTACTAAGTGAAAAATAATTTTAGATAAAAGGGACCCCTGCTTATCTCTGCAAGAGGATTATACTACCCTCTATTACCATGAATGCATTTCAATTGATGGAAAAGCAAGCAAGTCCACCTAGATGATAACCAAGGTGTTTGAGCTGGGCCTGGGGAAAGAAGGGGCTTGGGTGACAGAAATAATCTAGTTAGACTTCATTCTCTTCAAAAACTCTCCAAGGACAAGGCCTTGGACAGCAGGGAGGATTGTGGCCAGTCCCAAGCCCTTTGCCTAGAGGTAGCCACTGTTACCAGATTCAGATACATCTGTGTGTGTTTATGTATATGTGCATTCAGGAATTTGGAGTTTACAGATATGGATGTGTGCTGCTTTATACAATTGGTATTACATATCCTTGATGTTTTTACTCAACGGTGCCTTGAATTTCCCTGATAAATAATGATGATGAACATTTTTTCATATGACTGTTAGCCATTTGTATATTTTCTATGGAGAAGTGTCTGTTCATGTCTTCTGCCCATTTTTTGATGTGATTATCTGTTTTTTGGGTGTAGAGTGAGGAGTTCTCTATAAATCTTAGATATCAGCCCTTTGTTTGTAGTGTCATTTGCAAATATCTCCTCCCATTCTGTGGGTGGCCTCTTTGTTTTGTCGACTGTTCCATTGCTGTGCAGAAGCTTTTGATCTTGATGAAGTCCCAAAAATTCACTTTTGCTTTTGTTTCCTTTGCCTTTGGAGACATATCTTGAAAGAAGTTACTGTGGCTGATATCGAAGAGGTTACAGCTATGTTATCCTCTAGGCTTCTGATGGATTCCTGCCTCACATTGAGGTCTTTATCCATTTTGAGTTTATCTTTGTGTATGGTGTAAGAGAATGGTCGAGTTTCATTCTTCTACATATAGCTGTCCAATTTTCCCAGCACCATTTATTGAAGAGACTGTCTTTTTTCTATCGTATATTTTCTCCTGATTTGTTGAAGATTATTTGCCCATAGAGTTGAGGGTTCATATCTGGGCTCTCTACTCTGTTCCATTGGTCTATATGTCTGTTTTTGTGCCAATACCATGCTGTCTTGGTGATCACAGCTTTGTAATAAAGCTTGAAGTCAGGCAACGTGATGCCCCCAGCTTTGTTTTTCTTTTTCAACATTTTGTTAGCAATTTGGGGTCTTTCCTGGTTCCATACAAATTTTAGAATTTTTTTTCCAGCACTTTGAAAAACACCAGTGGAATTTTGATCAATATGGCATTGAAAGTGTAGACTGCTCTGGGCAATAAAGACATTTTAACAATGTTTATTCTCCCAATTCATGAGCATGGAATGCTTTTACACCATCATTAACCATCAGGGAAATTTAAATAAAAAACACATTGAGATACCACCTAATACCAGTTAGAATGGCAAAAATTAACAGCACAGTAAACAACAAGTGTTGGAGAGGATGTGGAGAAAGGGGAACCCTCCTTCACTGTTGGTGGGAATGCAAGCTGGTGCAACCACTCTGGAAAACAGCATGGAGGTTCCTCAAAATGTTGAAAATAGTACTGCCCTATGACCCAGCAATTGCACTACTGGGTATTTACCCTAAATATACAAACGTAGTGATCCAAAGGGGCACGTGCACCCGAATGTTTATAGCAGCAATGTCCACAATAGCCAAACTATGGAAAGAACCTAGATGTCCATCAACAGATGAATGGATCAAGAAGATGTGGTATATATACACAATGGGATACTATGCAGCCATCAAAAGAAACGAAATCTTGCCATTTGCGACAACATGGATGGAACGAGAGCGTATCATGCTTAGCGAAATAAGTCAAGCGGGGAAAGACAACTATCATATGATCTCCCTGATATGAGGAAATGGTGATGCAACATGGGGGCTTAAGTGGGTAGGAGAAGAATCCATAAAACAAGATGGGATAGGGAGGGAGACAAACCATAAGTGACTCTTAATCTCACAAAACAAACTGAGGGTTGCTGGGGGGGAGGGCGGTTGGAGAAGGGGGGTAGGGTTATGGACATTGGGGAGGGTATGTGCTTTTGGGTAAATTAGAAGGGGAGGTGAACCATGAGAGACTATGGACTCTGAAAAACAATCTGAGGGGTTTGAAGTGGCGGGGGGATGGGAGGTTGGGGTACCAGGTGGTGGGTATTATAGAGGGCACGGCTTGCATGGAGCACTGGGTGTGGTGAAAAAATAATGAATACTGTTTTCCTGAAAATAAATAAATTGGAAAAAAAAAAAAAGAAAGGATGAATACCCACCTTTTGATCAACATGGATGGGTCCGGAGGAGATTATGCTGAGTGAAATAAGTCAAGCAGAGAAAGCCCATTATCATAAGGTTTCACTTACTTGTGGAGCATAAGGAATAATATGGAAGATATTAGGAGAAGGAAAGGGAAGTTGAATTGGGGGAAATTGGAGGGGGAGTTGAACCATGAGAGACTGTGGACTCAGAAACAAACTGAAGGTTTTGGAAGGGAGGGTGGTGGGGTGACGGGTGAGCCTCGTGGTGGTTATTAAGGAGGGCACGTAGTATATGGAGCACAAGGTGTGGTGCATAAACATTGAATCCTGGAACACTGAAAAAATAAATAGAATTTTTTTTTTAAAAATAAGGGGAAAAAAAAGCAGTGCCTTGGAGATCTTTCCATGTGAGGAATTACAAAATGGTATGCCATAGATTGGTGGCATCATAACTTACTTATCTGTTCTCTCATTGGTAAGCATCAAGATGGTTGGCAATTTTTCACCAATTCATTGTACAGCACTCTTTCAAGATAAAATTTAAAGACATTCAATGGCATTTGAGGTTCTCTACAATGTGTCCTCCATCTACCTCTGATGTCTCACCTCTGACTTATGTACCCT